>NC_060119.1:394439490-395064490 GCF_021461395.2 Schistocerca americana | reverse complement strand
AATGACGGTATAAGTGAAGACGTGTATTTAGCGTTCTAGACTATTTGGTTCAAAACACACAACACGTCTATCTTCTAACATTTTAGTGGTTCTTTGGGTCATATTTGCCGTAGAATTTGTGGTTGTTACGACCGCATAGTGTGCAGACCAACGACAGAAACGTTCACCAGTAACGATTCTCAAGTGAAGAAACAATAATGGCGTATTTGTGACGACAACGTTCTCTGCAACAGGTAGCTCTGACACCCCGCAGCTACGGACTGTAGACATAATGAACAGTGATTACCTTCACGCCTGCAATGCATCCGATGCGTTTGACACACGATATCCGTGGGATGCATAAATCTCTATCAGCTCGCTGAATTCGACACAAGGCGCACTGTAATCTGAATGTATTGCAAAGACAGCGTGATGAGGAGACTTGAAGTAGTACGTGATACCTTTACCAACAACTGAACGATGGCAAAAACGTACTAATGAACGGGTTTCCTGCTGTACAAATTGTACTTATAAATAAAACGAAGGCATATTCCAATGATATTGACTCAGCTTTTACTATGTCAAACTGACTTCCATACTAAAAATCCATCTTGGCAAATTCTCACCTTATTTCGGATGAAGATACATACACTTTGACCGATTTTCGTAACGTCAATTAACCGTTGCACGTTACCAGTGATCTACATTGTTGAGCTAAACCATCATGACCAATTCCCCACTGCCAGAATGAATGCCAAATGGTGCCCTTGCAAGCACATGACACGGCAAGAGAAGTGTATAAGACGTGCATGGACGAATGGGGAAACATTATAGAGACGATATGGGCCAAAATGGGGAAATCAACTGACTTAAGAGTGAGAGAGTTCAATTTAAGGTAGAAGGAAGAGAAAGTAAAGGAAGTAATGATATCTGCCGCATCGAGATTTTACGCAGAATCGGAGATGACAATTGAAAATTGCCGGATCGGGACTCGAACCTTGATATGATCTGCGTACTAGACAGCTGCGTTAACCAATGCGCCTCCTAGACACTATCTGGGCACTCTTCCCGACCGACTACAATCTAGAACCATCTGTCCAGTCACCTTCCATGTCCTCCACGTTTGGTAATTTTAAATTCCCACTACAGGTCGAACGTAAATGTGCTTCCACTTTGAAGGTTGTCTATTCATTGCCCATCGGGGCGAATCACTTATATGAATACGTGGTGCCCGTTAATTCGGATAAGTCGGAAAGAACAGACACCGCTCATTGATACAAAAGAGGACAATCGTCAATGTGCCACGTCCGGGAACGAGCAACTCCAAAACGGCGCAGCTGATCGGCTGTCGCGAGCATCTGTGGAAAATGGCTGAAACCACGAGTAGACGAACGAAGTGGAAGACATATACTCCTTATCTCAGAAACAGGAGTTCAGAGACCTTCTCGCTTTGTAAAGCGGGATAATGGATCGCACAACAAAATGCAACAGAGTGCAGGCTAAAGTGTTTTGAAGTTCACCGTTCAGTGCACATTGTTGAATATGGGCCGCACCATAAGATAGACAACCCCTACGTGTTCCCACGTTGACCCAGTGGCATAGTTACAACGTTTACAGGGTCGTCGAGACCGCAACGTTTACCAGAAGAATTGCGTGGTCCAGTCGGATGAATCACTTTTCTTGCTATACCCGGTAAATGTTCGAGTTCGGATACGCAGTCATCCTGGCGAACAGCTACTCGAAACTTGCACCAGACACAGGCCGTTGTGGGCAGTATTATGTTAGGTGGGAGATTTACCTGGATTTCCATGTCACCAGTGTTCGTAAACGAAGGTGACATGACAGCTTTGGACTTTGGGTGCATTATTGTGGACCATCGACGTCCTTTCAAGCTTGATATCTTCCTAGACGGCAGTGGCAAAATAACTGTCCTGTGACAAGTCCACAGTCATGCTTCAGTTACTTGAAAAGCATGCAAGCGAACTTGAGCTGAAGGATTGGACATCATAATTGTCTGATTTCAACCCAGTGGAACATGTCTGTGACGCAATGAGGCGTGAGCTTCGCCACCACAAACCACCGGCTCTTAATTCTAGTGGATGGGCCCCAGGAGATACTGTATTGAAACTCGGGGAGAACTTTCCAGATGGTTTATTTGTTTCCACTACAGTGCTCCATTCACCTCGGTCTGTGTCACAGGGCCCCGCAATGCTGAGGAAGCACCCCAGTGGCCTGTGCAATGTAACGCTGTGTCGTGCCTGCCTTGGCCAGCACGCTGAGTTGTATGTGTCGCATACATTCTCGATTACAGCTATATCATATCTCCCAGCAAAGGTCTGTCAGAAGCAAAAGATTTTTTTACCACCCCTCTGCGGGCAGTCGTGCAAACCACGTACCCAGCTTTCTGTTAGCAATGAGTGTGGAAGACGACACACCACCACCTTACGCCCATCACCGTGCTCGCACGTAGTTTGAAGTCACTAACAAAAAATATACGAGAGAACACGAGCTTCACGCTATCGGATTAATGGTTTCCCTCTTGCCCTGACTGTCGCCTCCCTGGACACCGTTGAACATCGCTTGAAGTGCGTGTCATCGTCTAGAGTTTGGTGACAGACAGAAAAGATCTTAATGTGTTACCTCCGCGTCGCACATGACGTGACTGAACCTCAGAGCCTTCTGAGATGGATAATTAATAATATCGATTTGCAAAATGAAGTGCGCTCATATGGTTCAAGGGTATGGCAATCAACAATTCCTCTGGCGAGGGAGTGAAAGTGTAGCTCGTTTACTGGTAGCATCTGCAAAATGCTCACAATGCTCTCGAACACACACCAAGGTACCAACTGATTCATGCAGTGTTTTTCGTTAACGCCCCCCCCCCCCCCCCCATACCCAGTTGGGGAGTGCAAGGCTCAGTTTGACGTTCCAAGCAGCATCTCACTGAAGACGCAAAGTCCTAACTGTAAACAGTGAGCTGGCTGGTGTGGCCAAGCGGTTCTAGGCGTTTCAGTCAGGAACCGCTCGACCGCTACGGTCGCAGGTTCGAATCCTGCCTCGGGCATGAATGTGTGTGATGTCCTTAGGTTAGTTAGGCTTAAGTAGTTCTAAGTTCTAGGGGAATGATGACCCTAGATGTTAAGTCCCATAGTGCTCAGAGCCATTTGAACAATTTTGTAAACAGTGAAGAGCGAAAACGATTGGGTGATCTATGGAAAGTTGCATTCATCGAGGCATTCACAAATCAGAATGCGTCTGTTGTGAATATTTTTACATGGCTTCGTTAGGGATCGAAAGTGCCTCTGACATGAACAAAGAAATCCAGTCTTCATTTCTTAAGGAAAGATTCTTTTAGCTGTACTATACTGTTATTATACTAATGTTATTTTTGTCTACCTTCCGAATAACATTTTTTGTAAAATTTTGCTTTATAGGACTTTTAATTGTACGCATTTGCTAATTATAATCATGAGAAAAGTAAAAAATATAGAACCTTTGACCCCATCGAGCTGGAAGAATTTTTGGGAGTAATTAGATTCAAAGTCTGAGAAGGGTAGTTCATTTTTTCATGGAACGGTGAAAGAAACAACGATAAATAGGAATAGCTTTGATTTTTTGAAGATTATCTTAGTTAGATAAGTAGATAGTAAGGGGAAAAAGTCTGGTTAAACATTTGTCTGGAAATCGAGAGGTCGCGTAATCTAATCTCGGTTGGATCACGGATTTTTCATTGTTCTTTCTAATCCAGGATATATCTCTCAACGAACATCGCATGATTCAGATTCCATTTTAAGCTGTAGGTCCAGATTCCTTGGTTGGACAATTGGAATATACTAGGGATACACAACTGGACGAAGCGGCGTCCTGCAAAAAGACTTGCACCAAGCCATCTGTGTACGTGATTACGTTTGTACGGCTCCCTCAGAGTGCGAGTCCTTCTCGGGTTTGTTCGGTTGTCCTCTACTTATACCGGCTTTGCCTTTACTTAACACTTTATTTTGTAGAATGTATTATTTAAAAGGAATGCTTTAACTTCATTTCAAAGTATATCAGTTTTCGTCCTTATTATTGCCTTGGACAGTTTGTTGTACAGTTTGATTCTGTGGTATGAAATACTGTTTCGAGTTTTACTGTCTAACTTTTCTCGATACTCGTAAGTTATGTCTGGTTCCTTTTTTCGTGGTCATTAACGGAGCTGTTCTTATAACAATTACTAATACTATTCTTAATATGCATAACAGATTGACAGATGTACTGAGGTGGTGTTGTTCGAATATCCTGCTCTTGAAAGAGACTGTTGCAGTGAAACCGAATATTGTTTGTAGCACGTATTCTTGTGGCTCTTCTGTGTAGTTTATACACTGTAGGCACATTTTGTGTACTTGGTCTCCAAAAGCTGGTAAAATAACTTAAATCTAATGTGTATGTAGTATTATGTAATTACGTTGCTGCACAATGGCATGACATAACGTGCTGTTGACGTACTCGTGGACGTCCATAACATCGCTGGCGAGAACCCATACGTCCCAAGAACAACAACATACTCCTTTCAGCTGCTGGTAAATATTAATTCCTTATTATTTTTTGTGCCTTAGAGAGCCCATAGGATTATCTTTATTTAAAATGATCGTAGCATTTTCTGTCCTTAAACTAGTGTAATAGCTTTTAATGGAAGAGACGCTACTACTACTACTTGATAAGTTTCACCTAGCTGCACCAGTAACAGAATTTATTGCTGTACTTGCATTGCAGTTGGAAACCTATGGGGTTTAGGAACAGTCCTCAGTCGTGGATTCACTCGTCGAGTTCCTGGGTTCGAGACTAGATGAGTACGAATTTAGATTGTCATCAAGGATGATGACGTCACTTGGAAACGATGGAACAGGTATTGTTGATTAGAAACAGAGCAGAATTAATTCCACAATTTTTTGTGATAAAAAATAATCACAAAGAAATGTCTTTGTCGAACGTCGTTTCACACGACCATAAAAATTTTTATGGAAATTGTGTTATACTCTGACACGTTTTTTGCTATTATTTCCAATTAATTCTGTTATACTATTAACCTAAAATGCGTAGTCTATCGATCGTGTGAGTTACTTGATCATTCGAAGATTTTATCAACTGTTCAATGACGTAGTGTATTCTTTACTGCCGTATTGATAAGGCATTGGAAATTTTTGTTTATAGCATTTTTTTAGGACAACTTTCCCACGACGTGGACGTATTAGTGTAGCAACGTCCACAGGCCTGTTCCTATGTGATAAGTGTCCTTCCAGACTGCTACTTCACACTTTAATATTACCGATGCAAGGGAATTATTTCGAGAGAAAGGAGTTCTGAAGTTAAACAGTTTATTTCTAACAAGGGAGTAACTATTTCTTGAGTTAATGGGAAGTCCCTAAGTCGATCTAACGTCCATCCAGGGTAAAGTTTAGGTTTTTGCTTGTACTGTGCATTGCGTTTTAAACCTTGAGGTCAAAGCCCAGAGCTGAGAGTCGGGAAAAGAATGTATTGTGTTCATTATTTTCAGTACAGACCTTCTGTCTAATCCCATATCATGGCTTAGGATTGGGAATAAAATGACATTCAAATTAACAACAGAAGTGGTGGGAAATTCTACTTGCATTAATTCTTGTAACAACGGTACATTTTTTAATTTTCTTTGTGACCTCTCGTACACCCGCGTAACTCGTAAATTTTGGAAAGGCGAAATGAAACTGGGACATGCAGAGAGTAGGAACTACGACTTGGAGGTCAGAACCCAGGGCTGAGGGGAGAGCAAAGAGTACATTCCTCTACTGATTACTTTCGTGGCAGTCCTATTTTGTCCCACGTAATGGTTTAAAAATGGCATATCTCATTGGTGTTCAAAACGACATTGATATCAAAACATAAGAAAACCTGCCAATATTGTGGTTTGCAGTCTTTGGGTTGCAAAAAGCCTTTCTTTGTTTGCACATTTTGACCTGTACTCTTAAGAATATGTGAACAGAAGGATGTTGTCGGGAAATTATTTTTCATACCTGAAAATAAAGTTCAGTGGAAGCGCGCATATGGCCACTCTAACCACTCTCGACACTTGGGCCGTTTGCGGCTCCGATCGATGCCTCTTTCTCTGTATAGGTATTGTAACATTCTAAGTAGAAGAAAATATGAATATAGGTGTTGTACGTGCTCACCAGATGTCTCGTATTTGCTCTGGACAAAGGTGGGATGATAAAAGCAGTTATGACGACACTTTATCACAAGAGTTCAATGAGTTTGCAGACGATACTGTTCCAAAAACTGGTGTAAATGGAAGGAAGTTGAAACTTTCGATCACAAGCCATCACTGAGGAGTGCACATATAGAAACTATTGCTGAAATGTATGAACTTCTGACAGACGAAAGTTTGATTGAGAGATGGCTTGGAAACTATACGTAGAAAATGGTGCAGTGAACTAATTAATTACGACTTAGACTCCAAAATACTTGTTTTCGAGTGTAAATGTCGACTAAATCGCTAAACATTTGGCAAGTGTTATTTTTAATAACGGATTTAATGGTGTAGTGCATAACATGGCAGTCGTGGGAGTCGTTATCGACACCACGGCACAGCGCTCGTTCCAGAGCAGCATACAGGCTGGAATTTCGGCTCACGCTTTGGAAAATGAGATCTTCGAAGAAGAAGAAGGTTTACTGTATGGCCCAGGAATAACACACTCGTGGTAAGTGAAAAGACTTTAAATTTATATACAGAAAAACCAAACTCAGGGCTGAAAATTCGTGTTTTCCAGGAAAAAAATGGATGCCGATTGGATTTAATTAGACACGTTGCCCATGAATCTTAAAAAAATAACATATTTTTCGTGATGTCTATTATTTATTTACATTTAAACATAAAGAAGGTCCATTTTCAGTACCTACATCTCCAAGTGGCCGCCATTTTGAAGTGCATTTCGGGAAATTTGATTTTCAACGTTCACGCCATAGAGTATTTAATTCTCAAAATGTATGTACGTATGATTTTGATTGCATGCCTAATGTTCGGCCTCAACGTGCGAATCGTTTAGCCGCGCAGCCCGCGCAGAGGTATTTTGGACGCCATTTTGTGTTAAATAGGCTCTTTAATTTACCGGCCAAAAACTATTGACATAGTATTTAAGGTACACTGAGATGACGAAAGTCGTGGGATACCTCTTAACGTCGTGCTTGAACTCATTTTGGACGGCATGGACTCAACAGTTCGTTAGAATACCCTGCAGGTATATTGAGCCATGCTGCCTATGTAGGCGGCCATAATTAGGAAAGTGGTTTCAGTGCAGGATTTTGTGCATCAACTGACCTCTCGATTATGTCCCAAAAATTTTTGAAGGGGTTCATGTTGGGCTGTCTAGGTGGGCAGATCATTCACTCGAAATGTCAGGAATATTTTTCAGGCGAATCTCGAATTGTAGCTCGGTGATGTGGCGGATTGTCAACCATAAAATTTCCATTCTTGTCCATTCTATGAAGACACAGTCCACACCATTATGGAACCACCACCAGCTTGCACAGTGTCTTGGTGGCTACTTGGGTCCATGGTCTCGTTGGGTCTGCGTCGCTCTCGAACCATATCATCAGCTCTTGCCAACTGAAATCGGGATTCATCTGACGACAGCACGGTTTTCCAGTCTTCCAGGGTCCAACCGATATGGTCACAAGACGCAGGTTAGGCACTGCAGGCGATGTCGTGCTGTTAGCAGAGGCACTCACGTCGGTCGTCTCCTGACGTAGCCCAATAAGATAAAATTTCGCCACACTCGGAGGCGTTCATCGCACATCCAACATGGATTTCTGCTGTTAAATATTTTATCCATCTCCAGAAACTGTAAACGTGTATAATGAAATAATAATCAACCAGTTGCATAAAATAACTTTAATATGTTTACGGGCTTCGCACACTTACTGCCCTTCAGCAGAAGGTTGTGCCTATCACATTATTTGCGAGTGTCAACACAATGTGTACACAGCAAAATGTCATGGTCATGCAGTTCACAGTGTTTGGATAAAGCTAGTTTTATGCAGACATCAGCAAAGCATTATGCTGTATACACTTTGTTAATGACAGTCTCAAATAATTGTGAAGAGTGGCACTAAGTGCTCGAAACCGGTAAAGAAATTAAATTTCTTTTATGCAACTGGTTATTTGCGCGCAATGTTGCTTGACTGTTAAGACTGACACATCATCGCCAAGGCCGCTGCTGTCTGTCGTCAAATGAAGGCCGTCGGGAAGTGCGTTCTCAGTGGTCAGAGGTAATGCACTGTGCATCACGGAATGTTGAATTGCCTAATGGTTTCTGAAATGCGTTTAGCTCCACGTTCAGAGTCCGCTAATCCCCGTCGTACGGTCATAATGATGACGTCGGAAACCTTTCCGCCGGCCTTAGTGGCCGAGCGGTTCTAGGCGCATCAGTCTGGAACCGCGCGACCACTACGGTGGCAGGTTCGAATCCTGCTTCGGGCATAGATGTGTGTGATGTCCTTAGGTTAGTTAGGTTTAAGTTCAAAAATGGTTGAAATGGCTCTGAGCACTATGGGGCTCAACTGCTGTGGTCATAAGTCCCCTAGAACTCAGAACTACTTAAACCTAACTAACCTAAGGACATCACACACACCCATGCCCGAGGCAGGATTCGAACCTGCGACCGTAGCGGTGGCGCGGTTCCAGACTGTAGCGCCCAGAACCGCTCGTCCACTCCGGCCGGCTAGGTTTAAGTAGTTCTAAGTTCTAGGGGACTGATGACCTCAGATGTTAAGTCCCACAGCGCTCAGAACCATTTGAACCTTTGCATATGAATCACCTGAGTTTAAACGGTAGCTCAGCCAATCCATTGGCCTTTCATCATTTCATACCTTGTGCATGCGATACCATCCCCAGCCGTATATGTGCATATCGGCCTGTCTGTTAGTAAGAATTTGTGTGTAGCTATACTTGTTTGTTCAGAAAGAAACTGTCGAACACGAGCATAAAATGAGGCTGGAAAACCCCCTCAGCCCTCGTAACGACAGCATATTTTTCAATTCAGTCACTCGCCGTGTAAACTTCGATAAAGGTTAAATTGTGACCAGGGAGTTGTGCCCTCATAAATTCTCGTAATAGGCGCATATTTCTAAGCCGCCGTGCCCTCGCGGCGTGTCGCCCACACGGTCGGAGCCCGGCGTCCCTCCCCCGCAGGCACCTGTTCCCTCGGCGCGGCAGCGGCAGGTGCGCCGCCGCCGGCCCCGGCCCGATACTCTGATGAAATACGCAGTGGTGGGTGGCGATCTCATTAAAACGGCCGCAGCCGGCAGTCGGAAACGGAAACGGCTCCATTATGCATGTGTGCGGCCGCACGCCGGCTTCCTGGCTGGCTGGCGCGTCTGCATAATGCAGCAACGCGGCGACTGTGGCGGCGCGGCCATCAGCGCGGGCCGGCTGGGCGGCTCTCTACAGCTGACGTTCCCTCGCCGGACGAGCCGCGGGGCCGTAGATGTGTTGCGGGCCGCTGACTGCGCTGCGCCTGTCTGTTGTGGTCGCCCACTTCCCTCCAAATTACTGCAGTATTCAATATACTGCGGCCGATACATCAACGCTGACGTGTAGACTTCTCTGCGAATTATTACACAACCAGTAGTTCACGTCTACATTTACATCTACACAGTATACAGGGTGCATCTTAATTAATGGCGAAAACGCATACAGTTGAAAGTGCACGATACTAGAAGCAGAAAAGTCTCAGTAAACAGAGGGTCGAAATTGCATACGTTAAGAGCTACGAGCAATTTTTCATCTTCGGTACTGTGAAGCAAATCTCTTCTACCGCAAGCTCTTTACTTTCCAGGTTTTGGGAAGTAGTAGTAAGACGCCTCCCCCTTGCATTCATGTGTGAAGAACAGTACAGACTTGGCACAAAGGGCCTCCTTACAATGGTAAAAGCCACCTCGTTGAAAATTACTAACTTCTGAATTAACAGCAATCGCTGATGTTGTCGTTGTGGTCTTCAGACTGCACCTCTACATGCTACTCTATCCTATGCAAGTCTCGTCATATCCAAATAACTACTTCAACTTACATCCTTCTGCATCTACATGTGGTGCCTACTATGTCGACCTCTTGGCTACCTTTCGACCCCCCCCCCCCCCCCCCCCCCAATCTCTGAATGTTTGCTATCAACAATTGCTTCTTAGAGTGAGGTTGTGTCACAATTTATTTTCTCCTCAGTTCTACTGAGTACTTCCTCATGAACAATGTGATCTACCCATCTAATCTTCAGCATTCCTCTGTAGCACCATATTTCAAAAGCTTCTATTCTCTTTTTGTCTAAACGGTTTATCATTCCTGTCTCACTTTCACTTCACTCCACACAAATACACTATTGGCCATTAAAATTGCTGCACCACGAAGATGATGTGCTACAGGCGCGAAAAACGCAAATGACCAGCTTTTCAGAGTATTCACACAATGTTGGAGCCATGGCGACACCTACAATGTGCTGACCTGAGAAAAGTTTCCAACCGATTTCGCATACACAGACAGCAACAGACCGGCGTTGCCTGGTGAAACGTTGTTGTGATGCCTCGTGTAAGGTGGAGAAATGCGTTCCATTACCTTTCCGACTTCGATAAAGGTCGGATTGTAGCCTATCGCGATTGCGGTTTATCGTATCGCGACATTGCTGCTCGCGTTGGTCGAGATCCAATGACTGTTAGCAGAATATGGAATAGCAGAATATGGAATCGGGGGGTTCAGGAGGGTAATACGGAACGCCGTGCTGGATCCCAACGGCATCGTATCACTAGCAGTCGAGATGACAGGCATCTTATCCGCATGGCTGTAACGGATCGAGCAGCCACGTCTCGATCCCTGAGTCAACAGATGGGGACGTTTGCAAGACAACAACCATCTGCAAGAACAGTTTGCAGCACTACGGACTATCAGCTTAGGACACCATGGCTGCGGTTACACTTGACGCTGCATCACAGACAGGAGCGCCTGCGATGGTGTACTCAACGACGAACGTGGGTGCACGAATGGCAAAACGTCATTTTTCCGGATGAATCCAGGTTCTATTTACAGCATCATGATGGTCGCATCCGTGTTTGGCGACATCGCGGTGGACGCACATTGGATGCGTGTTTTCGACATCGCCATACTGGCGTATCACCCGGCGTGATGGTATGGGTTGCCATTGGTTACACGTCTCGCTCACCTCTTGTTCGCACAGACCACACTTTGAACAGTGGACGTTACATTTCAGATGTGTTACCACCCGTGGCTGTACCTTTCATTCGATCCCTGCGAAACCCTACATTTTAGCAGGATAATGCACGACCGCATGTTGCAGGTCCTGTACGGGCCTTTCTGGATACAGGAAGTGTTCGACTGCTGCCCTGGCCAGCACATTCTCCAGATCTCTCACCAACTGAAAACGTCTGGTCAATGGTGGCCGAGCAACTGGCTCGTCACAATACGCCAGTGACTACTCTTGATGAAGTGTGGTACCGTGATGAAGCTGCATGGGCAGCTGTACCTGTACACGCCATCCAAGCTCTGTTTGACTCAATGCCCAGGCGTATCAAGGCCGTTATTTCGGCTAGAGGTGGTTGTTCTGGGTACTGATTTCTCAGGATCTATGCACCCAAATTGCTTGAAAATGTAACCACATGTCAGTTCTAGTATAATATATTTGTCCAATGAATACCCGTTTATCATCTGTATATCTTCTTGGTGTAGCAATTTTAATGGCCATTAGTGTACTTTCAGATAAGACTTCCTAATGCTTAAATCCATATTCGACGTAAACAAATTTCTCTTCTTCAGAAACGTTTTTCTTGCTATTACCAGTCCACATTTTATATCTTCTCTACTTTGGGCATCATCAGTATTTTCCTGCCCAAATAGAGACACTCGTCTATTACTTTAAGTGTCTCGTCTCCTAATGTAATTCCCTCAGCATCACCTGATACAGTTCGACAATATTCCACTATCCTTGTTTTTTTCTTTCGTTGATGTTCATTGCAATCACGTGAAGCAAAAATTGTGGACA
The DNA here is from genome assembly GCF_021461395.2 of Schistocerca americana. Classification (NCBI taxonomy): domain Eukaryota; kingdom Metazoa; phylum Arthropoda; class Insecta; order Orthoptera; family Acrididae; genus Schistocerca; species Schistocerca americana. Next base: position 395,052,461 of record NC_060119.1, on the reverse strand, counting down.
CTATTTCTGTTCTGGTATACCTCGCCTGCCCTCGCAACACATACAAAGTAGCGAAACAAATTCCAGTAAAAATTAGTATAGTACCATTACTGCTAGCCTCATTGGACTGTTAATTTCTAATTAACCTAAATTTGGCGTGGCGATAATAACTTGCCACCCATGGAAAGTGCGACAGCACACATTCTTATTTGCAACATAATGACATTCTTTTTGTACGCTGATCGACTAATAAGAATTAGTGGCGGAACACTACGACTGACGTACAGTAACTTCTGGAAGTGTCGGTTCAGAAGTAAGAGAGTAGATCTGAATAAACAGCGAGTGTTCGGGAAACACGGAATACGATTTCAATCTCCAACTTTCTCCTCCGAATGGAAAAATATTTTGTTGCTGCACACCTCCATATAATAATCTTCGTAATAAAATAAGAGGAGTCTGCCAATCAGGTGTGAATTGCGTTGCAGTCATATAAGTGCAGATGTAGATCTTGAGGTCTCGATTTCACAGAAGCCAACTACAGTGCTTTTATTTCTCAATCACCAGCGTTACGAGATCGTACTGGTGCAATATGACCGTGAGGGCGAACAGACGTGGTGCCACCGCTGTCTCAGCGTTTGTCATGGGTAGGCAGCACCGACAGAAGTTACCGCGGAGCAACTCTCGCCTCCGTCTTCGCATGCGTAGCGCGAGCTGGCGCCAGGCGCTACGCCTGCGAGTTAGGCAGCCGCGCGCGGCGTCTCTTCGGTCCATTTGGGCGGATGACTCAGCAAACAGCGGAGCGCCCCATTAACAGGCCAGCTGTTCAAACGGGGGCCCTAATCCCGCGACGCCCGCTACAGCACGGCGACGTCGCGGCGTCAGCATGGCGCGCCTGATGCATGGCGAATGGTGGGAGACGTGTGGGAGTGGGGTATTGAGGGAGGGATAGTGGGAGGTTGCAGGCGCAGCTTGCATCCATCTTGCTCATATCGCAGACCGGCCGGCGTGCCGAGCATTAATAACGGAGCTGACAAGTTTCAGCCAGCCTAGTACGGCGGAAGGTCACTCTCACATACCAGGTACAATCCCAGGCAGCTGCAAAAGGCTTGCGGGTTCTTGTTCGCATTCAGACTAACGTGTCAAAGCAACTAATATCCAGGGAGGCCGCAGTGTATTCATAAATACAGTACACGCGCTTGGGATACACACGAAGGTGATATGAAAAATAGATTTTGTGCATGTGGTATCACACTGCAATAGAAATTCGGTTCAGTACCTAAGTCAGTAAAAAATGAGTAATTACAGGAAGTGATCTGCTTCTCTATGTGCCCGACCTTCAACACTCCTTTTACTCAGGAACGGATAGAGGTATAAGGTTTAAATTTATGGCAAATACTAAGGCCTACGGTCCCTTCGCAGTTTAAATAATTTAAGCTTCTAAGTAAGCGTAAACGTAAGATACGAGCAAATATGCCACACGTTTTCATAAGAGCAATCTCACTCATCAAAACCTATAGATGAAGTCGGGCCAGGTGGCATAGTGGTAAAGCGCGTGCACGGTAACTGAAAGGCCGCGGAGTAGATCACGAATTTCACAGTCTTCGTTTTAACCCAGCCTTCGTCTCTCAATGATGTGATGAATCGCCAGAAACAACAGGATTGCTAGGATAGCAACATTAGCATAGTGTTGCAGCGAGCCGGCAGGAGTGGCCGTGCGGTTCTAGGCGCTACAGTCCTGAACCGAGCGACCGCTACGGTCGCAGGTTCGAATCCTGCCTCGGGCATGGATGTGTGTGCTGTCCTTAGGTTAGTTAGGTTCAATTAGTCCTGAGTTCTAGGCGACTGATGACCACAGAAGTTAAGTCGCATAGTGCTCAGAGCCACTTTGCTGCAGCGATCAACAACACTGGCCAGCCCGGTGCCAGGTGCACGGGGCCAACATCATAGGTTATACAACGCTGGCACGTCTGTAACGCTGCAGGTAGAAGTAGACTAGCATAAGTAGAAATAGAACAACGTACTGAAGACATAACAGTAGTGCCCATAGTGAGAGCAAAATAACTAACACAGAGTAAGCTGTAGTACTAACACTTGAATTGTATCAATTAGGACCCACTAATTGCATAAGGTGGTGGGTTGTTATGTATCATATATATTGAAGAATAAAGATTTAAAAAAAAAAAGAACTCGTGGTTCGGATTTCACGTTAAACTGTAGGTCCCCTTTCACCGGTTGGATAAGTGAGGTAGATTAGAGACACGCAAGTCGCCGCAGTGGCGTTTAGTATAAAGATCGGCGCAAAGCCACTGATACACGAAATTACTATTATTATTATTATTATTATTATTATTACTTATTGGTATATTCATTATAAAGTTTGTGCGGAATCCTCAGAGGGCGCCTCTTCCTCGCAGTTGTCAGGTTTCTTTATTTAATAACACCTATCTGAAAACAATAGAAATTATCACGCAAACTCCAACACACACACACACACATTATTAAAGTCATTGAGAGTTTTTATTAAAACGTGTATCCAACACGTTAACAGACTGCCGAATTGGAGGTCCACAAGGTGGTGTTACTCAGCTGCCTCGCAGCAAAAATGAAGACAAATGGCTCTGAGCGCTATGCGACTTAACTTCTGAGGTCATCAGTCGCCTAGAACTTAGAACTAACTAAACCGAACTAACCTAAGGACATCACACACATCCATGCCCGAGGCAGGATTCGAACCTGCGACCGTAGCGGTCGCTCGGTTCCAGACTGTAGCGCCCAGAACCGCACGGCCACTCCGGCCGGATAAAATGAAGACAGTATTGGGACAAATAAAACGTTGAAGGAACAAGTCGAAAAATCCGGCCTTTCAATTGCTTTCAAGAAAACAAAGTATGTAACCAATATATGGGTAGCGCTTTATCACTGAAAGTAGACTAAGGCAAAATAGCGAACAGCTTCAGATACCTTGGTCAAATAGTGCAAACGAAAACTAGCGAAACAGAAGCCAATGCCAGCAGGAGAGAGAGGTGACTGCTACTTTTCGTAGGCAAAGTCAATAAAATTAGTTCCGATCATAGATAAGAATAAAACAATAACAATAAATAAAACACAAATAATCTCAGGCACTATTACTCAGTGATCAAAAACGAAGGTCTACAGGCAAGTGAATGCCTCAGGACGACAAGAATGGCTGAGCTGATAGAAGTCGAGAAGATTCTTCGGAAAGTAATGGGTATCAAGATTATAGGACAATATAGACTGCAAGAAAGAAAATAGTTTTACAGAAATACCTAACGGCTGATGGAATCAATAAAGGAGCGAAGCTGAAGTTCCATGGAAGTCTGTTCATGACTGATGCTAGCAAAACGGATAATCTAAAGGAAGTAAAGTCCAGTAAATACTTAAGGATTACAATTATGAAACACTTCAATGAAAATGATCACATAAGTAATGTTTTGTGTTTAGCATACCTAAGACTTCGATTTATTGGGAGAAGGCTTAGAAAATGCAACAGACTAACAGCGAGACTGCTTACACTATACTTGTCCCTCTCCTTTTAGGGTATTAAGGTGCGGTATGGGGTCCGCATCAGGCAGAATTGACGGTGAACACCGAAAACATTCAAAGAAGGACAACTCGTTTTGTGTTATTGCGCAATAGGAGAGAGAGAGTGTCATAGACATGATACGCGAACTGGGATGCCATAATTAAACCAAAGGCGACTTCCGTTGCGGCATGGTCTTCTCATAACATTTCATTCACCAACTTTCTCCTCATAGTGTGAAAATACAGGGTGATTCAAAAAGAATACCACAACTTTAAGAATTTAAAACTCTGCAACGACAAAAGTCAGAGCTAAGCACTATCTGTCGGCGAATTAAGGGAGCTATAAAGTTTCATTTAGTTGTACATTTGTTCGCTTGAGGCGCTGTTGACTAGGCGTCAGCGTCAGTTGATGCTAAGATGGCGACCGCTCAACAGAAAGCTTTTTGTGTTATTGAGTACGGCAGAAGTGAATCGACGACAGTTGTTCAGCGTGCATTTCGAACGAAGTATGGTGTTAAACCTCCTGATAGGTGGTGTATTAAACGTTGGTATAAACAGTTTACAAAGAATGGGTGTTTGTGCAAAGGGAAAAGTTCTGGACGGCCGAGAACGAGTGATGAAAATGTAGCACGCATCCAGCAAGCATTTGTTCGCAGCCCAGGAAAATCGACTCGCAGAGCTAGCAGAGAGCTGCAAATTCCACAATCAACTGTATGGAGAGTCCTACGAAAAAGGTTAGTTATGAAACCTTATCGTCTGAAATTGGTTCAAGCACTGTCTGCAGCTGATGAGATTTCTGTGATTTTATCCTTGCTCAAATGGATACAGATGAATCTTTCGTTTCAAAGATTGTGTTTAGTGATGAAGCAACTTTACACACTAACGGGAAAGTCAACCGTCACAATGTCTGTATATGGGGCACTGAGAATCCGCGGGAAACAACTCAGTATGAACGTGACTCGCCTAAGGTGAACGTTTTGTGTGCCATTTCAGCCAATAAAGTTTTTGGTCCCTTTTTCTTCGAAGGTGCTACTGTAACTGGACTACAGTATCTGGAGATGTTAGAGAATTGGCTGTTCCCTCAGCTCGAACAAGAAGCACAACAATTCATATTTCAGCAGGATGGAGCGCCACCACATTGGCACTTATCTGTCCGTACCTGAACGTCAACTACCCGAGGCGATGGATCGGCCGCCAGGCAGCCCGTGACAGAGCACTTCGTCACTGGCCTCCAAGAAGCCCTGATCTTACCACCTGCGATTTTTTCTTATGGGGGTATGTTAAGGATATGGTGTTTCGGCCACCTCTCCCAGCCACCATTGATGATTTGAAACGAGAAATAACAGCAGCTATCCAAACTGTTACGCCTGATATGCTACAGAGAGTGTGGAACGAGTTGGAGTATCGGGTTGATATTGCTCGAGTGTCTGGAGGGGGCCATATTGAACATCTCTGAACTTGTTTTTGAGTGAAAAAAAAACCTTTTTAAATACTCTTTGTAATGATGTATAACAGAAGGTTATATTATGTTTCTTTCATTAAATACACATTTTTAAAGTTGTGGTATTCTTTTTGAATCACCCTGTATTTTGTTGGCACCTACCTATACAGGCAGAAATGATCATAGTAAAATAAGATAAATCAGAGCTCACAAGAAAAAAAATGAAGTGTTTGTTTTTCCCAAGCGCTGTTAGAGAGACGGCAGAGAAACAGCTTGAAGGTGGTTCCATGAACTCTCTGCCAGGCACTTAATTGTGAACTGCAGAGTAATCACGTATATGTACACGTAGATGCAGATGTAGATCTGTTGCATGTCACAAAATGTAGACCAGCAAAGCAAAATCTGGAAACAATAGTTTGAGTTCATGTTACTTTTTAGGGATCAGGGCAGTCAGATTGCAATATATGTCTTAATAATTTTAACTGAAGATAAATAAAGTCATCGAAAATTAAAAGGCTATGCACAGAAAGGAAACTGCTACTTAGAATAAAAGTGGTTTTCGAAACGCCCTCAAATCATTGCAAAATGACTGAGTTGCTACCTCACCTGCCACATTCAAATAAGCCATTTACTGTCAGAATGCATTTGATTTAATTTACATTCACTTTCATTAAGAGTCTTTCTCCTCGTGCTTTCGAACCACCAAATAATTGGATGCCTGATTAGTCTCTGCTAATTGACTGGGCGGATCTTTGCAGTTGTTGGATTCACAATTAACTTTGGTCGACGAGAAGTATCTTCTGAATTTGATCTTATCTCCCCTATAGGCGACAGCCGTTTTCCTTCTTCTATCCACAGTCTGTTGCCGAAACTTCCATTTGGTGGGTCAATTTCTGCTACCAGGGGGATCCCTGTTCCAGTCCGTCACTACCACCACCATCACTGCTGAAATTAGGTTGGGAAAGGAATCTACTCTCCTCAAGTTTCATTGTCACCCGTGTAAGCATTCAGACTTACGATAAACTCGTTTCCAATCAATCATGAGCGCAGGAAGGAAACAAACGGTCTTGGACGGGTATGTGTCTATTAATGTATGAACAAGACGGCCCATCTCGCCACCAGAGGTTATTTGTCTACAGAATAACTGAATACACCACACTAAAATTGGTGTGACAAATAAGCATCCTGTATCAAAGAATGTAATCATAATGAAACGGTACTTACGGACGTGTTTTATTCTGTCCTCAGTTAACTGAACTGATTTTACGTCTAATTCACTAAGTATGTCTTTGAGATGTACTTGAACGATTCCTCTGGGAAAATTATCAAGATATGACTTATAAGGTAGTTTAGTCGGTAGGATTTTATTCGCTCATAATCTTTTGCTTGAACGCTTAATTCGAATTCGCTACAAACACATCGTTTGATCGCCAAAGCAGCAATAAAGCAGTTGAAACTGCCTGCATATTTATAATGGAATGATCGGAAAATAATAATTAATCATAAACTGATTAGCTGTCTCTGATAATCACTTCGCTCGTATTTAGCAGAGGCATTCGGCTACATCTGCATCTACATACATACTCCGCAAGCCACGATACGGTGCGTGGCGGAGGGTACCCTGTACCACCACTAGTCGTCTCCTTTCCTGTTCGATTCGTAGACAAAGCGAGGATTAATCTACTATCTACATGCCTCCGTGTGAGCGCTTATTTCTCGTAACTTATCTTCATTTGTTTGTGGTACGAGGATAGTTTTTGCAGTCAACTTCAAAAGTCTGTTCTCTAAATTTTCTCAACAGTGTTCCTCGAAAAGAAAGTCACCTTATCTTCAGTGGTTTCCATTTGAGTTACCGAAGTGGCTCTATAGCACTTGCCTGTTGTTCGGAACAACCGGTAACAAATCGAGCAGCCTGCCTCTGAATTGCAGCAATGTCTTCCTTTAATCTAACCTGTTGCGGATCCCAAACATCCGAGCAGTACTCAGGAACTGGTCGCACTAGCGTTCTATATGCTGTGTCCTTCACAGATGAACCACACATCCCTAAAATTCTTCCAATAAAGCGAAGTCGACCATTTGCCTTCCCTAACACGATCCTCACATTTTCTACATTTAGAGCCAGCTACCATTCATTAGACCAACTAAAACATTAGTCTAAGTCAACTTGTATCATCCTACATCCTACAGTCACTCATCCTCTAGCTCTTACCGTACAGCAAAGCGTCATCGGCAACCAACAATAAGACTGCTGTCTATTTTGTCCGATAGATCTTTTATGTATAGCCGGTTTGGACATTGTTAAAATAAGACTTTGTTGTCTTATATGACTGTTAAAGTGCAGACTTTCATGTCGAAGAACTAGTTTCGCGAAATCGGATGATGAATCCTTTTGAAATAGCCTTCATTGTACGTAGGGCGTTTAAAAAGTCCGTGCAAAGCCCGAGACATGGCACCACCATCCCGTATCGAGGTCATATTTAGTTAGTAGCATCTTTGGAAAGAATGCACAGAAAGTTTAGCCATATTGGTCTATTTCTTTGTGTTTGGCATTCGTGTGAATCATGGAAGTCGATTGATTGTCAAAAAATGGACGAAAAAGAATTTCGTGTGGTGATTAAACATTACTTTATGAAAGGTAAAACGCGTCAGGAAACTAAAGAGAAGCTTGATAAACATTACGGTGACTCTGCACCTTCGATTAGAACAGTTTATAAGTGGTTTCAAAATTTTCGGAGTGGTCATATGGGCACAAGTGATGCTGAATGTTCTGGACGCCCTGTGGAGGTTACGACTCGAGAATTCATTGATAAAATCCATGATATCGTGATGGATGACAGAAGAGTTAAGATATGTGAGATTGCTAGTGCTGTGGGCATCTCTAATGAATGGGTACATAATATTTTGCATAAACTTTTGGACATGAGAAAGCTATCTGCAAGATGGGTTCAGCGATTGCTCACGCTTGACCAAAAACGGAAGCGTGTGATGTGTTGCAAGGATGGTTTTCAGCTGTTCAGGAAGAATCCGCAGGACTTGCCGTTTCGTCACTGTGGATGAAACATGAATACATTACTATACTCCTGAGACCAAACAACAATCTAACCAATTGGTTACCAAGGGAAAATCTGCTCCAAAAAAGGCGAAGACCATTCCTTCGGCCAGAAAGGTTATGGCGACTGTCTTTTGGGATTCGCAAGGGATAATCCTCATCGACTATCTGGAAAAGGGTAAAACTATTACAGGTTAATAGTCCTTTACCATCACGACAATGCACCAGCACACACCTTAGCAGTTGTGGTCTCAAAATTAATGGAAATAGGATTCCAACTCGTTTCACTTCTCCCCTATTCTCCAGACTTGGCTCTCTCGGCCTACTATTTATTCCCCGATTTGAAGAAAAGGCTGGCGGGATAAAGATTTTATTCAAACGAGGAGGTGAGTGCAGCAACTAATAGCTATTTTGCAGACTTGGACAATTCCTATTATTCGGAAGGGATCAACAATGTAGAACAGCGTTGGGCGAAGAGTATAAGTCTAAAAGGAGACTATGTCGAAAAATAAAAAAAGGTTTACCCCAAACACGTAAGTAGTTTATATTTTTGCACGGACTTTCCAAACGCTCCTCGTAGATAGGTGTAGGTGGAACGGCAATCAGGTTTGCAAATGTGATTAAGTATGTCTCCTCTAGATCGTTAAACATTTTTAATGCCTACGAAAAGCCTTACTGTTGTGGCTATTATTATATGATTGCTTAGTGAAACAAAGACGGCACAGTGAACCATAAAGAATGCGGCAGCTAGCTGTCGCACAAAAATGAAACGCCACTGAGCTGCCCGGACGGTGGTTCGAACCTGGAGAGCGCGTGGTTAATTCAGGGCGACCATGGCGAAGCCGCGGCCGGCGTCCTACATTGTTGATGGCGACGGAGGCTCTCTGTAAGCGGATGAATATTTAGGGGCGAGTTCCCGAGCGCGGCTGTTTATTGATAACGCGGCGGCGCGGAGGGAGTCGGGGGTGCGTAGGCGGCGCCGCCCCTCCCCTTCCAAACCCGCCACGTGTGCGCGATAACACTGCCGCAGGCCGCTGCTAACGATAATGGCGCTGGCTTACCGCCCCGCAGCACGGTATCTGCCGCGGTTGTACGATTGCAGCAAAAATGGTTCCGCTGTAAATGCATTTCCTTTTTTTTCCCCCGCAGCACCATGGCATTTACGGTTTATAGTCAGTGTTTCGCGTGATGCGCTGATAGCAAAGACAAACCTAAAAGAAGTCACACATTCTGAATTTCAGATCAGGACATGGGTTTGAGAGCTATCATTTTCTGTAATCTTTGACTGGAACTATAATTATTTTCAACTGCCACTAGAACACAACGCACAGGTTTTTCAGTTACAGGTAATACCGCAATTTACGGCTGACCGTCCTACACTTAGTCTGCGAGTGCATTATGAATTGCAGCGTAACTGTTACCATTGTAATCCCACGTTCTTCTTTTTTGGTACTGGAGAGGGTGGTGGCTACAGAAGCTCGGCCCGCAAGAGTGATCACCCAGTTTTTGGCAAGAGCCTTTTAAGACGCTCCTCAGGAAAATGCACATACTCGTGCATGTTTTCATATAATTTTTATTTTTAGCTAATGTAGCATCATGAATAGCACAAGGGGATGCAGAACGTTTTAATACTGACACATTCAGAAACAATGAAGGATGTACCCAGCAGACTTTAAAGTCCGAGCAGCTACAGCCTATATATATCGTTATGAAAGGAAACACCACTTCAGCAGTAAGTTCTTTATTTATAGGCAGCATCGGTTTCAAAGCATTTGTTCTCAGCTCGTGGTCGTGCGGTAGCGTTCTCGCTTCCCACGCCCGGGTTCCCGGGTTCGATTCCCGGCGGGGTCAGGAATTTTCTCTGCCTCGTGATGACTGGGTGTTGTGTGATGTCCTTAGGTTAGTTAGGTTTAAGTAGTTCTAAGTTCTAGGGGACTGATGACCATAGATGTTAAGTCCCATAGTGCTCAGAGCCATGTGAACCAATCAAAGCATTTTAGCTGCATGATTAGACGCAATAAAATCAACTCATGTCATGTTCTGATCGGGAAAAGAGAATGGGATTAAGAATGGGATGACTCAGCGTTCATCGTCAGCAGTTTTTCTAATGTCAAACATAAAATAATACAGAGCGCTTCCTGTGGGTATTACGGGAGCGTTCTACGTTATTTCATGTTTGGCGTCCGCTGCTTAGCGAAAAATTGCTAAAGATGAACGCTGCGACATCCTATTCTCTTGTCTTTCCCGGAATATGACAATTTTACTGCGCCTGATGATGCAGCTAAAATTCTGAGAAGCCGGTTGTGTCTTCAAAAGGGGACTTACAGCTAAAGCGTTCTTATCTTTTCAAACCGAAGGATATGACATTATTAACTACTGACTCCAGGTTTGAGAATGGACTCCTTAGACCATGATAGCCCTCCAAGCAGCGAGTAAGGTGAACGTCAGACGTGTCGTAAGCATAATGTTTGTTTTGCATCCATTTCCTACGTATTTTACGAAATATTTGAGTTATTTTCTTGCCTCCAAGGGTTTATGTCGTATCAGAAGGCATATATGTTTCTAAAAATGATTCTAAAATAAGCACAGGTAAGGACAAAAACCGTTAATCGAGTGGCAAGCTATAACACATTCGTGAAGAAACGCTAGTGACGTTAGATAGAACTGCAGCTTACCATGTTGATATCAAAAGAATATAAACACACAGATCCAAACGTAAGAAGCAGAGACATGTACCTTTAAATCCAAAAGCGATCGACGGCTCATTAATCGTTCTGTAGGCCTACTGTGTTTGTCATTGTTGTCGCCTGTTGCCACAAGTACGAGCTTCATCTTTATATTATTCTATGCGGGACACGCAACTGCCAAATAGTGGCAGAAATATGTTGGAAACATTATAATGAGCTTGTTGCATTTCACGCAAAACCAAGTATTTGAATAATTTTCAAACAATCTGTCAGTGGACAAGGTGCTACCAAAATAATCTCATCACACGAAGGAAGTAAGAAAAATTAAGTGACTAACAACAGCAGTGAATGAAATACATACCAAACTTTACGCTTTTGTAAGACACGAATAACTGCACTTAATCTAACCACTTCATCGTCAAAGCAGGTCTGTGTTGACGATTCACACGAAACTGACACTGACACATGGAGAGCTGAACTGGCTGCTTCTCAGTCATAGTACTATTTTACAGCTCTAGATGGATTGTCAATTCTTTGTGGTATTTTCCTCTTCATCGTCAGTTGAGGTGGCTTATTTGGGTTGTCAAACAGTGTGGGTACTGCATTCCACTGGAATTGAGTTGGGAAGACTTACCGCACCCATCTTATTCGTGTGAACGTACGCTCTCAGATTTTCGTCTTTTTCGCTCCCAGCCAAACAACCTTCAACGAACTTCGGATGAAAATGCGCACCGAACATGGCTAGACGAGTTCTTCGCCTCAAAACAAAGTGATCTCTACAGAGGTGGAATCGAAAAGTTACCCCATAATTGGTTGTATGTTGTAAATAGTGAAGGAGAATATGAGATTGATGACTGATGTCTCTGTCGTGTGCGTCTGTCGTGTTTATTAAATTTATGGAAAAACGCTACGGACTCATGCACTAACGCAATACCTGCACCCAGGCGCTACCACCAATAATGTGGCCCCTGTCGGAGCAGCGTGTGTCTCACCACACAGCGAAAACACAACGGATCAGAATATGTATAATAACAAAAGGAAAGACTCGGTCACCTCTAATTACCCAGTGCAACTAGATACCGAGGCAAGCAGTACACAGCCAATGTCAACACACTTCATTAAATGTCAAAACTGTAATTCAAACGAAAAAATCTTGGCAAGCCATGAGGACAGGCAATCTTTTAAGGGACCAGTCATATGTAAACCCTGCCATATCAAGTCATCAAAACATGCAACAAAAAACACTCGTAGCGGCCTATGTACCAAGTTAAAAGCACTGTGATGCGATTGCTCAAATGTTCAAATGTGTGTGAATTCCTATGGGGCCAAACTGCTGAGGTCACCGGTCCCTAGACTTACACACTACTTAAGCTAATTTAAACTAACTTATGCTAAGAGCACATACCCACCCATGCCCAAGGGAGGACTCGAACCTCCGGAGGGAGGGGCCGCGCCATCCGTGATAAGGTGCCCCAAACCAGGCCGCCAGTCTGCGCGGCGATGTGATTGTTGCCGTTGTTGTTCCGTATCACTGTAATAAACAGCTTACACTGCCGATAAAGCAGATCTGAGTCAGAACCGAGCAGTACTGGCTGCAAGCGTGATTGCAAAGATTGGAACGGGGAGTACTGAGTCAACAGCGGGTAGGTAAGTAAATGAAACAATTTTTTTTCCAAACAATGCATACCATCGACATCTGTACTCTTGTACAGACTTTTTCAGTGTCAACACGAACGCTATGATAAATGTGGGTAAGCAAGCAAACGAAAAGCAATTACTCTATGAAGAGTCTTCAGATATCCTACTCAGATATCTTACTCAGAAATACGAAGTTTGTCGGTTGAGTTCAGGTCATCTCGTACTGTTCCACCTAGCGCTGCCACGAAGCCACAGCATAAACCTCATCTGACACATGTAGGATGCGTGACATCTTTCCGGCCTGAGGGCCAACATAGAGGAACAAAAAAAGGTCTCGCGGCTCGCTCGGGTGCTACGTGAGTAATTCCCTGCTGACGTCAGCATAAACGGCGCCGGCGCACTTCCCCGACGTGTTCCGGCAGTCGTTAGTCGCGGCATTATCTGCTCGTGTCCGGGGCGGCGGACAATGCAAACAGCACGTTTTGTTCTGCCGCGCCGCGCCGCAGCGGCACACAAAGCACGGCCGGGCTACGTCCCACAATTTCCCGTCAATAGCTGCACGTCGAATGCGGTTGGACGCGCGGCCCGACCGCTAACGCGCAGAGCCGGCGGCGTCGCGAGGCCTTAACTCACTCTGCCCGACAGGAGTCCCGGGCTCAGGGCCCGCGGCCGCACGCCGCTGGAAGACCACTGGGACGCGCCGTTCACTCACTTTGACCGGGTATGCGCCTGCATGCCTGGGTGATAACGTGTTTGCCTACTATGCAGCGGGCTCAGCTTCGAATCTCGGGCGGGTTACAGATTTTCTTCGCTCGTGGAGTGGGTGTTGCCCTGATCATCGTTTCATCGTCACCGACACGGACGACGCCCAATTGAGGCGTCACCTTCTAAGACTTGCATCCCGGCGGCTGAACTTCCCCAGAAGCCCCCCCCCCCCTCCTCCAACCCAGCCAACCCCCCCCCCCCCCCCCAGCAATCAGTGCTATACGTGCATTAAATTTGGTTCCTGCATGGAACACATTTTACTGCCTCTAATTATACGGCAGACAATATCTGCACCGAGCCTTCAAAACTGCGGACAATGACTAGATCGGGTTTTACCTGTAGAGGAGCCCATAGACGGCCTGCAAACCAAGCGCGTTGCAGTTCTTTGCCATCGCTCGCGGTCTGTGTTTTGCCAGTTCATGCACATATAACGAAGTAAGTTTTGCGTCCGCAGCTCGTGGTAGTGCGGTAGCGTTCTCGCTTCCCGCGCACGTGTTGCCGGGTTCGATTCCCGGCGGGGTCAGGGATTTTCTCTGCCTCGTGATGACTGGGTGTTGTGTGATGTCCTTAGGTTAGTTAGGTTTCAGTAGTTCTAAGTTCTAGGGGACTGATAACCATAGATGTTAAGTTCCATAGTGCTCAGAGCCATTTGAACCATTAAAGTAAGCTTTGCCTTACAGGTGATACTTTTTCTAAAGTATTTTCTTCAGGCGGTGTTGAATACTCCTTATGAAGTGTAGAAGTGCAGGGAAGGAAGGAGTTTGTTGAATCTCGCTACCGATAACAATGTACAGGTCGAACGGTCGTGACTTACCAAGTACTCGTCCTGGGCTGGCATTAACTTATAAAATAGTTTGAGTTAACGAGCATTTCGCTCTCATTTAAGTATATGGCCAAAAAAGTCAGCTTTCAGTAATTTTGAAACGAACCCTATCGTCCAGAACCGCGTGCCACAAAGAGAGCAGATTCACCACGAGATGTGGAAACTCATAGGCGTCTATTGTCTATTGGCGCATAAGCGCTACAGTGTGCGAGTGAGAGACGAGAACCTACGTCGTAGCGAAACCCAGTAGAGCCGTTTGTGTCTAAGAAGATGTAGCAGTGTTAAATATGACGGACTTAACATCGCCCATAAAGGGAAACATTTATGGAAACTATTTTATTTCTGTAGTAATGCAGGGAATAAAGCCATAGTAATTTTAATGTATCACCCTTCATAAATGTTCATGCTGATCCCAATAAAACTTGAATATTGATCATGTCTTTAATAGTTTAGGATTTACTGTTAAAGTGAAATTCACAAGTGTTGTAACAAACACAAGGATGCTAAAATCTGAACGCTTTAGTCGATCTTAACGATCGACATTTCGTATAGAAGCGCATCATTAAAATGACAACGGTGTAAATATCAACTCTGTAACTTCATTTGTTTAAAAGATATAATAAATTTAAATTGTCAGTATTTTCAGTTAAGCATCAGATCGTCATTTCCTCCACACAAAACACACTGAACAATTAGGTAATAGAATATTTGTTGTAAAGTTTAATGCATAATATTTACTTTTGTTCTGTATTTATCTATCAGAAAGCACATGGGTGCAAGGCTACTAGCCGTGACATTCAAAGTTAAGAAGGAAATTGTATTGGTTTTATGTAACAGAATTTAACGTTTATTAGGTAATGGATATTATTGTTACTTCATTTAGAACGTGAAAGTGGTCAAGCTTTGATTATTTAAATATGTTAAAGTGCAAAATAATGTATAATAAGCTGTAACCAATCAGATGGACGGCCTCAGGAAAGGGAACTGCCCTAGTCAGTTGAGCGAAGATGTTCAGCGCGCTAAAAACACGACAGGGGACGGGCAAAGGGACAGTGGAGGTGCAGACGCGAAAGCGGTCAGTTCGGCTAGAGACACCAAAAGGTGCAGCTCGGATTGGGACGCGAAAGCGGACAGTCGGTATTTAGGTAGCTAGGAAGCGAAACGACTGAGAAAATTTCGCATTGTGTGGTATCAGGGGACTTAATCTCTGAGCGATGGGCAGCCGCGCGTCTGGTGTGAACTCTAACTTTTCGAGTAGTTAACAAGGTGGAGCACTGAACTTATAATTCACAATGAGATTGTCAGTGATCGAACAGTGTCAAATGGATATGCGCTCGAGTGTAATAATAATTCTAAATACGACCACTTTCGCTATCAGTTAGCTTTCTGAATAAACATTATTCTAACCATATCGCAACTGTGTGGCCTACATCGTTTATGGGTTGTTAATTTAGTTCACGATATTGTTATTATTACAGTTTTTATATGTTATGTTAACTTCGTATTTCGCAAACTTGCCATCAGGCAAAAAATTTAACCAAACGGTCACAAGTGTCTAATTTAGGGCGTGTTAGCGACACGAGCGGTTCAACCCCTAGACGAGTTTGAACCAAGACATTTCGATGAAGGGGAATCGCATGTGAGCCCGACCATCTTTGGAATGTTAGCTCGCAACAGGAAATTAGGTCAAATAAAGAGAATATGTTTCAGTGTATGGGATAGAAGGGCCACGCCTACAGAGCAAATTACCAGGTGTGAGCGTCTAGCACGACGAAAAAACTGAATAAGTGGGCAACGGAATGGGGGCCGTTAAGACCTGTAGGTGGCCGGTCATGGGACGCAGAGCAAGAGGCTGTCGTAGTGGAGACGTGGATCACAAGACTGAGAAGCTACTGTGTTGTGGCTTACAGAACCCTTCAGCGTCCACACATGTGAGCAGCTTCGCATACATGCTATTGGCTAAAACCGGTGGCGTGAATTCACTAGCACCTGGAGGCCTCTTTTGTCAGCGGGTTTAACCAGGTGACAGTGCCTCGGCTCCGAAAGGCAGGCAACTTGTGTCACGAAGGCACAGCCGAGGTTGCTCTGGTAGAAAAATTATGAAAATTTGAATGCGACCTTTGAAGTAACTTTTTTAACCAATCCCCTCAGATATTCCTTCACTGGCTTCCACCGCATCATACATCATGCAGTATACAGTTGTACTTACTTTACATAGTGAAAGAGAAGCACCGAAATCAGCCGCATGAGATCACTAAAGTAATTCATTGGCGACAAGTGAAAATTAGTGCTGCGCCGGGTTTGAACACGGATTCCCTGCCTTACGCGAGAGGTCGCCTTAAACGCTTCTGCTATCCGAAAACACTTCACGTCCAACCTAAATTCCCAACTTGTCACACACTACTGCCCATTTTTCTCATTTCTCAAGCACCTTCCCTGAGTCCGACCTATGATGTATCCACGCTGAAGACATCACGAAATGCCGTTAAAGCGTAAATGCGTTGGAAAGAACACACACCACACATAGAATATCAATCTTACTTTTATTTTGACGATCGACTATGGTAGCACTCTGAGCACCGTATGGCCATCTGTACCAAGAGGTAACAACTGTATATAAAACGTATACATTAACTGTACACAGTGACTCATAAAATATTTTTCATCGACTCACATAGATATCATAAAGAGTGTCAACAATAAATAGAATACACCCACTAAATGCTAACCAAAACTATGAAATCATTTTGGTATAACTTGTGATATTGCAGTCATGTACAGAGGGGGTGGACGAAGACAAGGAAACACCAAAAACACAACACATTACGATACCTAATACGGTGTACAAAAATCGTTAGCATTCAAAATAGCTTCCAGCCGTCTTGGAATGGATAAATAAGATCGCTGCGTGGTTCTCAAGGGACTCAGTGACATATCTAGCAGTCAGATCCGTCCTTTTTAAACATACAACCAATAAAGCCATAAAGCGATCAAAATTATCAATGGAATAAATGAAACAATAAATTGAACAAACTCACGAAGTCCCCAAGTTACATAATATCGTAATGTTGTTGGTCAGACTAAATCGACATTCAAAATGTAAGGAATATCTAGCGACTGTAACATAAAATAATCGGGCAGATGTAGCAGTAGACAAGACACTATGGTTGTTGCAAAGGTGTTGGCAGTTTGCATAGGAAAACAGAAGTATAGGGGTTGGACAAAAATATGGAAACACCGCATCTTAAAAATATATCTTTGAACATAAATGCACATGCTAGCGAATCCTGCCGGCACCGTTACTGTAATCGACTACGAATGAGATGAGTGCCCTAAAAAAAAAGCGCCTATAACCGCTCGGCCTCATCAGTGCCCTCATACGTTCTTAGTGTCAGTCGTGGTCAGAATAGTGTTCTGCACAGTTGAGGGTGTAGTATGTCGGAGCTAAGTAAATTCCAACGTGGGAGAATTCTTAGTGCTTCCGTAACTAACGTACCCGTAGTGTTTGATATTTCAAGAGGCACCATATCTAAGATTCATATCACATACAGAGAAATCCACTAAGTAACAACACTTACGAAAGTTTGGGTTGATCGACCGTGACAGTCAGTCATTGGCCAGCATTGTGACGAAAAATAAGAAGACGACAGTCGAAAAGGTAACTTCAGACCTAAAAGTTAGTCAGCACCAAAACAACACGAAAGGCTCTCCATAAGCTGAGCGTTGCAGGGCGATCTGGAAAGGTGGTGTGGCGCCACTTCACGGACTGCCGGTTTGTTTCCGGTTCGAAGCGAAGGGCCCATGATTCATCACCGGCGGCGGTGTTCGACAAAAAATTGTCTCGATCAGCTCTCATTAATAAACGGTCACAATGCCCACACAGTACTAGGGACAGAAAATTGGCTGAAATCAGATGTAAACAGTAATGAAATTCTAAACTCAGATTGGAATGTATACCGCAGAGACAGGCTGGACAGTGAAGGGGGAGGCGTGTTTATAGCGATAAGAAGTGCAATAGTATCTAAGGAAATTGACGGAGATCCGAAATGTGAAATAATTTGGGTGAAGGTCACGGTTAAAGCAGGCTCAGACATGGTAATTGGATGTCTCTATAGGCCCCCTGGCTCAGCAGCTGTTGTGGCTGAGCACCTGTAGGATAATTTGGAAAATATTTCGAGTAGATTTCCCCTACATGTTATAGTTCTGGGTGGAGATTTTAATTTGCCGGATATAGACTGGGAGACTCAAACGTTCGTAACGGGTGGCAGGGACAAAGAATCCAGTGAAATTTTTTTAAGTGCTTTATCTGAAAACTACCTTGAGCAGTTAAACAGGGAACCGACTCGTGGCGATAACATATTAGTCTTTCTGGTGACAAACAGACCCGAACTATTTGAAACAGTTAACGCAGAACAGGGAATCAGCGATCATAAAGCATCGATGATTTCAGCCGTAAATAGAAATATTAAAAAAAGTAGGAAGATTTTTCTGTTTAGCAAAGGTGACAAAAAGCAAATTTCAGAGTACGTGACGGCTCAACACAAAAGTTTTGTTTTAAGTACAGATAGTGTTGAGGATCAGTGGACAAAGTTCAAGACCATCGTACAATATGCGTAATATGAGTATGTGCCAAGAAAGATCGTAAGAGATGGAAAAGAGCCACCATGGTACTACAAGCGAGTTAGAAAACTGCTGCGGAAGCAAAGGGAACTTCACAGCAAACATAAACATAGCCAAAGCCTTGCAGACAAACAAAAATTACGCGAAGCGAAATGTAATGTGAGGAGGGCCACGCGAAAGGCGTTCAATGAATTCGGAAGTAAAGTTCTATGTACTGACTTGGCAGAAAATCCTAAGAAATTTTGGTCTTATGTCAAAGCGATAGGTGGATCAAAACAAATTGCCCAGACACTCTGTGACTAAAATGGTACTAAAACAGAGGATGACAGACTGAAGGCCGAAATACTAAATGTCTTTTTCCAAAGCTGTTTCACAGAGGAAGACTGCACTGTAGTTCCTTCTCTAGAGTGTCGCACAGATGACAAAATGGTAGATATCGAAATAGACGACAGAAGGATAGTGAAACAATTAAAATCGTTCAAAAGAGGAAAGGCAGCTGGACCTGATGGGATACCAGTTCGATTTTACACAGAGTACGCAAAGGAACTTGCCCCCCTTCTTGCAGCGGTGTACCGTAGGTCTCTAGAAGAGCGTAGCGTTCCAAAGGATTGGAAAAGGGCACAGGTAATCCCCGTTTTCAAGAAGGGACGTCGAACAGATGTGCAGAACTATAGACCTATATCTCTAACGTCGATCAGTTGTAGAATTTTGGAACACGTATTAATATTCGAGTATAATGACTTTACAAGACACGGGTTCCCAGGTAGATGTCGTGTTTCTTGACTTCCGCAAGGCGTTCGATACACTTCCCCACAGTCATTTGATGAACGAAGTAAGAGCATATGGACTATCAGACCAATTGTGTCATTGGATCGAAGAGTTCCTAGGTAACAGAACGCAGCATGTCATTCTCAATGGAATGAAGTCTTCCGAAGTAAGAGTGATTTCAAGTGTGCCGCAGGGGAGTGTCGTAGGACCGTTGCTATTCACAATATACATAAATGACTTTGTGGATGACATCGGAAGTTCACTGAGGCTTTTTGCGGATGATGCTGTGGTATATCAAGAGGTTGTAACAATGGAAAATTGTACTGAAATGCGGGAGGATCTGCAGCGAATTGACGCATGGTGCAGGGAATGGCAATTGAATCTCAATGTGGACAAGTGTAATGTGCTGCGAATACATAGAAAGAAATATCCCATACAATTTAGCTACAATATAGCAGGTCAGCAACTGAAAGCAGCTAATTCCATAAATAATCTGGGAATAGACATTAGGAGTGATTTAAAATGGAATGATCATATAAAGTTGATCGTCGGTAAAGATGATGCCAGACTGAGATTCATTGGAAGAATCCTAAGAAAATGCAATCCGAAAACAAAGGAAGTAGGTTACAGTACGCTTGTTCGCCCACTGCTTGAATACTGCTCAGCAGTGTGGGATCCGTACCAGATAAGGTTGATAGAAGAGATAGAGAAGATCCAACGGAGAGCAGCGCGCTTCGTTACAGGATCATTTAGTAATCGCGAAAGCGTTACGGAGATGAAAGATAAACTCCAGTGGAAGACTGCAGCAGAGACGCTCAGTAGCTCGGTACGGGCTTTTGTTAAAGTTTCGAGAACATATCTTCACCGAGGAGTCAAGCAGTATATTGCTCCCTTCTTCGTATATCTCGCGAAGAGACCATGAGGATAAAATCAGAGAGATTAGAGCCCACACAGAGGCATAGCGACAATCCTTCTTTTCACGAACAATACGAGACTGGAATAGAAGGGAGAACCGATAGAGGTACTCAAGGTACCCTCCGCCACACACCGTTAGGTGGCTTGCGGAGTATGGATGTAGGTGTAGATGAAGATGTAGATGTAGATGTAACATGCAAGCCACTCCGTAGAGACGGTCCCTGATTGCTCTTCTGGTCTTCTGTTAGGCGGCGACGGGTACACACCGCTGAGTACCCCAACCGATGGACGAGTGTGTCAGCGCCTAAGGAAACTCAGTGACAGCTCTCTGCTTATATTCACCTCCGTTACAGACGCTAGTTTGAAGGCTGCGTATAGCGTCGCACCTATCGGAAGTTCATGAAACTAGGGATGACGCGGAAATATTCCACGACGTCACGTAACAAGTTTTGTATTTTATCAACCGGAATCGGCCGAGAAAAAAATTTGTTTTAGTACATATTGAACGTTCTTTGTAAATTTTTATTTACATTTGATTAGTGTTATTGCACCTAGCGCATTTTTAACAGGTAACTTATGACTCCCACCCCGGTTATAAAAATGTCTTTTATTGTAACTGTATAGCACAAGTTAAAGAGACAGAAGCGCGATCAGCGCGGACCGCAGCTGATACGGAGCCTGGCACTAGGGGAGAGTCTCGGTGACGGGTGGATGGATGCCGCAAAGTGTGCGGCGCCAGTTCCCCGCGGGAGGCCAGGGAGCAGGAGCAGAGTGGGAGTCTGGAGGGGCAGAGCGCTGCCGCCCACTTCATACCGGGCCGAGTAGACTGCGGCGGCGGCGGCCGCGGTGGTCCAGCTCATAGCGGCGACTGATGGGCCCGTTTGTCCGGGCCTGTTTCATTACTCTCGCCCGCAGCTCGCCGCACTATGAATAAAACATGACGCCACCGCAGACGCCGCCTCCCAGCAGCTCCGCGTAGGCCTTCCCAGGCGTCGCGACTAGCACTTCGGGTGTCGTATCGTCTCCCACGTGCAGCGTAGTTAATACACGAATGTCGTCTTGAGATAGGCAGCAGCGTCAAAATACTTTCGATAAGATCACTGAAGACTGGAACTGATTTTTTCATTCAGTTACCCACCTTCTTCAACAGTTTAGGAGATGGAGCGAAGTCTGAGAATGACTAAGAAAATGTCCGCATACTAGCTGACATAACGACAGCGGCTGTAAAAATCTGAACACACGTATGACACCAGCTCCAGAGAAAGCAATGAAAACGGGTTTCTAGAGGTTCTACGCGAATTTACTTTGTAGCTCACTGCAGATAACAAATGGATGGGTCAGACAATAAACTGATGGATCAGGAATGCCTTAAGAAACCCAAATTAGATGTACAATATTCTTTTTTTTTTCTTGCTACTGCCTTTTTCCCGCATCATGCGCAGGATTATGTACGGATGTGGTATGGTGAATTTTAAGGGGTGGCCAGTTGCCCTTCCTGCTGCCACCCCATACCCCCCAGGACGGAAGTAGTGTACCTCAGCTGTCTGTGTCTAGTGTAAATCGTGAAGTAATGTGAATGTGTTTCAAATGCCTGCGAGTCGTGTAACTGAGGTGGTACATGGGGACCAGCTCGGTATTCACCTAGTGGGATGGGAAAAACCGCCTAAAAACCACATCCAGGCTGGCAGGCACACCGGCCGTCGTCGTTAATCCGCTGGGCGGATTCGATCCGGAGCCGGCGCGCCGACCCGAGTCCAGGAAGCAGCGCTCTCGGCTATGCTGGCGGGTTCCAAATTAGATGTACAATATTTTATTCTATTTACAATTACTTTAAGCGTATGATACTGTTCCAAGAAAATTACTTTGGAAAGCGTTATATATGGTAAACATAAATCCTTCCTTGATTAAAATAATACAACAGATGTATAAAGATAACATTTGCCAAGTGAAAGGTGGTAATAAACTTCCACAGAAATTTAGAACAAGCAAAGGCCTTTTACAGGGTTCTCCCGTGTCACCATCATTATTTAAAACCTATATAGATATTAACCTTAGAACATGGTCTCGTAAATGTAATAGTATGGGATTAGAAGTAAGAGGTGGAGTTTACCTACATCGTTTATTGTTTGCTGATGATCAAGTAGTCGTAGCACATGATGGGGAGGGTGCTAACTATACGTGAAATCAACTAGCAGTAGCATACAAAACTTGGGGTTTGAAGATTAATACCAAAACACAGAATACTTGACTAATGATTCAGATGACCTATACATTGAAGGAAAGAAAATCAAAAGGATTAACACACTCTGTTGTTGTCCGCAGCTCGTGGTCGTGCGGTAGCGTTCTCGCTTCCCACGCCCGGGTTCCCGGATTCGATTCCCGGCGGGGTCAGGGATTTTCTCTGCCTCGTGATGACTGGGTGTTGTGTGATGTCCTTAGGTTCGTTAGGTTTAAGTAGTTCTACGTACTAGAGGACTGATGACCATAGTGATCAGAGTCATTTGAACTCTCTGTTGTTTGGGATCCATTTTAGAAATCGAGGGAAAATCAGAGTCAGAAAACAATAAAAGAATTAGTAGCGGACGGAAGGTCATTAGGCTGCTTAACTCCGTCTCATCAGGCAGGAATGTAATGACCAGAACTAAAAAATTAATATGCAAATTTATATTAGTGAGTGTGGTTCTGTATGGAACGGAGACCTGGGCAATTAACCTGAAGCACATTAAAAAATTACAAGCTCTAGAGGTGGACTTCTGGAGAAGATCGGCAAGACTCTCTACGAAAGAGAAGATAAGGAACACCGAAATACTAAGGAAAATGGGAATAAAAGAATGAATATATGACGTAATTGATAGGAAGAAATTACAGTGGTAGGGGCATGTACGACGATTGGAGGAAGCCAGAATACCAAAATTGATACTGCAGTGGGAACCTGATGGGAGAAAAAGAAGAGGACGACCTAAGACCACTTGGCTGCAAAATGTACAGCACACAGTGAGGAGAATGGACGCAGAGGAAGAGGACACACAAGATCGAAACACCTGGAGGAATATTTTGAAAATATAGTTTAAGAACGTCTATTCTTTGTATAGTAATTTCCGAGTAAATTATTATGTTGGAGATAAGCGTCTGTAATGAGGAGAAGCTCAAAATTATAATAAATAAAATTATTCTTGCCAAAAGCCAGTTTTTATACACTGATCAACCACCGACCTAGTACTGATATAAACCCGTCCAGGCGACAGCAGCGTCTCTGGCGTGAATTGACTGCTAGACAGACTCAAGCACGGTGAATGAAGCATCAGTGAGCGTGCTGACCGCGTGTAGAACAGGAAGGAGCACGATCTTTCTGAGTTTCACCGCGCGCAGATTGTGATGGCCTGGAGGCTAGGCACCAGCGTTTCGGAAACTGCACGGCTTGTCGAGTGTTTGAGGAGTGCTGTGGTGAGTGTCTTCAACACGCGGAGAAACCAAGGCGTAAACACAGCCAGATGTCGTGCCGTTGGGTGGGCACCCCTCGTTACAAATGTCGGGCGTCGTAGGCTGTGCAGACTGGTAAAACAGCGCAACTAACATCAGACTTTAATGATGGGCAGAGTACAAGTGTGTCTGAACACACAGTGCACTGGAAACTCCTAACAATGAGCCTCCGCAGCCGACGCCCCAAGCTTGCGCCACTGCTAACACCACGGCATCGGCAACTACGACTGATATGGGCACGTGACCACCGGCACTGGACGTTGGTGCAGTGGCAGAGCGTTGCATGGTCTGATGAATCCCGATACTTACTGCATCACGCCGATGGGAAGGCACGAATCCGTCGTCTTCCAGGGGAGCGATCTTTGACGCCTATTTGCTGGACAGAAACAAGCTGGCGGCGTCTCCACTACGCTCTGTGGAACATTCATGTGGGCATGATGGGCCCAGTGGAGCTCGTGCAAGGCGCCATGACGACCAAGGACTGTCGTACACTGTTTGCCGACGGGAGTGGGATTTTTCAGCAAGATACTACGCCATGCCGCAATGTAAGGACTGTGACGAAGTGATTTGACGAAGATAGTGGTGAGTCCCAATTGATGTGCTCCTCCCCCAACTTGCCAGATCCGAACCCGATTGAAGACATCTTATTTAACATGGAATCAGAGACAATCGATCCCGATCCCGGAATTTACGGGTATTAGCTGACTCGTGTGTGCAGATGTGGTTCCAGCTCCCTCCAACGACCTACCAAGGCATCTTTGCTTTCATGCCCCGACGCGTCGCCGCTGTTATCCGTGCCCAAAGGAGAAAATACCGATTGTTATACAACTGGTCACAATGTTCTGGCTGATCAGTGCGCATTTATCACGAAAGAATAAATATCAAACTAAGAACACTATAGGGGAGCAACAATTTCACAAGACTTTCTACAAACGTTATGTCAGTATCACTTCTTAAGTAATATCAATAACCGCAGGAACTGCCACTTGCTTTCATTAGCGATCGATGTAGGCCTCAATCACATAACAGCCCTCACATGCTCTTAACAGCCGAAATATACTAACCGAAAGTGCCACTGGTTTGTGAGAAGACTGTTACGACAAAATGTTTGTGACAAGGAAGAATATGAATTTTATTGCTCTTCGTTTCACTAGCAGCAGTTTAAGCTGTCTTCTTTGGTTCCTCCATAATCACACACTCGGTAATCGCGACATAATCGGAAATAAACATTCAAATATTTATTTCTTCCTTGTTTCTCTAATGAGACGGAGATGTTATATAACATCGAATTTTGCAGGACATACTTCAATTAAATTCACAAATAAGTCCCAAAATGGTTCAAACCTGCGTCCGTCCATCCTGATTTAGGTTTTCCGTGATTTGTCTAAATCACTTCAGGCAAATGCCGGGATGTTTTCTTTGAAAGGGCACGACCGACTTCCTTTCCCGTCCTTCCTTAAACCTATGGGACAGCCGTTTGGTCCCCTCACCCAAATCAGCTTACCAACAAGAATACGTTAACAATGCTAAGGTAAAAAGGATTAACTTGATACAGGATGCGAGTCTTTATTTTTCGTCTTTGGGAACCACGACATTATCCACCCGCTAGAGCATACTCATTTTTGTCGCATGTCTCGTTCGTCATTGTATCTCTTAAAGACTTATATTCTTTTTGCGTTATTAATTGACATTTAATGATGAGGGTGATGTGCTTGTGATACAATTTCAATGCGACGTTGCCTTCGAAGGACATACTGCAAGTTATTAGAGAAAATAGCTAAATATACCAAAATGAATATAGCGCCTGCCACATAGATTGCCGATTTGCGTGTGACGTCAAAATGACGTCACGTTTGTAGGAAGTCTTGTGAGTTGAGTATTGTCCAACAGTATTTCCTACCATAAATTCCCTAAGAAGAATAGAGAAAGCGAACTTATTTCAGATGGCCGTTATAAAATACCAGTTAAGGTACAGTATTTAGATAATACAGAGTAGTGTTTTGGCACAAAACAGAATACAAGGTGTAAGTAACAACACGATTGCACACAGTCACTGAACACAATTACTATTGTACATGTTTTAGTAATTTATTTCCTTTACATAACACTTTTTGTCTACACTATACTCCAATGTATGTAGTGAATAATCATAAGCTACGTATAAAAATCCTGTCTTATTGTTTTTATTGCTTTTCGGTTTAAATTTGTTATTACTAGAACCTATGCTGAATCAATGAGAGAGACTGTATATACCAAAATGTATGTGATAGCACCATCGTTAGGCTTTTGTGTTATGAATGTAATCTATGAAAAGCGTTCAGAAAGGACAGGTTAGGAGAACCCCCTGCGTGAAGGAGGCGAGCTGTAGGTTGGCGCGCACGCAAATGGCTGCGAAATAGACACTAGTTGTCGGCACGACATGTGGGGCTGGATCGACCGTTGGAGAGATAAAATATAGCTCTATTCTGCCCATTCCAAAGGGTATCAGGCTGCGATGGACGCTGTTTAATGTGCACATCATTTGCAGGACTAGAGCTATCGTTTGTTTGTATTGTCTATTGGAATAGGGGGATGGTTAGGCTTGTTTCTGCGAATTTATGTCAATACATATTGTTAAATGTTTCCACTTGTTGGACTGATATGAAATTTTCTTCAATCCTGCTATTTGTTTTTGAGTCATCAGTGTTCTGCCTGGTTTGATGCACTCCCCCACGAATTCCTCTCCTGTGCCAGCCTTTTCATCTCAGAGTAGTTCTTGCAACCTATTTCCTCATTTATCTACTGGGTGCATTCTAATCTCTGTCTTCCTCTACAGTTTCTATCCTCTATAGCTCCCTCTAGTACAATGGAAGTTATTCCCTGATCTGATAACAGATATCTTGTCCTCCTATTCTTCTCCATGTCAGTGTTTTCCACATATTCCGATTCTGTGCAGAATCTCCTCATTCCTTACCTTATGAGTCCATCTAATCAGTAGCACCACATCTCAAATTCTTAGACTCTCTTCTGTTCTGGTTTTCCCACATTCCATGTATCACAACGATACAACGCTGTACTCCAACCATACGTTCTCAGAAATTTCTTCCTCAATTGAAGGCCTATGTTTAGTAATAGTTGAATTCTCTTGGCCAGGGATGTCATTTTTGCCAATGCCAGTCTGCTTTTGATGTCCACCTTGCTCCGTCCGTCACTGGTTATTTTGCTGCATAGGTAGCAGAATTCCTTAACTTCATCTACTTCAGGACCATCAGTCTTAATGTTAAGTTTCTCGCTGTTCTGATTTCTGCTACTTCCCATTACTTCCGTCTTTCTTCGATTTACTGTCAATCCCATATTCTGTACTCATTAGACTCTTCATTCCGTTCAGCAGATCATGTAATTCTTATTCACTTTCACTCAGGATAGCAATGTCATCAGCGAATCTTATCATTGATATGTTTCCACCTTGAATTTTAATTCCACTCCTGAACCTTTCTTTCGTTTGCATCATTGCTTCTTAGAAGTACAGATTGAACAGACGGGGTGAAAGACTACGTCCCTTACTTACACCCTTTTTAATGCAAGTGTGAAATCGAAACTTTCGCTAAATTTATTATCAACATAGAATAACAAGAACTTCAGTCATGACTGCTGTCCCTGCGTGTTTAATGTTACTAAGGACTAATGATTGAGCTTCAGTATGTACCATCGTATGGAAACCTTCATATAGTACTTCACATAGTACCTCTACTTACTAAAAATTCAGTCAAAATAAAAGTTATTCAGATTCAAAAAATGTATTTATCTTTCTAGTGCAAAGTTACAATCATACTGCCCGTAAAAATTAAACTTCCTGGCGGATTTTCCAACGGTAGGTACTGGTTTGTGTCTCACTCTTTGTGTGCTGTGCTGCCATAAAAATGGTTTCCTCAGTAAAGGACTGCAAAGCAATTAGGAAGTGTAGTGCTCAGATTAAAGGTGACATGTTCTGTGTGTCACATGTCTTCAGGATTTCGACAACTTTATCAATAACTCGTGTTATAAATACGCCACAGTTAATTCACACTGCAAGTGCTTCTTAGGAACCATGTTATGTGCTGCGAAGAAATGTGGATACATCACTTGTATAATCAACTTGCGGTAAAGATCAATTTCAAATTCAGAACAGGGATTCACAATAACAAAAAAATAAATAGTTTACCTTAAGAAAGATGGATCACAGTTCATACAGTTTAGAACGTTCAGATGAAAAATAATAAATGTTCAAAAAGCCGTTTCATAGTCCAGATGGATAAAGGCGATCGTTAAGAATTAAAATGTCTATCATTTCACATTATATTTTCACAGAAATCTTTTCTTTTTTTTTCTTTTCAGGAAAACCTAACTCTAAAACCTCTGAAATACCAACACCTTATCCTCTTTCTGCCTTCAACATCTTATTCGTTACAGAGTGATATTTGAGTCTATCCGTATTTGAAGACGTAACAGGTAGAGGCTGGCTTTGTATTTTGAAGTATGGAGGCTCCTGTTTTTTCCTGGCTATCATGTTTAAGTCTTCTACAATTTCCCTCCATTAATATGTGGGGCAGTGGGTTA
The DNA here is from genome assembly GCF_021461395.2 of Schistocerca americana. NCBI lineage: Eukaryota > Metazoa > Arthropoda > Insecta > Orthoptera > Acrididae > Schistocerca > Schistocerca americana. The sequence goes on along the minus strand of NC_060119.1, from coordinate 395,024,178 downwards.
AAAGCTTGTTATTATTTCATGATATATTGTTTGTTTCTGGTGCATTTAGTAAGTGTCTGTGCGATTTTAAATACCACTTCAGATTAACACAGCCTGAAAATTGTAATTTCTTAGACTTTCCCGGCGATTTGATGACATCTCATGGAAATCGGGTTTTCTGCCAGATATCAGCGTCTTCCAAACACGATATTTCGACGTCATTACTTGAAGTCTTTTGGCCCCACGGTTGCGAAAAACTGAAAGACTTCCTGGACCACCTGCACTCAAGGCATCCGAATATTAAGTTCACCACGGAGCTAGAAAAGGACGGTCAGCTTCCGTTTCTGGATGTTCTGGTGAAGAAGAAGGCGGATGGCACCTTCAGCCACGGTGTGTACCGAAAGCCAACACACACAGACTTATATCTACAGGCCGACAGCTGCCACCACCCTGCACAGAAGACCGGGGTGCTTAGAACACTCATACACCGAGCCAAGACACTGTCTGACTCTGACAGCCTGGCAGGGGAACTTGAACATCTTCAAAATTGTTTGCTAACAACGGATTCTCATCCAGGGACATCCGCAGAGCTCTACATCCCACCAGATGTCAGGAGAACGAGCAAGAAGAAGAAATCAAGAAGCTGGCATTTTTACCGTATGCCGGGCCTGTTTCTGCCAAGATCAGCAGAATACTAATGAAGCATAACATCAAGAGTGTCTTCTGCCCACCTAGCAAAATCAGGGCCTTAGTTGGATCAGTCAAAGATGACCTGGGTTTAAGGAAGCCTGGCATTTACAATATTCCTTGTGAATGCGGTATGTCCTACATTGGCCAAACGACTAGAACGGTGGAAATCAGATGCAAGGAGCAACAGCGACATGCCAGGCTAAGGCAGGCCACAAAATCAGCAGTAGCAGAACACTGCCTAGAGTTGGAACATTCCATGGATAATGAGAACACCACGGTCATGGTCCAGACCCCCAAGTTCTGGGATAGTGTCATCACTGAATCTATAGAGATAAAGATGGCACAAAACCTGATTAACCGGGAAGTAGGATACCAGCTAAGCACTGCATGGAACCCAGCACTTGAACTGCTGAAGCAATACCGGAGAAAATATGTTTCCAACGCCAGCAACGAGCCTCAGACATCCGCACACTGCGGGCATGAACCAAGAAGGGAACACCAGGAAGCCTCACTGTCACTGTCACTTATCCATACGGGTCTGCCGTGACCCGTTTTGGGAGCAGGCTAAGCATATACTGCTGTTCCTGCATAATCCTGTATCTGTGGAGTGGCTTCCTCATGGTGCGAATTGGCCTGAGGTGTTTTCTGGGGTGGAGTTGTCCTCTCTCTGCCACGAGATATTAATCTCGTAACAGGTCAGGCCAACGCGTGGTTGGCCTGTGGTGAATAGGATGGCCCAAGTCCCTAATGAGCCTATTGTCGGACTGTACAGTCCACTCATAGAAGACCCGCGCCGATTGTTTAAATCGGTCGCGGAGGAAGGGGATGCCGGTTTGGCGGTGTAGCCGGGCGGTCGAATAGAGCCTCGGTAGGCGCGGAGCGAGCTTGAGCGCCCTGTTCTGCACACCCTGAAGCTTGTTGATGTGTGTGTCGGCTGCGTTGCCCCACACCACGGCCGCATATTCCAGCACTGGACGAACCAGCGCCAGGTACAGCGTGATGCCGTGGTGGGGAGGCAAGGCAGACGACGGGTTGAGCAGAGGGTACAGAACGCGTAGGCGCCCTATTGGTCTGCCCCTGACGTTCTTGATGTAGGCTTTCCACGTTAGCTTCAGATCGAGAATGACTCCCAGGTAGCGACCAGTCCTGCTCCATGGGACGGGGCTTCCCATGACAGTGACTGGCGGAAGATCTGGTGGCAGTGGTCTTCGTGTGAACACCACTGCCTGGCTCTTCGCCGCATTCTGTTTCAGGAGCCACTTTGTCGACCATGCACCAAGGGCCTCACATCCACGCTGGAGCAGGCTGCGCATCTCGACTGCTTTCATACTCCGCACGAATAGCGCCGTGTCGTCGGCGCCACGCGCGGAGCGTCGGCCGTGAATAAGGAGTAGAGCAGGGGGCCGAGAACGGACCCCTGCGGCGCTCCAGCACGGATTGGTCGGTGCGTAGACGTCTCCTCGTCCAGGCGGACGTGGAAAGTCCTGTCGGCCAGATACGACCGGTGTAGGACCCCGTGCAACGTCGGGACCCCGCGCACAAAAAGTTTGTACACTAGGCCGTCGTGCCACACGGAGTCGAATGCCGAGACGTCGAGGAACACAGCCCCAAGGTATTCCCGCATCTCCGGGGCGCGCATGGCCTCTTCCACCAGCCGCACCAGCTGATGGACCGTGGAGTGACCCCTCCGGAAGCTGAACTGCTCATCCGGTATCACTCCTTCTGCTGTCACGTGGCGAAGCAGGCGCCTGGCGTAGAGGCGCTCGAACCCTTTGGAGAGGGCCGGTAGCAGACTGATAGGTCTGTAATTGGCAGCGTCACGCGGGTCCTTGTTCGTTTTGGGGATGGCCACCACCACTGCATGTTTCCACACAGAGGGGTAGACACCCGAGCGAAGGACCTGGTGGAAGATGCCCACCAGCACCGGATGGGCCCCTGCTGGAAGGTTCCTCAGCAGGTGGTTGGTGACCCCATCAGCGTCTCCGACCTTCCTAGTATTGAGCGCCTTCAGCTGTACGGCCACCTCCGCCTCGGAGATGGCTTCGATGACGTCCCCATCGTCCCTTGCCTCCAGGAACACATCCAGATTGTCGTCCACCGGGGTGAATGACGATTGGAATTGGTCCGCCAGGACACCTGCTTTTCCGTCTGGGCTGCAGACGACGTCTTGCCCAACTAGTATTGGTGGTATGTGCTGTCATCGGCGCAGGAACGACTTCATCGTGCGCCAGATGCTGCCGTCCTCTGGGTTGAGGGAGGCGACGAAGGCCGACCACACGCTGTTCCTGTGCACCTCAGCCGCTGCTTTGATGTCTCACCACATGCGGTTGAGGCGTCGCTTCGTTGCGGGTTGGTGGGTGAGCTGCCACTACCGGAACAGCCTGTTCTTCTCCCTGATTGCTTCCCGTATCGGAGGCGGTAGGTTGCGGGAGAAGTCCCTGGGCCCCTGTGGCTGGGGGGGGGGGCGTAGTGGCTGCGTTGGCTGCGTGCAGTAGCTGGCGGGAGAGGACACGCAGAGCGGCGTCCGCGCCCACTGCGTCTGGATCGGGTGTGTCCGCGATCGATTCCAGGACTATCTCCTGGAAGCGCTCGCAGTCCATGCGCCGATACATCTACATGGCTCCGGCGTTCCACCGGCAGGTGGTCTGACGACAGTGCACACCGTGCACATCGTGTGGTACCCGATGCCTTTTATGACTGCGACATCGAGCACGTCCGACCGTCCCCTGGCTGGGTAGATTGTGGGCTCCTGTGGGCCAGGATCAGGGCGCCGTTCCACGCGGCAGCGCGGGAAAGTCGGCGGCCACTGACATTCGTGAGGCGGGAGTTCCACTCCGGGTGCTTCGCACTGAAGTCACCCGCAATGAACACCCTCCCCCCAACTGTCAGCAGCGCGTCGACATCCGGCTCCTGGAGGTGTCCGCGTGGTGGCCTGTATACTGGCACGAACGTGATCTGCCCGGCTGTCGTGGTGACCGTCACCCCAGTGGCTTCCAGGGTTGCCAGGTCCGGAAGTTGCATCTGGTGGTGCCTGAGTGATGCACGTACATAGATGGCGGTGCCACCGCCGGACACGCATGTGGACCCCAGGTTTAAGGTGAGTTTCGCCGACCAGGCAGAGGTCAATGGTCTCCTCCTGCATGAACTGGCGAAACTCACCTTGTTGGGGGAATAGACTGTTTGCGTTGAAGCCGCAAACGGTCAGTCCATGGATGAGTGGATTATCCATGGTGCGGCTCCATGGTGACGGTAGCAGCCTGGAGGGCCTCCGTAACTGCCGTGACTAGCACGGGCAGTTGTTGGAGCAGGGCAGAGAGAGAGCCCAGAAGGGCTCCTAGGTCTGCGGCTCCTTGTCGACGGTGCGGGTACAGCCGCAGCGGCGGGCGCGGGGGCCGCTAGGCGCGGCGTCGCCGTCGCGTCCGATCGCTGGACCGCGCGCCCAGCAGCCTGCGGCGCGGGAGTTTTGAGTGGACGGGCAGTTCAAATGGCTCTGAGCACTATGGGACTCAACTGCTGAGGTCATTAGTCCCCTAGAACTTAGAACTAGTTAAACCTAACTAACCTAAGGACATCACACACATCCATGCCCAAGGCAAGATTCGAACCTGCGACCGTAGCGGTCTCGCGGTTCCAGACTGCAGCGCCATAACCGCGCGGCCACTTCGGCCGGCGGACGGGCAGTGCGTCGTCCGCCCTTGTGGTGGTCGGCCTGGGAGTCAGCATGTGGGGCTGACGAGCCAGGCGCGGTGGATGGTGCGATCTCGTTCGAGTCCCGTTGCGGAAGTGGCGGGAAGGCCGCTTGTCGTCTCGTGGTGGCGTCAGCGGACTCCCCCTTGGTGGCGGTGGCGTAGCTGGTGCCAGGTTGCACCTTCCTGGCAGGTGCTGATCGTCCGTTCTGCAGTGGGCGGCGTCGGAATGCAGCGCAGCCTACGTAGCTCGCCACATGTGGCTCGCTACAGTTGCAGTACTTTGGCGCCTCCTCTCTCTTCTTCGAGCAGTCCCGACTCTGGTGGGAGTCGGCGCACCTGACACAACGGGCCAGCATGGAGCAGTAGCGAGCCACGTGGTCAAGGCCCTGGCAGGAGAAGCACTGGGCGCGCCTCCCCTTGGAGTTGAGCGGCTCCACTTCCACCCCAATCCGCGCCACCATCTGCAGCTGGAAGATTTTTCGGTTTTCGAAGTTGTCTGGAAGGACAACTAGGAAAAGAGGCATGTCTCGCCTCGTCCTGGGCGATTTCATGATGGTCACGGAGCTGGCCATGTAGCCCAGCCCCGCCAGTTCTTCTTTGAGGTGCGAAGGCTCCATTTTCAGCGGGAGGCGGTGGAAAACCACCTTCAGCTGCTTCACGGGCTCCGCATTATGCGTAAAGCAGTGTAGCTTGTCGGTCTCAATGATCTTCATGGCTGCTCGGTAGTCATCCATGGTGGCGGTCGAAACCCGGTATAGGTCTCGCCCGACACATTTGACCTTGGCAGCGGACGCAACTGTCCCAAATTACCAAGGAAGGACTTGTAAGTGTCCGTCCATGAGACAGTTATCGGTGGTGGGGCGGGTGCCCGCCTCTTGGGTGGCTCAGTGGCCTCCATGGCCTCTGGCTCGTCGACGTTGATGAATGAGTTCGTCGTCGGGAGCGCCTGCACTGTTTGGAGCCGTTTGGCCCGAGCAGTGTGCCGCCGCTTCGGGACGGTGAACTCATCGTCTGGCGCCTGGTCTGCCTCAGTGGGGGCAGGGTCGTCTGCCATCTTCTGCTTCTGGCTTCTCCTGAAAACAGACTGAGAGAATGTGGAGGAGTCGTCCTCCTCTATTGCTGCCGACCTCTTCCTGGAGGGCTGCGGTGTTGCCACGGCTTCCGCCTCGAGCAGGTCGCCAAGGTTGGCCTCTATGATAGTGTCGTCACGTGGCAGGACAGTGACGTCTTCTCTCGTCACGCCTGGCGGTACAGTTTCCGGTATTTCTGTGGCCTCTTCACTGGAAGAGACCGGAGTGGCAGCCAGCAGTGCACCAGTTTCTTCTGGAACTGGGACTGGTGGCGCAACACTCATCGGGGCCGCCGCTGGCAGAACAGTGTCGTCTGTATTCAACACGATTGTCAGGGCTCCCGACGGTACTCGTTCCTCTTCATTGACCACGCAACCGAGTGACTTGAGGTACTGGTGGAACAAGTGGAGAGCTCGTTCGTCGGCTGCTCGTTCCCGGTAATCAGTATCCCGTGACATTCGGTGCAGGATGACGTACAATTGCGCCGCTGTAAGCGGGCCTCTTTCCCTAGAATAAGCTGTCTCGTGGTCCATTGTCGTTTGCTGCGTCGTCGTACGTGGGGGGCCGGATGGGGCCGCAGACGGGGCGGACTCGGTCGCCCGATCCCGTCCCGCCTGGCGGCGATCCGCCACACCCTTCGCTTGAGTAGCGTGGTCCTGCTTGCACGGCATCGCTCACTCGAGTGAGCCCAGGAAGCCTCAGCCGCAGTCGGAGGCGGCCAGAGCGGGCGCGGACGGAATAGGGAACGTCCAGAGCGGCAGGGGAGTGCCACTCGCGGGTGCGGACCGAGAAGGGAACACCAGGAGGCCACGACCGCAGTTGGAGGCGGCCACAGTGGGCGCGAACGGAATAGGGAACACCTAAAGCGGCAGAACAGGGCCACTCGCGGGCGCGGACCGACTAGGGAACGGCAAACAGATCACCAGGCATCAGGCAGGCATAAACATGCGACCCGGTCCAGCAGCCAGTCTAAGAGAACACCTGGTGAAGACGTCAAGTAATGACGTCGAAATATCGTGTTTGGAAGACGCTAATATCCGACAGAAAACCCGATTTCCACGAGATGTCAGCCTTAAAATTATTTATGTGGACAGCCAGAGAGTAATCGAGAAATCTGCTGCCTATAATCTCCAGTCCACAATGCAGCACAATACAATTTTCTACAAAACTGCGAGCGGAACTCGAAATAAAACATCGAAACTAAAACACAGGGTTCCCAGTGAATTATCAGTCTAAGGAAGTTCACCTCTTCACATTTCTACAAAAAGACACGATAATTAATTCGATGGATAAACACCCAGATCAGTCGTCTTCAGTGCCATCCAAGGCTCAATCGCTTGCAGTCGCAGACAGAAGTACAGCACACGCTGAAGTCGACTGACAACGATCGAATGAATTCCTTATACGCTATGGTGGTACATTTGCATTGTCAATGTGGTTTCGCACTGGACAGCAAACAAATCATCTGTAGCTACACTGCCTTAAACATCTGCAGCAGTCTTCAAATGGCAACCCTTCTCACTACAAGATCTTACATAACGTTGTTAGTTGAAGTCTAAATGTGTTCCAATTTTTCTATGAGCAACGCTATACCCTACATATGTTCTACAAAATTATCATTTAACTAAGCCTTAAATTCCGAATCCTAAAATTATTCTAACATAACCAAAGGTAGACTGTGACCTCTAAGTTATCTAGATTCTACAGTCTGTGTCTCTGTAATGCTACAACATTTTCTTACAATTTGGTACAGTTTCATCGTTACATCTAATGAACATAATGTTGTACTTTTATCATTGTAAATTACTTAAAAGGCTAATTAAACAATCATAATTACACAAATTTCAGTATAAAATCATTTTATCCGTAATAACTTGAAAAATAAAGTGGTAACGTCATAAAAGATTTTGCATGTAACGAAACCTAAATCCAAATGTCAACTTTCGATCTTTAATATTTCGCGCTTTTGGAAATTGCATTTTTGTGGAAAGGAATCGGCGGATCAAGCTGAAACTCAAAATATATAATACTGGTATGGTATTACGTCGTTTGACGAAGTATTATGACATCATTCAAATACTTAATTTTACGATGAAGCATTATGCAAAGTTTTGTCTGGATGCTCATGTACACATTAAACACATCTGTCTTGACCAGTTGAGGGAAAGTACTATCTCTTTCACTCGTCATCTCTGTTATGTAGCCACAGTGCCTCTTTCCTTACATTAGCAATATTTGATTTTGCGATGAAAAACTTTAACATAAAATTAAATACTGGAAATAAGTTATGGATGATGGTGCATACTTCTATTAAATACCTATTATTAGCAACTTGTCTTATTTACTACAATGCACATGGAAAACACTATTATATTTATATACCAAGAAACACAAACCAATGTGTTAGTACATTTATGTACATTAATATGAAGAAAGTGGTTTTGTATGAAAGAAAATTTTGATTGCAATATAATCATCTGTTTGCACTGAAGTGAAATGAGCATTTTATTGCAATGACTATTTATTTATTTTATTTTATTCAATATTCCTGAAAGGAAAAACAACACTTCATAGACACAAATTGTGATACTCGCTCATTTCTTTACATAACGTCGGAAATTTGGAGTTTGTCTTAAGGACCACTCATTCCCTCTTTGGGTAGAGGGAAGAAATTACTTTGGTGAGAGTCCTTTTCGCTGCTGTATTATGTTTCAAGTGGAAGGAGAGGACTCACTTTGGCTGGTGTCCTTCTCGTCGATTTTCTCCACATGGTTCGCAGGCTGCTGATAAACAAGGGCGCCACGTCCCTGACAGACATATAACACTGCCTGAGCTCCTATTCTCATATTATTCTAAGGGGGCACAAAAATTTTAAAAATCTGTTTTATCTTTCATCTTATTTACGGAATTATAATAGACGTTACCGCAAAGAATATTTCTGTTTCAAAATTGTTCTATCTTATCTCACAAATTGCACAATGTTGTTTCTTCTTTAGTGTAATTTCATTATAGGGCGTCAGTCTCTTTGTCAAAGTTGTGGTTATGCACACGTCCTTATTGGTATTTTACTCTCTCATATATTGGCTAGAGAGCATTTTATCATTTCTTTATATCGTAGAGGTGAGGAGCACCAGTGAGCTTGTTTGTTTGCATGGCTCAATTAGAACATGGATTAGTTTACTACAAAATTCACTACTTTGTCAGCAGGTACTTGTATTGCCATAACCCTTATCAAGAGCTGTGTTTATTTTACCTGCAATTATTAAACTTTTTTTGTCTGCCCGTATTATTGTCTTTGTTTGTCAATTTATGCTTTTTAATCAACCTTTTACCTCACAATTGCTTTCTTAGCACTTTCTTGAGATGTGTAGGAAATAAATATGAACATACACCTCCTAACATAATTTCAGAATTAAATTTTCACCCTGCAGCAGAGTGTGCGCTGATATGAAACATCCTGGTAAATTAAAACTGTGTGCCGGATCGAGACTCGAACTCGGGAACTGGCGAAATTAAAGCTGTGGGGACAGGTCGTCAGTCGAGCTTGGGTAGCTCAGATGATTTCGGCAAGTAGCTCAGCGTGTTCGGTCAGAGAGCTGGCTGACATCTGTAGTAAAAAAAAACTGAGTGAAAGGATCAACAACGATCTTAAATGGACGTCTTGTGACGTCCACTAGGACCAAATACAATGAACAATAACGAACAAAATTTAAAAAAAAGATAGAGCACTGGCCTGCGAAAGGCAAAGGTCCCGAGTTCGAGTCTTGTCAGGAAGTCTCTTAACATAATCTCATTTTTATCTCCATATTTTTTTTTTCAATTTCCTGTATCTTCACGTAATAGGTCGCATACTCCTTCATTTTTTGGTCAGCCTGTTTACCTCATTGCACATATTTCTGGCATGTTCATCATGCCACTTCCTCACGTCTCCTTCAAATAACAACAAAATGCTTTTGTTTGCCCCTATATAGCTCAAATGTACCAAACTCTCTTAACTACAGATAACACAATTATCAGCTTTAAAATAAAACTACATGCAGGCTTCATTTATACAGATTTCAGGAAACTTCCGCTTTTACAATTACTGTGTAAAATATTTATGCATTGTCCTATTAATCCTAATTACAGGTTTTCCAACAGATACTTACGATCTCTGTCTCTGTTGGTCCATTATAGCCAGAAGACATCGGCTGATACGTACTTTTCAATTAAGTAAACTTTACCAACAGCCGTACACTTTAAGATATTTTATTTTATCCCGAAAGCAACCACTTTCAGCAATTCATTTTGCCATCTTCAGGCCCCATACATTTTTTTTCGAATCAACGAGCTTCTCGTATAGCGCCATAAAACTCTATATCTTGAGTTGCTTCACGCTTTCGTATGAATCAGGTGCACAACGATTGGGATTCTCGATATCCAGTTTCATTGCGCTATACGGTGAGCTAACTGATTCGAAAAAAGCGTATGGATCCTGAAGATGACAATTTAATTGCCGAAACTGGTTGCTTTCGAAATAAAATAAAATATCTTAAGGTGTATGGCTGTTGATAAAGTTTACTGAAGTGAAAAGATATTTACCACAGTCTTTGATGCTGTTGTCCAGAATTGCAGAGTTTCAATGAAAATTTTAAATCAACCGATGCAAACTCACACAAACACACACACACACAGACACACACGCACGCACACACACACACACACACACACACACACACACACACACACACACACGCGCGCGCGCGCGCGCGCGCACACACAGACTGAAGCGTGAAGTGATAAATGAAAATTTGTAGCACCAAGACCAGTATTCGAACCCAGGACTCCTGCTCGCTAGGACAACTCGCTAACCGCTATACCGTCCTGGCACAGCGGCTTTCCACAGCTGCATGGACTATCCTAGAATGCCTCTCTTCTCTAATTAATAATGTTTAGAAAAGAAGAAAGAATGGAACCTGAAAGTGCAAATAATGTTTCCCTCAGCTGGAAACTCACACTAAGCCAAACTAAGTATTGGCCAAAGATTGGCGTCTTCTCTGCGAACTCTTAATTGCTCATAACTATGAATTCTTCAGATCCAAAATTTTTTGGAGTTCCAACTGTCTCTTACTCTTTGCGTACTAAAGTCTGCAAGCATGTGTATGTGTCTTACCTAGTGTTCTAAATGGTCCTCGGCGTTCATGTATGAATTTGTTTCTGCAGAAACATTCTTTGATTTACGCTTTCCAATGACAGGCACAGCAATTACATCAAAGTATGGCAATTCTGGGACTACTTGGCTCTGACCAAAGTCTGTATTTCTTTGGAACCTCGATAAGAAATAAGTGCCAGTTTATGTATCCACACATAAACCTGGTACGGTACAGTTAAACAAGGATGAACTGCAATTATGACTGCTATATCGATTGGTATCACAGCTTGCTACTTTACTAGTCTACATCTTTTTTCAATAGCACCTTACTGTTCTTAAGCCAGTTACTCTCTTTATAAAATCAAAGAATGCTTCAGACAATGGTTTTACACTGCCACTACTAAGAAGATAGCGCACTATTATGAAATATTTAACTCTATACTGTAGTGGCTTATTCTGCTTTGTATGAGGCCTTTATGAAATTCTTCGAGCAAATATTTCTGCTTGCCTCCAGTTTTCAGTTGCAGTTATAATCGCATTTAGATTCACAGGTTTGTCAGTATTCACATTTGTAGCTGCCTCTCCTACCCTGTCTGTCAACTTCAAATCAAAGCATTTGACGACTTCTTCAGACTTTGTTTACTGCACATCAGTTAAGATTCTGTTTGCCTTTGTGCAATGGTGTTCCTTCACATCATTTGTAACTTTCCAAGTGTAACGTTCTTTTAAAGAAATTTTATAACCATACGATTACGTTGAATCAATGTATGAACTGTGGAATCGGTAAAGAACTCCAATTGTCGTGTTGCGTTTTGTAAGTGCAAGTGACGTGCTTAATCTGTCTTATAGCTTGCAAAACTTTACGAATTGATTGGGCAATGCGACTCCCAATGCCAATAAAGAAATACAGTCACTGCAAAATACATTCAGCCCCTTAAGCGCTGAATCCTAAAGCCCGGTTCATATAACAAATAAATTAAATTGTGTTACCTCTAAAGCAGCAACGGTGGAACGCGATATATTCTGGTCTCTCACAAAAAATATAAATGTGCTAGCTACAGGCTCAGCAGTGTGCAGTGCTGGCCAGAATAGTTGAAATGTACATGAAATTAATTTGGCTGGTAAACGAGAACATGACCTATACAAGGAGGCGGTACTGATTATGGCGAATTACTAACACTCAGTTTTTTATTAAAAGTATATTGCAAGTTAAGTTCAGCTTTTCAAAAACACCATACGATAGAAGCCAGATTACTCACAACTGATTCACAAATAAAGAGATTTAAACAGCAAGTATTATCTAACTTCACTAATCCAACATAAATGCAGATCATCAAACTACATAGAGCTCTGTTAAAAAAATCTTGAAAGCATTACAAAATTGAAATATTTAACTAGTCTTTTTCTCAAAACAGTTTATGTACATTCTGGGTTTACTCAACAATTACAAATTATCAGCCAAGTCATCTATACTAACGCGCTGGCAAAAACAGAAATCATAATTATTTAAATCTTACCTTATTTGCCCGAAGACTGCTGCTTCCATGTTTAACAATACTGACACACCTACATTAATCTAACTCTTGGTGGCTTCACACAGCACACCACAGAAACTGGCTACTCCATCGTCTTTCCTTCGCAGACTGAACGCCTAGCGCTCTCTTGCAACTGCCCTAGTAGTACTGTATCTTTGGCTCTGCAATCGCGCACTGTCAGCGACCTGCATTTTCGAGCCTATCAGAGACATTCATCGTTTATAGTATGCTAGTTTCATTTTAATTTATTAATATTATTATCTTATTCTGGTGCGACATACAAGTGCGCCCCACTATACTCCTTTCACATTGTTATATAAATCACCACAGTTCATAGGTTTCTCATCCTTATTGTACTTACTACCAAACTTATCTGCTAACTCCTCTTCCTCAAAATTTAGCAATAGTGGATCTACTACATCCTGAGGAATTTGTAGAAAGCAGATTTCCATCACTATCGCAAATATAAGTATTCACTTTACATTCGTTACCACCTGCTACGAATAAGCTACTTGGCTCTTCCCCGTTAACTGTATCTAGTGTGTCCAAACCACTGTCAGTTAGATAATAGGCTGGATGAACAAATTAACAGTTCTGGTAGCTGCTACCGAAACCTCATCACTGTCATCAGTTTGTGTGTGCTGATTTACTACTTCTCAGTTACTGGCTTTATTATCAACTCTGCCTGCTCAGGGCAGTTTCCTCATAAACCGGAATTTGTTTCCCTCATGAAGCCCACTGTTCTCAGTAATCACAGCTTCATATCGGATTGTATTCTGCTCTTCATACCGTCTTAATAGTACATTTCATACCTGTCATTTTTCGTCAAAATTTTCGAAACGTTGTGGCCGCTACTTTTTCTTTAGATTATCCAGTCGGGAACCCTCTTGTAACTGTTTAGATCAGAGGGCATTCAGGCCGCATAAAGCGTCGATGGAAAGTGGGCCCAGGGAGAAAATGATTCCTGTTCACAATGTAGCCCGACCACTTCTCATGGAATGCTGAGATCTTTATCTACCGCCAACTGCCCTTCGTATAGTATTCCCTAAAGGTGATTTTCAGTACAAAAAGGTTCGTTTGGAGTGTGTCTTGTGCAGGTCCCCCCCCCCCCTCTTTCTCGTTAAAACGAAGACTCTCCACAACTACAGGTGTTCGACACGTTTACTGTTTCTGTGAATTTCGCCCTGGACCGCATATCACGCAGTGCACATTATACAACAACCTGGAGGGATGCGACTTGCACATGCCAGCACTGATAATGACCAGGTTGCTGTTCATTACCTGCTCTGGGTGGTCACCTCGCCTTGTGATTTCCTCTGTAAAGGCGCGCTGCAGCCTCCAGGGGGTCTATCCAACCATCTAGTCACTGACCTGGTCCATTGCATCCAACCTGACTCATGAAAAAATAAAAAATAAAAAATAAAAAAAATGGTTGAAATGGCTCTGGGACTTAACATCTGAGGTCATCAGTCCCCTAGACTTAGAACTACTTAAACCTAACTAACCTAAGGACATCACAAACATCCATGCCCCGGGCAGGACTCGAACCTGCGATCGCAGCGGTCGCGCGGTTCCAGACTGAAGCGCTTAGAACCGCTCGGTCACAACGGCCGGCCTGACTCATCGCATACCCAACAAAACTACAGAGAAAATTACATCAGCCACCAGGGAAGAGGGAATTAATATACAACCAGGTGACTTACTCCTGGTGATCACACATGTTATAAACTACACACGTCAACTACTTTATTAATTGATGATTTTAAATCAATAGCGAATAGCACACGCTACATCCTAATCTGGAAATTGACTGCCGTATCCCTGCGATACTAATTTCATCCACTGTGAGCTTATTGTTACCTGCTGCAGAATATCAGAGATCTGCAGGCAACAGTAGAGTCGCGGACTTGGATAACAAACAACATTGTTACCTAAGTACTCCAAGGGGAGTGCTTCTGGCATTTGGGTGAGTGCAGCCTCCGTCGTCACCGTTACTGGAGGAGTCTCGCAGAGCATTTTGCAGTTATCTGGTGCCACTTGCGACATCCTCAGCACGCCGCCGCTGCGGCGAGAGACGCGCTCACGTAGCGAGCCTCATCAAACTTGGCACGCCGCGCCGGCAGACGAGCACCGCGCCGCGTCCCGTAATCGACAATCGATTACGCGGCGCGGAGCGAGGGGCTCAGGTCGACACGTAGCTTCTTCAGCTGTCGGCACGTCTCGCCTGCCTCCCGTCTCCCCACCGCCACTCTGCCTCCACGTTCACTCACGCTTCTTCCTATCTGCTCGGGCTACCTCCGTCGCTATAACTACAATAACGAGACAAGGACACAAACGTGAGCCTCAAAAACCTATGCCGAATTTTTGGAGGATAAGCTTTCTTGCGTAGAGAAGAATGCTGGTAGGGGCTACCTATCAGCAGTTTACAAAATGGTGAAGCAACGGTTCCAGCTGTTTGGTTTTGAAACAAGCACAGACTATCTTAGCTCCAGCCCTGATAGCGTCCAAGGCCATCGAATTCATCTCCTACGACAAGCGGTATTCAACCTTGTCTTCGCAATCACAGTGGAGTGTGACAAATTAAGGATGGAAAGAGGTAGCACAACTGTACTTATGGAATGGTCGCCTACAGCATTAGTTAAATACGCGAGGGTTGCCCAGAAGGTAACGCACCGCATGTTTTTTCTCAGCCGAAAACAATGTTGTGACTGCGAAACGTTGCATATATTATTTGAAGTGTCCTGAGTGATCGCGCCAAGTTTCCGTCACCTCCGACAGATAGCGCAGCTGCAGGACAGTTTCAAATGGCGTCTGTAGGTGATGTACCTTACAAGCAATGTGCCGTCATTGTATTTCTCACTGGAGAGAAAGAAATTGTGGAGAATATTCACAAACGCTTGTGCAAAGTCTAAGGAGCATCTGCTTCCGACAGAAGCACAGTTAGTCGCTGTGGTCATCAGAAGCCGGTTTGGTGGAGCTCCACGATTTTGCAGTGTTTGGGGAGAACATCTACGGCTGTCACACCTGACATGTTGCAGCGAGCTAATGTTGTCAATCGCGAGGATAGACGCATTACGACTCAGTAGCTGGCGCTGCATCTGTCAGCAAAGGATGTGTGGATGCGGTTATCCGCACTCTTGGATATTCAGAAGTGTGTGCAACGTGGGTTCCGTGGTGTCTAATGGTGGATGATAAATAGCACAGAAAAAAACATTTGTCTTGATTTGTTGCAACGTTTTGGGGGGAGGGGGAGGAGTTCTTCTTCTGGTTTGCGACTGGTGATAAAACCTGCGTTCACCATTTTAAGCCCGAAACAAAACGACAGTCGATAGAATGACACCATCCTTCTCCCCACAGAAGAAACAATTCAAAGCAACTGCCCGCTGGTAATGTCATGATCATCGTGTTCTCGGACTGTGAAGGGTGATTCTCACTGATGTGATCCCAAGAGGCGTTACCATTAATTCAGAACCAGATGTCAACACATTAAGAAAACTCAAGATGAGTTTCCGGCGACTTCGACACCACAGCAACCCAGCAGAAATTTTGCTGTAACATGATAACGCTCGGCCTCACCCAAGTGTGAGGACTGCTGAACGCGAAACAGGGCTGGACAGTGATACCCCATGCACCCTACAGCCCTGACCTAGCCCCCTCGGACATACACTTGTTTGGGCCATTAAAGAATGCCATTCGCAAAAGACATTTTGGGAAAGATGAGAAGGTGAATCACACAGTAAAGCATTGGCTCTGCCACCATACAAGGATTGGTACTGGCAGGGCATACACGCCATTTTTCGCGCTGAAGGAAGGCCATAGAAGGGGATGAAGATTACGTCGAAACATAGTGTGTGTAGGTATAAAACCATTCTTTCGTGTGTGCAATTCTCATTACATTCAATAAAAAATAATTGAAAAAAATTCGGTGCATTACTTTGTGGGCAACCCTCGTAAAAATTTTCCCATTCCATGTTGGCACGCTGTTACAGCAACCATTTGAAAACTCTTTCAGAACAAAAACTGTCTAAAATAGACTCAAAGAATCACACGAGGGGATGCGCACTAGTGATCACCATAAGAAGTTCCCGACATTTTCTACTGTGTTTGTTGTTGTGAGACATGAAGTTCTGTACTGTGCAGCGTTTGTAAACACACTTTAAGAAAAGAAAATCTAACGCGTCGATCCACCTCTGGCCATTACGCAAGCAGTTTTTCGGCTTGGCATTGATTTACAGAGTTTTTGGATGCCCCCGTGACAGATATCGTGCCAAATTCTGTTCAACTGGCGCGTTAGATAGTCAAAATCCTGAGCAAGTTGGAGGGCCTTCCCCATAATGCTCCAAACGTTCTCAGTTGGGGAGAGATCCGGTGACCTTGCTGGCAAAGGCTGGCTGTGACAAGGACGAAGGCTATCAGTAGAAACTCTCGCGGTGTAAGAGCAGACGTTATCTTAACTGAAAATTAAGGCCGGGTGTGACCGTCTGGCCAGCCATTAGTTCTCATAGCAGGATCCCTTTCACTGTCATACGTGGTAACCTTACAGCACAACGTTACGTCGATAGTATTTGACATTCCGGTTTTTTTTTTTTTTTTTTCAGTTCATGGCAATCAATTTTGGGCTTACATTTCTGCAAGACAATGCCCGTCCGTACATGGCGAGACTTTCTGCTGCTTGTCGTCGCGCTTGTCACAGCCTACCTTGGCCGCCAAGGTCGCCAGATCGCTCCCCAACTGAGAACGTTTGGAGCATTATGGTGAGGGCCCTCCAGTCACTTCGGGATTTTGAGGATTTAACAGACGGGTTCCATACGAGTTACATCAGCAGAATTTTGTCACCGAGATGTCAATATGAGTACACTATAATGCTCCTCAAACGGATGTACCACTTTTCTGGGTCCAAGACACGGACAGTTATGGTGTTGAAAGACGATATCTCCATCGGGGAAGACATCAAGCATGAAGGGATGCCTGTCAGTGCAGCAGTCAATATGTCTTCGTTTACAACTTCATTGCCCCATGCAAGTACAGGACAATGTCTCCCATAGCGTAATACAGTTCCTGCCAACTTGCGTCTGTGGTGCGCTGCAAGTTTCACTTCGACGACATCGGCTGTGGAGACGACTGTTGACCTAGTGTAGAAAAAAATGCTTCACCCTACACGCTTCAAGTCATCGACAGTCGAATCCCGATGGTCCTGCGCCCACCATAATCGTAATTGACGATATCGTTTGGTCAAGTAGTGAATACATAGGCGTAGTCTGCTGCGGAGCTCCATGTTCGAGACTCTACGATGAACACTGTTCTCTGAAACATGTGTGCGTACACCAGCATTGTGCTCTTTCAGCAGGGATGCCACAGATCACAATCTATCCTACTTTACTGAGCAGACAAGCCTCTGAATCACAGGTTCTGTGAAAAATCTTAAAGCTCATGTGCAGCTGAGCATGATTAACTTCTATCTCCTATGTGGATGTTAACTTCACTATCTTTGTTAGGAACATTTAGATTATATTTAGTTTTCTCATTTACAGGGAATAAGTAAAACTAATAGCTTACAATCTTATGCATTTATTAACACATAAAATCTTATCAATCAATTTCTAAAACAACTGCCACAAAAGCGCCATTGCAGTCAATTAAATATCATTTTCATTGATTATAGTTATTTTTAAATTCTGAGTTTTAACATGAACTGAAGTATACATAGGATAACGAATTTCATGAATTAGTAGTCCACCAAATCAGCATTAAGTTTGAATGACAAACTAACATAAGTTTCTCAATTAAAATGATTAGTATGTTTTACAAACATTCCATCAGCTAAATCAAAATTTATGTTGATTAATTCATATGGAATAATTTTACAAACACCTTTAGCAACATTCTCTTCATTAGCAGGAAAAGTTTGGCCATTAAATCCAAGTACACTTCCAATACTATTATTAGTATCCATCGACAATTTAACATCACTTTCGATAATAACTCTCCTTAAAATTTCAAAGTATATTGACCAACAGGGATTTCTATTGTCTCACCATCACAACACAATTTATTATTTTTGTATCTAATATTTGGATCTAAAAATGTACTATGTAAACTAGTTAGTGCAACATTAATTTAGCTATCTTTATAGGTACAGTGAACCTCTTTTCTTTCCACTTTTTTTTTGTTTGGACTCATATGAATTGCCACTCAAATGAAATAGTTGATGCATTTACTACTATGAAAAATGTTATTAATTAAATAAAAACTGATTGGAAACCAAAAATAAGAACTACAATGAAAAAGAAACAAAAATAAGCATGGATAAATTTCATTAATTGCATTCAACATGCAATAACGGGGCGAAGTGGATGTCCAAAAACTGCTTTCATAATTAACAATTATATTCTAGCTCCAGGATAGTTGAACTGGAATAAAATCAATCATCTGTATGCTTACTGTAAAGCAGCCAAGATATCAAGAATTTATAAAAATGTACAAAAAGTGAAAGATAAAAATGATAAGTACTGTACTACTTTTTATTGAGAATAATGCCGAAATTATACTATTATATAAATTTCAAGATTACTCAATTGTAGTAGTCTTGATTTCATTCTTGAAAATCAGGATGGGGATACAAAATATTTTACTGGAGGCAGACATAAACGAGAAGCTTGTTTTTATTTACCTCAGACATTCAAATTAACGAAAATAATTGGTAACAGGTAATCTGAATTTTTAAATAAGTTTAGAGAGGAAGATGCATATTTAATTCATTGTTTTCCATGTGTTTGTTGAAGATGATTTAAAGTGTGATGATTTTAAATAACACTGTAGTAAATCCTGGGATAAGGATCAGTTCAGATTTCTTACAATAGATGTGCCTAAGAAACCCAATAAAGGTAAATACAGATGTCAAGCTGAGGCTACTTTTATTATGTAAAAAAATTCATTGATTTTTGTGTATAGTAATTTTTTGCAAAATACAATCATCCCAAAGGGCTCACTATGCAGAATAAGATCCAGAAGTTGTTAAAAAGCTAAACTAAATAGAAAAACATTGAATAATTGAAAAAAGGATTCAGGCTTTGGGAACAACAACCAAGAACAGAATATGAAGAGAATAAAAAACAACCTGTTATTGATAAAGTTGAGCGGGTAAGACAAGGAGTTAAAGGATTAGGTCATAATTTTCGGAAAGCTATTGCAGAAGATAGAGAAGTTGAAAACAAATGGTTCCGTATCATGGAAATTTATGAGCATACTGAAGTCCACATTATGACTGGTCTGAAGCTAAACCCACTATCTACCATTTTATGTTAAGTGAATCATAAATACAGGCTGCACTGAATAAATACTAAAAATTAAAGCATTATGAGAAATACAGGTTACACTAAATAACTATGAAGAAGAAAAAGTAGTAAAAAAGGGAATGATGTCAAAAAAGTATAAGTGAATGGATATTAAAGTATATCAACCACAGGGAAGATAGAAATTTTTCACCTGTTGGTACTTTTAAATAATTGGTTATTTGTATTTGAATACAGTGGATGTAAATTAAAAATTGGTTAAAGAGAATATGTAGGAACAGGTGAATTATGCATTTTTAGTTAGAAAACATATTACTAATGATGATTTGAACACATTATCAAATTGTGCATACCTATTGTACCATTCTGGAACATCGTAATCTCATAACAATCAAAATAACATAAAATCAAGTAAAGGTAAAATGTATGAAAATTTAATAAGAGTAATTGTTGATACATATTTCAAAAAGTTGAAATCAGATTTCGAATCAAGTATCAGTGCAGGCTGGGTAAAAAATATACAGAAAAACCAGTTGAGCAAGTCTGGACAAATGACATGTATGACATAATCAATAGATTAGCAGTAATTCAAAATATCACAACAAAAAGGCAGGAGTAACACAAATGTTGACAAATAATTTTAATGATGTCATTGTAAATAATCCAAAATGAACACCATAGCTGGCAAGATTTTTGACTAACTTACCACACACATTTTGGAAAAATGAAAAATTTCAAAAAGATTAGTTAACATACTAATTTATAAATTACCTTTTGAAATGATTCTACCAGGTTATAGATTTTGTGGTTCTAGGATCAAACTAGATGAAAGTTTTACTAGAGGAGATCAAGATATTAATCAATTACATGAAGCTTTAAACAACATGAGGTGCCTAAAGAGATCATAAAGATTTAGAAAAAAAGACATGAAGCATATAAAGAAGTTCTGTTAGCTGCAAAAGAGAAACTACTTGCTTCTGAACTAGCATAAAAATTAGCTGCAACAGCACTTAGAGGAACAACAATGGAAAACTAAAGTTAGGTATGGGCACAGATACTGATTTTGATGGAACTGAATGGATCTTATAAATCTTTTTATCTATGTAAGTGAAAAACTTCACCATTGATTGCAAATTGCATACTTATAGCTTCCTAATGACAAAAGTAAACCAAAATCAATTAAAAATGAAACTCATAAAAGAAAAGTTATATAGTGTTCATAATTTTTTAACTGGTGCACAAAATGGGAGAGTGACAAGAAGACAGATTGAAATTTACTACAATATTAGATAGGTTTGTTACAAAAAATTATCTAACATCTAAAAGATAAAAGAAAAACTGGAAATGAGATTGGATGATGAAAATGGATGCAAACTATAGAAACATTCATATTTAGTGGCAAGAATAAAGTTAAAGCAATTAAAAGTAAAGTAGGTAAAGAAGAATTACTAGTATTGATGATCTTTTAACATGCACAAGAAAGCAAAAGAGCTAAAGAGACGGTGGAAATATGCTCATAACACTAGACATAGCTGTTGCAAAAAAAAATTATTTATTACCTAACAAAAAAGAAAGAAGAATAAGGACTAACAAAATGTGAAGGAGAAATTCTTCCAATTTTACTAGCACCATTAGATGCAATTCTTTCATTAGCAGGTAGAACAACAGCTGTTGCAAAATCATTTCATTATAAACAAAAGAATGATCCAGAGTGAGCAGAACAAAATCGATATGCAATAGAAATGGAGAAGCAGGGAACTGGATGGGCCACTGGAGTAAAAACAGAAACTGTAAAAAATTGTTAATGTGTAATGTGATGCATTAATTAATTCTGTTACAGAAAACCTTGTTAAACAACTTGCAGTCCGTGACTTGGCTGTTCCTCGCATTGTGTCTGAACTGCAGCCAGTATTAATCAAGAAGACGTACTACATTCGGTTCATGCCGAATGCTGCCCAGATCGGGGCTTCATTGCATCGCTTGCATCGTAAAAATGCACCTTTTGTGTGGACTAAATACTATCAAGACGTGTTACAGAAAATCAAAAATGCTTTGCTTAGTGACAGATGTTTAGTGCTTCTTGACTCTGCCAAGCCAGTAGTTTTGCAAGTCGACCCTTCTTCTTAAGGAATCGGCGCTGAGCTTTCGCACAGAATTGGTACACAAGACAGACCTATTGCTTTTGCTCACTCAAACTCAGTGCAGTTATTCTCAAATAGAGAAAAAGGCTCTCGTTATTGTGTATGGTGCGACAAAATTCCATCCCTATCTGTATTGTCACAAGTTCTGCTTAGGGGCAGACCACAAGCATTTGCAGTCCTTATTTCATCCGTCAAAGCCGGTTGTTAGGTACACTGCTCAAAAACTGCGACACTGACCTTTGTTGATTTCACAATATCAGTATAAAATTGTATACAGACTAACGGCAAAGCATGGGAATGCAGACACCCTACCTCGCCTTCCGAATGGTCCAGACTGATTTTGATGCATCTGACGCATCTTGTTGCCAAATTGATGCGCAAGCCTCTGAATTGCCTGAATCTTTTCCCTTGAGAAAAATAGCAAAGGCCATGGAAGCAGACTCTGACCTCAGGATTGTGTTCTCATACATTCGCACGTCTTGGCCTTGTTTATTGAACAGTATCTGGAACTCAGTTGTGCGTCGATATTTTTCACGTCGGCATAGCCTTTCAGTTCAACAAGATGTGTTTCTAGTACAGAATGACAGTGTCAATCTCGTGTGCTTGTATCCAAAGGGTTGCCAAAAGATGTGTTGGAATTACTCCATCAAGGACAGTGACGAATTGTTCACACTAAACAATTAGGGCGATGGCAATGTACTTGGCAGGGCATGAACACCCACATTGACATCTTGAGTATAAAACCAGTCCGCTCCGCCACAGACATTCGCAGCTTGGCCTAAGACTCAATTACCATGGCAACGAGTGCACATAGACTTTGCAGGACCATTTTGGAACACTCATTGGCTGGTAGTGGTAGACTCTTTTAGCAGATTTCCATTTGCGGTGCCTGTGGGATCTACCAAATCACGTAGCACCATTCGAGCGTTGTCCTCCATATTTTGCATAGATTTGCCAGAATTACTTGTGTCGCATAACAGACCACAGTTCACTTCACGTGACTTCGGGCAGTTTTGTGACTGCAATGGCATTCGTCACCTAACAACTGCACCGTTCCACAGTCCAATGGAGAAGCAGAACGCTTCGTACTCACTTTCAAGCAATAGATGCCAAGCTTCACACCACCCACACCACGGGAACAGGCGTTGCAACTCTTTCTCGTCTCCTAAGGCTCCCACCCACGTGATGAACCATCACTAGCGGGACGTCTGCACGGCCGCCGTCATCGGACGCTTCTACACTTGCCACACCAACCACAGCGTCCGGCGCCGCCAATGGTTCTCAAGTATCGCTTTGCGCCGCGCTATCTCGCTCTTTTCAGGGTTCACGGCAACTGTAAGCACTGGGAAAGAGGTGTAATTCAGGAACGCATTGGCTCTTACATGTATTTAATTGTGCGTCGCGATGGTTTGCAGTGAGATGATAGAGGCCAACAACAGACACACAGGGAACGCGCCGACAACGACCTCTCAGCAGTCAGTATTTAGGATCGCCGCCAGGGGTCCGAGATCGAGTCAGTTAGAGTCTGTCACAGTCTGTCACACTGAGTAAGTTCCAGTGTCATCAGTCACAGCCCCATCAGAGATGCAGTAGGAGTTAGCTTTGCCACTAACTCAGGTAGCTCATAGAAATCATAATAGTGTTCATAAAGGACTTTGTACTTCACCGGAAGAGAGGCTCATGTGGACTGGTACAGGGAGCATGTACCACGATGATGATCTGTAGATATGTAACTTTCTATTCTTATGAATATAGAACCCAGTTAATATATGCATGCGGTTTGTGTCACTTTTGAAAGTGGATACTGGCCACCAATCAACATCCTCATCTAGATTCCCATCGTACAGCTCTACACAGACATCAGGACAATGTAAATGATGACACTGAGAAACTATAAGCGAATTTGAAGACAAAATAAATTCGGATATTACATCACATCAGATCTTAACTGAAAATTTCATAAGAGAATTCCAAAATAAAATTAATTGGAGTGATATCCCTTCAATACTTGTCTAAGAATTTTCTAAGAGAATATTAAGACAAATTAGACAGGGAATGTATATCAAAGACTCGAAAATTACATGAAGATTTCAGAATAAAGTGGAATGGAAACATATATCGTGTAATAAACTATTTTCTAAAGAATTTATCAGAGAAATTACAGAGACATTGGAATAGGGCAATATTACAAGTAAAGAACAATTATCAGATGATTTTATGATCAAATTTCAAGAAAGAATAAAATGGAGTACTGTGTCACTAACTGAAGACATATCTGAAGATTTTGTGAAGGAATTACAAAATGAGTTTAATTGGGAGAATATACCTTATGATCAAGCAACATATGAAAATTTGATAATAGAATTTAGAGATAAAATTGATTTGGATATTATTTTTGGATTGTCAAAATTTATCCAAATCTTTCAAACAAATAATAATGACAACAAGTAATGAAATAATGGAGGAGACGAAAGGATACAACTGCTCAATATGCTTAAATGATCAAAATCATCAATTTCTGAAAACTAAATGTAATAATGTATTTAAAAAAAGTGTGATGATGAATGTTTAAGTGATCATTCATCTTGTCCATTTTGTGGATATGACATTATATATTTAATATTAACTTAAATATAATTATATAATTAACCAGTTGTTCTTGTGTGTAGCCATTCAAAACATACAAATAATAATGAGAAAAAACGATATTGAAATTTTCTCTCTTTCTTTTGTACAAATTTATTGAACTGGGATTTTAGCCAAGTCTTAACATTTATTCTCAATCTTAGTATCTGCCTTCAATTCAGCATCACTGCTTTTGTAAATTTCTTCATCACATTTTAATGATGTAATAACTATATTCACATTTTTCATGAAATACTCTTAAGAGTGCGAAATCTGATCTCAAATGAGGGCCTCAGTATATTCTGCTAACTGCAGTAATACTCTGCCTATTTCTCTATTGTTTTCCTGCATTATTCCTAAAGTAATGTTAACTATTCTTTTTAAATATTTTGTGTGGCCTCCTCAAATTTTATTTACACTTTCCAAGTGAGTCATTCAACCTGGAAACATTTCTTTTACTTCACACTCCACACTGTCAAACAGATGGCAAACTTCTTCATAAACCCAGTCTTGGAAATTTTCTGCAAAATACATTGTGGATCTCATAATTAAAGAGTAAATAACAGGTTCATTGTGAAATTTTGTTTCAGGATGAAATTCTCTGGACAGTAACATTTTGGTGCTGCCGAAATTTATGTAACTTTTAGAATATTTTTATTCAACATGGTTTTTAATTGCTTTTCTAGAGCTTTCATCTCATAAAATTTCAGCAACTTGATTAGCATGAAACAATGGTCTATTCCTTTCATCAGTTATCATAGACATTTGTTTACCATTATATGAAAGCTTGTTGTTTATGAAAGACTGCATTTAATAGACAATTTTTTATATATTCAACACATCTCATAGTATTTAAATGTACTGTATGTAAATGAAGGTAATTCTACTATTGTTGTTTGAGAAAATAGTAGTAGCAGAAAGGAGTAAAGCAATAAACTATTTGAATGATTTTGGCTATTTGGATATTCCATAATCAGATGAAGTAACTCAAGTCAGTGATGCCTTGTTCAAAGAATAACTTGTGTTATTTCACTCAACACAGAATATTGAAGTAAATGATGATTAAGTGAACAGACTTCCAATTTTATGAATAGGCTCAGATGTTGTAAAAGGATATATATAGTAGCTATACAACTACTAAATGTAAATGAAATAAGAAAAATGTAAAATGGATTTATAAAATGGCTAATAACAGAGTATTAGAAGTAACAGAGGCAGCATTTCGTTTGTCACAAAAATATATTCATATTCAGTTTTCAGATGATATCAATAATCTGATATTTTAATCACAAGTAGAGCATGTATTCATTCTTATAAAATACCTAATTAACAATTTGAAAGGACAGAAAAGGTGATGTATAAATACTTATAGCTAAAGATGAGGTATGGTACTTAAAGACCTATGGGAATGTGGCAAAATACAAAACATATCTGCTTGAACTTTCAGTTTATGAAATTTGTTATGTGCTTGGCTTGCTACATCCATATGTACATGGAGCATGAATGAAACTACACTAGAATTGTTCAAATTTAGAATTAACTCAAGGTGATATTGATGCTATTCTATACTTGTATGGTAAAAAATATTGGTAGCAACAACACAGCCACCTACAACAATACTTACCATTTGTGTCATCTGAACCAGTTTCTATTTACATGAAATTAAAATGATAGACACTTTTTATTAGCAAGTGTAACTTTATACATTTGTGTAAGAAGCTGGTGTCGATGGCAGTAACGTGAAATCACAATTAATATCTAATAGGTTGGCATTTTTACGACAAAATCTACAAAAGAGAGATGGACTATATCAAAGACAAGTTGCGATGTTGTGTTATTAGACAGTATAACATACATGACAAATTTACATTATTTACAATTAAACTCCAGATTTCCGAAGCAATTATTTATTATAGGATTATGTCAAAATGTTAAATTAAATGGCACAGTAAGTATATATTACTTGAAACATTTTTATTCTTTAATGGATTTTTATGTAGAATTGGATGAGTGTAATTTTAAATACAGAATACAAAGAATTATCAACAGATTATTCTCAGGATTACCTGCTGAAATAAAGTTTGTATTCAGGTTTTTCTATTGTGTTGTAATTTTTCAATAATAGCAGACTCTATAAATATGAATAATTCACAAAAAGTTATTAGAGGTGGTTAAGCTCATTTATCTTTATTTGCTATCAATAGCAATATATCATTAGCATTAGTTCTATAAGTAATAAATATGTTAAAAGAAAGATTACAAAAACTGGAAAATATAAACTTTAATACTTTCATATTAAATTGCTTACTACTTAAATGGAAGCTGTCAAGCAACATCTTAAGTAGTCTTCATACTGCATCAGATTCAAAATGCCTAAATACTACAAAACTGAGAAGTCAAATGATACTTTAACTTCATAGAAATGCACAAAGATGATCATAGTACAATTTGAAGACAAAATGTAAATGAATAATACACAGGAGTCTAGAATAATAAACAAACTCCTTGCATGTGTGTGTGTGTGTGTGTGTGTGCGTGTGTGTGTGTGTGTGTGGAACAAAGTTTTTGTAGACTATTATGTAGATCATTTGAAATATTTTGCAACTGAAGAAAACTTTAATATTTAGTTGTCAGGGAAAATAAATTAACAACAACCTGAACATTATAACACAAGAAAGAAATGCATTGCTTGTCAACAGATTAATAATTTTTGTTGTGTTTATTCAAACACATCATGTAAATACAAACATTCAAAACTTATAACAAATGTACTCTGGAAAATATAAAAAATAAAATACCTGCTTGCATCTCCAATGAACCCTATTAGTGTTATTCTGACCTATTAAGTTTTATTCTTATTAAATATATCAAATAATGGTTGTTCAATTTCATGGTTATTGTGGACGAAGTAATTTGAATGAATATAGTGAATTAAATAAAGCTGATCTAATTACATTTATTAATATGCTTCAGGAACATTTTCAAGGAACTCTTTGGAATCCATTAGTTTAGTCTGAAATTGAAAATATGACAAAACTTTCAAAATTAATGAATATAAACCATCGAAAGAAAATTTCCATTTTCTACCAGTATGTTTGGGAACAAGGGAATGGAAGAACCTTTAACATATATCCAGTCAACAAAACATTTGCTGAAAGAATAAACACTATAAATATCAAGATCAATCTAAATTTAATAGATTCAGACTTCTTCTTGAATGGATCAAAGCCAAAAATTATGAAAATTAGTGAAGTATAATCTAAAAGTACATCATGGGTGCTAAGCAACATTTCAACTTTTTTGTGAGTACAGATTGTAGACCATTAATAAAGTTAAGGAATTTTGGAATCAAACTGAAAATTATAGAATTACTGCAGAAAGATTTATACCTAAAATTTAAGAAGGAAACCAGATATTTTAACACAACTGTCTAAGTTTCACGTATATGGATGCAGCTGCACATTATATAGAATAAATGGTCTGAAACTATGAACACAGAACCACCAGAAAAATTTAAAAAATAAAAACGATTATGTTAATGTGAAACATAATAATCAGAAATGTTTTGTGTGGTCTATAAAATCTCCTTTGTTTCCTGTAGGTAAAAATGTAGATCGAGTCACAAAATATAAAAATGTTGGTCTTCATACTAATGAAAAGCCTTTTTCCTTGTGGTGATGAATAAAATTCTAAAAATGTGGACCACATTTGTATATTCTTGAATGTTTATTCATCTGATGAAAAATATGAAGTTTATCTATCAAAAATATTGAAATGTAAGGAAGAGAAACAGTAATTTGCATTAATCCAAAAATGGGGAAAAGTAATTCTATTATCATATAAAACATTTATATAGGCTAGTCTTCAGTCAAATGACAACTCGAACATGTAAAATTTATTTGTGACATGTACTTACTCCATTTCAACAATAAGGAAAAGTTACATACTCACAACTATACCCTTAATTAACGAACTACTGAAAGTAGAATCACCAGAGAAAGGTTCATATGTAAGTCACAGAAAGTTTCTGTCATTGTTCCTCAAGTTATGAGAGTTTGTTATAAAGAATACTTATTTGTCAACCGGATCTAAGAGTGATAATAACCTTTAAATTAATTCAAAATATTACAGAATATGATTTTGAACAAGGAAGTATTAAAAATGGATATAAAAGTAAGAATGTTGAGATAAATGTATTTGAATGAAACTAAGTGCTGAATCTTATACTACGAAATATAAAAATTTGAAGCATGTGGTTTTTACTTAATCAAGTACATCAATCAACAATACAACAATCCTGTCATACAATATATCAAGGATAATACTCCCATAAAAAGATTCATTGATTGTGTGCTAAAAGAGGCTGACGAAACTGGAAGGGTTTATTGTGAAACTGAATAAATGAGACTGTTGATACCTGAACAAGAATCAAGACATACAAGAGATAATATAGGCTCATTATATAGACATCATTATACAAAACTAAATAAATGTTTGTCATTATAATCATTTCACAGAAAAATATATAAATCCATTATGTAATAGATTTCTACAGCTGAAGAATCCTAATATTGTACCCATTTCCTTACATAATCTCTCAGTATATGATCATCATTTTTTCATGGAAGAACTTATCTATCAAATTAATAGTTTTGGTACCCAACATTAGTATTGGAAAGATGACAGAAAATTCGAAGATGAGGTTTATTGGCACTTTTAAATTTATAGCTTCAAGTCTTGACAAACTTTAACCAATTTTGAGAAAAAAATCAGATCAAAAACATTACGAAATTTCTCTCAGAAATTTATTTAATCTATTGAGTAGAAAAGTGTCTATCCACTTGATAACAGGGACTCTTAGAAGAAAGGAAGAATATTACAGTAAACAGAATGGATGTGAAATAAGAGTGAAGTTTATAAACATGCAGAATAGTTTTGGAAAAATTTGTATCAGAAATATTAATGAATATCACTATCAGTATCTTAAAACTAATGTTTCATATTGGTTGGTGCATCTGTAAATTTTACAATATTTTATGCTAAAGCATGCAATTTGCATTCATCTTGGGTTGTTACTCCACCTGGTTTATGTTAGTATGGAACACTGAAAATAACTGAAAAGCTATTAGTATTATTACACGATTATGATATGATTCTAATGGTAGAATAAGGAATAAGAAGTGGCATACCCCAGTGCTGTAAAAGATATGTTAAGGCAAATAAATGTATGATAAATTATTTGCATATTTAGGTCCAAACTATCTGTGTGGTTATGCTGTTAATCGATAGTTACCATATGCTCGATCTGAATGGGATGATCTTTTAATTCTGAAAATATAAGAGAGGTGTCACACACTTCTGCAATATGTATTTGAAGTCGACATAGAATATCTTAGAGAAATACATGATCTACATACTAATATACCATTAGCTCCTGGAAGTAAAATTGTGCCTAGAACTAAAAAAAGTAAGTTGTTCACTACACTGGATGTTAAAACTAATTATGTAGTTCACTATGGAAATTTTAAACAATATCATCCCTGGGAATGAAGATAACAAAAGTAGTCTTAAAATTTAAAACTCTGATTTGTTTAAAAACACACACATTTGAATACAGAAAATACTGATTTTGTAATAGATTTCTGAACGATTCAGTATTTGTAAAAAATGGAAAGTATTAGAAATGGAGTGGACACAAAATTAGTTTCAGATGGAAATATATGTAAGAGATTTAAGGCAAAGCCAACTTCAAACGATGAACAATATTTAATGAAAATATTGCTGTCATTTCACATGAATAAAACTAAAATTATGTTCAATAAACTAAATTTACATTGGTGTAGGTACACTTGATGTATCTAAAGAGCTGGGTTATGATATTTCTTTATAGAGTTATGAAACAAAAATTCAGTGAAAATAAATACTTTGCTATGAAGTTATGGACAATTGTAGCTATAATACTTAGACTCAAGATTTCTGTGAAGACATGAAATCAATGCTTGATAAATTCGATACTTGTGACTATCCAATAGATAATATATGCAATATTCTACAAGTAAACCAGAAAGCTTGAGGTAAAATGAAAGGTGAAAAAGTTTTGGAAGAAGTTTGTGGGATGAGGAAAAAATGTGTGCTTATGAAGTTGGTGACAAGATAGGGGAGAAAATCGAAACGCACCAAGAAATATGTTGTTAATAATAAAACAGTCTTAGAAGATTATAAAGCATGTTTGTCCATCAGTACAGAACCATACAGACTATAAACTTGATACAAAGTGTTGCATATGGAATTTATCCATTGGAGGTACCTGCAAAGGCATTGAGACCTGCTGTTGATGAAAGATATCCATTCAGAAATAAAATAGATGCATTACCAAGTGGACATTATTTATAATTATTACATTCATAATCAAAGACTTAATTTGTGTATCATATATCTCTATGCAACAGTGTAACAGGAAAAAGAAAATCCTAGTAATTTTTTTGACATAAATGGAGGCCCTACTCAAGATGCTCAATAATACAAACAATCCTAATTCGTAATAACAATTAGTGAGCTAGAAGTAAATGTTTTTATAACAATACTAGATGCAAATGTTTTAATACCAGATGTGGAGAATAAATTAATATTGAGTTAATAACATGTTTCAATTTCATTTGTCAGATATTTGAAAGTAATAAGTGACTGAGATTTCCAGGTTTTTGAAGAACTGCAAATTAAATTCAGATACAATGGATTAAGGAAACTGAAAAATAGTAATAATGATTTTAATCATATACAAGTTTTAGTGTCATTAATATTATTTCTGGCGAATTTTTTTTTTCAAAATAAGCAGATTTCAGTAGTTTCTTAAACTCTTGATTTGTCCCCAAATTGGTTTTAAATAAAAATATTAAAAATGAGTGGACATAACTGTTTTCTAACATAAAAGAATATTGTGAGTGGGTGACTAGAACCTACAAATTATATCCACTGTCGAGCCATTTTGAGATGGAGACCTGGTCACAGACAGCTTTGCAGCCAAAAATGTTCTGTGTCTGCATGCCCATTGACAGATATTTTATGTTATCTGAGGAATCACAACATTAACATTAGAATCGTGCATCGTATACATGCTTCGTGATTGTCATAGAAATAATTGTCATAATTTGATTATTGCTGTTTATAATGACCAAATATTACTGATATGTTTTTTGGTATGATACTTCATAATGAGTGGAAAATTGATTCTAAAGATAGCTAGCTTACGAGAAGCTGAACTCATTAATAGAGAGTCTTATTTCATCCAAAACTTTAATAAATGTGTTCAATTTAGATGTAATTGTGTAATTGTTATTGATATTTTTGGTCATCGTATTCCTTACTTATAACTAATTTCTGAAAGTTTCAAAGCTGAGCACACCTTTTGTTTGATGGGGGTGTTAGTCTTGCTGTTTAACATCAAGGAGGTCCAGTTGCTACTCATCATGCACATGTATGCAAGCAGAAAGTCATTTTTGGGGTTCTGTAAGAAGCACTAATCAAGACTGATCATGTGTTTGGAAGTTTATGTCAATTTATAGGATAAAAGTAATTTATAGTTCACTTTAGTCAGAGAAAGGTATAAGAAATTATTTGCAGCATTTGTGGAAGAAATAGCATCACAGTTGCTTGTCTGTAGCTTCTGTCAATGGAACACAGCGTGAACAGAGGCGAAATGGATTCTGATAACCATAATAACCTGTTAAATTAATGTGAAAATACAACGCACCAATGGTTTCTTCAGCATGGAGCTTAAGGGGACCCAGAACGCTGTAAGTTTTCCTTGCTAAGACTACAAGTTTCAGGTACATTCTTCTTGGAAGCACATAAGATATTATCAAGTTGTTAACATGCTCTATTCAGTATTATAACGTTTAGGGAGCAATGGACTATAATCCAAAAAATTAACATTTTTTGTCTGAATACCAACATTTAAACAAAAAATATTATATAGAATATCTCATAACATTCTTATCTGCAACATGAAATTCAGCAGAAACATCTAAAAGTAGTAAAAATACGCTGAAGAGCCAAATAAACTGGTGTAGGTACGTGTACTGCAATACAGAGATATGTAAAGAAAGAGAATAAAGCCCTTCACTCAGCAATGCCTATATCACACAACAAGTGTCTGGCTCAATTGTTAGATCAGTTACTGCTGCTAAAATGGTAGGCTATCAAGATTTAAGTGAATTGAAATGCGGTGTTATAGTCGGTGGACGAGTGATGGGACACCGCATCTCCGAGATAATGAAGTGCGGATTTTCCCATATGATTATTTCACGGGTGTACTGTGAATATCAGGAATACAGTAAAATATGAGATCTCAGACATCGCCGTGGCCAGAAAAAGATCATGCAAGAATACGACCAACGACAACTAAACATAATCGTTCAATGTGACAGAAGTTCAACCCTTCCGCAAACTGCTGCAGATTTCAGTGCTGGGCTACCAGCAGGTGTCAGTGTGAGAACTATTGACTGAAACATCATCGAACTGACTTTCCAATCTGAAAGCCCATTCATGTACCCTTGATGACACAAAGCTTTATGCCTCCCCTGAGCCCATCAACACCGACATTGGACTGTTATTGTCTGGAAACACGTTGCCTGATCAGAGAAGCCTCGTTTCAAATTGTATCGAGCGAATGGACATGTATGGGTATGGAGACACCTCATGAATCCATGGACACTGTATGTCAGCAGATGATTGTTCAGGCTGGTGGAGGCTCTGTAATAGTGTGGGGCTTCTGCAGTTGGAGTGATATAGGACCCCTGATACATCTAGATACGACTCTGACAGATGAAACGTACATAAGCATCCTGTCTGATCACCTGAACCCATTCATGTCCATTGTGCGTTCCGACGGACTTGGACAATTCCAGCAGGATGATGCAACACCCCACACATCCAGAATTGCTACAGAGAGGCTCCAGCAACACTCTTCTGAATTCTTTCTTCTGCTGGCCACCAAACTCCCCAGACATGAACAGTATTGGGCATATCTTGATGCCTCGCAACGTGCTGTTCAGAAGAGATCTCCACCATCACGAATTTATGTTGCCAGTTCCCACCAGTACTCCCTCAGACATTTGTCGACGCAATGCCATGTGTTGTGGCAATTCTGAGTGCTCGCGGGGGCCCTACACAATATTAGGCAGGTGACCACTCTTAGGCTTTTTGGTGTATATACTACAACAGTCTGTGAAAACTTGAGCCTTGCATGTATTACAGTTTTAAAAAAAAACTGAGCATTAAACTATCTCTGAAACAGTAATTGTGTTGGTTCTTTGTCATGCCCAAGCTTTGGAACTGGCTGCAATCGCCTATTTAGGTTCACGCAGAACGATTCAAAAGGGTAAAGGGAATTACGAGATCGTCCCGGTGAGGGCAGTACTCACGTGTACCAATTGTGATATGGCCATGGCGCTCATAGCAGGCAGTCAGCCGTGCAGGAGTTTGGGGCCACTGTTGGTTTGGGGTGACAAGGAGGAGCGACACTGCCAGAGTTGCCAACCTTTGCAAGGAATCCACACAACACAAAATCCCCATCCCTATCACCAAAGAAAATAGAAGAAAGTTCAAAAGTTGTAAAAATCTTCCTCTGACAAACAAACAAATACAACCTGTCGAACAGGTTGGAAAACGCTGACAAAGAGCAGTGGAAGCCATTTTTATTTATTTATTTTTAAATGCTTAGAATTTGGGTAGATGCATGATTGTTCAAGCAAAATTAATCAGGAAACAAGATAAAATTTTAATATACATAAAACAAAAGTCCATATCTGTTCACATTTTTCACCTTCCTGGTGCCTTTAACTGTTGACTTATAACCCTAAGTGTTGTTAGGAAATGTTTTATGTACCAAAAGTATAAGAAATGCTTCTTGATTTTTATTGTTGCTATTTCAAAGTGACATCATCCATTTTTATAAAAGAGGAGCTGCAATATCTAAAAACGTAAGAGACATGTGTTTGTATTAGGTACCTGACTAGGTTTATTTAGTAACAAACCATATTGCCTTTGTAACACTCCCATACTAGAGTTTGATAACCATAAAACTGATTAGCTTACCATTCGTTAGGTCTACCTTTGTTTATGACAATATTCATTAATGTTTTCATCTATTATTACTATTTATTAATAATGACTATTTATCACCTGGTACACTTCTCTCTTGATATATCTAATACATATGTAATTCGTTGTTCCCACTAGCTGCTGATAAAAAAAAGTTATAAATAAACACTTTAACAAAGAAAAAGCAATCTAAAGGAATTAAAGAAGCTTGATACTGTTAACGTGCACCCGTTATCTTGCTATGGCAGTTCGGAAATTTACCTACTGATTAGAGGAGCAAGGGTCATATCCAAGTTTTCGTTGTTTCCACAAATCCCTTCAGGCAAATGTGGCAATAGTTTCATTAAGATCTTACCAATTTCATGCTTATGCTCATATATCTGATTTAGGTTGCATCTGCACTTTTCCCAGACTCAATAGAACGTTGAACCCTAGTATTGGGGCAACAGGGGCATTAGCACATTTTGTTAGTGCAGGTTGTCTACATCAGGGGCAGTTGTTCACTCAGGGGCAAACCCATTCTTCTGCTTTAATTGACAGGCCATTAACCTGTTCTTGTCCTTTGATTCACAGGTGCTTAACCTATTGTTCTGCAAAGGGGATCCTTCTTTTTTATTGACAGATACTTAATCTATTGTTCCCCTCCCACTCCTCTCCCTCCCTCAGGAAACCTTCCTCACTCGCTGCTACAGGTACACTTTCAGGTCTGAGTTATTTGATGGCCCTTCCCACTCATATCAATTTGATTGACTACTTATTTAAATTGAGCAATCAATAACACCTCGCTCTCTTATAACAAACCTCCTCTCGACTCTCCCTCCTGGAAATTGGTGGTAAAAAGACTCAGTTGATCGGTCATTTGGAGGGAATTCGATTGTAGTGCATGGAATATTGTTTAAACAATCTAGACAATGGATAGAATATTATTTAGTTACTTATGGCAGTGTACTGAATATAGTTTATTTATTTTATTTATTTAGTTAAAGAATTTTTCCACAATTCGATTGCTGTCCATGGAATATTGTTTAAACAATTTAGTCCAGTGCTGAGAGAGATGTTTACATAGCGGATCACTCTCAGTGAGATGTTTGCTGTGCACGGTAGTCGCTCGATCTGACGCATCTTGCCATGGTTCATGTGGCTCCCCCCGTCGGAGGTTTGAGTCCTACCTTGGGCATGGGTAGGACTGTCCTTAGCATAAGTTAGTTTATGTTAGATTAATTTGTGTGTAAGTCTAGGGACCGATGACCCTAGCAGTTTGGTCCCATAGGAACTTACCACAAATTTCCAACTCAGTGAGATGTTTACATAGTGGCTCACCCTCGCAGGTGCAGCTAAAGTGTTCGAAATGTTACACTGACGTCACATGTCTATGTAAATAAGAGCCAAGTCTACCTCTCGGAAATAGTAAAGTGCTGTAGAAATAGTTAGTGATCGCTTTTTAAGAGCTTTCGTATTCTCTCAGCTTGTCTGCATGAAAATTCATGTCCTAACAGGACCTGTTTACCAAAATAGCCCTGAATAACACCGTATGTATTCTTCCTGATGATCCTAGCGGCACAGTCTGTCTCCTACTGAATTTGCCAGTCACACTGCTGCTCCTGCCAGTGAGGGAGCAGTGTCCGCCATTTCTTTCTGCAGACGAGACTTTAAGCAGAAAAATCTATTTTGTACAGATCGCCACATTGCACTGACAATTAAACCCTGAAAAAGTGATCTACAGACCGTCAAACACTTCCGACATACTCATCGTGCCACAGTGCAGTGTTCTGACTGAGGAAACTGTCGGAATAAACACCGCCAATGACCACAGCCAGAGGGGTGTGTGTCAGCCAGAGACAGGCCAGCCAACCATGGACGAACGCCCATCTGAGGAGGACCTAAGTGCTAGGAGTTTGAACGCTATCCCCATCACAGACACTCATTGTATCGAATCATCTCAATTTCCTGCAGAGTATACACACGTCAAACATGGTCCGAAAGTCCTCTTTTATGGCAGACTAAGAACATGCCGTGAATGTCTGGTGGGAATTCAACATCACCACTTTAGGGGAGTTCAAATGGCTTTGCATGGACACAGACGTACATTAGCCTGTGGACGTTTTCGAGAAATTCCAGAATCTGGGCATGGCCTCATATTCTCAGGAACCTGCCTGTTATTTAATGGCACCTGGGTTGTCTTGGGACGCAATGGTCAAGCAAACAAAGTGCAGCATTGAATTAATGACAGATGCTGACATACTTCTTTTCTTTAAGCGAAGGATCCGTGTGTGACTTCGCCAATGTGTCCATAGGCACACGAAGGCAAATAATCTGCGGACACACCATGCAGGAAGCACTGACAGTTGGTGAGTTTCGTTGGGTGCTGATTCTGATATAGGGTATGTGGCGGAGGCAGATCTCACATACCCTGTTAGCTTGCATTAAGCGCACGCTGATTTTCCACTGTATCCAGAGCAACTAGTTCTGCGAACAGGCTATATGCCGAAACTGATGACAACATTCGGGGATAACTGGAGATACGATATTCATTATCATAACCTCCAGCAGTGTCTCAGCTTGGGTATGGAGATGGTGAGAGTCATCTGGGCTATCTCCTTGGTTGAAGGAGTATATTGATTTGAATATGAGACAGTGAGCTTCCATGATGCGTGACTTCGAAAAAGATTTTTACAGATTAATGAATAATTCAATTTTCGGTAAAACAATGGAGGCTTTGAGGGAACGACGTGAAATTTTGATTAGAACCGAATGGGATAGACGTTATGGCGTTATAAAATACATTGCTAGACCAAATTTTAAAAGGTTCGCCATTTTCAATAAGAACTTTGTTGCTGTGGAGATGGCGAAGACTGCAGTAGAGTTTACAAATCCTATGCATGTGGGGATGTGCATACTAGACCTATCCAAACTTCACATGTGCCGCCCACACTATGAATTTGCGAAAACTCATTTCGCAGATATTAAATTACTTTATATGGATACAGAAGCTTCATCTATTGGGTGAAGAGCTGTGATCCATATGAAATAATGAGGTAGAACGGTAATTAATACGACACTTCCTCATACACGACCGATAATCCTTATGGTATTATTCCACAGAACAAGAAGGTTATCGGTATTTTAAGGACGAGGCGAATGGATTACCGATTGTGAAGTTTGTAGGTGTACGCTCAAAAATGTGTGCATATCGCACATTGGAAGGTGCCATCCAGAGGCGTTCTAAGGGTGTGCGACATATGGCATTGAGAGCCCTCTCTATTGACGACTATTTCTGGTGCCTGTGCTGTGCCGCAGCCACCGCAAACGGTACGGCAGACCAGCATTCGATCGAGAGGGCATGAGATTTGTACTGTGCTGCAGTCTAAAATCGGCCTGTCGTCTCATGACGATAAAAGGATCATTTGAGATGATCCGATTGAAACTCTCCCGTACTCACACTACTCACAAGTAGTGAGAGAAGGGCTGGGGGACTCTGAGTGAGAGTGTCTGCAGAGTAGCAGTATGACCCTTTTATCATAGTGTAAGTAATTTTGTTTGTCTTTGTGTATGCTTGTGTGTGTATGTGTGTGTGTGGGTGGTGGGGGGAGAGGGGTGTAAATATTTATGTGTACTATGTATATGTGTAAATACATACAAATAAAGTATGTGTGGACAAAAAGAAGAAAACATTAGTATATATACACACTATGAGTATGAACGAAAAAAATTTAAAAACATAAAAAATATTAAAAAGAGTAAACCGAAAATTTTTTTGTATCTTTATATATACCATGAGCGTCATGTAAACAGAATAATTTTCAAGTTTTTCACCAGCTGCTAGCTTTGAAACTAGATTCTAAGGGTGTACAGTCCATCAGAATTATTGTAAAAGCTATGCTAATGGGACTGTGGAATTTAGTAGAAGTGAAGAAAGTATCTCCACATTAGTTTTTACTGTAGATTTACACAAAAAAGTTCCGACCAGTGTTATAGCTGTAGTGAGAAAATTAAACGTATTTCTGCATTGGAATAGCAGAGTAAATTTATGTCTCAAGTATACTATATTGTACCTCAAAAACTTCATTGTACCTCAAGAATTATATTGTATCTCAAGAACTTTATTGTACCTCAAGAACTATATTGTATTTTTGTGAACCAAATAAAGAAACAAATGAAATTCGTCACCATACGTCTTTGTTGCTGTTATATACAAAAAACCTATCCCCTGTTGCATTATGTATGTATATCCATATAAAGGCTGTGTAGGTCAGAAATGACATTGCTTTTGCTGAAGGTGAATGTCATTAAGGAGATGAAGTTTAAGATGGAATACAACAAAATATATAGAAAAACTGCATAGAATTAGACCTATCGTGCCGCACGAATTGGGTTATGGGAGCAGGAGGCACGTGACCGTGTCTGCTTCGAAACATGTATAGCAGACTTGTCTAAAATTATATTTCCTGTGCTTGAAGAAAACCACAGACATAGTATGTGGTTAAAACTGTACTCTTTCAAAGCGGTAACAGGGTTGGAAAAAAAGAACACAGAGGTTGTGAGGTAAAAATTGATTTACTTCTAATCCAACTTAAAAATAATTTTACATTTTCATAAGCAGACACAGCAACACTATTTTCACGTATCTGCTTCTTCTTCTTCTTGTTCTTGAGTGGATGGAGAGGAGGACACCCATAGAAGTCTTGAACAGCAGCAAATTTAAAGATTCGATGCATCCATGAGATCTTCTTTCCCCTTCATATAGATGATAGTATCAGTGTGGACGAATAACTGAAGTGACGTCACGATATCTTGAGTGTCCCAGCGTATTCCATGGTAAAAATGTGGTAACCACTTTAGACTCTTCCGTGTCTTAGCACATTTCACATATTCGAAGACCTCGGTGACGCAAAGTTTGCTGAGAGTGTCTCTATCATTCCTGCATGTTCTGTGTACACTATATCTTTAAAAATTATCTGTCTGTGCTCATCATCATAGAAAACATGAAGTAAAGGTCATTAAAATAGTAGTAGTACCTTACTTGACTAAAGCACAGACATTATTATTATTGATATTTTCCGCTGTACACCCAATACAATATGTAAGTAGGCTGTTTATGTTTTCTTTATGTAAGTAGGCTGTTTAGGTTCTTATATTGGTAACGCCGCCGCCACGTAGCGCTCTCTGTATGAAAATTAAATCACTGGCTGTGCTGTGTGCAGTCTGTGGCTAGTTTGCATTGTTGTCTGCCATTGTAGTGTTAGGCAGCTGGCTGTGAACAGCGCGTAGCGTTGCGCAGTTGGAGGTGAGCCGCCAGCAGTGGTGGATGTGGGGAGAGAGATGGCGGAGATTTGTAATTTGTCATGAACTGCTATATTTATATATGATGATATCAAGGTAAATACATTGTTTGTTCTCTATTAATATCTTTCATTTGCTAAATATCCCTGTCAGTAGTTAGTGCTTTCCATAGTTTGAATCTTTTATTTAGCTGGCAGTAGTGGCGCTCGCTGTATTGCAGTAGCTTGAGCAGCGAAGATTTTTGTGAGGTAAGTGATTTGTGAAAGGTATAGTTTAATGTTAGTCAGGGCCATTCTTTTGTAGGGAATTTTGAAAGTCAGATTGCGTTGCGCTAAAAATATTTTATGTCAGTTTAAGCACAGTCATGTATAATTGTTATAAGGGGACGTTTCATATGTCGACCCTTAGCCTAGGATACCTCACTGGAATCTTCTGATTTTTTCTTGTAGTTTGTGTATTTAGTGTAGCTTTTGTTTATTGCTAGCGCGTAATTGTAGAGAGAATCTCCTTTGTAGTTGCGGTCTTTCATTGTTGTACTGTAAAACAGTTGTGGCATGCATGTAGATTTGCACCAAGTATTTCGCAGCTGCGCTGGTAATTAAC
Source organism: Schistocerca americana (assembly GCF_021461395.2). Classification (NCBI taxonomy): domain Eukaryota; kingdom Metazoa; phylum Arthropoda; class Insecta; order Orthoptera; family Acrididae; genus Schistocerca; species Schistocerca americana. The sequence goes on along the minus strand of NC_060119.1, from coordinate 394,984,042 downwards.
TAGATATTATTTTCAGTGCTATGTTAATGTATTCCCCTATCTTTGCTCTTCAAATTGTGCTTTTCTGTGTTATCGTGTGAAATATTGTGACAATAATGGCGTGTGAAAAACGTAACACTCGGCTCCAAAGTAAACTGAGAAATGACAGTGAAGACGAAAGCAGTGTGTTGGCCCCACCATGTAATGAATTAACTAATATTCAAAGTAGTAATTTGGTAACTGTGCATAGGGAAATGGAGCGGGCGTCAAACAATGGCGTAGGCAGTGAAACAGATAGTGAACAGGGAAGCATTATCGATCGATCGGTCAGCAACAGCTCGCCTCAGGAATCCGAAATGATAGGACACAATTTTGCAAACACTGTAGATTCAGGTTTTCCGTCCTCACCGTTTTCTCAAATGAGTCAAGACACGTTTTCCGCTTGTCAAAATGTGAATGTTGCCGGTGCAAATTCACTGCCGAAAAGCACTGAGGAACATGTTTCAGACACCAGTGCATTGTTATTACAGTTAATGCAACAAATGGGACAAAGGCTACAAAAGTTAGACACAACGCTTGAACAAAATCAGAAACAAACACAGCAACAGTTACACACAATGGAACAAAATCAGAGACAAACACAGCAAAAGCTTCAAAAGTTAGACTCATTGGAACAAACTCTCGAACAAACACGTGAGGATTTAACTGCTGAGTTACATAACATTGAATCGAAATGTCAGAAAGTGTGTAATGACGTAAAAACACAAATTTGTGAGCATTTTCAACCTATTTTTTCGCGGCATGAAAATGCATTACAGAATCGCGAAGCAGCCATAAAAGAACTGCAAACCATTGTTCATGAAAATCATGAGACCTTGTGGGCTAAAATTGACTCAGTTGCATGTACCGATTCGGTTACGCAACTTGCAAAAACTCAGGAAAACTTAAAGGACACAGTAGATTCGATTTCAACACAAATGGACACTCTGAAGCTTGGTTCAGAAAAACACACTGAGGAAATGTGTTCATTATCAGAGAAAGTAGTTGAACTTTCGGATCAGCTAAATAATTTATCTACGAAGGTAGATGATAATCTGAATGACGCAAAACCGGTAGTCTTTAATGACACAGAACAGAGCGAACAAATTAGGAAACTGAAACAAAATCTGAATCAAATTGATACGCAACACCAAAGAGAAATCCGGGAAGTACAAGATCAGCTGACACAGGCAATACAAGAATTACGTATTTCAGAAGACACTCGCGCTCCAACACGGGAAGAGGAACTTAGAAATACGCAAAAGCCACAAAATAATAACACAAGGCATTTCGGTAATTATGAAAGAAATTGGCAAGGTACACCGAATTTTGAGATGGAACCGCCGACACGACGTAACTATGACCGAGATGCTACTCGCCGACACGATGATTTTGACTATAAGCTGTTCATGACTACACGTAAATTCAAAACATTTAAAAATTCTGGCAACGACATTCATCCACAAGCATGGCTCCATCAATTCTCGCATTGTTTTCCTCCCAACTGGTCGTTAGAACACAGATTAGAATTTATGTGTGGCTACTTAGAGAATGAACCAGCTGTAAGAATGCGGTCGGTCATTCACTATTGCCACAGTGAAGGAGAGTTTTACCATGCCTTCCTCTCAGCATATTGGTCTCAGGCCACACAAGACCGAGTAAAACAAAGCATCATAATGATGAAACGTTTCGAACAATCTGAAGTTTCCAGTCTTATGAAATATTTTGAAGACATGTTGCACAAGAATCAGTACCTGTCAAACCCATACAGCCCCTCAGAACTTATCCGCATTTGCTTAATCAAATTGCCTGAATATTTACGACATATTATTTTAGCAGGACGTTGCAAAGACGACATTGAAGCTTTTCAGGGACTGTTACAAGAACTAGAAATTGACACAGACAGTCGCCGGATGCGAAAACAGGAAAACAATCACTACAGGTCACATCTGTCAGAATTCCGTGACGACAGAAACAAAAACTGGACACGACAAGGCTATTCTCACAACACAAATCGTGACCAAAACCGACACCACCCTTATGACAACCGCTGGCAGAATAATAGTTACAGAGAAAGATCGCATTTCCGTAGAAATGAATATGACAGAGATAACCATAGAAATAGACAATATGGTGACCAGAACTATTATTGTCAAGGGAGGCAGAATAATTTCAGACGCAACAGTTCAGCACGCAGTTACGATTCAGGGAGAAATTCTCCACCACGTGGCCGACAAGAAAGAAACTGTGTAAACTACCGACAAAACGACAGACCTGAATTGCATCAGAACTGGCGAGCTTCAAACAGGGCAGGGCCTTCCCGTCAAAGTGAATTTGTAAAAGTTAGGTCTCCTAGTCCCAATAATGGCGCGCGCCAACAAAGAGACAGACAATGACTCGCACAGCAGGCAGCCGCGTGCGCCCGCTGGCTCCGAGAAAAATAACGTAAGACGCTAACCTTGAGAAAAAATTTTAGCATTCCTTACCGACGTATAAAACATGACAATTGCTTTTCAGTTGAAAGTCTGTGTACTAGGAAGAGTAAAGGTTTACACCACATTTCACATGTAAAACCGTTTATTGAAAGATAATCTGCTTTTTAACTTTGTCTGCCATAAAACTTTTCACTTCACATTTCTAGTATGCTTGTCAGACTTAGAATCTGTTAACATGCAACAATGTTTGAAGTTAAATATCCAATCAAGAACCAAGAGAGCTTACTTAAACAGAAATGACGAATGCATTGCTATAGTAAACAGACGTCACAGTGTTATTGTGTGTGTACATTCTTGCTTGTTAGTTGCACGATTATGGAACGACTATAAGGCTTACATACTTAGAACATTTACCAGTACTGCTAATGAGATTTTAATGCAACATTTTGGTTTACTTGAAAATATATTCTGGATTTAAAGTACTTTCTGTGAGATACCAGATGACACAGTGGTTAGTTTATGTGACAGCTACACGATTTTATCACGACGCTACTAATGAGTGACAATATACAATGTTGCTTTTGCGGTGTTTCTGTTTTATACCTGCACAGTTTTTCTGTTTTATTCTGGAAAGTAAAACATGTTTTAGTAGTAACTTTTGTAGTATAGCTACAATGAGACAGGGTTTTCCGTAGCACAACAATACGTTACAGCACAGTACGTTCTTCACCACAACAATAAGCGTAATAACTAAGATATCTATACGCAAAGCATTTCACTTTCGTTTATCATGAGGTAAGTACATTGTCTTCTGCAGAACTTAGCTTTCGGAGGACGATAACTACTACACTTCCACACAGATTATGTTGCAACAAGTCGCACATTTAGCGCTACAGTACACGTATTTGAGTGATTAATTTTGTACTTAAAACATTTATTTTTAAAGATTTTTGAATTACAAAGAAAGTTTTCCGTGATACATTTCATTCCACTGCTGTAATTTGTAACACCTGAGGGTATAATTACATTAATCCTCAGGGGGGTTACACACTTACTTTGTGTACCATGTGTGTGGCAACCACAAGGAGCCCTAGCTAATATGGTATTTGCTTATACAACTTTACACATCGGTACCATATTTCTCTAACACACAAATTACACAGCTATCTGATCATTTAACTGAGAGAGACAAACTTTTTTTTTACTACATCAGTGACAGATGTTTACGTAATTATACCGTTGGATAACTTCACACTTACGAAATTGTATTTTGTCTGTACTTAGTGAACTGTTCATATTTTTTCGGAATCATTGTGATACTATGAGAGCTTTGAATGATGTATTTGGTAAGGGAGCATGTTTTTAAAGTACGTTTGAGGTAGATGACACTATTGAAATGAGCAGAGAATTTTTTTTAGGTTTTGAAATTATTGCAGAAAGCTATGACGTTTTTGAAATTTGACTGAGGTGTTATGATGTTATTATTACGACGACGATGTGTACTATGCTGTTGAGATATGTTTATGATCAATAAGATGATGCCGCCGTATATGAGGAATAAGAAGTATGTTGGAAACCAAGAATCGTACTTTAAGAGTTATGAAATGTGCGTAAATTCGTGACTGTATCACAATGCTGACGAATATTTTATTTGGACACTTATATTTATAGGATTTTCTTTCTACAGATTTGCAACGCTAATTCTTGACCTGTGAAATATTTTTATATGAGACTGTCACTGTAGCGGAAACTGCTGTCGTAAATATTTCCGTAAGCAAGTTAAGTGACCACCTGCACGTGCGTCGTCGGCACACAGCTGTGTCAGACACCTGGAGAACAAGCCATTAGAGTGAGGGCCTTTCCAGAGGCACAGGTAAAAAAAAAAAAAAAGAAAAAAAGGCAGGCCTTTATCCTCGCCATTGACATTCCTTTAGAGCAAATATTGCAAATGCGACACCCTCATTACTTCCATTAACCTCGCTATTGACATTCCTTTGTAGAAAGCATCGCAAATATTACACGCTCATTACTTGAAAACATATGATTACTCGTACTTTGTGCTAATTACTGAAATGCTTATGAATTGATGGGAAATATTCGTACATCTGCACACCTGATTATGACAAGTGTCTTTCTACGAGAGTTGAGAGCTACTGACTTACGAAATGCCACATGACTATTGAATGATATTTTTATGCTTTGGTTTGCGTAATTGCTTATTTCATTTGACATCTGTTTTTCAGCTGTGTTGCAGCATTGGTTTCATAAAATAAAATTAAATGCATTTGCTAATGTGAACACTTTCTGTCAACAGATCTATTAAATAATAATTTTGTGATCCACATTCTTCAAAAAAGGAGCACTTGGAAAGGAAAGAACAATAAGAAGGAACTAGTAACAGTAACACATAATTTTCTTTTCAAGTACATGGTAATATTTCTTTTACAATAAGTTGTTGTGGTGCACCACTTTAATTACATAGATATTAAGATGTGACTATACATTTCCCTTATCTGCATTGTTGTTTTTACTGTAATATTTTTTCTGCTTGAGCTATGTCATGTTTAGATATAAGCTGCTGTCTGCCAGGCATAGTGCTACTGAACTTTAATTTGTGTTACTCTGCTAAGCCAGATTTATTTTTTTGTTGCTGCACATTGGTCATATTAGTTGTAATGTTGCATTGCTTGGTAATTTAGATTTACTGTAGCTTGCTTTGCAATTTTCCAATTTTTTGGTCATTGCTGTTTGTGTTACTTATTTTGTGCTGCTGCATTGCCTCGTCCCTTAGTTTAGCATCTGAGCTCAGTAGATTTAAGTTAGCTTAAGAGTAGGTAGCCTCTAAGAGAATGAGTTTCGATGAATTGGAAGAAATGCATTGAGGAGTTATACAAAAAAGAGTACAGAAAACAGGTTTAGGTAGGATTTTCTTGGAAATAAATGTTGAGGTAAGAAATGTGTGAACATATAAATACAGAAAGCATGCTTAGATAGAATTTTTTTGGTGGAAACAAAGGATGAAATAAGAGGAAAGATATATGAAGTTTTGGGTTGGACTGCAGTACCAAATGTTACACTGAAAACGAACCCTGTCCTTTCCTTTTGTGTTATCCCACTATGTGTTTGGGTACCCTTGTGTATATATGTTCTTCCTGTCTTTATATGTTTACCTCATCAGACTTTTGTTGTAGAATTTTTCTCATACTCAGCTACATGAACTATGATGAGGAATACTGTTATCCTCAAATATAATTTGCGTTAATAATATGTTATTTACTTTGTAAAGATGTTAGACATTATTCATTCTGTTTAAATGCTCATGTGTGAAGTTGATGTTTCGCAAGTTATTCTGATCTTCTATGTATGTACTCATGTCATAATTCCTGTAACACTGATGTATTCTGATCTTCTATGTATGTACTCATGTCATAATTCCTGTAACACTGATGTATATGTTATTTCTATTCTTTTGTAAAGCCCCTATTACTACAAATGTTATCTGTATTATTATGTTTTTAATGATGTTTTCTGTATCTTTGTAATTGTATTTTCATGTTATAAAATTGTAATTGTCACCATTCATCATATTATTAACTTGTAAGTTACATTTCACTGCACACGTTTCTGTTGGTCATAGTATATGGACAATATGTGAGAAGTTGGGACTGTTGGTGTTTGCACGTGTGTTACTAATTCAGCAAGGGACTGGATAACAGCATTGCTCGTTCTAAGAACAATTCCAAAAAACTTTGTGAGTGCACAAGTGGTGGTTTATGGACTTGCTATATTCTCCGCAAGACTCTTCGATGGTGAATGTGCACCTGCACAATCGCAACAGATGGCTGCTGGCCATCTCTACAAGGACTACAGTGGGTCTGCATCTATGATGACCCACCAACACCATTATTTCTACAAGGACTACAGTGGGTCTGCACCTCTGATGATCCATCAATACCATCATTTCTACAAGGACTGCAGTGGGTCTGCACCTCTGGTGGCCCACCAATACCGTAATCTCTACCAGGACTACAGTGGGTCTACTCTGTGATGACCTGCCTACCAATATTCTTGAAAACTTCGAATGACTCTGCTGTGGGTTTGCTCCATTGTGGCCCATTACCTGTCAGCATGTCAAGAGTCAGCACTGTCTTTCCGTTGGAAGGACAACACTACTTCTTCAAGACTGTATGGAAATCCACTACTTCTATGTGCAATTTCTTTTACTAATGAGAAACAGTAATTACTATTATGATGAATGATCAGGACTATCTTTATGGACTGTGAGAAAATTTTAGCTTTTGACCAACATTGTATCAATAAGTGTGTGCATTTTATATCTTTGTTACTGTAATTGTGAAAAATTTTTGTCAAATCTGTATTGGCCAGTGCCCAACACCATTTGTAAAAATTTTTTGTGGGGAGCATGGGGGCTATGTAAGTAGGCTGTTTATGTTTTCTTTATGTAAGTAGGCTGTTTAGGTTCTTATATTGGTAACGCCGCCGCCACGTAGCGCTCTCTGTATGAAAATTAAATCACTGGCTGTGCTATGTGCAGTCTGTGGCTAGTTTGCATTGTTGTCTGCCATTGTAGTGTTAGGCAGCTGGCTGTGAACAGCGCGTAGCGTTGCACAGTTGGAGGTGAGCCGCCAGCAGTGGTGGATGTGGGGAGAGAGATGGCGGAGATTTGTAATTTGTCATGAACTGCTATATTTATATATGATGATATCAAGGTAAATACATTGTTTGTTCTCTATTAATATCTTTCATTTGCTAAATATCCCTATCAGTAGTTAGTGCTTTCCATAGTTTGAATCTTTTATTTAGCTGGCAGTAGTGGCGCTCGCTGTATTGCAGTAGCTTGAGCAGCGAAGATTTTTGTGAGGTAAGTGATTTGTGAAAGGTATAGTTTAATGTTAGTCAGGGCCATTCTTTTGTAGGGAATTTTGAAAGTCAGATTGCGTTGCGCTAAAAATATTTTATGTCAGTTTAAGCACAGTCATGTATAATTGTTCAAAGGGGACGTTTCAAATACATCTCATCAGTGTGACATCGCGCAAGCGAGTCATGGTGCTTAAAATGGGGCTCATACTTTGACAAGTAAAATTCATATCACATAGTAATGGTACAAGTTGCGCAGGGAACATGTAATAATCAAAAGCGTTCACGTGGCGACGACACTTTATCAGTTTCATAGAAATATACAAGAGCACGTTACATGCTTTTCTTGATTTCACCCGGCCATACACGCTGTAAGCAGTAACATTCTCTTTCCCTTTGAATCCGTAAAGATTATTTGTCGTAACACATTATTGAAGTAAGATCTATGGAATATTTTTGCTAATGTGTGGCTACAGATCTGTTGTTGAACAAGCTGGGTTGCGTAGTCAGTATCCCGCTTTAACAGCGATAACTAAAGCATGACCATATTTTACACGCTACATTCACCACCGCTCCTCAGAACTACGGCATTACGGCGTTACCTTTTTCACAGACATCCAGCACACACTCGAAGTTGAATAACTGAATGACAATGGATTCGTAGTGATTATTCAGCTACATAAAGCTAGTGCGCTCAACGAGACAAACAAAAGTCTATTGCACGCTTGTAATAAAGCCTATAGGAGGTTTCTACATAAAATGATATTCCTGTATGAAAATGAAGCTCTCGCTCACACACGTTATAGGATCTAAAGAGGACTGTATCACTAAGTCACCGTCTCTCGCACATGTAACAAACCAAATCTTTGTATGACGCTCTAACAGGCTCTTTTTTCGTAACAAACTCAATTTTGCCAGCTGAAACAACAGATAAACCGATAAGCCGAAAAGACTCTAGGGCTTTTTTAAATTGTAATTACATCCTTTATTCATCGACAAGTATGTGATTGCGCGAGGCTTTTTTGCAGTGCGAAAACGACACCCAGCTGGTGCAAGTGTGGACGTGTGATATATTTTTTTTATACACCTATAACTGATAGCCAGAAATGTTATGCTGCTGCTTGAACGTAAAGGATCTGTGGCTCATGTTCCGACATGTCACCACACGTTTGTGGGACGTAATCAAACTACTATTCACGTAAAAAAGAAAATTCGTATGTCTAGTCGTAAGGGAAGGATACATTTGACATGGTGAATTAGGATTTCAACGGATTGAGTAATATATCTGAACTTAAGGGGTGACAGATTCATTTCGTAAGCAGCTGCACAATATAGGAATGCAAGGGCTCAACTGGACTTGCTGTAGTGTACAAACAAGACATGCAATACAGCTGTAAGAAGTCCTCTCATCGGCACCCTTAAGCGCATCCTCGCGTTTTCCTTGTGGCATTATTGACAATGATGTTGATTACAGTACACCAATCCATATCGGTGATATCTTTCCAACCCTTTTGCACACAGGGGCGTTGTTAATTGTCAAATAGTGCCGGACGCCTGTGCTTTGTAACACGTGTTTGAGAGAGTCTTGACAGAATACAGCACTTTCCCGAAGCGCAGAGTGGAAACTTAAACGTGAAATAATTTCCTAGATCTGAAGAGAATCGAGACACGTAGCTGTTGTGAATGTGGGCATGCTACAATTTTTTCGGGTGCTGTACACACTTAAACAATAACTACACTTTTTGTCTGAAATGCTTAGGGCCATATCCAAGTTTTCATTGTTTCCTCAAATCCCTAGTTTCACCAGGAAGATCTTACCAGTTTCGTGCTTATCCTCATATATCTGATTCAGGTTGCATCCCCATTTTTCTCAAAGTCAACAGAATGTTAAATCCTATCATTCCTTCTTTTCTTTGAATGTTTAAAAAATCTAACAATTCACCTAGCGTATGGCAAATGAGATTTCCAATCTTATAGCTAACATATCATAAAAAGATACTGGAAATACTACAGCAATATTCATTAATATGTCGCAGAGGTGTGGGACACATTAAGCTTACCCAATACAGTTATTCTAGAAGCATCTACGTTCCGCTCCTCATTATATAAATGCAAATATACACAAAGGAAGCGGCATCTAGTCAAATTCTTCCAAATATTCGTTTATTCCCATAAAGCCAGTGCTGTGTGCAGGTAAATTTAAAGTGATAATCGGTATATTTTCATACATTATATGATCAAAATTATCCGGACACCTGGCTGAAAATGACTTACAAGTTCGTGGCGCCCTCCATCGGTAATGCTGGAATTCAGCAGTGTGTTGGGCCCCCCTTAGCCTTGATGAATGGTTCAAATGGCTCTGAGCACTATGGGACTTACCATCTGTGGTCATCAGTCCCCTAGAACTTAGAATTACTTAAACCTATCGAACCTAAGGACATCACACACATCCATGCCCGAGGCAGGATTCGAATCTGCGACCGTAGCGGTCACGCGGTTCCAAACTGAAGCGCCTAGAACAGCACGGCCACACCGGCCGGCTAGCCTTGATGACAGCTTCCACTTTCGCAGGCATACGTTTAATCAGGTGCTGCAAAGTTTCTTGGGGAATGGCAGCCTTTTCTTCACGGAGTGCTGAACTGAAGAGAGGTATCGATGTCGGTCGGTGACGCCTGGCACGAAGTGGGCGTTCCAAAACATCTCTAAGGTGTTCTGTAGGATTCAAGTCAGCACTCTGCACAGGCTAGTCCATTACAGGGGTGTTATTGTCGTGTTACCACTCCGCCACAGGCCGTACATTATGAACAGCTGCGCGATCGAGTTGAAAGATGCTATCGGCATCCCCTAATTGCTCCTCAACAGTGGGAAGCAAGAAGGTGCCTATAACATCAATGTAGGCCTGTGCTGTGATAGTGCCCAGCAAAATAAAAAGTGTGCAAGCATCCTCCATGAAAAACTCGAGCACACCATAACACCACCGTCTCCCAAATTTACTGATGCCACTGCACACGCTGGCAGATGACGTTCACCGGGTATTCGTCATACCCAGACACTGCCATCGGATCGCCACATTGTGTACCGTGATTCGTCACTCCACACAACGTTTTTCCACTGTTCAATCGTCCAATGTTTACGCTCCTTACACCAAGCGAGGCGTCTTTTGGCATTTACCGACGTGATGTGTGGCTTAAGAGCATCATGAAATCCAAGTTTCCCCTCCTCCCGCCTAACTATCATAGTACTTGCAGTGGATCCTGATGCATTTAGGAATTCCTGTGTGATGGTGTCTGCCTATTACAAATTTCGGTCCTCTTCAGCTTGTGCGGTCTCCGTCAGTCAGCAGATGAGGTCAGCCTGTACGCTTTTGTGTTGTACGTGTCCCTTCACATTTCGACTTCACTATCACTTCGGAAACAGTGGACCTAGGAATGTTTAGGAGTGTGTAAGTGTCACGAACAAAATGGCTGGTTCAAATGGCCCTGAGCACTATGCGACTTAACTTCTGAGGTCACCATTCGCCTAGAACTTAGAACTAATTAAACCTAACTGACCTAAGGACATCACACACATCCATGCCCGAGGCAGGATTCGAACCTGCGACCGTAGCGGTCGCTCGGCTCTAGACTGTAGCGCCCAGAACCGCACGGCCACTCCGGCCGGCTCTCACGAACAGAAGTATGACACACAATCACCTTACCACGTACGAAGCCCGTGAGTTCCGTGCAACGCTCCATTCTGCCCTTCACGATTTCTAATGACTACAGAAGCCGTTGATATGGAGTACCTGACGGTAGGTGGCAGCACAATGCACTTAATATGAAAAACGTATGTTTTTTGGGGTGTCTGGAATCTTTTGATCACATAGTGTACCATTAGTGAAGCGTGAGTGGTCTGTGGCCAGTTGATAATCATAATGGACGCTGCCACGTGGATATCAAGTACAAAGCCGACCACACTGTAACAGATACAGTAAGGCATGCTGATAATAACAATGGAAATTATTTAATATTTCTATGTCTGTTGCAAGCACACCAATAGATTTTTCAGTGTTATCAAATTATAAATTCTAGGGGAATAAACATGTACCTTCCATGTGTTCCATCTGAAGGTGGAAGACTTTATGGGAATGAACGAATATTTCAAAAAAGTGGATGATGGCAGTTTTCTGTGTTTACTTTTGTATGTTGTGGATCACAACTTAACTGTTTCGTAATTCATGCTGTTAGGCATATTCTGTAGAGGAAATGCTATTGATTTATCAGTCGACTCCATGCAACGTTACGACAAGATTTCAGCTGCAAGTTTTCAAGCAGGAAACCAGTCGAAATGCCTCTTCAACTTGGCGCACTTACTCTGGTGATGAGATTTCATATACCAAGAAGTTTCCTTTAATTTTTAGCTGTACACATCGGCGAGAAAGTGAATGTCACATACGTAATTACTAATCGATTCAAATATTATAGGTGTTTATGAAAGAGATCATATTCCCTTAACTCACATAACTTACGCAGCAATCTAATTGGAGAGCAACGCGGGCTATAAAAACAGCCCCCCGCAGTACGTTATTCTAATACAGAAGAGAAACGGAAATGTTTTGCTGCAACCGAGAACTATTATTCTTGCACAGAGATGTGTATCGCAAATGGTAATCAGAGCAAATATCGAAACTATAGAGAGAAGATATACAGTAATTACAGTTCACTATTTCAGCATTTTCCGGCTGTTTGCAATTACTGTTTGTTGAATGGCTAACTTATATCTTTTTAATGATCGTTTATTTCAGTTTACTGGAATGAGCAAAATCTCTGTTTTTAAAGGTATTTCTCTCTTTAGCTAGAAATAGTGCATAATCGATACAAGAATAATGTGAAATATATAGGTATATGACGTTAGCTGACATTCAATTGAACTATGCACTAGACATTCCACTTTCGCAGTTTTACTGTTACATGTCCTCGAGGGTGAACAGCACAGCAGGGCAGGGGTGTGGCAGAGGTTAGTGAAAGAGAGAAAGAGTGAGAGAGAGAGAGAGAGAAGGAGAGAGAGAAAAGAGAGGAGAAGAGAAGAGAGAGAGAGAAGCTTGGATGGAAGTGGGAGGGATTCTAATTGCTTGACTATGGCTGAATAGATAGCGTTTCATTTATCATCGTTAAATAGCTCTCGCTTTACAGCAGTACAAATAGCGCTAGGGAAGCGTGTCGGACGAGGCATTAATTTGGCCGCGTGGTTTAAACAGGAGCGTGCTATGCGATGCCAGATTCCGGCCATTTATAACGGATAGTGAGATGAGCAGTCCATCTCCAACGTGGTGCTCGGCTGCTCCAGAGTCTAGGGGTTTCCAGTTTGATACAGGAGAGCATGCCACTGGAGTCCAAGGGAATTCATAGTTTGATAACACTGAGAAATCTAATGGTGTGCCTGTAAGAGACATATAAATATTTAATAACTTCCATTATTAATATCAGCATGGCTTTTGGTATCAGTTACACAATGTAATGACGTTTGATCTGCAACTCATTGAGAAATTCATTGAGCTTCCAGAGAATACACGGTAACTAATGAATAGCAGTTCGGTGAGTTGAAAGGTACTGTCTGCGATCTACTGAAACCAACAAATAACCGACTGCATTCAGAGAAAAAAAACAGTGGATATTACACAAACAGCTCTATTCACGTTTGTAGAAAAAGAGGTGGTCTTTTCTAATAGCACCCAAAACTAAATTTCAAACCAAGCAATGGACATGTACAACAAATAGCTCAAGTAGAGCACATAACTCGAACCGAAAAGATTGCAAGTGCACTTAGGGAATACTTACTATATAGAAATGCATTACGTAAATTAAGTAACATTGAAAAACTAAAACATATGTGTTATTCCAGAGTACACTTTTAGAGTAGCGTACACGTTACTGGAAAACTCTATGCCCAAGACTTGTGATGGAGGAAAATACTAACACTTCCTGCATTCAAAGAGATACCGAGTTTTATAGATGAGTGCGAGAGTACAAAAACGTTAACTCACAGTCTAATATATGGTCATGGCCTGATAACAGCCGTAAGAATAAGTGCAGAGTATGCAGGGAGTACAATGGCTGCAGTTACTTGTGATGATTAGTGAATAAATAGTTTAACATTAGGTCTGGATGTAATTGGACCGGTAAGAAATTGGTAACTTTTAATTTTGTTGTATTAATGCATTAATCTGACATGTCTAATATCAATACATAAAACGAACTATGGGTGAAAAAACAATAATGTATCAAATTAATCTATATTGTTCCAGACACTTTTTCAAATCTCAACCATCTATGATGTATATATGCAGACTGAAGCGATGAATGCAAATTTGTACCGAGGCCGTTTGAGTTTAGGGGGGCTACCAAATGGACTGAGCTATGACAGAGCTATGCGTGGCACCATTCAGATTTAGATTTTCCCTAACAATCATACAAGCTGATATGTATCAAATAAACATGATTTCACAGCAACCAGTAGGGTATTTAAATATGATGTCACTTGGTAAATGAACGTGTGAATGGGCAACTAGGTTCCGTTCAACATACAGCAGCAAGATGGCGTTACATCTACATCTACATAAATACTGCGCAAGCTACCTTACGGAGTATGGCAGACGGTACTTCATACCAGCATTACACAATCCCTTTCCTGTTCCACTAGCAAATACAGCGAGAAAAAATGACTGCCTATAAGCCTCCATATGATAATGTCTCTCATGGCCCTTGAGCGGTCCTTAAGCGAAATTTACGTTGCCGGCAGTAGAAACGTTCTGCAGTCGGCCTCTAGCACCGGTTTTCTAAATTTACACCGTCACCTTCCCTCCATGGATTCCAATTCGACTTCACGAAATATGCTTGCGTGCTGATCGAACCTACAGGTAAAAAATGTAGCAGCACACCTCTGATTTGATTCGACGTCTTCCTTTAATCCGACCTCGTACGGATCCCAAACATTCGAGCAGTATTCAAGAATGGCTCGTACTAATGACTTATGCGCCGTCTCATTTATGGACGAGCTACTATTTCACGAAATTCTCCACACAAAATGAAGTCGAGCATTCGCCTTCCTTACTATCTACTAATCTGACGTCCTCGGTCCATTTCGTAGTGGTCTGCAACGTTACACCTAGAAATTTAATCAACAGGAATGTGTCAAGCAACGCACTATTAATGCTCTATTCGAACATTACAGGATTGTTTTTCCTGTTCATCTGCGCTGACTTACATCGTTCTACATTTCGACCAAGCTGTCATTCGTCACACCAGTTCGAATTTCTGTCTAACAGGGACGGCTATGGGATATGACGTTCTCGTTGCGCGAGACTTTGAGAGGTGAACAGGCAAACAAAGAAAAAATATGTACGAAATATGGCACTCCGCTAGCGCTCGCAACCCTCAGACGAGAACATCCAAAGTATGTTAATGATACGGCAAAGGACATGAAAAACGGACATCGACAAGGGCAATAACAATAAAATGATGTGCACGTACATTTCTTTTTTGTACATTCTCCTACACTGAATCTACAGCAACGGACGGACGCAAATTACACAGAAACAAAATGTTACTGGCACGTGCTACTTCCCGCCTGCACTACGAACGTTGTCCTGAGCGTTCCTTGCACAGCATGTTCGAATTTTAATACTACAATCCCTGTCAGAATCATGGGCAGGATGCCAAATCAACCTATACGCAAATAAACCACCAGGCACACACATCCGATACAATAACGTAACAAGTAAAAATATGCCATACAAACCCTATATAACCTACCTTACACTGCGACATGGCAATGTCGTGGGAGATGGCAATGTTGTAAACGTAATATCTACGTACAGCAGGAGCGGGTCACGACGGCACTTGATTCATAGTCGGCAGCGTTGCACGTGTCAACTGCAGCAACGTTTATCTCCAACACATTGCGGAATGGCAGAAGCGCATCTTCCGCCACGAATCCAGGCGCTTTCCATGCATAGCAAAGCAAGAATTGATATTGTGATATATAGAATTGTGGTGCACAGAACTGACTATAGAGGGTGATTTTTCCACCTTGTACAAACTCTGTTGATTGATCAGTGAGAGGATACCGAACAAAGAAAAATAAGTCTAATGAACTTATGTCCAGAAATGCATGGTTTCCATGATAGAGACGATTTATTCAATCACACATTGTTACAGAGACTGCAGCCTAACATGCGCTTTACCATGCAGCCACAGTTACAGTATTTGTTGAAAATGGTTTCCATGTGCCTCAGCGCATGCGTTTCTGCTCCTTAAAATTAGGGTGCTCCTTGCTTCGCCAGCGTCTTTAAATAGTAATAGTGAACTAAGAATCCCACAGGCCCGGATAGTTGAGAGCGCTAACGCGCTGCTTCCTGGACTCGAGTAGGCGCGCTGGCCCCGGATCGAATCCGCCCGGCGGATTAACGACGACCGCCGGTGTGCCGGCCAGCCTGGATGGGGTTTTTAGGTGGTTTTCCACATCCTACTAGGTGAATACTGAGCTGGTCCCCACGTCCCGCCTCAGTTACACGACTAGCAGACATTTGAAACACATTCACACTATTTAACGATTTCCACTGGATACAAACAGCTGGGGTACACTAATTCCGTCCCGGGGGGTATGGGGCGGCGGCAGGAAGGGCATCCGGCCACTCATTAAAATTAACCATGCCAAATCCGTACTTAACCCTGCCGACCCTGCGCCCAATGTGGGACGCCCAATGTGGGATAAAGGCAGTAGCAAAGAAAGAAAGAAAGTGAACTGAGAATCCCATGTTACGTGTATTCTAGAATTTTGTGTACATATGCTGGCGAATACTTTCCGCTTTGTGTTCCATAGATTCGCCAGATTCAAGAGATGTAACAGTTTACTGCACCTTCTGCAATGTGTTTGTGTGCAGTCGCTGCTAAGGATTTGCGAGTAACCTTCACAACACCATACATCCTCTGCATAGTCTAACATTCTGCGTGGTGTCTGTTGTTCTATATCGTGTCTCCCTACCACTTTCGCGCAACGACGCTCTGAGCGTGCTTTTTAGGGAATTGACTAGTTTGAACCTGGAACCTGTTGCTGGTAAGGAGACGCCAGACCACACATGACATGTAGAATTCAAAAGAGTTCAGTGAGACTAGCGATGATATAACCAAATACTTAATGATTTCAGCATCAGCTCCACTGCACTCCCTGTAAAAGAATCTTAATACTAACTAAATTTAGTGGAAGGGGTTCAAGGCTTTCCTATTTTTAGTTAGCTGGCAAAATAACGTCGAAAAAGCAGTTAAGTTTACCATTGGAAATTTTATTCTACTCACAAAACATTGTTTATAAATTGCACTATTAATAAAATGAAATGTTTTAATACAGGATGGTAAAAACAAACTGCGTTCAACAAAAATGTGAACGAATATTCCCTGAATGGGTTTCCAAGTTCTACAATGGATCGAAGGATGACCTATGCCATATCACATCTATAATCTAGATTTAAATTAAGTTTCACAAAGGAGCAAACTATCAAAATGGTCTACAGTGACCCCCAATTATCTTTAATTACTTATCTAACTTGTTGTAAATTACAGTGGCTGATGTGGCTTTTCAATAACTATACAACAGAAAAATCATCGCTTTTAAGATTTTTACTTCAAGTGGCAAATGTGAACACCATGAGCTTTAATTGACGATCGACACTAGTATTATGCAAAAAGGGTGTGTAACAGATGAGACTTCTGCAGTTCTGAGTGAAGCTTTAAGCGCTGTTATGCGGCATCGCGTGCATTCATTACCTTGTCGGTGTTCGTCAGGGGGCGGGGGCCAGCACAGCTCCGCTAACCTCGCCGTCTCGGAAGTAACTCTTTCCTAACTTCTCATTACTACAATGTCCGCCCCAGTAGCTGAGTGGTCAGCGTGACGGATTGCCGTCCTCTGGGCCCGGGTTCGATTCCCGGCTGGGTCGGAGATTTTCTCCGCTCAGGGACTGGGTGTTGTGTTGTGTTCATCATCATTTCATCCCCATCCGGCGTGCAGGTCGCCCAATGTGGCGCCGAATGTAATAAGACCTGCGATATGGCGGCCGGACCTGCCCCGCGAGGGGCCTCCCGGCCAATGACGCCAAACGCTCATCATCATCATCATTACTACAATTTACCAAAGTTGGTTTAAAAAAAAAAACTATCTGGCTGTGTTTTCATCTGACCAATCAGGGTCTCAATGTTAACCTTAAGCTCCGCCTACAAAAATTCTGTCTATCCAATGAGAAACGTTATACTTTTCGTGGTGGGGCAATGTTTTTAAAGTTTGCAACGTAACAGAGACGCGAAAAAGTCTCACGCTAAAACTTACAGCTGGTGTGGTCCTTTAGTGTTATCGTAAGATCTATACTGTTCTTCTGGAGGGCTCTATCTTTTAACATGGGCTGGGGGGTGGTCCTAACGTAACAGAGACGTGAAAAAGTCTCACACTAAAACTTGCGGCTGGGGGGCGGCCCTTTTTGTGTTATCGGAAGATCTATACTGTTCTTCTGGAGGGCTCTAGCTTTTAACATGGGCTGGGGGGTGGTCCTGACGTAACAGAGACGCGAAAAAGTCTCACACTAAAACTTGCAGCTGGGGTGGTCCTAGTGGTTAGCTGGGAACGTGGGTGGCCAGTCCGTCCCTTATCGTAGGGCCTTCTAGCTTAACACGGTTCTGCTCTCGCCTTCTGTTCTCGTGTCTCCCCTTGGAACTGCGTCTGTCTCACGGTGGGAAGGTATGACATGCATTTAGGCATTCTTGTGTTAGTCTGTGGTATTCCATTTGCTCACTCGTTACTCGTATTACTTTGGTTAATTTAATGTCACGAGTTATTCGGAGCTATGTGACATACTACTTGATTTGCTTATCATGTCAGGGTTTTCATGGAAGGTGTTGGATTTGCCTGACACCTTACAGTAGTTCTTGGTGTGAATTGTTTATGAATGCTTGTATGTCGCACTCTGGGAGGTGAGGTTTTGCACTGGTGACTGTAGGGTATCGCTGTCGGACGATGCCCCTTTCTTACCATCACTTGCACGGTTACCACTATTATACAATAACGTCCATCCTTCCAACACGATAGCATCTCTTTCAACATATTGTTCCAACAAGTTCGACAACACGCTAAAAATACGCCTGTGAGTGTACGGTGGAGCTATGTCACCTGGTGTACATCTGCGTGTCACCTCCGTCATTTGTGTTTATGCCACAGCATGGAGATTGCAGGGATTTTCGGTAATCTCATAACCAAAGTCGTCTTCAGAACACCTAAACGGTCGAACAACCCTGTGGCTTGAGTCATTATTCTCTACTAGTGCCATCTACCGTACGAGACGCGTACCATCTTCCACTCAAGTGCCTTCTCACATGACTTGACAACGCACGTCAAATATATTATCTGTTTGTCCGTCTAGGGCTGCAAGTGTTTCCAGTGAGTGCTAGCGCTCGTTGCCTTGTACTCACGTCCCCAAGTGGGATACGCAAGGTTCGGCAAACAGGTGGAATTGTAGTCGTCCTTCGAAGCTCCATCTCTCGTTTAGGATGTTCACACCACTTTTATGGCAAACTCTATCTTCACCCACATTGTGAGCGGGCGTCTCGTTTACATTCCTAGTCGGGGACTTGCGGGAAATTTGTTACAAACGTCCCCTTTCACATCTTAACGGTTACAGGCAGGTAAAACATGTGCATATCCCTAATGTTCCTGAAAGTCTAGCCCAAAATCATGTGCCACATGAACTCCCACCCATCTCAACTCTGTGAGTTGCATGCAGGATAGAGTATTTTATAACGGCCGCCATGATGACTATCAGCACTATAAGGTGAGGTCCCATCTCTATTAGCATTATCATACTTATAATCTTTCTCATATAAGCCGTTTTCAGGATACGTGGTTAGATATTGACTGTAGCCTACGACAGTGTTAAAGTGGAACCCCACCACATTACATGCTCTCGTCCGGGGGTTGCGAGCGAATGCGAAACGCCATATTTCCACACATTGTCTTCTTTGAATGTCTGTTCACGTCTGTCTCATGCAAATTATCGCCGGGACATCCCGTAGTTTCACTTGTAAGTCGTCCTGTCTCCCTCTATACTATCCCGCACGCCACAGCACCATCAACAAACAGCCGTAAAACTGCTTCTCAGCCTATCGGTTAGAGAGTTCGTGTACATGGAGAATAATAACGGTTTCATCACATTCCTTGGGGCACTCCTGCCTATTTATTTTTGACGAACACTCACTGTTGAGGACAACGTACGTGATCTATTACTTAAGAAATCTTCGAGCCACGTCTGTGACCGTAACCTCCTAGTGGGTGCGCCCAACTCTGGGGACTCTTGTGCACCAGAATGAAGTTTCAACTCTGCAGCGGTGTATGCGGTGATATGAAACTTCCTGGCGGATTAAAACTGTGAGCCAGACCGAGACTCGAACTCGAGGCTTTTGCCTTTTTCTAACAACTGTGCTACCCAAGCACGAGTCACGGCCCGTCCTCAGAGCTTTACTCCGGCCAGTACCCCGCCTCCTGCCTTTCGAAGTCCGCAGAAGCCCTCCTGCGAACCTTGGAAGACTAACGGTTCTGGAAGTAAGGATATTGCGAAGACAAGGCTAAAGCCGACGGCACACGGACCGTGCTGTCGAACGTCAACGTTGAGCGTGCTGAGTTCAACGTGCTGCTGAACGCTCAGGAAGGATGCGACTTGTGCATACGGTACTTGGGCCCCAACGTGCTATACGCGATCACAATGCACTCCAGCGGCAGTTGCGGGATGTTTGTAGCTCGTAAATCACACTGTTTACTAAACGGGTGCGAGTAAACTTCCCACATAAACTCTATCAAAACACACACATACTCCGTTGCCCATAGGCCAGTCACGTTGTTCTATATGTAAAACACTCCTGGAAATTGAAATAAGAACACCGTGAATTCATTGTCCCAGGAAGGGGAAACTTTATTGACACATTCCTGGGGTCAATTACATCACATGATCACACTGACAGAACCACAGGCACATAGACACAGGCAACAGAGCATGCACAATGTCGGCACTAGTACAGTGTATATCCACCTTTCGCAGCAATGCAGGCTGCTATTCTCCCATGGAGACGATCGTAGAGATGCTGGATGTAGTCCTGTGGAACGGCTTGCCATGCCATTTCCACCTGGCGCCTCAGTTGGACCAGCGTTCGTGCTGGACGTGCAGACCGCGTGAGACGACGCTTCATCCAGTCCCAAACATGCTCAATGGGGAACAGATCCGGAGATCTTGCTGGCCAGAGTAGTTGACTTACACCTTCTAGAGCACGTTGGGTGGCACGGGATACATGCGGACGTGCATTGTCCTGTTGGAACAGCAAGTTCCCTTGCCGGTCTAGGAATGGTAGAACGATGGGTTCGATGACGGTTTGGATGTACCGTGCACTATTCAGTGTCCCCTCGACGATCACCAGTGGTGTACCCCAGTGTAGGAGATCGCTCCCCACACCATGATGCCGGGTGTTGGCCCTGTGTGCCTTGGTCGTATGCAGTTCTGATTGTGGCGCTCACCTGCACGGCGCCAAACACGCATACGACCATCATTGGCACCAAGGCAGAAGCGACTCTCATCGCTGAAGACGACACGTCTCCATTCGTCCCTCCATTCACGCCTGTCGCGACACCACTGGAGGCGGGCTGCACAATGTTGGGGCGTGAGCGGAAGACGGCCTAACGGTGTGCGGGACCGTAGCCCAGCTTCATGGAGACGGTTGCGAATGGTCCTCGCCGATACCCCAGGAGCAACAGTGTCCCTAATTTGCTGGGAAGTGGCGGTGCGGTCCCCTACGGCACTGCGTAGGATCCTACGGTGTTGGCGTGCATCCGTGCGTCGCTGCGGTCCGGTCCCAGGTCGACGGGCACGTGCACCTTCCGCCGACCACTGGCGACAACATCGATGAACTGTGGAGACCTCACGCCCCACGTGTTGAGCAATTCGGCGGTACGTCCACCCGGCCTCCCGCATGCCCACTGTACGCCCTCGCTCAAAGTCCGTCAACTGCACATACGGCTCACGTCCACGCTGTCGCGGCATGCTACCAGTGTTAAAGACTGCGATGGAGCTCCGTATGCCACGGCAAACTGGCTGACACTGACGGCGGCGGTGCACAAATGCTGCGCAGCTAGCGCCATTCGACGGCCAACAACGCGGTTCCTGGTGTGTCCGCTGTGCCGTGCGTGTGATCATTGCTTGTACAGCCCTCTCGCAGTGTCCGGAGCAAGTATGGTGGGTCTGACACACCGGTGTCAATGTGTTCTTTTTTCCATTTCCAGGAGTGTATATACAAATAAAAACTTCAATATCCATGTACATGTTTTAAGACGAAAAGGAAAGTACCATGTTCAATAAGTAAGGACACAGGCTTATAAAAGTTCTATTACAAACAGTGCGATACAAATTTGCAATAGTGCTCCACATAAGATAAGCATTATTTCACCATTCCCACATTTCTGTAAAATCCTAAGGTCATTCTTAATTGATCACTGTTCCTACCCAGCAGCAGAATTTTTGCAACATGTGAATTGCGCAACGTAAGAAGAAAAGCGAGCAAAATATCGTTGTCGTTATACAAGTAGCGTAAGGTGTCCTGTAGATTAAGCCAATCGAACGAACTCACTCCTCAAAAAAAGGTGAACTTATATTTACATAACAACAAATACTACAGTATATACTTGTATCAAACTAATAATAATGTTCAGAACCTATTACGCGAATGTTAGGAAAAAAATTAGACGAGACGAGACGCGAACCTCCGGCATTTCATGCCATTTGATAGAAGCATGTAATGCTACTCAATACATTTTTTTTTTAAATTCTTTGTTGATCATATTTTATTCTATTTGTTTCGTTGTATATGTTCGGGTCAGACGTCTCATGACACCCGTTCAGGTTGTTTGTTGATCCGTTCTCTCGGTTTTTTTTTTTTTTTTTAACAGAGGGTAGCTAACCCCCCTGACCAAACACATTGAGCTACCGTGCCGGCGTGCCAAACTTCGGGTAGCTAAAAGCTTTAATCGCAGCTATGATACTAATTGCAATTTAATTATAACAAATTGTACCAAGAAAAATACGTTTTTGGTGGAGCCTCAGTGTGTCGCTGCATTCAAATGGCATACTCTCATAACACGCAAGTTACGGTAATACTTTTGTCACGAATAAGATGTTTCTCTTTATTTTTTTTGCAACGAATCATACAGTTAACAACGGGTTTTCGAGTGATTCTCAATTTTCTTGTGCTCACCGCCAGACACCACACTTGCTAGGTGGTAGCCTTTAAATCGGCCACGGTCCGTTAGTATATGTCGGACCCGCGTGTCGCCACTATCAGTGATTGCAGGCCGACCGTCGCCACACGGCAGGTCTACTCTAGAGAGACTCCCTAGCACTCGCCCCAGTTGGACAGCCGACATTGCTAGCGATGATTCACTGTCTACAAACGCTCTCATTTGCAGAGACGACAGTTTAGCGTAGCCTTCAGCTACGTCATTTGCTACGACCTAGCAAGGCACCATATTCAGTTACTATGAATGTATTCTGAACAGATAATATTGTGAATCATGTACCGTCAAGAGTGACGTTCATCATTAATGGATTAAAGTTAAGTATCAAACTAATTACGTCCACTTTCTGAATTCTAATTCCCTGTCATGTTCCAGACCTCACGCCAGCGTGAGCACTATGGGACTCAACTGCTGCGGTCATTAGTCCCCTAGAACTTAGAACTAGTTAAACCTAACTAACCTAAGGACATCACAAACATCCATGCCCGAGGCAGGACACGAACCTGCGACCGTAGCGGTCTTGCGGTTCCAGACTGCAGAAAACGCGTGCATTTCGGCCTCCACTCGCAACACGGTGTTGGCTCTTCTGCCGACACAACACTCAGAAACGACATATATACGTATAGGCTTGAAATGAATGCCAATATGGCGCCTCACAACTCTTTGCTGAAGGGATATGGCGTGGTTGGGACGTAGGTGGCGTTGTGCCATCTCATTGGTCAACGCTCAGACGCACGCTCAGAATATCTGACCTGCCAGATATTGCCCTGCACGTTCAGGAAGTCTTCCGAACGTGCTATTCCACGCTATGACGTCAGAAACTCGGCACGCTCAACGTTCGGATGCACGGTCCGTGTACCGACGGCTTTAGCGACAGCCTGACGGAACTAAAGCTGTGAGGACGGGCCGTGAGTCGCGCTTGTGTAGCTCAGTTGGTAGAGCACTTGCCTGCGAAAGGAAAAGGTCCCGAGTTCGAGTCTCGGTCCAGCACACAGTTTTAATCCGCCAGGAAGGTCAGAACTAACCACTTCGCTGACTCACTCAGCGACGAAGGAGTGACGATCCGATCCAGCGTCGCAGGACGAAGTCGCGGAGCGAGCGACGCCGGAAGCTGCGCGCTTGGGAGGGCGGACGCCTGCGCTCCCACCGGCGAGTTGTCGCAGCGCGCGCCCCTCGGGCTAATGAACGTGGCGCTGCGGGGCTCTCGCGCAGAAGAGGCGGCAGGCGGCAAACACGGACTTCCATTAGAGACGCGGACGTGACCCGCGCCGCTGTTGTCCCAAGGAGGCCCGCTGCGCCGGCCCCGGGCTGCTGCCCGGCCCTGCCCTGCGCTGCCCTGAATCGCTAATGCGGCGCGCGCACCTCGCCCGCATTAATGCCGACCCGCGCGGCCGACGAAAGCTCGGCAAATATGTATAGCGCTGCCCTGGTCGGCGCGGCCAAGCCAGCTCCGCTCTGCCCTCCAGCCGGCTGGCCGCGCATAAACACGTGCCCCCGACCTCGCGGGAACGTGCGGGCCCGCCTGCTCTGCGTGCAGCGAGAGTGCTCTGCTCGCCTGTTTGTGGTCACGGGACCTCGGGGCGGGCGTGGCTAATGCTCCCTGTCCGGCCAGCGTGCAGCTGCTCTTATTGCAACGGAGAGGTATACAGGGCGCCCCAGCTGCCCCTACCGCTAGCTTTTATGCAGCCCGCGACGCCTTTGTACACCCACATTCAAGATTTTTCAAATTGTCTCACGCGCTACCCGCAAGCTACTAGTCCTACAGAAAAAATTAGCAGCCCCTTTTTGGAGGATATTTTACGCAGTTACATTCGGAATTCTACTAACTAGGCAGCAAAATAACAAATATCTAGAGGCACCTGTTTTCAGCAAACGCGAAATCGCGAAATTTTCACGAAATTTTACACATTTTGCTGAAAACGCGAAACAATTTACTTTTAAGCTAAATCGCGAAAAAATTGACGAAACTTTGTAAAATCTCGTCATTTGAACTTAACTGCGGAAATTCGATTGGAGTTACGGTAATACAATCTGGATATTGATTGTACACTTTTTCGACATATATATAATATATCGAGTATTCCAAAGACATTCTACAATGTTCTGGTGGTGTATTCAGTATTACGTGCTGGAAATCGTTGTAGATCGCCGGTGCATTGAGTGTGGTATTTTGTGTTTTGTTTTCGTGCTACAGATGATTAATATGGTAGTGACAGTTTTCGACCGAGAAAAGGAATTTTCCACAGAAGGATTTTCTGTTTTCGAAAAAAGTAGGAAGATACTTATCTGCAAATACTGCAATGTGCGTATTGAGTGGCAGAGGAAGGACACGTGGCTGAAACACATTAATAACAAAATGGTTCAAATGGCTCTGAGCACTATGGGACTTAACATCTGAGGTAATCAGTCCCCTAGAACTTAGAACTAGTTAAACCCAATTAACCTAAGGACATCACACACATTCATGCCCGAGGCAGTATTCGAACCTGCGACCGTAGCAGTCGCGCGGTTCTAGACTGTAGCGCCTAGAACCGCTCGGCCACTCCGGCCGGCCATTAATAATAGTTCTTCCCATAAGAAGAACTAGGAGCAGACGCTAACAACTACTGGTATAAAAAGACTAGCAACGCTCACGGAAGTCACTGCAGCGGCAAAACGAGCGAAAAATCATAAAGAAGAATTCATTTTATCGACTACTCGAGCTTTCATTGAGGCTAACGTTCCGATGGAAAAAGATGATCATCCTAAGCCGATATAATGGATGAACAAATGCATACCAGGTTTGTGTAAAGCTGCAGTGAAGGCTTTGTGGATCCCAGACAGTAATGTTGATAGTGAGATATCATTTTCTAGATATTGCAATATAATGTCTGACAGGAGAACAGCTCTTACTCCCAGCAACATGAAAGTCGTGGTATCCTTGTCTTTCTCGGACTGACTTGTGTGTTGTGTACTTAGACTAGGAGAGGGTAAATGTTTTCCAAACTTTCATGATTTGGTATTTGTGTTTTAATAAGATTTATAATTTTTATGCTTATTTAATTTATGCAAAATAGAAGATTTTTCACTACAAATGTGCCATAAATGTATTGCCTTTTACTGCTGAAAAGTGGAAATAAAATTTAACGAAATTATTGACGAAATGGAAGAAAAGAGTAGCGAGAAATATACTGAAATAACTTTTTAAAAATGACGAAATCGGGCAAAAATTTTCACCACAAGCAGGTGCCTCTACCAATAACGTACAAACGGGACAATGACATCAAAAGCAAACTAGCACTGGCAGAAGGGATATTCCTGGCCAAGAGAAATCTACTTGTATCAAACATAGGCCTTCATTTGAGAAAGGAATTTGTGGGAGTGTACGTTGGGAGCGCAGCATTGCGTCATAATGAAACATAGACTCTGGGAAAACCAGAACAGAAGGGATTCGAAGCATTTGAGATGTGGTGCTGCAGATGAAGTTTGAGAATTTGGTGGACTGATACGATAAGGAATGAGGAGGTTTTGCGCAGTATCGGAGAGAAAAGGAATATGTGGAAAACACTGATAAGGAGAAGGGAGAAGACGATAGAGCATCTGTTAAGGCATCAGAGAATGACTTCCATGGTACTAGAGGAAGCTGTACAGGGCCGAAACTGTAGAGGAAGACAGCGATTGGGATACATTCAGCAAATAATTGAGGATGTAGGTTGCAAGTGCTGCTCTGAGATGAAGAGCTCGGCACAGGAGAGGAATTCGTAGTGGGCCCCATCAAACCAGTCGGAAGACTTGTTGTTCTTGTGGTATTCAGGCCTTAAAAGACTGGTTTGATGCAGCTCTCCAAGCTACTCTATCCTGTGCAAGCTGCTTCATCTCCCAATACGTACTGCAGCCTACATCCTTCTGAATCTGATTAGTGTATTCATCTATTGGTATCCCTCTACGATTTTTACCCTCCACACTGCCCTCCAATACCCAATTGGTGATCCCTTAATGTCTCAGAACATGTCCTACCAACTGATCCCTTCTTCTAGTCACGTTGTGCCACAAACTCCTCTTTTCCCCAATTCTCTTCAATACCTCCTCATTAGTTATATGATTTACCCATCTAATCTTCAGCATTCTTCTGTAGCACCACATTTCGAAAGCTTCTATTCTCTTCTTGTCCAAACTAGTTATCGTCCATGTTTCACTTCCATACATGGCTACACTCCATACAAATACTTTCACAAACGACTTCCTGACACCTAAATCTATACTCGATGTTAACAAATTTCTCTTCTTCAGAAGCGCTTTCCTTGCCATTGCCAGTCTATATTTTATATCCTCTCTACTTCGAGCATCATCAGTTATTTTGCTCCCCAAATAGCAAAACTTATTTACTACCTTAAGAGTCTCATTTCCTAATCTAATTCCCTCAGCATCACCTGGCTTAATTCGACTACATTCCATTATCCTCGTTATGTGACTAACGACCGAAAAAAAGTTTTCTCTTTGGATACGTTTTCGTAGGAGCTCACAATTTTCGATTCATCCAAGAAAAACGCGTTGGAAATTGCAAGCGAGAGAAAATGAAAATCGTGCATGAGCTATTGCGGGTTGCATAAATCTCAGAACTAGGCGCACCTGAATAACCCTGTATATATAGGTTCTGAATGGCACAATGAAGTCTCAGCATGGAAACTTCTCAAAATACAGTATCTCGTAAACAACTCGCACTGTAATTATGCAACAGGCGCTACTTACATTCTAATTAACATAACTTCTTTTTTTGTTAATGTCAAAGGGTTGGTTCAAATGGCTCTGAACACTATGGGACTTAACATCTGAGTTCATCAGTCCCCTAGAACTTAGAGCTACTTAAACCTAACTAACCTAAGGACATCACACACATCCATGCCCGAGGCAGGATTCGAACCTGCAACCGTAGCGGTCCCGCGGTTCCTGACTGAATCGTCTAGAACCGCTCGGCCACACCGGCCGGCAATGTCAAAGGACATTAATGTCACTATACATTGTTCAATTAAGATAAGTGTATGTTTGCGCAGATAATACACTTCATAGGAATTTTCATTACAATCTGTTGATTGTCTAATATCAATAGCCCTTTCCATTTCCGGAATATTTACTACAGTGCAAGTTTTACGTGCTTCACCATGTCTATGTATAACTCTTCTGCTGATGGCAGACGCTCTCAAGAAAGCTCATGACTCTCTTTAGTGACGTGTGGGGCAGTCCACTTGCTAAACCCCCCTGGAGGAAATTTTGAAACCACTAAAATTTATTGCAATATGAAAATTTAATCACTTGTGTTTCAAAGTACCTTCAACATGTCAGAATGGTGCTCATTACCTCCTTGATAACCTGCACTGAAAATGTCTCAAATACGAGTAATGAAACATTTCCTGCACCGAGCTGTGAACTGAATGCCAAGGTACAAAGTACGGCAGGCACGCAGGTTATGCATCACCTGCGAGTAGCTGGGTGCTCTAGCACCAGCCTGCTTTGCATAATCAGTTTGCTGTCGCCAGGTCAACAAAAACGACAGGGCGGAAAGCGCGCCACCTAGCAACTCCGGCCATCTTAATTAATTCGCCGCCTCTCCCCCTGCTGTAAGCCACCCTCGGCGTCCTGCCGAACGGTCCTCCACCGCCGCAGCCCCGCTCCCTCACGGCAGCATCGCTTTGTTTGTCTTGTCCTGCGGTCGCTGCTGGGGGAAAAATTACGAGGAAGCTCTCAAAGTAATCACTTGCTTTAATCAGAGCAGTGGGAAAATGTGTGTTAAGGAAAAAGAACGCTTTTGAGACCTTGTATTTACTGTAGCTGCTGTAGCGATGGAAGATAATTGAGCACGTCGGCGAAATTTACGGCCAAAAATAAGCACCATTTCTTCTGTTTTTATGGCTAAATCGAAATATTTGTCTTCCTATTTCAGTGTTAAGCATCTCGAATGGACAAATCCACATCTTCGAACACCAGATGCACAGTACATTCGCAGTTGAATCATCAGAAAATGCACCAGCTAATTTACTTATCAACAGACGGGCTTAGATTTTAAATAACTTTGAAGTGTTACCGTATACTTTATCGTTTATTCCACCAAAGCTGTGAGAAAAGTACGTTCATTTCAACATTTACCTAGAAACGGTGACAACAAACTCTTAGAGTGAAGTAGTAGTATCACGCTTGTATTTTCTTCTGTTGTACAGCGAAGTCAAAAGAAAAGGCGGTGGGAAAGAGAAGAATCCAAAAGCGTTAACTGATATCTGTGCCTTTTCCGCGTGTTAAGTTGAGTTTCATCTTTCCGTGTGGAGGTGAATACTCCCTGTTATCATTAGAAGGGAAAAAACTAGATGTACTGTTTAACTATGCCACCTCTTGCAACGAAGGAATATTTGAAACTTTACGTCGATTTCACACAGATAGCGACGAAGTCCGAAGGAATAAAAGAAATTTTATTTGCTAAACAGATTGGAAAGTTATGCTTTTAGTGACTGAAACTATCTAGCTACCGAAGAACGAAATTAGATTAAAAAAATAATATGTACGTGATATGTTATAAAAGTGGACGAAATACAGATTCTTCCACATCTACACTTTCGCCGCGTACCCACCTTTATATTACTTTTGTTGTCGGTTCTTTTCCACTCATTCGCTTAGTATGTAATAAAAGACTGTATCTATATTAGGTATTTCGCCTTTATAATTCGTATCCTCGCCACGGAAGCCGTTCTTATGGGTAAGTTGAAAACAAGTTACGTACTAATCGGGAAGAGGGAAAAAAAGAGCCAAGATGAAGATCTGAAAATGAAATTAAGATCTTAATAGCTTGTGCAACCTTCTAGGCGGACAGATATTAGGTAGTGGAAGCTGTTGTCTAGTTCCCCATTGGAATGAACGAGGCTCGAAAGTAATAGGGCTAAATTATTATTATTGTTATTATTATTATAATTATTGCATTATTCGATACTGCTTGCATAGTATAATGTAACACCTTCATATTGAACGCATTACTTTTGCAGGATAATTTAAAACGGTGTTTAACTGACCAATATTAAATGTAAGTGGAAAATATAACCATACAAAATGAATATAAGGCACAGGAGGATATTTAAGAGAAGAATGCAACTGCGTTTGACTCTTAAAAATCAGATTAATAGTTTCGGGGAAATTTTAAAATATTTAAAACTTAAGATTTACCTTTTTCGAACACGAAACTCGTTGCTGTCTTGTTCGAAATTTTATATTGTTTTATGGAACAGTCATGTTAGGCTTGTAGGGTGCTCCAGTTAGACGCATCTAAGACATTCTGCTTACAAAAGATGAATAGTGAAGAAAAACTTAAAACTGTTGCTACCCACTGAAACTTTGTAGCTAGGGATGAGAAAATTGGTAGTTTGTGGTAAGGTCTTATGGGACCAAACTGCGGAGGTGATGGATCTCTAAGCTCACGCACTACTTAATCTAACTTACGCTAAGGACGACACACACAGCCATGCCTGACGGAGGGTTCGAATCTCCGACGGGGGGAGGCGAGCGGACCGTGACAAGACGCCTGAGACCACGCGGCTACCTCGCGCGGCAGCAAGGGATGAGCTGCAAGCGGTGGGGTGCTGTGTAAAGAAGTGAAAATCTGCATTAGAAAAGACATTTATTCTAAAATCACAGATCAAACTAAAAAATTAATAAATTTTTGATACTCCTTTGAGAAGCATGAGAGCTGTTAATACAATCAAGCCTCACTATATTGAATCTCAAGGGAAGGGAAAATTATCGAGGATTCGATATACTGCGATATTTTCCGCATTTGTATGTGATGCAGGCCTCTGTTAGTTTTGGTAACATAAAAAAGAAATCAATATATATTATTATGCATACTGTTTTATTTCCTCTTAAACAGACAACGATTTATAAGTTTAAAATACTTTCATTGCAAAAAAATTAAAAAAATTACATGCAGTAAAACTATATGTTTGCGAACATGAAAAGTAGCAGTACTCACTGACTTTAAAAATAATTCGTAATTTTGGCTGTCCTTACACTTTTGGTCACATGACCTGCCTGACCGTTCGTTACTGGCGGTGCATCTTCGACTTCTTCACCTTCCACTTCGTCATTGCTGCTGCTTTCTTTTTCGTTCGTTGTCTTCATGGAGTCAACAATCTAGGCTTCTGTTAGTTATCCTGGAACAGCGACATCGTTGTCCACATCCACGAAATGTTCAAAATACATGTGTGCGGTGTTAAAGTAAGTTGCCACTGTCGTTCATTCGGACTCGAGGGTACTGATAGAAGATGTCTCCTGCAAGTACTGTATAAAACAAAAACGTGAATCAAAATTTCCATAAACTAGTGTCAGAATCAAATTAAGATTTTACCTGCTTAAATATCAAAACCACCAGCTGCTCTTTTTCATCCGTCGCCGGAAACCTACGTATTCGGAAACAGTTATCGATCGTTTGCTCCTTACGTTTCTCCACGCTTTATGCGAATTCTCAAAGCGTCTAAAATGTTAATAGTTGTGCAGGTGTCATCGTCAATATTGCGTTCGGATCACTTCACACCTTTAGTTTCCTTTAGCATTCTCTATTATTCCTTGTGCTAACGGCTGCAATTTCGACGTAGTGTCAGATGGCAAAAATTGTACTTTCACGGATTTTAACGGAGGGACAACATTGTGCGCACAGCAGTTCCCCACAAACAATACATCTTCTCACGAGTTATTTTCCTATCAAAATCTTTTACCCAGCTGGAAAATACTTACGAAGTAAACCATGATTTCTTATTCGCAGTATACTCCACAGGGAACGACTTACACCTGGAAAAACATCATGGTTTCTTAGATCTTCCAATCATAAGTGGTTGTGCAGGTCATATTTTCTGCTAACAGAACAGTAACACGATCTTTGCTAAGTTTTGCCCCGGGAAGTCAAAGTTTTGCTTGGAAGAAGTTTGTAAAAAAAGTTAAAGCTCGTCTGCTGAAAAACATCATTCAGTTTGTAATTTTTAAGGATCCTCTGTAATTCTGACCTCCACTGATCACAAATTTAATTCAGATTGGCACGTTCCCCACTTGCTTTTTGCAAAATGGTACTGTGTCTCTTCCTGAAATTTTCTAAACACGCGTTACTTGCACGAAACTTATCGTATCCCAGTGCTGCTGCAAAATAATCTCCCTTCTCTTATAAAACAAATCTACCATTGTTCACATTATTGTTCCTCTGTTGTCGGAACCACTGTACTAAACACTCTTCAACATCTCTAAACTCAGTATTACGTTGTCGTTTCCTGTCAGTCGCTTAATTTTTTGTAATCACGCGCTCTTCATTCCTCATTATTGTCGACGATGTGCTTGCCGGAATCTCAGACTCTGCAATACGTTTTTCTTTTTCATTACTCCTCCTTTACTTCATCAATTAACTTTTGCTTTTCAGCAACTTTCAGACATTTCCACTTAGAGCCCATGGCTGACACTCATAGCTCACACTCAATAAGTAAAATATTTCCTCAAATCGCACCTGCACGGAGGATTTGGGAACCGCAAGGCGACGCAGATCTCACTGACTCATTGACGCAGGGAGGGGAGCGATTGGGATTCCCCTATTTGCGTGCACTTTGATGTGAAGAAGTAACACATGAAAGAATTCGATATATAGAGGTGACTTCGATGTACAGAGATTTTGTCTACTGAACTTCGATATATGAAGGTAAAAACCTGCCCTTCTCGAGCCTCCCATAAACTTCGAAATAACGGCGGGTTTTGTTCGAAATATGAAGTTTTAGGGCTTCCAAGGGAAGATAATAAAGAAAAATCGATATAGACAGGTCGTCGATAAAACGAGGTTCGATATATTGACGTGACACATACGTTTCATCAAACAAGACAATTTTTACGATTTGGAACTTTACACATTCAGATCAGTTGGCTATAACGTCTCCAATGGCTCTTTCCTCATATTGTATACATTAGTATATATACACTAAAAGAGAAGAAAACAATTTTGTTCACCAAAATTACATTCCAATGAAACTGGACATTGAGCTACTGTTACATAATACTATCGGAGCAGATAACAATTTTTGCAAATAAAATCCGAGAAATGACACCGAAGTGATCTTAACAAGAAGTACTAGAAGCCAATTATTAGCTTGAACCAAATCACAAAAGCTATAAGAGAAATTGGCTGTAATAACAAATGTACTGGAAAAGAATCAAGTAATAACGCCAAATCGATCGCAATAACAAGTAGTGGGCAATGACAGCTTAAACCAGAAGGCCCACACACTTCCAACAAAAAAAAAAGAGAGCGCTAGACAACGGACAAAAGATGCGTCAATAAATTTTTAAAAAATGCACCCAGTTATCTACCACAGACCAAATATTTTTAACCCGTATCTCGTAACCAATACTCCAGATTACCCATCAGGCTCATCTTCAGATGGTTTATGGAGGCTACATCATTATTTCTAGCACAACCACCTGAAAAGGTTCGAAAACCGGTTTATGGAATAAAACATAATTATTCAAAAAAAAAGTGACTGGTTGCAGTTTTATGTAACTTATTTACATTCAGTTAACAGCCACGGGTTCTAAAATATCTCTAATGGATAAGATTAATATTTGTGAATTATACACAATGCAAAAGGCACAAAGCCCTCAGATGCCTGTAAGCGTAAGAACAAATCACATTTCACGAAACGTAGCTACCGACAAACACATCTTAGCAAGTGGCACAAATACCCGACACACGGAATAAGACGCTCACCAAATAAATTCATGTGTTTCCGTCGCGTAACTCTGCCCATGTATACACGTGTAACAAACAGCAGTGACAAATGCTGACCATTTTTTCAATTCGAACGCTGTGCTCCCCGACTAAGTGAATGTGGCAGTTCGACATTTGTTCAGAATATGACTCGATTGAGGCAGGAGCTTGTAGCCTTGAGGTCACACAAAACTCGCAGTCGCCTTAGCGATGAGGAAGCACTTACCACGAACCGATTCTCGGAGGCGTTAAGTGACGTGGCGTACAGCAGGCGCTCCCTCTCGTGGGACGTGGAGCAGGATATTGCTTGACGACGGGCACAGAGAGTACATTACGATTCCGGTTACACATCGACAGTGTGTACGGTTCAATCACACCTGGCTACCTGTGGAAGGACCTGCAGACAAACTCTAACAATAACTTTATGTCATAACTTTAATGTTAAGATACACACGTATTATGAAACATTATATCCTGAGTATCAACAAAAAGAAAATCACAAAAGAATACACCGTCTGCTGCAATACAATACAGTCACTGGTGCATGTCTGAGATCCTCTCGGCTCGTTAGAGTATAAGCATTAATGTCATCTTTGATTTACCACAGGGAAAAAAGACCAATGGCAAC
This sequence comes from Schistocerca americana, assembly GCF_021461395.2. Taxonomy (NCBI): domain Eukaryota; kingdom Metazoa; phylum Arthropoda; class Insecta; order Orthoptera; family Acrididae; genus Schistocerca; species Schistocerca americana. The sequence goes on along the minus strand of NC_060119.1, from coordinate 394,949,988 downwards.
AAATCAGGCGAACGTACAGACCAATCGATAACGCCTACCCATGCTACTTATGCACCAGGAAAGTGCTGAGAGCGCTATATCCCAGCCAGAAGTGATCTGGGACCTCAGCACCCATCACGTGAAAGCTTCATTTCCTCTGTGCTCCAGTTATACTGGCATCGCAGCGGCACAACACTCTATTTCCGCCTTGTTTGAGGTGGTGTACTTCCTTTTTTGTGCATGAATTCAGGAACTTCCACACAAGCAATCCGTTTCACGCTCAAAACAGTTAAATCCTATGTTCTAAAATTTTAGTTACTCTGGTAACTAGCAGTCGGATTTTAAAAAGTGAAACGCCTCATTTAGAATTACGACAGAAACAGCAGATATTACTATAGTTACGTTTGAAAAATGGGAATTTCATACCGATACCTCTGTAATTAATATAGCTATGAAAAAATACTAAGAGTCAGTTAGTGAAGACTTCCTCACAATTCCGCTGTTTGCACGTAGAATCCCGAAAAGAAATTGTAACATCAAAATATAAGTAATGTAGAGTGATGAAATTTCAGGAATACATTTGTTTACGTACTATACTTAAGTGATTAACACTGTCAGACCATATGTTAATGCAAGTGCGAAATAAGCCACTGCAGATGTGAAATGCTGGTTCACCAGAATGTTGAATGCAAGGATGCAGACGTACAAGCATTGCGTTTTCGAGGTGCTGGATGTCAGCTTCTGATATCGAGTTCCATGTCTGTTGCACCAGATCGGTCAATACAGGAACAGTTAATGCTATTGTGGATGACGCTGGAGATGTAATCCGATGATGTTCCATAGTGCTCGATTGGAGATCGACGTGGTAATCGAGTAGGCCAAGGCAATACGTCGACACTCTGTAGAGCATAGTGGGTTCCAACAGCGGTATGTGGGCGAGCGTTACCCAGTTAGAAAATACTCCCTGGAATGGTGTTCATGAATAGCAGCACATCAAGTCAAATCATCAGACTGACGATTTCGATGAATGATACCCAAACTTCAAAGGAATATATCTAACAACTCAGTTGAAAGGAAAGCGGGGTGCCCAAATAATCGAAATAGATGTTGATACAGAATTGGGTCTCCTCCAGCTGCAGGATCAGAGAATGATGTGTTTAGGTTACAGTCTGTTGGAGTGTATGGGATGTCATACGAATTCGCACGAGATCATAACTCCAGGATCAGATCCAGTGTGTCTAGCATTCAGACAGGTTGGTTGCAAGCCCTCAAATGGCCCTCTCGTAACCAACACATGGCTATCACCGGCACCGAAGCAGAACCAACTTTCATCAGAAAACACAACAGACCTCCATCCTGCTCTTCCATGAGTTCTCGCTTGACACCGCTAATGTCGCAAACGGCCTTGGCTTGGGGTCAGTGGGACGCACGCTACAGGGCATCTGACTCGGAGGCTGTCCTTGAAGGAACCGATTTGTAACATTTAGTTGTGTCTCTATGGAGCCAACTGCTGTTCAAATTGCTCTGCTGCAGATGCAGAAGGATGAGCAAGGAACAGTGGCTACATTCCTACCAAGTCTTTCTGCAGTATCGCAGAAGGAACATTCAACTTCTCGTAGCCCTATTACACGACGTCGTTCAAACATTGAGGTTCTGATAATGGCGAATTTGTTGTCTTAAAGACACTGTTGACTAACATCAGCTCGTGACGTCCAATCTCAAAAGTAACTAACGCTCACGACCCTCATAGTGGCTCTGCTGGCAACAGTCTTAAACCACTGGCTCTAAAGTTGAATAGATAACATCTTTCAGGTGTAAAACACGTTTACCAACTTCCATTTATGGAGTACAACGCTTGCTTGGTGTTGATTTTTTTCCGTCAATGTGGAATTACGTTACTTTATACGGTTCCAGAAATATTTCATGTGATCATATTAACTGGCTCACCCTGAATTTATCGATATATAACTAATGAAATAAAGGCTTGGAGGTGCTGCTGTTGCTAAAATCAAATAAAAATGTATGTTTTCACAGGATGTCACTATTTTAACAGTAGAGCTGAAATCCTACAGTATCCCGATCTGCCAATCAACAAGAGAAAGTGTCAGTCATCATATCATCGAAGTCCAGGTCTTTACCAGGATCCTGATGACCAAATGTAAGATCTAAGATAACTTTAGCTTACACTCGAAACATTAGCTTGATAAACGTACGAAAAGTTATATCAGTCACGTCAGCTTATTCACACCAAACATGTATCGTATTTCTTTTCTTATTTCATTATAGACAAAAACGAACGTTTATCTCACATTTAGCCACTACTCTTTCGTTTCTTGCCTTTGCGTAGTCAGTATTATGTCAAAATGTACTACTAATCTATCAGTCAATACATACTAAATCTTCTGCAGTGAGAATATTTATATCGTTCTGACCATGTTAAACATCTGTTTCACTTTATCTAACCACGCATATCTTATCTAACATACAAAAAATTGCAACACGGAGAATGTAAATGCAATGCATATCATGGACATTCGGTGCACGTACAGTCGGGACCGATAGCCGATATCGAACTGTTCCGGGCAAATAAAAACTTTATTGGTGCCATGAATTTGGAGCAAATGGTTTTCCGATTATGGAGTCAGGAGCACTGACGGCGCTATCAGTAACGAAGTACGTATAAAATGTTCCTCACAGTGTGGCACAACTACGCGCTGTTTTCCCTTACGTAGCCATGCTAACTGTAGACCTGCAAAGCCTGGTTACCTTTCAGACCATCTTTATATTTATTTTGCCATGTAAAAATTAGGATAAAAAAGAATAAGTTGACGACAAAGAAATTTATATAATTCGGGAAAACAATCTTACTCTGCATTTCTGATACGTGTGACACTTATCTCGTTGACTAACTATTATCTTCATTGTTTTAAATATCCAGCGCCTAATCAATGTAATACAGGCATAAGAAATTGTTGTAGCATGTAATTTATTAGAATTTTTCTCAGTTACTCGTCTATGCATCTTCACCTTCAGTTGTAACCTTACATTTCATGAAACAATGTAGACTTTTTCAACAAGAGCACTGGATTTTTCACTACAGTCACATTCTAAATAAACGTCTCAGGATGCTTATACATATTCATAGCTTTATAGACAGATCAGCAACGTATTTGAGTACTCTATCAGTTCAGTATCCTTGCAGCACTACTTTCAACAAAAATTATTTTTAAATCTATAGGACTGTTGAAAATGACTCTCCAGTCGAAACTACAGAAGTATAATAAAATGTTTTTGACTGTAACAGAATTCCAGTGTCAGCTGCTTTTGCCCAAAATTTAGCCCACTTACGCCTATGCCTCTTGTTTTAGACTCACATATTGTTTGAGGTATAGGGTTATTAAAACAGCGTCGTTTTGAGAAAATGGACCCTCACTAGCAACTATCCGATTCTCCGTTGTTCTACACCGTGTGACTCTAGGGAGGACGCTAATTGTATCCGTGGTATTCAAGCATGTGGCATGGTCTCTGGCATCGAAACATGGTGACAAAATTATTGACTGTCTGCAGCGCCCATTCTCGTGACGTTCGAGGTGGATTAAACCATACAAACCAAAAACATCGTTCTGTATACATTTAAAGGGTTACAGGAAACAAACACCATTTTGTCGTTTTCAAACATTTTTACATATCAACCGCTTCCATCCCTGCCCGAACACTAGCGGATAGTAAAGGTATCCGACTCACTCAGTAATTTTATACAAGTAATGAGTCATGTATATATCAAATCAGGCTGATATTATGCTTTATGTCGCACCTTGTCATCGCCACGTTCAGCTGCAGTAGTGTTAGGGGTGTACTATTAACAATAGAAGCAGCAGTAGTAGTAGTATTAAATTCGTTCATCCATAGACCATTTTTACAAGGATATTGAACATGTCTTTGTGTTACAGCTACAACTGCCACATAGGTTTTTTTTTCACATAGCAAGTGATACGTGTGCCAAGTTTAGTATAAGTTGCTTCACATTACAGAGATACGGTGACGCGTCACTTTCGACTTCCTCTTCCAGCCCCCTCCGCCGCAGGGATCGTACGTCATCGGGACTAACTCCAATGACCCTAGCAACTCCGAAAGCTATGCACTCGACACTAATATCGGTCGTTATATATCTTTATGTGTTACGAATTCTCACATTTGTCCCCACCTCTAGGGATGGCAGGTGTGTATTACTCTCACAGTATATTTATACAAATAATTATACAAGTATGTGCCATGTACATACGAAGTTAGACTCAAACAGCTCCATCCTTATCTGAGTAGCAGTGAGTTGATAAAAGTCATGTGATACCTCTTCATATCGTATCGGACTTCATTTTGCAAGACACACTGCAGCAACGCGACATTACATAGACTCTACAAGTCGCTGGAAAACCCATGCCGAGACACTGAGTCATGCTGCCTCTACAACTGACTTCTCTATTAAGTTCCATAAATATTCGATGGTAATTATACTGGTCGATCTAGATGGCCAAATTATTCGCTGGAATTGCTCGGAATGTACACTACTGGCCATTAAAATTGCTACACCAAGAAGAAATGCAGATGATAAATGAGTATTCATTGGACAAATATATTATACTAGAACTGACACGTGATTACATTTTCACGCAATTTCGGCGCATAGATCCTGAGAAATCAGTACCCAGAACAAACACCTCTGACCATAATAAACAGAGCTTGGATGGCGTGTACAGGTACAGCAGCCCATGCAGCTTCCACACGATACCACAGTTCATCAAGAGTAGTGACTGGCGTATTGTGACAAGCCAGTTGCTCGGCCACCATTGACCAGACGTTTTCAATTGGTAAGAGATACGGAGAATGTGCTGGCCAGGGCAGCAGTCGAGCATTTTCTGTATCCAGGAAGGCCCGTACAGGACCTGCAACCTGCGGCCGTGTATTATCCTGCTGAAATGTAGGGTTTCGCAGGTATCGAATGAAGGGTAGAGCCACGGGTGGTAACATATCTGAAATGTAACGCCCACTGTTCAAAATGCCGTCAATGCGAACAAGAGGTGACTGAGACATGCAACCAATGGCACCCCATACCATCACGCTGGGTGATATGCCAGTATGGCGATGACGAAAACACGCTTCCAATGTGCATTCACCGCGATGTTGCCAAACACAGATGCGACCATCATGAAGCTGTAAACAGAACCTGGATTCATCCGAAAAAATGACGTTTTGCCACTCGTGCACCCACGTTCGTCGTTGAGTACACGATCGCAGGCGCTTCTGTCTGTGATGCAGCGTCAAGCGTAACTGCAGCTATGGTCTCCGAGCTGATAGTCCATGGTGCTGCAAACGTCATCGAACTGTTCGTGCAGATGGTTGTTGTCTTGCAAAAATCCCCATCTGTTGACTCAGTGATCGAGACGTGGCTGCACGATCCGTTACAGCCATGCGAATAAGATGCCTGTCATCTCGACTGCTAGTGATACGAGGCCGTTGGGATCCAGTACGGCGTTCCGTACTACCCTCCTGAACCCACCGATTCCATATTGGATTTCGACCAACGCGAGCAGCAATGTCGCGATACAATAAATCGCAATCGCGATAGGCCACCAACCGACCTTTATCAAAGTCAGAAAATGATGGTACACAATTCTCCTCCTTACACGAGGCACCACAACAACGTTTCACCAGGCAACGCCGGTCAACTGCTGTTTGTATATGAGAAATCGATTGGAAACTTTCCTCATGTCAGCACGTTGTAGGTGTCGCCACCTGCGCCAACCTTGTGTCAATGCTCTGAAAAGCTAATTATTTGCATATCACAGCATCTTCTTCCTGTCGGTTAAATTTAGCGTCTGCAGCACGTCATCTTCGTGGTGTAGCAATTTTAATGGCCAACAGTGTACTTCAGTGCAATCGCGAGCAGTTGTGGCCCATTGACACGGCGCATTGTAAGCCATATAAATTTCCTCATTGTTTGGGAACATCAAGTCAATGAATGGCAGATAATGGTCTCCAAGTAGCCGAACATAACAATTTCCAATATATGATCGGTACAGTTGAACTAGATGACGCAGTCCATTTCATATAAACACAGCCCACTTCCTTATGGAGGCACCACCAGCTTGCAAAGTGCCCTGTTGAAAACTCGGCTCCACACTCGAAGCCTGCCATCACATCTTACCAACTGAAACTGGGCCTCGTGCGACGAGGCCTTGGTTTTCCAGTAATCTAGGATCCGACTGATATGGTCAAGAACTCAAGAGAGGCGTTGCTGTGCAGTAGCAAAGTCTCGGCGGACTCATGACACTATGGATCTCGGAAAACTAAATTCCCTAACGATTTCCGAAATGGAATGTCCCTTACGTCTAGCTCCAACTAGCTTTCCGCATCGAAAATCTGTTAATCCCGGCCGTGCGGCTAAATAAATTTGGAAACCCTTTCAAACGAACCACCTAAACACAAATGAGAGCTCCGCGAGCGTAATGCAATTTTATACGTTCGTACGCGATACTACTGCCATCTGTGTATGTGCACCTCGGCATGTTTCAGTGTCGCCCCCTCTTCATCCTCACTAGCATGCCTATGGTTCTTACTCCATAGTGCTTCTTTCCAGGCAGTGATATGTGTACCAAGTGTATCTCTCTACAAGTAATGCAAACTCTCTTGCAGAGAAAGTCAATCGACCACACACTCCTCATGGAGAGCAGACTCATATTTACTTAACATCAAATATTATAGAACATAATAGTATTAAGTTCATAAGAAAGTCTCAGAACCTATAAGAAACCATGAGAAGAGTAGAAAAAGGACATTGAAACTCTGCTACTCTATACATTACGCTATACTGCTCTTTTTACTACTAAAAATCATTTAGTTACATTTTAGCACAGAGATACAGAAATTAGTTCATACAACTTTTAGAGACATGAGAAAACCGTTCAGAAACATGCTTCTTGTGTAAACTGTCGTACAAAAAGTTTAACTCCATACCTATGATCAAACATTTGAGTCCTACACTGCATATCTGTTCGGTCACTAAGTTAGTAATTAATATATACCTGAAATGTATTCGCAGTTGCGAATACGAAAAACCATTAGCTGTACAAGGAAATGACAAGAACGAAAATTGTTGCGGACCCACTGAGCAGTCACCTTAAGTGCTTTCGTTATCCGTCCATGACGCACGTACAAACCCAATCTTCCATGTCTCATTCATCCGTTAAGCTATTCTCGTAGAGAAAAGGAAACTAAATTGAAAGTCGCTGCCACGTATCGGTGGATAAATACTATACTGCAGTCTTGTGAAGTGAACGATGCAGTGTTCCATGCATGTATATCCGAATGAACAGTGCAACGTTCTTCTTAACAACACAGGCACTGCAATATTGTAATAATTAATATTTTCTAATAAAGCGATTTATGCCCTATCTTAATACATCAAATGTTCAAGCCATTACCTGTAAGTACACGTATATACTGTAGCATCCTTAGATTGTATACGAATGCATAACAAAATACAGACTGGGGAACACTCTGTGTTCATTCCGCAAAGAAATAAACTGGCAAGACCCTGGAAATAATAAGCCCCTTTACAGCGTCATACAGACCTTAGGCAGAAAAATTCACTGAAGAGCCGAAGAAATAGGTAAAGCTGCCAAATATCGCGTTGGGCCCCCGCGAGCACGCAGAAGTACCGCAACACGACGTGGCGTGCACTCGACTAATGTCTGGGGTAGTGCTGGAGGGAAGTGACACCATCAATCCTGCAGGGCTGTCCATAAATCCGTAAGAGTACGAGAGGGCGGAGATCTCTTCTGAACATCACGTTGCAGGGCATCCCAGATATATTCAATAATGTTCATGTCTGGGGACTATGGTGGCCACCGGAAGTGTTTACACTCACAAGAGTGTTCCTGGAGCCACACTCTAGCAATTATGGACTGTGGTATGTCGCACTGTCCTGCTGGAATTGCCCGGAATGCACAATGGACATGAATGGATGCAGGCGATCAGACAGGGTGTCACCTGTCGTATCAGAGGTGCCATATCACTCCAGCTGCATGCCCCACACCATTAAAGAGATTCAATCAGCTTGAACAGTCCCCTGCCGGCAGGCAGGGTCGTGCAATTCATGAGGTTGTCTTCATACCCGTACACGTCCATCCGTTCGACAAAATTTGAAACGAGACTTGTCCGACCTGGCAATTTGTTTCCAGTCATCAACAGTCCAATGTTGGTGTTGACGGCCCCAGACGAGGTGCAAAGTATTTTGTCGTGCAGTCATCAAGGGTACACGAGTGGGCCGTAGGCTCCGAAACACCATTTCGATGACGTTTTGTTGAATGGTTCGCGCGCTGACACCTGTTGATGTCCCAGCATTGAAATCTGCAGCATTTTGTGGAAGGCTTACACTTCTGTCAAGTTCAACGATTCTTTTCAGTCGTCGTTGGCCCCTTCTCGCAGGATCTTTTTCCGGCCTCTGAGTTGTCGGAAATATGATGTTCACGGTACACTCGTTAAATGATCGTACTGGGAAATCTCCACTTGATCGCTATCTCGGAGACGCTGTGTGTCATGTCTTAAATCTTGATAACCTGCCATTGTAGCAGCAGTAACCGATCTAGCAACTGCGCCAGACACTTGTTGTCTTATATAGATGTTGCCGATCGCAGCCCCGTATTCTGCTGGTTACATATCTGTGTATTTGAATGATCATGCCTGTACCAGTTTCTTTGGCGCTTCAGTCTAGATTTAACAGTCAGAAACAAGAGAAGAAGCTATACTTCCACTCAGTCACGAAAGGGCTCCTCAGACGGATTGTGGTTTTAACTTCATTATCTAACACTTACATTCATTATTGAAGCTGTCAATATTCACTCGAATTCCACTCCTCTCAGTGCAAAGCACAAAACCATTGGAACCTCATTTGTATCATTCTTTCTCAGATTACCATCGCTGCCTATTGCACAGTCGAAGATTGGGCTTCACGGGCTGGGTCGGGTGGTTGGTCCGCTCATGACCGGTTTTGCTTCTCATACAATTCTTTGACATGCAGCACGAGTTCATCGTCGTTTACTTCTCTTTTATATATATATATATATATATATATATATATATATATATATATATATTCAAGACAGGAATGTGCGTTTCATTTCTCTGCTTCTTCGCTGCTTGCCTTGTCTGTTTCAGACAAGGTCCCGTTACTGCACTGTACCATCGTAACGAAGATTTTGAACACTGTCGCAGTGCTGTAGAAATTTTGTAATTGCATCCATTACTCCAGGATTTTCCGAACATAGTGCTCCCATCTATCGTAGTCGCATTTATTTGTTGCATGCTCAAAGTAGTATCGCTGTGTTCCAATTTTTACATGCTTTCATTAACGCTTGCTGTCACCTCCACTTTCTACAAATACCCATAGTCGCATTCTGTTGTTCCTCTTTCTCTAAATTGTCAGTGACGCAGATAGAATCCTCATGACTGACTTACTTTTGTCGTCTGCTATGCCACTCTATATTCCATTACCTAAGTCTTTGGCAGTAGTAAGACGGGAGTTCAAAGAGTAAAATACACATTTTTATTTTTCTCACCAAAAATTAGGAATTTGCTGTGGGTCTTCATCGAATATTACCGCTTCTGGCTGTATGATTTCATAAAGTTACGATGGAGGGCAACGTTATACATAGCCTTCAAAACGGCGTCTGTAACGGAGGTGTATTACAAGCAGAAAGCTCTCATTGACTTTCTTCTTGCCGAATAGAAGAACACTGTAGACATTCATAGGCGCTCGCAGATGTGTCTACAGAGACATGAGAGTGAAAAAAACCACGATAAGTCGTTGGTCGAGGCGTGTGACATCACAGCAACAATGTTGGGCGAATCTATCCGGTTTCCCGCGTGCCGAGCTGCACGGCTGTGACTCGTGCAACGCTGCGGATACTCTCATTGGGGGTAATCGACAGGTAACCATTAAACACCTCGCTGGACAACCGGAGGCCTCTGTTTGTAGTGCTGACATACTCGTCCATGACCAATTACGTTACTCAAAGGAGTGTGCCTCCTGGGTACCTCGCCGCGTAACAAAAAAACATAAAGAGCAACGAAGGACCATTTGTGCGGAATTTTGTTCACGTTACGAGACTGATAGTGACAATTTGTTTGTCCATCATCGCCACAGGCGATGAAACATAGGTCTATCGCTTCGAACAGGAAAGAAAGCGGCAATCCATGGAGTGGCGCCAGACCACCTCTCCTCTGAAGAAAAAATTCAAAGCTGCACCAGCAACCAGTAAAGTCATGGCGACTGGCACTGGGATTCTGAGAAGTTACTCTGTTTGAAGTCTTCTCTTAGGGTGCATCAATCAACTGTAAAGCATGTTGTACTACCTTCAGAAATTAAAGAACGACTTCCTCGCATACGTTGCCACAAAAATCGAACGAACTTCTCCTTCTCGATGCCAACGCAAGGCCTCATACATGTACGAGCACCCAACAGGATCACAGAAAACGTCATTGGACTGATCTTCCTCATCCACCCTACAGCCTGGATCTCGCACTTTCCGACTTCCATCTGTTTGGCCTAATGAAAGGTGCACTCCACGGGAAGCAGTACGCTGATGATAGCGAAGCTACTGGTGCAGCAAGACTTTGGCTACGACGTCGACCATGCTGGTGTATGGATCCTCGCAGTAATGTGGCGGAAGGCCGAGGTTATGTTGAAAAATAGTGTTTTGTAGCCAAAAGAGTGGGGAATGATATGAGTACTGGAATCCTCAATACAACCAACCCACTTTCAGAAAAAAAAGATTTTGTAACCAAAAGAGTGGGGAATAATATGATGTATTGGAATCCTCAATAAAATATACCAGCTTTCAGGAAAGGATGTATTGCATTGCTTATTGAACGCCCCTCGCATCACTTGCAGTTGCTGCCATATGCACATGCTGTTCCATTTCCATAAGCCATTTTGACGTTTCTCATCATGTATATTATCATGAACGCCGATAACAACGTTGATGGTTCACTTACGTTTATTGTCAGCATTAACGTTCACTGTTTCGCTCCCTTGCTCTTCGGCGATAGGTTCTGCCACGTCCTCATTCACATTTCTCCCATTTTCAGGCGCGGTCAGTCCTCCCTAACAGTACAGTTGCATTTGTAATTATCCTTGAATGATTTGTTTCAATAGGGAATTGAACAGGTGCTCATTAGATTTGCATGTGGAACATGTGCTGGGTTGGTTTTCATACACAAAATGGTTCAAATGGCTCTGAGCACTATGGGACTTAACATCTGAGGTCATCAGTCCCCTAGACTTAGAACTACTTAAACCTAACTAACCTAAGGACATCACACACATCCATGCCCGAGGTAGGATTCGAACCTGCGACCGTAGCAGCAGCGAGGTTCCTGATTGAAGCTCCTACAACCGCTCGGTCACAGCGGCCGGCTTTTCATACACATTATATGACCTATGGCCGCAGACAGTAGCGTAAGAGGGTGTGAACTTCTGTCATTCTGCTTCACCTATTCGATTGCCCCTGAACTTGCCATGTCATAAAATTTTCAGACCACACTTCTTCTCTGGTACCGTAAACCAGGCAACTCTCTGATATTTTCGAGCGCAATTCGGGTGGTAAATTACCGACTCTCACAGATTGTGCGCAAATACCATTAATTTATTAAGACTGCAGTGAGAGACTCATCAGTATACTTCAAATTTACGCTAGCATCATTGTTCCTGACGATTCGTTCCGAAACATCATTATTAATACATTCTGCATATACACAATTCACAGCCTTGGTAATCTGAATACCTATGACTTCCTCATCAAGCACCTTTACGTCATCAATCATTCACATGTTCCTTCAATACATCCGGCCCTCCTTAGTAATCAAACCCTCAGCTGCACTCAGCCGCAACGTATTGGTCGACCATAATTATTGCGTTTCGGAGAGATGACGCTTCTGTCAATTTATCATTATGTTTTGTTGTGATAATTTACGAGAACAATCTCAATCAATCGATAGAATATGTACAACTGCTTTGAAATGATTCACAGTGTGATGCGTTTCCCATAATCACCACTATGATTGTTCACTGTGACGTCACCGCGTGTTTCCGATGACGACTACGGGAGGCCAAATGCAGTAATATCGTGGTCACATAGTACTTCAGCAAGCCACGGCGGTCAATTTCGGAACCATCTGTTTATCTCTTTCATTAATTTGCCGGTTTTCTGACCCATACGTTGCAATATTTTTCATATTTGTAACATACGTTACATTTTTTGTTGTAATTGTTACTATTTTTTCTCCATAAGGCAGAATTTAACTGTATGACTGCCTTCTAGCCTTGTCCAACTTCATTTTTTCACACCTTCTGTTCTCTTTTCATTGGAAGATAAATATAAACCAAGATATTTAACAACTTCTCTTCCTTTTTTATTTGCCGAAATCAGTATCCAAATCCAATGTCACATTTATTCCCACTGCATGATATTCAGTTTTGGCAAGAGCTATTGAAAAAGCCAGTTACTTACCTCGTTCTTTAAATTTCCAGAACATATGTTGCCCATCTTAAAAATTTGTTGCGACAATCACTTGGTCATTTGCTGAAGGTTAGATGTACAACATTTCCGTCCTAACTAGAATTCCCATGTCGCAACTTTTGTATGTGTATTCTTGTAAATCTTCCTCTAAGTTTATTTTGAACATAGTATGAGCCGAAGTACATTCTTTTCGGAGTCTGTTTGTGATTGTCAATGCAGTGTGTACATGTTTACCCATCTTTACACAGCTAGTATATCCAGTATAAAACTCTTTCACAGGAAATGCTTACCGACACAATTATTTAATATTCTCTGCCACAACTTCCTGATCTCGACCACTTTGTAAGCTTTAACTACTAGGGCTATCTGGAAAGTAAGGAGCCATCACATGCAAAATGGAAACCACTGCAAAATTCCGATGAAGTGCACAGATGTTTTGGGCATTGTCTCTAGTGTCCTCATCGATCGCATCATGCCATTCTTTCAGTTGTGAGCGTACAATAACTGCTTAAAGATGCCTAGAAAATAGTGCCTCCCGCCTTCTATGACATTTTTCGCCTGATTTCATGCTCCCCGCATAACACAGCTGTCATGCGTTTCTTTCTCCATGACAATTCTCGATTGGTCTCTGAAAGGGCACTGAAGATGCTCCTGCAGCGTTTTCAATGGGAAGTTTTTGATCATCCACAATATAGCCAACAACTACCTGCCCTTGAGTTTCATCTCTGCTCACATTAACCGCTGGCTATAAAGACATTTTGGCATAGACAACGAATTGCAAATCAGGCGGAAAGAATCGGTGGCTGCCTTCTATGACGTGGGTATTGGAAAGCTGGTACAACGCTATGACAAGTTTCCAATTCGGAGCAGTGACAACGTACAGAAGTAGCTGGAAAGTCTAGCTAAATGTTGCAAATAAAACATTTTTGATTTTCATGGTGGTTTCCATTTGGTGACAAATTGGACCTTGCTTTTCCCAATACTTCTCGTAGATCCGCGAATGTCAGAAGGATATTTAGATTTCTAGCCATTCTGATCTGTATTAAATTTCTTAAAGTAAATATTCCAACAATAGGAGCTGCCAGGTCAAAACCCATTTTGCTCTTTTTTTCTACTTCTTTTTTGTCTATCGGCTTCTTTAGGACTCTGCCATACCGTCTGGCTACTGAATGCATCACACTCCCCCCCTTGTAATTTTTCCATTCTTTCCTGTCACCTTCTTTATTTATGAAAGTACTACAATTTGCTTTCCATTCATAATGAATTTGATTGCCCTTTCACCATGTGTCAAACATCGGTCCAGAGTGCCGCAAAGAACTGTGGATGCCCATTTCATGAACTCGATACTTATATTGGATGGTTCCAGAGATTTACCAAACTTCATTTGTTTCGCTGCACTTACTACTTCATCGCGACTTGTTGCTGACACCTCGTTAGTCTCCTCACTTTAGTGCGCCAGTATTAGAGTTGTGTGAGATATTCACAGAATACTGGAGTAGAAAGATTTCTTCATATGTAGTTTTTATCGTCTTTGCAAGCAGAGATTGGTAATATGCGTATGCAAAGTGTAGCGACCGCGTGCGCGGGGTCACGGGCGACGGCGCCAAAAAACAACGGCACGGCGTGGGTGGAGGAAGGGCCGGCCCAGGCCGCGGCAGGTGGCGCGATAGGTCGGCGCCATTGTGTGCCTGAATGGCCCGTAACGAGCGCGCGCGTCTCAATGGCCGCCTCATTAGGCCGCCGCCGCCGCAGTCTGACGTCACCGCCGGGGCCCGGCGCCGGCGTGTGTTCCGACGCCTGCATGGCCGCCACCTGCGTCCCACTTGGTACCCGACTCGGCCAGAGCTGCGCGAGTCTATTGAACGATACAGACAAGAGCCGGTGGGTGGGTTAATTCTTCCTGACCGCCTGGCAAAAGTTGCGCTGAAGACGCACTTTCAGTCAAGGCGGCCCCTGTTCATATAACCTGAAGTTATCAGACTTCTGCAACGATTAGCCTGCCGTTCTAGAGCAGATGGGCGCCCAGGCAGCCTACTGCATACGCGCTACTATTCTTGACTGAGCTCATCTTTACACTGAGGGACACACTGTAGCACATAGTTTCCAAAATTGATGCATGCGAATATTGCGAATTGGAGAAATGGCTGAGTGGCGTACAACGAATCCGTTTAAGTCAAACAATTAATTAAAAATTCCCCAGCCTAGGACAATCGAACTTAAATCGGCCAATGTTTTACTTACTAAACGTAAAATGCCAGAACACCTCACTAACCTGACACCAGCTGCAAGTGGTCGGCGTAGGCTTCGCCGTAAGTGGTCAATTTAATGCCTGCTTTCGTCTCGACTATCGGAAATCAGGAAACCTCTCACCATCACCAACCCCCAGTCCCGCCCCCCTCCTTATGCACTATGCGTTCAGATGCGTAATATCCAGATTTTACTATGGATAACGAAAAAAGGCCTTCGCAAATGAACCATGGATGGCGCTCCCGCCTTAATTATTGAAGTGCTACTGGAGAGGGATTATCTAGATACGGAAAAGATACAAACTGTCATGTACATTGCTGTAGTGTTGTGAGGATCTCACCTAGATACCTTCGAACACGTAGTGGAAAATAATTTTAAAGCAGTCAAGAAAGAAGTATTAGTAACTGGTTTTATTGCATAGAAGTATACCTCAAGCTCTGCAGTAATGATAGCAGTGACTTTCTCTGTTACTTAGGACATAAAGTGAGACTTACAATAAGAGAAGATACAATAGTGATTCATTATAACTAGTAAAGAGAAAGAACAGTGTATAACTAAGGACATCACAAGACTATATTCATTCTGCAGCATATAGAATAGTCAACTATAAATTGAAACTGATCGAAACGGAATAAATTTACGAACAGAATACCATAACAGCAGTGATTGTTAAAACTTAGCTTTGTAAATAATTACATTGATGTATGGACGTTATGAATACAGGTGACAGCAACGCATCGGCTGTCACATACACATTGCAATTTGTTAAGGTTTATTCGCTGTGCATAATTTCAGCCTTGTTATGTATATTTGATATGTAGTCGTATCATTTAGTACAGCGATAGGTGTATAGGATCAGATATATGTTTGTTTCGAGGATGACATGTCATTTAGGTATGTAGGACATTTTGTGACATTTCAGCTTGCACTTGAGAATGGCTACAAAGTCCAAATCATAATTGTATGATATAAATAAATAGTAATTTAGGTCAAATGGCGGAAATTTCTTTCGAGAAGCTCTACATGGCTATGGTTCCCCAGTAATGAAGACCTGAAAATGACAGTTATATCTGCCGATACCGGTTGTCAAAAATAAAGAAGAATTTATGCGATCTTCGCTATAGAAAACTGTTTCCCATGTTACAAAAAAAATTTTGAAGACCAGAAAACGACAGATATATCTGTTGAAACCGGTTGTCAAACATATGTATATCTACATCTACGTGATTAATCTACAATTCACAGAACTTAGGGGTCTGATTCCTTGAAATTTGCCTCAGGTAACACTTTCTTTAGAATTTCGTTTCCAGCGACTCCTGAATGTCCTTTGCTCCACATGAAGTATACGTGAATGTCAACGTTTCTTGTAGTATGAATTAAACTCAATATATTTTGTACATAATAAAGTGTGCTCGCATTCCGAAAATTTTTATCCACTGTAGAGTACTTTTATAGTCTGTTAAGTTTAGGACTTTTTAAATTCACTTCCATAGGTAAGCGTTTCTCGAATTACTGATGCTTCGGTGGCACAGTTACACGCTTCACCAAGCATAACATGTTCCCCCATATTTTTTGTTAGGGTTCGCGTGTCGTTTTAGAAGCAATTTCTTTTATAGCGTCTCTTAATGTGATGTTTCTTTTCATTGTGGAAGGACAGTTTTGACCTTTGATGTGTGCATAGCACGCAAATACATTCGCATTTCTTTATCTCGTCTTTTTCTGACGGCAGGGTGGATTTATTCAGGGTTCCAATACGCCATATTACTTCCCACTCATTCCGTTACAAAATTCTCTTTGTTGGCATAACCTCCATTCAGTGTGACAGCTTTACATCACTTATACTAGGGCCGGTATGTCTACGTAGTACCGCTCTGCTGTTTGAAGTCGGAGCCAACGTCTTATTGCATCGATAACCTCCGCATCATCAATGTGCTGCTTCCCATGGAGAGCATTAGGCGAAACAGGTGTAAGTTGGAAGGTGCGAGATCCGGACTGATCAATGACAGTCCAGTAATGTTTTATGACCTTTGTGAGGTCATGTGTTGTCGTGGAGAAGGAGAAGTTCATTCACTTCTTTGAAGCGATGAAACGCTGAAGTCTTTATTTTCAAATTCCTGGGGGTGTATGCTACTGGCAGGTACGCGGGAGATCGGACAGGTTTGCGATATCTTGTTGCGATGATAACTGACACACCGCCACCGATGGGCCGTGCGTTTTTTTCACTGCCAAGTCTCTATAGACATTCTGCAAGCCCCTAGAAATATCTGCGATGCTCTGGTTTTTTGCCAGAAGAAACTCAATGGCAGCGCTCTGCTTGGAAGGCGTCTCCGTTACAGACATCATTTCGATGGTCATGCACAACGCCGCCATCCGTCGGAACTCCATGAAACTGTAGGGGCCAAAGCGGGGATATTCCACGACGTCCGCACACCAAGTTCCTCATTTCTTTCAGTTGAAATTGGGCGACAAATGAAAAGCGTGGCATTACTTATTGAAAAAAACCTCGTAGCTTGTCCAATTTCTTCAGTTCATCATTGTGCTGGATGGTCACTCATAGTTTTAACGTGAACTAATTCATTACGAATCCGTATGAAATCTGGTTTCGCAGGATGGAGCGGTTGAGGTTATGGTTGTGAAGGGGGCCGTAATCAGTTACTGTTAGTTGCACAAAACACACAAAATTTTATTTTCCTAAGAACCACTTAATTACACATTGCCTCAAAAGGATCACATTAAAACAATACGGCTGAAGGCCTAGTTAAGCAAACTTGCGATACCTCCTGGGATGAAGGCCCAAAACCACACCAAAAACAAGAACGGCTGAAGGCCAGAACACAAGTTATATAATTGCTTTATAGAATACACACTGCTGAAGGCCTGACTTAAAAAAATATTTCACGTAAATACGCGGCTGAAGGTCTGGATAACAAGAATTTCAGATAGAACAAACTTTCAAAATTTTAGTTATTAAACAAATCAGTCTTTTAATTTAAGTCGGCGGAAGGCCTTATCTTAAAAATATTTCACGTAAAAGCTTGGCTGAATGCCACACACTGGACAATGAACAATTCAGGTCTTAAGGCCTGATTAAAAAGAAAGTCAGATAGAACAACCTTCAAAATTTAGTTTTAAGCAAATCAATCTTTAAATTTCAATTTAAGTCAGCTGAAGGCCTTATTTTAAAATTAAAACAAACTAATTTAATATATGGCTGAAGGCCTCGCACAGTACATCACACTAAAATGAAAATCACAATCTAAAACCAGCAGAACAGTGGTGCTGAGAAGTGTTCCAAGGGTCGGCCTGAGGAGATAGCTCTAACATAAGGTGAGGTGAGAATGGCAGCCAAGAGTAAGGTTAAATAATCGGATGGCAACCCGACCCAGGGATGGCTGAAGAACCAACCAAGAACCTAATCAATTCCCTTCCACCCAACCAGTGGCACGACAATGGAAGCATCAGCTGAGGTCTAAGATACGTCTTCAAAATTGGCCTCTAAAAACAGCCAAGGCACAATTGCCACTCTAAGAAAAAAATATGAACAAAAAACTGAAAGGCTGTCAAATTACACGCCATGCCGGATAGCATCAACACGGCGAGGAAACACACATCTCTGGAAAATGTACTAACGACCAGGGCAGGTAACTGGGGCGTTAACGGCCACAAGGCATAAAATACTACTGGTACACTTCACTGATAAGTAACAACCTATTTAATAGTTGAAGACTGTACAGGAAGACGGCTGCAAAATTTTACCAATTCCAACACACCATACGTTGCTGCTAGCCGTAACAGCCCAGGAAGCAGCAACTGGCTATGATGAAGAGATGTCACAGCAGTTGAGGTTTCATAACAGTTAACAGATCACTCAACTTCAGTGGCCAGGTTCGGTGGGCAACGGATTTTCTAGCTCTCGCAGCTAGCGCCTCACAATCCGACCACTTGTGCACGCCGCCAGCGATCCCGGCCTGACTCCGCGCCGTGGAGACTTCCTCGCTACTCTGTCCCAATCGACCAACTGCATCCAACACACAGACAGCCTTATAATAACTGGTCAGTCAAAACCACAAGCTACACACGGTTCTGCAGAAACACTTCAACAGACAACTCGAACAATAACAAAACCAGTCACTGGGGAACAACCAGGACGTATCACACACAGAGAACCAAGAAGTGATCCGCGATCAAACACACGTCGTCCGATGAGACAGCCGACCAAACGACCAACCAAGGTCGTCCCCACTCAAGGCATGTGTCGGCAACAGTCGGGCGAGTCATGGCTGTCCGGACCTCACTACTTCTCTGTCCCAACTGAACTCGCGACACACGACGACCCGGAAATACTAGCGGTCGCTCCAAAGATAATACGACAGTCCTCCTATCGATAAGCGCTGCTGCTGCCACTCACGGGCAGGCAAGCACGCAGCTTAGTGACGCCAGCAAATCGAATAAGAAACGAGGCTGCAGTGCCGTAAAGACAAGATGACAAGCAATAAACATCATGAACATGAGGCGTGCACGGCTCTCCATAAAAATGGAAAAGATTCCCAAGATGTCTGCTATGTTCAACACTTTGTTAACAAAATAAAGATTTGCCCGACCTTTTCGATCAACTTTTTTATCGTTTGCTCCCTCGAAATTAGGTACCTTCCGTAAATATCTTGAACTGTTCTCCTCGGAGGGCAAATTAACATAACAGTGATTTATTACACAGGAGATCACTGTACACTGAGCATCTGCAGCTAAAGGAAATACAGTTGTCTGCCAACCTTCGTTGTCAGGCGGCAGCCATGGAGAGCACAGTGGAGCAGGCGTGGCAGCTTCAACCGTTGCAGTGCAGCCGGGACGCTGTTCCGATAAGCAATACCGCCAGGGCTTCTTAATATGAGCGCGCAATAAAGGTGGACGGAGAACCTCAGCCGAGGGCTAGAGGCCAGATCGGGTGCCATTAGGGCCAAGGCGGGACCTCCGCAGTTCCACGTACTAATGGCCGTCATTACAGATATCCGGCTGGCCATTAGGATACGCTGCGTCCCCCTCCCCCGCCCTCTAATCTATTCATAGCCGATATCGGACCATCTCGCCCGATCCGCCGAAGAAATCAATGGCGAAAGCGGGGTCGGGGCAGGGGCTGCAGTAATATAGGCAGCCCAGCCCAGCGCTGCTACGCGGGTGGTCGGATCGGCTCGCATCGGCTCCAGTGGGTCGTTTGTGAGGGGCGCAGTCGCAGGTGCAGCGGCCGGCCGCCCTGGAGCACCACTTAAGCTTCCCACTGTCGGAAGATGTACATACAACCGCTCATATAGGATCTGTATTCACCATGCCAAACATCTATTCAAGTAAATGGTTACAGTTTGACAGTGCCACACTACCCATCCTTGGAGTGGATTAAA
Source organism: Schistocerca americana (assembly GCF_021461395.2). Lineage (NCBI taxonomy): Eukaryota > Metazoa > Arthropoda > Insecta > Orthoptera > Acrididae > Schistocerca > Schistocerca americana. The sequence continues at coordinate 394,929,794 of NC_060119.1, read as the reverse complement.
AGAAGTCATAGCCTGCATTTCGTATAACATGCCAAAAATCCAGCTTCTGGTTTTCGATAGTGTAACATGATGAATTTGATGGTTGAAATCGACTCCACGTCTCCAGTCTCGAAGTTTACTTGTGCAATCAGGTTTTGTAGCTTCGTGCAGTGGTAAATATTGCTAGTAAAATGTGTATTCGTATCGCCATCATCATCACAAGTCGATGTGCTCGTGAACCAAGCGTACCTCGTGTGGTATCGATAGCTACGATGCCACAACGTAGTTCCGCTCTGCTAGGTTGGCACTACTACAGGCACCGACGACAGCACCTTCTACCAGGCGCTGTCGAGGTTTACGAGCTCCGCGACTGCTTCACCCCATTTCTTCAGGTGCAGACAGCCTGGACACTTCGCCTGAACTTCGAACCACCTTGCAAGTTATGTAACATGTTTGCATATGTATATCCATTAGTAAAGGTGCTTAAACCGTATTTCCAGTACCGAGAGATCAGCACCTTCTCCTGTTCCTGTTCCTTACCCACGCGCCGGCTCCCAGGGGGGATGCAAAACCTCGATCTTCTAGATTTTCTCCATTTCTTTTCACACTGCGCCCAAGGAACTGGAGAATTTTCGGTTGACACGAGAAGAAACGCGCTTGGGCATAGTGAGTTGCTCAATAGTGGACACATTTGTCCCTCTTTCTGTGAATTTTATGCAGAATATCCTGCACCAGCTCCAAAGCTCAAAGCATCAATATGCCGCTTATCTCTGGCCTGTGAAAGAAGACTTAAAACACGTTTCGACAAGCCGGACATTTGTGCTCTCGTTATCGCTCTCTTCTGCCACATCTTGGTCAGATTCTTCAAAGCGACTCGCCCCAGCGTGATCCGTCTTGTTATCTCATCTTAAAAGCTTCCCGTGTCTCAGACTGTGACCCAAGATAGAGGAAAGAATGCACGTGTTCCATCTCCTTCAAAAGATCTGAAAGTTGAACTTGAGCTCTTCGATCAGTTATCATGAGTTAGGACTTGCTGAGATTGTTGCTTAATCCATATGATAGACTAATGTCCTTTCTTTCTTCCTTAATTCAGTTACACTGTTGACTAAGAACAGGGTGTCATCAGCAAATCGGAGGTTGTTAAAAGTTGTACCACTCATTGAAATGTCTTAATCCCAAAAATCAGGACCATTTCTAATAACGTGTTCTGTATAAATTTGTGCAGCTGGAGGGATAGGACACAATCCTTTCGATAAACTGAAGAAATCACACGTGCCAGAACTTATCTTCACAGCTACGAAGTGATTATTATTTAGATATCTGTTCAGTGTTGTCAAGTGTGCTGGGACACCGAGCTCTGCAAGCACTTACCGCGAGGTCTCCCAGAAACCACAGTCGAACGATTAGCTCCAGTCAAAGAAGCAGATGTAAACAAGAACACATAAGTCTAGCAACTTCTCGACTGTTTGTCGTATGTCTTCACAACTCAGCAGTTGCTTCGCACACAACTCACAGAATACCCTAGTAACTATCATCAGACGTGTTATGTACTTTTACCAACCTGCATTTCGTTGGCATTCAGAAAAATTAAACGTACTGCAGGTCTGCATGGTCTCTCACATCAGCAGACTCTCAGGCGACGCTTCGCGTTCATCCAAAATGCTTAACGTTTGTGATATCACGAAACGAAGAACAAAAAGTATTTAATAATACAACGAAACTACCTGAAAGCCATCTCTGTTTTCATTTATATTAGAATTAAATTAAAAGAATTTTTTTCTTTTATTGTATATTACACGGTAGAAACCTTTCTTGAATTCAATGTAACTACCTCAGATCTGACTGCCATCATGGAAAAATAAAATAACTGAAATTTTACGAATTTTAAATAGATTGATATCTCACGCGTAAAGTGTCTCAGCTAAAGAAATTTTAGTGCTCATTCCATAAATGCGCCTACACATTGCGAGCTTGTAATATTCCCTACAGTATGGAGGATTTAATAGTCTATTTATATTTTACTAATATTAATTCTGTTGATGAGTTTGAACCACAGTGTGAAACATTGTCATCTGTGCTTCAGCATTGCTGAATAAACGATGCATTCCAAAACAGTCTTTTAATTGAATTTTAATTTTACACGATAGCGTCCTTTGTGATATGTGATTCAGTTTGGAATTAGCCAAATGAGTTGCTCCCCCCCCCCCCCCCCTGCCCCATTAATCCTGTTACGTAATTATGGTGTTTAGCTGCTGTCGACCCTCAAATCAAGCCAGTCATGGGCCCATGAATTTAGCTGGCTGAAACATTAGATATACAGATTTCTCTACAGTTTCAGAAGCAGCGTACGGTATCTGTAAAATAACAATATCCATTTGCTCTCATAAACATGTCTTATGTAGAAGAAAAAATGGAATCCACTAGATATGAATTTAGAGTTCAAAGAATTTGTTGTTGGATGTCACGATCGACTTTGCTTTTATGATCGATAGTCATAGCTTTTTGCCAGTATTTAAAAATTCGAATGACATACCTAAGATTTTTAAAAGGCAGCAAACGGTGTATTCAAGACTTCCTTGATGACGCGACTTCGAGATAAAATTTCATCACAGCACAGTTATAATAGCACTTTGTGGACTCATTATCAAATGAAACGAGGTACATTTTTGGGTGTCCAGTCGCGCCAAAATTTCACTTCTGTTGCACAGCGCTTCAGCGACAAACTAGTTGCTTCGTTAAGTGTTCTAAGCAAGTCTCAAGTCAGCAATTTACTTTGGAACAATGCCTCAAAAATGTCGAAATATTAACCTAGTTACTAATCGAGGCTGCTTTTGTACGGCCGGCCGTGGTGGCCGTGCGGTTCTAGGCGCTACAGTCTAGAACCGCGTGACCGCTACGGTCGTAAGTTCGAATCCTGCCTCGGGCATGGATGTGTGTGATGTCCTTAGGTTAGTTAGGTTTAAGTAGTTCTAAGTTCTAGGGGACTGATGACCTTAGAAGTTAAGTCCCATAGTGCTCAGAGCCATTTGAACCACTTTTTGCTTTTGTACGCTATTGGGATGGGACTCGTTATTTTCGTCATCATCAAGTAAAAATAGTTGGTAGCCTAAAATTAAACTTCACTACACCTTGTACCAAAACCATTGTCGTTTCTATCCCTCTGCTGAGCTATTGTTAGTTATGGCAACAAGTAGGAGGAGGAACTTTCTCACTGATGTTACCGTACGTTTCTAGAGTCGTTGAACGCATCAGAAGAATTCTTCGAAAAAATGGTATACACACCACATTTTTCAGTCAGAATAAAGTGAAGGACTTCCCCACGCGGAACGGACGCATCTGATTTCCACCACGCCGTAGGTTTGTATGAAATAAGGCGTGGATGCGGCAGTGTTTTCTGCGAAACGGTAAGGACAGTAAAAGAACGTATTAAAGATCGTGAACGTCATAATTGGTTAAAAACGAAGAGTGAAATCTGCTATAGTGGTACACGCGACAAAGGCATTGATTTCCATGCTGTACGTGTGCTAGCGAAGGAAAGCAACATTTATAGAGGGAATGTTCGAGGAGCGGCGGAAATTTCCTAGAACATGTGTATCTTCAATAAGGAAGATGGCTTTATGGCTACAGCTTCGTGGCTCTCTATCGTCTCTTAAACTAAACTAAACTCCTTACGAACAGGCCGTGAAGGCCCAACGAAACGATATCGACCGGCCACCGTGTCGTCCTCAGCCCATAGGCGTCACTGGATGCGGATATGGAGGGGTATGTGATCAGCACAGCGCACTCCTGGCAGTATTCAGTTTCTGAGACCGCCACCTTCTCTTACGAGTAGTAAATATACGGTGCGCGAAGAATACAAACAACGACCAGCAAGCTACAATAATATTTTAATACACATTCCCTCTCTGTAGCTCTGTGTGTTTCACTTTCTCTCCAACGGCGATTGCCCACTAACAGCAGTCGGCACAATTTTACCAGTAACCCCACTTCTTCAGATTAATAGCAAGAAAACTCAATTTTATATGTGAACGAGTCAGTGGGCTTAGAAAATGTTCAGCTAACCAGGAACAACACCAGATCCTGAAGAAGATCCCAGCAGAGGCGTCGAAGTGTCGATCGTGTAGAAGAAAATGAAGAGTAACATGACGCCGTCTAATAGCCCACAAGTTTTTACCTTCAACGACAACGACAACGATTGCTAGCGAACTTAGATGTAAATTAATGTGTTCATTGAAAATGGAAGATTAAGTTAAATAACAAAATGACCGGAATCACTAATGCTACTTGTAGAATAGAAATGCTGTAGTGAACACAGGAAAAAAATGGAGTATCCATAATGATCTTTCGCCGAGATCAGCGAACCAACTGGTAAGTAAATATATGTTGCACTTTAAGAACATAAATAATCAATCGTCAGCTGCCAGATATTTATCAAATTAACTACTTTCGTCAGATTAATTTGCCACACTTCTGTTTCTCAGATATTTTTCAGGATCTCTTGGGACCAAATATTTTTTTTAGGATCTTACACTATACCCGTTATTCTGGCGTAACAGGCAATTAGTAATCACCTTACAATATATTTAGCTATCGAGAAGAGTAGTACAAGTTCTTCAAGAGCTATACATATTTTGGGGTCGTCACAAGTAAGGTGAAAGCTATATCTCTCGTATTCTATCTGCACTCGGCTCACATTCGAGAGAACCGACTTCCAATCACTACGTTGTCATGTTTTTTGCTGTTGTTACCCTAAATGAACAAGAGATTGCATGGCTCCTTTCGAAAAGACATGACCGAGTTCCTTTCCTATCCTTCCCCATTTCGAGATGTGTTTCACCTCCAATGATGTCGTTGTCGACGGGGCGTTAGGCACTGGCCCTTTCTTCTCTTTCCGGCATTTCTACTATTTAAAATTCCCTGCAACAAAAAATGTGGCTTGTAATACTCGCGAAAACACGTCCTTGTTTATCTGAACTTCGCAACGAGCGATACCTCTGCGCAGTTTAATTAGTGTTGATGTTGATTTGGTGGGAGAGACCAGACAGTGACGTCATCGGTTTCATCGGATTAGAGAAGGATAGGGAAGGAAGTCAGTCGCGCCCTTTCAAAGGTACCATCCCGACATTTGCCTTAAGTAATATAGGGAAGTCACGGGAAACCTAAATCAGGATGTCCGGACTCGAGACTGAACCGTCGTCCTCCTGAATGCGAGTTCAGTGTGTTAACCACTGATCCACCTCACTTGGTCGCAGTTTCATTACGCTACAGATGGTGAGGGAACCCCACTGCTAACCTACTGAAATAGGTTTGGTCATAATGGTCGCCAATACCGTCTTATCTGCGAGTCTGGAAATATGCGCCGCTAAAATCTCTTCAGTTAAGCTCCTACTGGCTCTCAGCAACAACATCGGTAAGCTGCACGACGGAAAAAGTCATGGAATAACGGTTTAACGATATGCCACCTGATGAAAATTATCTGAATACGTATTACTGGACATTAATATAGGGTGAGTCCACGCTTCCCTTAATGACAGCTTGAACTCTCCTGGGGACGCTTTCAAAGAGGTCTCGAGAATGTCTGTGTATTATTGGCAGCCCTTTCTCCCTCTAGGACCTAGACCAGTGAAGGTTTTGATGTTCGACGCTGGGATCTGCAGCCAGGTCGACGTTGTAAGTCATCCCAAAAGTGTTCCATTCGGTTCAGGTCGTGACTCTGCTTTCCCACGGGGTACATTGTCATGCTGATGCAAAAATCCTACGCCTCTGAACTGTTCCTCTAATGTACGCAATACACAATACTGTAAAATGTCTTCGTATCCTCACATGGAACTTGACTGGTGGCAGTACACAAAGTGGCAGAAATGTTCTCCAGGCATGTACCAAACCCAAAGCCTGCTGTCGGTTACCACAGGGTATAGCGTGATTCATCGCTCAAAATGACTCGTTTCCAGTCATTCACTGCTCTACAGCGTCGCTTTTTATACCGCTTCAAACATCGCTTAGCATTCATTGATTACAGAAATGTGTCGGTCATGAGGATATACTTGACCACTGTACCACATACTTTTTAAATCACTACACGAATTCATTGTGCTGGTAGCACTTTGGCACTCACAAGGGATTACCTCCGCATGATGTCATGCAATTTTTTTTTTATAATCACACTGCGCAGTACTCGCCGGTCCCTGTCAGTCAGTGCATGATGTCTACCGGGTCATGGTTTAGCGTGGCCGTTCCTTTGCATTTCTACTTCACAATCATGTCACCAGCACTCAAACTGGGCAGAATTAGAAGGGTTGAAACGTCCGTATGGACATCCACGGACTAGTCTACGTTCTACGCCACTGAGCTCTCCTGACCCCATTCTGTCATTCTGCTTTTACTACTTGTCTACTGACAGCACGATACTCGATGCTTCCTTTTATAATAAGACGTCCGTTTCTCGTAACATCTAATGGTCAACTCCGCATTACATAGGGGTGAATGAATCTCAGAAAATCGGCTCAAAATCGACACTCCAATTTTGACACAGAAAAGCATTGTTCACTACTATTGTAATTAACGTCTTCAAACCTGCTCCTTCGATCAACACGTACTTCATCACATCGTACAGCTCTGTAATCCGTAAAGAGAAGAAGACAACTTGGGTCAAAACCGCCGGTTAGTTATTGCTGTAGCAAAACTAGCTTCTCTAAAATGACGAAATTCGTTTGTGAAACTCCTAATTACCGATACCAGTTCTTGTCCTTCACCAATGAGATCCAACACGTCTCTCTCTCTCTCTCTCTCTTTTCTTTTCTTTCCACAACTTCGGTGTCACTCCTATAGTTTGTTGAACATTTACAGTCGTTTAGCCCATCACCACTGGGACTACAAAATCCTTAGCTTCTCTCATGTCCAAGCACATTTTAATTGGTTCAGCACTCTCTACAGTTAATAATAGTCCTCCAAGACCACTTATAACCTAATTTTGAACACTAATGTTCATCAAAGTTTGGATGTTCATTGGAATATTAGTCTAACTAAGCTACGATTTGTACCGTGTGTAAATATTGATCCCGTGTGTCACACTATGCTCTGATGCAAGAAAAATTCCTTGTTCTTCTTCCCCAAAAAACCAACAGACGTTGTGGTCCACTACGGCTTCAAGACTGCATCTGGTGCATTAACCTGTTACTTGGTATACTAATATTGCGTGCTCTACTTGGATGGTAGTCGTGTATAACTTCCAGTATTCCTTTACTGAACATCTTTTGTACAGCGTAGCGCCAAAGGAACTGTTATAGACATGCGTATTCAAAGACAGAGATATGTAAACAGGCAGAATATGACGGTGCGGTTGGCAACGCCTATATAAGACGAAAAGTGTCTGGAGCAATTGTTAGATCGGTTACTGCTACTAGAATGGCAGGTTATCAAGATTTAAGTGAGTTTGAACATGGTGTTACAGTCGGCGCACGAGCGATGGGACATAGTATCTCCGAGGTAGCGATGGAGCGGGGAATTTCCCGTACGACCATTTCACGAGTATAGCGTTAATATCAGGAATCCGGTAAAACATCAAATCTCGGACATCGCTGCTGCCGGAGAAAGATCCTACAAGAACGACGACTTAAGAGAATAGTTCAGCGTAATAGATATGCAACCCTTCCGCAAATTGCTGCAGATTTCAATTATAGGGTATCATCAAGTGTCACAGTGCGAACCATTCAACGAAACATCATCGATATGGACTCGCGAAGCCGAAGGTCCCTCGTGTACCCTTGATGACAGCAACGACACAAAGCTTTACGTCTCGCCTGGGCCCGTCAGCACTAACGTTGGATTGTTGACGACTGGAAACAAATTGCCTGGTCGGACGATTCTCGTTTCGAATTGTATCGAGCGGACGGACGTGTACGGGTGTGGAGACAACCTCATGAATCCATGGATCCTCCACGTCAGTAGGGAATTATCCAAGCTGGTGGAGGCTCTGTAATGCTCTGGGGCGTGTGCAGTTGGAGCGATACTGAATGCTTGATACGTCTAGATACGGCTCTGACAGATGACATGCACGAAAGCATGTTGTGTGATTACCTCCATCCATTAATGTCCCTTGTGCATTTCGACGGACTTGTGCAATTTTAGCAGAACAATGCTACACCCCAGACGTCCAGAATTGCTACAGAGGCTCCAGGAATACTCTTCTGAGTTTAAACACTCCTGCTGGCCACCAGACATAAGCATTATTGAACATATCAGGAATGCTTTGCAACGTGCTGTTCAGAAGAGATCTCCACCCCATCGTACTCTTATTTATGGTGAGCCCTGCAGGATCCAAGGTGTCAGTATCCCCCAGCACTACTTCAGACATTAGTCGAGTCCATGATACGTCGTGCAGCGCACTTCCTTGTGCTCGCGGGGGCCCTACACAGGATTAACCAGGTGTACCTAACTTGCATCATTTATTTCTGTAACATTAAATGATAAGTACGGACCAAGTCGTTAATACACTCCTGGAAATGGAAAAAAGAACACATTGACACCGGTGTGTCAGACCCACCATACTTGCTCCGGACACTGCGAGAGGGCTGTACAAGCAATGGTCACACGCACGGCACAGCGGACACACCAGGAACCGCGGTGTTGGCCGTCGAATGGCGCTAGCTGCGCAGCATTTGTGCACCGCCGCCGTCAGTGTCAGCCAGTTTGCCGTGGCATACGGAGCTCCATCGCAGTCTTTAACACTGGTAGCATGCCGCGACAGCGTGGACGTGAACCGTATGTGCAGTTGACGGACTTTGAGCGAGGGCGTATAGTGGGCATGCGGGAGGCCGGGTGGACGTACCGCCGAATTGCTCAACACGTGGGGCGTGAGGTCTCCACAGTACATCGATGTTGTCGCCAGTGGTCGGCGGAAGGTGCACGTGCCCGTCGACCTGGGACCGGACCACAGCGACGCACGGATGCACGCCAAGACCGTAGGATCCTACGCAGTGCCGTAGGGGACCGCACCGCCACTTCCCAGCAAATTAGGGACACTGTTGCTCCTGGGGTATCGGCGAGGACCATTCGCAACCGTCTCCATGAAGCTGGGCTACGGTCCCGCACACCGTTAGGCCGTCTTCCGCTCACGCCCCAACATCGTGCAGCCCGCCTCCAGTGGTGTCGCGACAGGCGTGAATGGAGGGACGAATGGAGACGTGTCGTCTTCAGCGATGAGAGTCGCTTCTGCCTTGGTGCCAATGATGGTCGTATGCGTGTTTGGCACCGTGCAGGTGAGCGCCACAATCAGGACTGCATACGACCGAGGCACACAGGGCCAACACCCGGCATCATGGTGCGGGGAGCGATCTCCTACACTGGCCGTACACCACTGGTGATCGTCGAGGGGACACTGAATAGTGCACGGTACATCCAAACCGTCATCGAACCCATCGTTCTACCATTCCTAGACCGGCAAGGGAACTTGCTGTTCCAACAGGACAATGCACGTCCGCATGTATCCCGTGCCACCCAACGTGCTCTAGAAGGTGTAAGTCAACTACCCTGGCCAGCAAGATCTCCGGATCTGTCCCCCATTGATGTTTGGCACTGGATGAAGCGTCGTCTCACGCGGTCTGCACGTCCAGCAAGAACGCTGGTCCAACTGAGGCGCCAGGTGGAAATGGCATGGCAAGCCGTTCCACAGGACTACATCCAGCATCTCTACGATCGTCTCCATGGGAGAACAGCAGCCTGCATTGCTGCGAAAGGTGGATATACACTGTACTAGTGCCGACATTGTGCATGCTCTGTTGCCTGTGTCTATGTGCCTGTGGTTCTGTCAGTGTGATCATGTGATGTATCTGACCCCAGGAATGTGTCAATAAAATTTCCCCTTCCTGGGACAATGAATTCACGGTGTTCTTATTTCAATTTCCAGGAGTGTAGTTGAGGTCATCCTTCCTAGAGTTGTGTTTGTGAACAATACACATTTTGATCAATTCTTAACGTAACAAGCAAGAAATTGTAAGATGTTTATTAGTGCAGCTAGTCGTTGAAGAAGTTGAGCATACGAAGCTTCGTGTTATTCTTTTGCGCGATGTTGAATGTGCCCCGAATATTATTTCGTTTGTCAATAATAACTGAAGATATGCCAGGAAAACTTGTAACGCCAGTGTTAACACTTACAGACAGGTGATCTCTTGCTGAAGCAAATGAATATCATTGGACTTTGGCTGGAGAGCCTTCAACTTTGGCAATACAATACGAAACTTATTTTGTGTAACGTATAACAATCTTTTCCACACCAACTGGAATCAGATTTGTCGATCAGATTTTATCAGCGAAATTCAGTCACACTTCTCTCTACCCAGAGATATATTTATTAGTAATTGCTTCAACCAACCTGCATACATCACGCAACACTTTCGTATTACTACAGCTCCCACTCACATTGACTGTGACGAGCGTCGCTGTACTTACCACACACTTTATACATTTAAAACAATTTCCGTCACTGCTGAAGCAAACACAAAAAGTATACGTTTATTTACTTGCGTATAAATAACTGAAAAGCATTATAAAGTCTCTTAGTTAATAATGGAACTCGATTTAAATGGATACCGCCCAAAAATAGCAAACGCAGAAATCGGAAATTAAATTTAAATTAATAATAGCGTTCCATCTACAGCACGAATTGCCGCTTCGGTATATTACTGTGTCCACAGCAATGAGCATTTCGAGTGTCGAATTTACATTCAGCATTCAAATAGCTCGATAGCCCTCAAAAGCATTAGCAAATTGGTAATGAAATGTGGAAGGGGACACAGTACGAATGAATAACTGAATTGATGAATAGTAAATTAGCTGCTTTTAAACTTTAATGTTTTACTTTCCCGTTTTCCGCATGGTTTTTATTTTTCAAATAGATAACGTTCGTGAGCCTCTTAACGCTTATTCGACGCGAATACTGTTACTTTGAATTTCTGAAGAAACAGTCAGAGATGCTTGTGGTTTTTTATTATTGATTTGAAGTTACCCAGCACCGAAAGTCTTTCTGAACCTCTCAGCTGCTTAAGGGGCTCCGGAAAGGCTCAAAATCATGAAAAGTTCAATTTTTACTTTTTTGCGTTTTCTGAATCTGCAGACTATTACCTTTTAATAGATATATAATTTATTCAATTCCGAAGATTACAACTATTTTTAAATTTTTTTTTTGAGATGTGTTCTACACGGGCGTGACCCACTGTGGCGCTGTTAAACTGCTGTCAAATGGTGTTATTATTAACGTCCGTGTTCATCAGGTACATTTTAGTGACGTGAGATAAAGTATGTGTTGTGGCTAACCTGTGATGGTTCAATATATATCGCTGGTGTGATTGTCGATTGTTTCATGTTTATTTACTCTGTCGTTATCTCGAAAATATTCGTAATTAATTCTGTTTCTTGAGTCTCTGTTTTGTTGAAGTATAATAACGAGTAAAAGTAAAGTTATTAGAAATCCTCTGAAGGCTTTTAAGAAAAGGAGAAATGTTGGAAAGCCAAAGGTATGTCTTATTACTGTAAACAATAAAGACGATAACCAAGTGAATGAACCTAACCTCTCAAGTCCACCTGCCCATAGCAGTCAAAGTGGGAAAGAAAATACTTCACAGAAGAAGCTTCGTTCAATGAGTGAAAACTATGAATGTTTTATGGGCGAATCGGATGTGAATGAAATATTTGATATGTCGGTTCTCAAAGGAATTTTTTCAAACTGTGTAAGATGTATTCATTGTAGTGAAGTTGGTCTGGAACTCTCCATAATAAAGCATGTAGGACTTGCTAGTGAAATACAACTGAAATGTGATAAGTGTTCATACATTACCACCTTTTGGAACAGTGCTGCAGTAACTGCAACTGAAGAAAATGGTAGCAAAATCTACGAACACAACAACGAGCGATGCTTGCTTTAGACAAGGAACGCCTTCGGGCTGCAGACAGGGCTGTAAAGAGTCTAGAAATACAAGCAAGAGTAAACAGGAGGAGGAACAAGAGGAAGCTGGAGGAGGAGTTTGCAGAGGATGAAGATAATCTATCCTATGGACCTGGAATGCACTAAAAAGTTAATCCAATCTTTGTCGCTCGATTCCCAAAACTTTTATTTCCTCATACTAATTACATGTTTTCTAAGGATCTTCCAAACATATTTGTTTCAAACTTTCAGTAAATGTTACACAGTACCTTCTGCATAATTTAACAAGCCATTTTCCAAAAAACTGTATATTTTTGAATATATAAATAAAAAATTGCAAAAAAAGTTGTGAATTTTCATTACAATTGAAAAAAATCATCTTTAATAACTGAACTAAAATTTTGTAAAATCCCTGTGTTAAGTTGTAGCCCATTTTCCAATAAATAATCTGTAAAAAGTTCAACTTCCTACCTCAAATATTTTGTGAGGAAAGATGTAATTTATAAGCGTTATTTTAACATTGCAAGTATAGGGCGTTCCGGAGCCCCTTAAGAGCTAGATTGTGGAACATTTACTTTCGATCCATGTTAGAAAAGACTTAGTTTTCAGTACGAGTTGATACATAATTTCAGTTTGTTACGTAAGATTACCTTGAAGAAATATTTTACAGGGAATGTCGACACTTCCTGCTTTCACCATTACTGATAGTCCAAGTATGATATTTTTCTTCAATGTCATGCATCAGAATTGTTGTGCAGTATTCCTACGAGTGGCTATGTGATAAGAAATGTGAGCAAAGAAACAAGGTGAAGAAAGGTAAAATACGGATACGTCTGAAACCGACAATGAGAACATACATACTACATTTTCCAACACTTCAACCCAATGACCCGTACCAAAAGTGATTGATTTTGACGAGAGAATTAATCAGTTGCATCATTTAAACTACGTATATTCATATTAAACAAAGGAGAAGTCCATAATGGACTAAGTACTTATGTTAACACAGATAACGGCCAAAGACAATGATAGAACAAGCTTCCACCGTGAGAGAAAAGTGTGGTGTCTCGAAAATACGACATTTGCATCAGAATAAAATCAGTTATCAAAATACATTGACAGTTCAAGTATAAAACACATGTTACTGTCGTGATTTAACTGCTCTATAACACAAAAATACACATGGTTAGCATATTAGCACTACTGGTGTAACTAGAAGATCAATCTGCAATTGTTGACAAGAATAGTTCGATTATCATGCTACACTTCGGGAGACAGAATGGACCTTCAAATGAAGCTATTCCTGTAAATTATCTATTATTACTTACAAAAATACACAAGGTTTGGTTATTGGCACTGCTGATATAACTTGAAGATAGTACGAACAAACTTTTGAATGCACTGAAAATCTTTAAATCAAGTATATTTATAACTAAATTGTCTATATTCCTTATCACAACACTGTGTGTGAGATTCAAATGCCAATATTTTGACGTTTTTTGATAAATATTATAGTCAATGCAGACATGAGCTGCATTGTGTAATTTAATTTGCTGACATAACTGAAAGGTTGCTAGACCACACTTCGCAAGGATCAACAGAATAATTCAGTTTTCGGCAAAACAGTGGGGAATTTGAGGGAAAGACGTGAAATCTTGACTAGAACAGAATTAGATGAGTTTTATCGCGTAGGAAAATGCATCGGAACGACGAATTTTAAGCGGGTCACCATTTCCAGTATGAACTTTGTTGCTGTGGAGGTGGCGAAGACAGCAGTAGAGTTTATGAAACCTATCCAAACTCCACATGTACCGCTTTCATTATGAATTCGCGAAAACCCATTTTACAGATCCTAAATTACTTTATGTGGGTACGTATAGCTTTATCTGTTGGGTGAAGAACTGTGGTCCATATGAAGTAATGAGGTACCATGGTAATGAATTCGACACGTCCTCATATACGGCCGATAACCTTTATGGTACTGTTCTACTGAACAGAAGGTTATTGGCCTTACGAAAGATGAAGCGAATGGATTGCCAGTTGTGGAATTTGTAGGACTACGATAAAAAATGTATGCGTATCGCACATTGGAAGGTGTCACCCAGAGGCGGGCTAAAGGTGTGTGTTGTTTGGCGTCGAGAACTCTATCGAATATTTCTGGTGCCCATGCAGATGCATTTGTGGTGCTGCATCACAGCCGCCGCATATGGTACGGCAAACTAGTATTCCACTGAGAGGACACGAGATGTCTGTGTAGCAGTCGAAAATCGGCCTGTCGCCTCAGGAGGATAATATGGTCATTTCTACATCTACATCTACATCCATACTCCGCAAGCCACCTGACGGTGTGTGGCGGAGGGTACCCTGAGTACCTCTATCGGTTCTCCCTTCTATTCCAGTCTCGTATTGTTCGAGGAAAGAAGGATTGTCGGTATGCTTCTGTGTGGGCTCTAATCTCTCTGATTTTATTCTCATGGTCTCTTCGCGAGATATACGTAGGAGGGAGCAATATACTGCTTGACTCTTCGGTGAAGGTATGTTCTCGAAACTTTAACAAAAGCCCGTACCGAGCTACTGAGCATCTCTCCTGCAGAGTCTTCCACTGGAGTTTATCTATCATCTCCCTAACGCTTTCGCGATTACTAAATGATCCTGTAACGAAGCGCGCTGCTCTCCATTGGATCTTCTCTATCTCTTCTATCAACCCTATCTGGTACGGATCCCACACTGTTGAGCAGTATCCAAGCAGTGGGCGAACAATCGTACGGTAACCTACTTCCTTTGTTTTCGGATTGCATTTCCTTAGGATTCTTCCAATGAATCTCAGTCTGGCCTCTGCTTTACCGACGATCAACTTTATATGATCATTCCATTTTAAATCACTCCTAATGCGTACTCCCAGATAATTTATGGAATTAACTGCTTCCAACTGCTGACCTGCTATTTTGTAGCTAAATGATAAGGGAACTATCTTTCTATGTATTCGCATCACATTACACTTGTCTACATTAAGATTCAATTGTCATTCCCTGCACCATGCGTCAATTCGCTGCAGATCCTCCAGCATTTCAGTACAATTTTCCATTGTTACAACCTCTCGATACACCACAGCATCATCTGCAAAAAGCCTCAGTGAACTTCCGATGTCATTCACAACGTCATTTATGTATATTGTGAATAGCAACGGTCCTATGACACTCCCCTGCGGCACACCTGAAATCGCTCTTACTTCGGAAGACTTCTCTCCATTGAGAATGACATGCCGCGTTCTGTTACCTAGGAACTCTTCAATCCAACCACACAATTGGTCTGATAGTCCATATGCTCTTACTTTGTTCATTAAACGACTGTGCGGAACTGTATCGAACGCCTTGCGGAAGTCAAGAAACACGACAACTACCTGGCAACCCATGTCTATGGTTCTCTGAGTCTCGTGGACGAATAGCGCGAGCTGAGTTTCACACGACCGTATTTTTCGAAACCCATGCTGATTCCTACAGAGTAGATTTCTAGTCTCCAGAAAAGTCATTATACTCGAACATAATACGTGTTCCAAAATTCTACAACTGATCGACGTTAGAGAAATAGTTCTATAGTTCTGCACATCTGTTCGACGTCCCTTCTTGAAAACTGGGATGACCTGTGACCTTTTCCAATCCTTTGGAACGCTACGCTCTTCTGGAGACCTACGGTACACCGCTGCAAGAAGGGGGGCAAGTTCCTTCGCGTACTCTGTGTAAAATCGAACTGGTATCCCATCAGGTCCAGCGGCCTTTCCTCTTTTGAGCGATTTTAATTGTTTCTCTATCCCTCTGTCGTCTATTTCGATATCTACCATTTTGTCATCTGTGCGACAATCTAGAGATGGAACTACAGTGCAGTCTTCCTCTGTGAAACAGCTTTGGAAAAAGACATTTAGTATTTCGGCCTTTAGTCTGTCATCCTCTGTTTCAGTACCATTTTGGTCACAGAGTGTCTGGACATTTTGTTTTGACCCACCTACCGCTTTGACATAAGACCGAAATTTCTTAGGATTTTCTGCCAAGTCAGTACATAGAACTTTACTTTCGAATTCATTGAACGCCTCTCGCATAGCCCTCCTCACACTGCATTTCGCTTCACCTAATTTTTGTTTGTTAATTTTTGTTTGTTTGCAAGGCTTTGACTATGTTTATGTTTGCTGTGAAGTTCCCTTTGCTTCTGCAGCAGTTTCCTAACTCGGTTGTTGTACCACGGTGGCTCTTTTCCATCTCTTACGATCTTGCTTGGCACATACTCATATTACGCATATTGTACGATGGTTTTGAACTTTGTCCACTGATCCTCAACACTATCTGTACTTGAGACAAAACTTTTGTGTTGAGCCGTCAGGTACTCTGTAATCTGCTTTTTGTCACTTTTGCTAAACAGAAAAATCTTCCAACCTTTTTTAATATTTCTATTTACGGCTGAAATCATCGATGCAGTAACTGCTTTATGATCGCTGATTCCCTGTTTTGCGTTAACTGTTTCAAATAGTTCGGGTCTGTTTGTCACCAGAAGGTCTAATATGTTATCGCCACGAGTCGGTTCTCTGTTTAACTGCTCAAGGTAGTTTTCAGATAAAGCACTTAAAAAAATTTCACTGGATTCTTTGTCCCTGCCACCCGTTATGAACTTTTGAGTCTCCCGGTCTATATACGGCAAATTAAAATCTCCACCCAGAACTATAACATGGCGGGGAAATCTACTCTAAATATTATCCAAAATATCCTTCAGATGCTCAGCCACAACACCTGCTGAGCCAGGGGGCCTATAGAGACATACAATTACCATGTCTGAGCCTGCTTTAACCGCGACCTTCACCCAAATTATTTCACATTTCGGATCTCCGTCAATTTCCTTAGATACTATTGCACTTCTTATCGCTATAAACACGCCTGCCCCTTCACTGTCCAGCCTGTCTCTGCGGTATACATTCCAATCTGAGTTTAGAAATTCATTACTGTTTACGTCTGGTTTCAGCCAACTTTCTGTCCATAGTACTATATGGGCATTGTGACCGTTTATTAATGAGAGCAGTTCAGGGACCTTTCTATAGACGCTCCTGCAGTTTACTATTAGCACATTAATATTGTTATTCCCTGTTGCATTTTGCCTACTCCTAACTTGCCGCGTCTCAGGAGGCATCTTGTCGGGCCTAGGGAGGGAATTCTCTAACCTAAAAAACCCACATGTGCACTCCACACGTACTCCGCTACCCTTGTAGCCGCTTCCGGCGTGCACGCCTGACCTATTCAGGGGGACCCTACATTTCTCCACCCGATAGCGGAGGTCGAGAAATTTGCACCCCAGATCTCCGCAGAATCGTCTCAGCCTCTGGTTTAAGCCTTCCACTCGGCTCCAAACCAGAGGACCGCGATAGGTTCTGGGAACGATACTACAAATAGTTAGCTTTGATTCCACCCCGTGAGCGAGGCTTTCCGCCTTCACCAATTCCGCCAACCGCCTGTACGAACCGAGGATGACCTCTGAACCCAGACGGCAGGAGTCATTGGTGCCGACAGGAGCATCAATTTGCAGTAGGGTGCACCCAGTGCTCTCTATCGCCGCCGGCAGGGCCTCCTCCACATCTCGGATGAGACCCCCCGGCAAGCAGCAGAGTGAACACTGGCCTTCTTCCCCGACCTTTCCGCTATTTTCCTAAGGGGCTCCATCACCTGCCTAACGTTGGAGCTCCCAGTAACCAATAAACCCCTCTCCCCGTGTGCCTGCTCGGACCTTGCTGAAGGAGCGGCCACATGTCCACTCACAGGCAGAGCGGGCGATGCCACACGGCCAGCCTCCACATTTCTGATGATGGGACTAAAACTCTCCCATACTCGCGTTACTCAGTTGTAGCGAGAGAAGATGACCTCGTGCCTTCCGATTTTGGCTCACTCTACCACAATATTCTGTACTTTTAGCATTTAGAAGAAATGTAGCGAGAGGAGACATGGGGGACTCTTATTGATTGACAGTATAGTAGTATGACCCTTTTATCACAGTGTAAATAATTTTGTGTGTGTGTGTGTGTGTGTGTGTGTGTGTGTGTGTGTGTGTGTGTGTGTGTGTGTCTGTGTGTGTGGGCAGGTGGGTAGGTGTGATATAAATGTTTATTTATTCATGTGTAGTACGTACACGCGTAAATACTTGTACATCACGTGTGGAAAAAAGATGAAAGAAAAAGAAAGAACGTTTGTATACATGTATAGGGGTGGATGCACACCATATGTATGCAAACTGTAAAAAAAATTAAAAAAATTTAAAAACAGAAACAGAAAAGTTATTTACAGTTATTTATTGATGCGCAACGTTAGTGTACTGTGGAAATTACGTGTTTCAGAAGTGATGGTCACTATTCAGGCATGTGACACGAATGATCATTCGAAACAAAAAAGACAAATAAACCTGAATTCTAAAACGCATACCTTGAGAGCTATGAGCAATTCTTGATATTCGATACGTGAAACAAATCTCTTCTACTGCAAGCTCTTGGCTTTCCATATTTTGGGTGGTAGTACTATGGACGAAAACAACAAAAGAATTTCCAGTAAACATGTGTTCTGAAATTCATACCTTAAAAGCTATGAGCACTTGTTCATTAGAAGAGTTGCGCTTAAAAGTAGCGAAGATGAGCAGGTTTACTCGACTTTTTGCTTCGAATGTCATTCCTGTCAACACCTTAATATTAACCATTAGTGCTGAAACACCCTGTATATCTACGGACCATGTGTGTAGTGTAAGTAGAATAGTTTTTAACTTTTTCCCTGCTGTTAACTATCCAAGTCAGATTAGTTTTTAAGTGTATGTATTTATATAGCTCACAGACCATCAAATTATTGTAAAAACTTTTAGCATTGGGGCTGTGGAAATTAGTTTCTAACTGTTCTCAGTCTATAAGAATAACTGTAAAAGCCGTACTACTGGGACTGTGGAATTTAGTTGTAGTAGTAAAAAAAAGTAACTCCAATTAGATTTTATTGTAGATTTACATACCTGGAAAAACTGTAAACATTCTCATCCAGTGCTACTGGAAAAAAAATTGATAAAAATATTCTCAACCAGGATTGTTGTTTTAGCTTGTCAGAAGTATCTCAGCATTGGAATAGCAGAGTCAAACTGTACCTCAAAAACCATATTGCACCTCAAGAACTATACTGTATCTCAGGAAATGAACTGTACCTCGAGAACTGAATTGTTATCCCAATAACTGAATTGCATTTGTGTTCCAAAGACATATAGCAAACATGTCTAAAATTATATCCCTTGTGCTTGAAGAAACCCACAGATGTAGTATCTATACGAACCCGTATACTATCAAAGTGGGAACTGGGTGAAAAGAAATCATACACATATTAAGAGTTAAAAATTCATTTATTTGCCGGCCGCGGTGGTCTAGCGGTTCTAGGCGCTCAGTCCGGAACCGCGCGACTGCTACGGTCGCAGGTTCGAATCCTGCCTCGGGCATGGATGTGTGTGATGTACTTAGGTTAGTTAGGTTTAAGTAGTTCTAAGTTCTAGGGGACTGATGACCACAGATGTTAAGTCGCATAGTGCTCAGAGCCATTTGAACCATTTATTTCTCATCCAACTTAAAAGTAATTTTACATTTACACAAGCAGACACAGTAACACTATTTTCACAGATAGTCTCCTTGATTTGGTGGAGAGCAGGGCACCCATACAATTCCAGATCTTGAATAGCAGAAAACTTGGAGATTCGACACATCCATGAGATCTTCTCCTTTAAGTAGATAATGATATCCGTGTGGTTGAATAATCGAAGAAACGTCACCATATGCTATTAGGATACGGCAGGCTCACCCCAGTGAATTACATGGTAGAATCGTGTTAACCACTTTGCATTCTTCCCTGTTTTAGCACACTTCAGATCCTTGAAGGACTCTGATGACGCAGTCTCTATTACTCTGGCATCTTCTGTGTATGCTACGAATGCAACAGCTTTAAATATGGTCTACGCTCATCATCATAGAAACTCTGAGCGTGTGCAATGACGCTCGCACCTTGAGGAATCGTTGTGAATACTCTGGGTATGACGCTGCACCTGTTCATTTATACAGCTCATTGCGCAACTTCTGTGAGCGGGCAGTAGTTGATCACACAATCATCCATAGCTAGAGCATACGGCGGAGTGTGTTCCGGTGAATTTTCTGAAGATTCAAATTCAGTTGGTACATCTATAGATCCAGATATAACTATCTCATACTGTTTTGAGCGGTCTGTTACGACGATCGGTGATAGCTTCTCGAATTTCCGTGGACTGAGTAGACACCCTCCACTTTCATAGTAAGAAACATGAAACCCCACATACATGTCATTGGCTAGACTGTGTACATTTGCATCCCATTGCTGGTCTAAATTGTGGTATGGGTGGAATTCCTAATTCAGGTTCACTCTGGCATTAGTTAATTTGCAGTTGTCGAATACTGTGTAATCATTTGTTATATTCCCTCTTCTATCAGTCTCAAATGCAAGTCTGATGAATCTAGGCATTTCTAGCTGACAAGAGGCTTTAGTAGTCCATGTGTGTCTGCTTGCAGTCGGTAGCACTGGGTACTTGAAAATCCCTCAAGAGCGGAATGTTGGTGATAGAAATGTACCGGAATTCCGAACTTTTAAAAGCTTCAACTGCTCCTCGTCTGCCAGAGAGATGTGAGGTATTTGTCACATTGACCTCCTGATTGTGATCAAATTCTCCTCTTGAGCTCTTTGAATGTGTTGTGTTGTTATCCATCACATGCCGCACCAGAAGGAATTCCTGTTTATCATTCCTAATAATCTGTTTCATCTCCTTAAAGTAGCCCACAGGTATTTTTAGAGGTATGCATACAGTAAATCGTTTGCACTCTGCAACTGTTCTATCTACCGGATCGTCTATGAACCATCCTACGTTTTCTAAACTATTCAAATCCATGGGTTATGCAGAGACATATGTTTTAAGGGTTTATGTTACGCCAGCACTACGTGTGTGATCGATCTCAGACCCATCGAGTTCATAGTGTATCTCTTGAAACAGGGATGCTAAAGCGTTATGAGTAGACTTGGATCCCACTGTAGCCCTGCCGTCGGCTTCCTTGAACGATCCCTCAAAAATTAGGAAATTCTTGCTTGAAAGGGTCAGCGCATCTTGGTGGTGGATGACAATCCTAATTTCATGACGTGGTTGAAGCATTCTTGACGTATAATATGCTCGTCATACTCTACTGGACTGATCACATTGAGATGAGGACGTCATTTCGAGTTTTCGCTGATTTAAGAAACTCGTAGTTCACACGTGTTTGGCAGCGAAGTGACGTGCTGCGGATTATGTGCACTGGTTTTATACCATACACCCAACACACCTTAAATGTAATCGTACAAAGATTTCCTCGCCGGGAAGGAACAACTTGATTATTCTGGTCGTAGCCGTAACAATCATATTCCCTATTGCCTTAGATGTAATCGTACAATGATTTCCCCGCTGTGAAGGTCAACAAGTTGATTAATCTGGCGGTAGCTGTGACAATCTTATTCCCTATTGCAAATGAGGGGAAAAATCCGTAAATAGTATGAATCAAACTGTCGTTGAGATAGATGTTTGTTGCAATGCTATACTAGACTCAGATTGTACTGACAGGCAGTATGGCCACAGTCTGACCTGATTTGTAAAACTTACTGGGATAATTTACTGGGATCCTTCTGCAAAACCTGACCTTTTGCGAACCCAGTAGGCGGCCTGCTGAAACTTTCTGGTTAAAGTCAATCGTTGCATTCACAACTATTATTTGAGATTTAAGTGCACTGATGTTTGCACGTAGCTCAGTACCTCAGCCGGACTGTTTTAGAACTTTGTTCAAATCGTTGGTATCATATGCACCACGCTCTATTTTTCACCCTTAATATCCAGATGCAGTTTGTTCTCAGCTTTGATGATATATGGGATGTTGTTGTACGTCTCCAGCCCAGTAATTCAATACTCCATTCACCAATGCTCACACAATGGAATCTTTGAAAGCTGATTTTTTTTCTACCAAACTTAAGTAGGTCAGTATTTGTGATTGCCCGATCTGGTAGGCCTGCTAATCGGCATTTTTTATTTATGAATACTCCAAGCCCTTTCCGTTATAGTTTCATGTATAGTCCTTTTTCCAATGTCTGTGGTTACCATCACGTAGTTATATCTTCATGCTTCTTCTAGCTACGCTTTAGAGTTTTGCGCGTTCTTGACTGTTCAATCAATAGTTGTAACACAACCAGCGAGGGACCCTACCTCTGGGAGAGCGTAGAGGCCTGGGAAGAGGAATGGAAGAAAACCACCAGACGTCTTGGGTATTGATAGAACTTCAGGTGCTTTAACCGATCCCCTTCTTCTTCCTGCACCCTTTTGCTTCAGAGCGTTTTTAGCTGCACACATCGTTGTTAGGATACAGTTCTTCAAAAACTTTTTCTTCCCCACTTAAATTTTCCATGCATTGTTTTATCAACAGCAAATGCATTGAACTACACTAATAACCTTTCTTTTGCTTATCGCCTTGGCCTTATCAGCTAAAATCCCGTCTGCAATGTGATGACTAGAGACTTCTTTATTGGCAGGTTATGTGACGTCGTGTTCCATATACACTTCGTCCAGCAGATTAACCCGCTTATCACATCATATCAAGCGTTTCTGAAGCTTTGTTCTAGATCCACAATATTTATATACCAGAATGTGTAATTCCACTGGCAGTTTGCCAGAATACCACCACCTCCCCTAATGCATATGCTAGCACGCTACTGCGGTGATTGTGGACTGCGCACCCCATCATACAGCAAATCGTTAACGGCAGTCCAACAGCTATGTGTTGCAGGAAAACCAAGCCATTTCGCTAGTGCTCTATTTCCCCGACGTCTTATAACTGTCTCCACAGAAATACATCCGATTCTGAGCTTTCATGCAACTCCTCGGTGTAGCCTGCAATTTCTTCATCTGTACTATCCTTCAAGACATAAGTTATCGGCTTTCTCGGTTTACCAGTTTGGCAGGTATGATTTCTCAAACGCTGCCTTGTGTTTTGAGATACATACCAAGTCACCTACCTTAAATTTCTGATTGAGTGGATACAGCATTTTAATGCGATAGTACGCCGTATCCATGAGTCTATTATCACGAACATCGATTGGTATGTTGTGCTATTTCTGGTTCGATTATACTGAGCAACTTTTTCTGGGAGGATATCTTTCCATTTGTATGAGTCACGAACAATAAACACATCCACATTTGACCTTTTATTGTTCTACTCAGATGTTCCACGATACTCTCCTTCACGTGGGTGAATGTTGAGTAGTGATGTATTCCATTCCGCTGCATCACAGTCTTGAAATACCTATCGTAAACTCTCCACCTTGATGGGTTTGGAGGTTGTCTGGGCATCGATTAGTTCCCGCCTGCAGCCAACGCTCGATCACATCCGCAACATTTCTCCCCGTTTTCGTTTTCAAAAGGTAATGCCTGAGCAAATCTGGACTATGTATCAATTACCATTAAAATATATGCCATGAGCAGATGTAGTCCATCCAATAGCTCTGCAATTCGATTGTTCACTGCTCTATGCTCAATGTCAATACCATAATTGCTGCTGCTGTTGTTTTCATCATCGAGTACTCGTTTTGTAACGGTTTTATATTTCTTGTTGCCCTGGCTTTTTGCATCGGTCAAATACAGTAGTCCACCGTACATTTCCCTATCATTAACTGAATGATTTACGGGTTTTTCCGTGGGTGTTAGGAAAATGAGATTCATTAAGGTAGTTGTTCTCTCCAACTGCCTATCACCAGTCTGTATTGTGTCATCAGTTACGATTATAGCCTGCATACGCGTACGGTCTCTCCCTGCAAACCTTGAGTGTTCTACCTCTCTGGACAGGGGCTTGACGGATAATGTATTCGTCAATGGCAACACCATCGTTATCATGTGGGTTTGGTTTTTCTGAGAGCTTCCTGAGAAATTCAGTAACCGCATGAAAGATCTATCCTAGTGTTTGCTGTCGATCCATATGCCCTAACATTAGCAATCGTAATTTCTCTCCCACCAATTTGAAGATTGAGAGGGAAGGGGACGGGAAAGGACAGCAGGGGCGCGGGGAGAGGAGGTAGCCCAATTGACCAATTTTCCCACCAAAATTTGAACTTCCCGCCATCATGTCAGTGTGACGTAGCCCTATCTACAGATTTTAGATTTTTATCTTGTACGTGTAGATAAGAGTTGAATTTAAGTTATCAATCTCCAAAACTCTCGGGACAACGTTTTGTATCGAAACAACGAAGAAACTTGAAATTTTAACGCTTTTTTCACGTTTACAACTACTGCTCATAAGCCACGAGTATGCGTCCTTCTGCAGAATTTATTCATACCAGAAAGAAAATTTGATTGAAGGATTGAAGGATTAATTTAAATGTCAAAATAGGGGCAGCTGTTTGGCCGCATTCAGTTGTCAAAGTTCGTTCATCTTTACGAATTTGCCTAAAAAGCCGACACCAACACTTGTAACTTAAAAACGGCTACTTCAAACGAAAACTGTCAAGTTTTCAAAGTTGTAGATGATGAAATTTCATGTTACAAAAGCGTCAAGTTACTCAGTTTCGGGCACTATAAAGTGTTCATACACCTTTTTTTTAAGTCAAATTTATTCAATGAAATGAAATTTTCAGTGGGAACACGGCTATCTAATGAGCACATATGTGTTTTACATGTCTACCTTTTTAATTTTCTTCGTTCATGTGTGTTTTAATTCATTTTTATCCTTGCCTTAATAGGTAATAGAGGTCTAGTTTTCAGCATAATCTCAGTTCACTGTGGCAGCCTTACAGAGATGGGCTTTATGCGTGCCTGGTAACATTCTACTGGTGGACGTTGCGTCCTCATCAACCACTTCCAGACAGCTCGAAGTCGGAAGGAGCGAGATTGGGTGTACAGCACAGATGAGGAAGAACAGTCCAATGAAGTTTTGCGAGCTCCTCTCGGGGGGGGGGGGGGGGGGGGGGGGGGGGAGCAGACTTGGGTGAGGCCTTGCGTTGTCATAGAGAAGCAGAAATTCGTTTGCATTTTCGTGGCAACGAGCAGGATGAATTTTTAACCCCAGTTTCCTGAGGGTAGCACAGGGACTGACCATGGTTTTTCACTGCCATGTCTCCTCCGTTGGCATTGTACAAGCGGCTATGAATACCTGCGGTGATCGGTTTTTCCGCCAAAAGAAACACTCTGCTTGGAAAGTAGCCACCTTGCCGACACCATCTTGAAGGTTACGTATAGTGCTGCCACCTATTGGAACTTCGTGAAACTATAGGGGCTGAAGCACGAAATATTCCACGATGTTCCACAACAGATTCTGCCTTTTTTAAACCGAACTTGGTCCAGAAAAAAAGTGTTGCATTACTTATTGAATGCCCCTCGTATGATGGAAAGCTGCAGTAGATTAATATTCAGAATGAAGAATATAAGAATAGAAGTATAACAAATGAAAGCGGCAGTTTAAATCTTGCACCAAACAAACGCAGCAACTGCGACTAGAGTAGTAGGGAGAGAGCACTGGAACGGGAAACGGCAGAGAAGTTTGGTTCGTAGAATGCGCACGGAGATGGAAGGTAGAGAAGGGACGGGAGAACATGGAAGTTAGGCGGCGGGAGACGGTGCGGCCGCAGCGCTGGGCGGCAGTATTACTTTATAGCGGGCGCCGGCGGTCGTATAAGGGGAGGGTCGTGCGGCGTGACTGGCGTAGCGACTGCGGCAACTCCTCGAGACCTCGCGCCGGGGGCGGATCTCCGAGGCTTACCGGAGCCGTGTGCGGGGACAGCCGGAGTGACCTGCGACATGCGTAGCAGAGCAGAAATATACGTCCACACCCTATTTCACCTGTTCCGGCCGTGAATGGTGCACGAGGAAAATGAAAGATTCACGGTAAGCCGACCTCCTTTGTGCCTCATACGTATCATACACTTTCTTCTTTCCCGATCTTTTGTGAATAATTATTACAAGTTTTAAAGAGTTATTAAATGGTTGTAGATGATGCCATTGTGTTCAGTTTTCGTTAATTAGACACGATTACCTGCTTGCTTGCAACGTATTGTATGTGTTCAACAAAATGGTTCAAATGGCGCTGAGCACTATGGGACTTAACTGCTGATGTCATCAGTCCCCTAGAACTTAGAACTACTTAAACCTAACTAACCTAAGGACATCACGCACATCCATGCCCGAGGCAGGATTCGAACCTGCGACCGTGGCGTTCGAGCGGTTCCAGGCTGTAGCGCCTAGAGCCGCTCGGCCATTCCGGCCGGCATGTGTTCAACAACACCGAAGGGTAAGCCGCATAGTCTGTGAACAGTCTAACAAAATTTCACAGGCGTCCTTTCACAATTAGGCAGATGACTGACTAATGAGCAAGTGCAGGAGGTCGTAGCTCGATGCATCTCAATTATTCAAACTGACTAGCATAGTGCATTGTGCATATCTACATCTACATGATTACTCTTCAATTCCCAATTGAATGCCTAGTAGAAATTCATCGAACCACCTTCAAGCTATCTGTCTATCGTTACACACTCGAAGAGCGCGCAGGAATAACGAATACTTAAATCTTCCCGTGCGACCTCTGATTATTTTGTTATGATGGTCATTCCTCTCTATGTAAGTGGGCGCCAACAAGGGTTAAGTTAGTAATAGAAATTTCATGAGAAGGTTCCGCCGTAACGTAAAAAGCCTTTGGTTTAATGACTGCCACCACAATTCGCGTATCAGATCCGCGGCGCTCTCTCCCCTATTTCGAGATAGTGAAAAACGAACTGCCCTTCTTTGAACTTTTTCAACGTCGTCCGGTGACCCCATCTGTTGTGAATCCCACACCTCATAGCAGTACACCAGAAGAGGGCGGACAGGCATAGTCGTCCTGTTGCATTTCCTTTCTACCAATAAATCGCAGTCTTTAACTTGCTTTGTTCACAAATTTATCTATATGATCATTCTATTTTAAGTCATTCGCAGTTGTAATTCTTGAGTATTTAGTTGAATTTACAAAATGGTTCAAATGGCTCTGAGCACTATGGGACTTAACATCTGAGGGCATCAGTCCCCTAGAACTTAGGACTACTTAAACCTAACTAACCTAAGGACGTCACACACATCTATGCCCGAGGCATAATTCGAACCTACGACCGTAGCGGTCGTGCGGTTCGAGACAGAAACGCCTAGAACAGCTCGGCCATAACGGCCGGCTAGAATTTACAGCCTTTATATTTGTGTGTTTTAGTGTGTAGGCAAAATTTTGTGGATTCCTTTTAGTGCGCATGTCGATGGCTTCCCACTTTTCGTTATTTAGAGTCAATTTCCTGTTTCCGAGCCTTACAGATTTCTTGTCTAAATTAGTTTTCAGTTTGTTTTGACCATCTAATGACATTGACAGGATCATCTGCAGACAATCTAAGATTAGACCCTAAACGGTTAATGTTGATCAAGAACATCAGAGAACCTATAACACTTACTTGAGGAACACCAGATATTACTTCTGTTTCACTCGATGACTTTCCAGCAGTTACTACGAACTGTGACCTTCCTGACAGGAAATCATTAATCTACTCGCACAACTGAGACGATTAGAAATCGCTTGAGAGGAATGGTGTCATATTTTTTGGCAGCTCAAGCACGACTACCTGATTTAGTAACTGATTTTTTTACTGCCGACTGACTGACATGATCTAAGGATCCTTCCATGGAATCGAAACCAGGCACAATTTTTTAAAGAATATGCAGTGTAAAAGGACAAAAAGTATGTTGTAAGTTTGAAAGGTGGCTACACTGAGCCACAGCGCCAGAGATCGCGCCAGAGAGTATTATTCCGCCGCCTCCACTGGCAGTGCTTGTCGAGAACTCGAAGTAGTCAGTTTTTGCTGAGATGTCGTAGTGAAAAGTTCTTGTTGAGAAGTCGTGGTGGAGAGTGCTTGTCGAGAACTCGTAGTAGAGTGCTTGCTGAGATGTCGTAGTGAAAAGTTCTTGTCGAGAAGTCGTAGTGGAGAGTGCTTGTTCCATGTTTCATGCAGTTGTTTGATGGACTAGACAGCAGATGTTATTCGAATGGAGATATTGTAAATGACCAGAGTGCTTTTCGTCAATATATATGAAGGTAAAATATTCCTTGTTTTTTTCATTATTTCAGTGTCTTAAATAATGCGTCATTACAGGTTCAGTCAACAAAGCATCTGGTTCGTGTTCTTGTATTAGAGTGTAATTCTGGTTTCCTTACGCAATTATAGTATTTATATTTTTTAATTACTTCAGTATAAATGATATTTAAAATTTCTTGTCTTATTGAAGAAGAACCGTGCCAGATGTGTACGTTGAATCACACTTCCACACACAGAACAGTTACACTTGTGCTTTGTTGTTGCGTTGGTTTTATAGCTGCTGGGGACTTAATTAATTAATTGTGTTAACGGAAAATTTCATTCCATTCTTTGTTGTTATTCTGTGCAGTCAGATCCCGTACTAAAACTAGTCAGGGCCAACCGTTTACGAGACTTCGTAATCGGACATACAACTACTAAAAATAAATTAAAAGTATTTGCATTTCATATTTATTTAATTAAGCCCCCATGCAAGTTCTGCACTGCCGCTGACACTGCTGATCCATGGTCTGCGAGACCCATCTTCTTCTCTACAAGGGAGTAAAAGGTGGCTATTTCTCGGAACTTCTATTTCGTTACAGTACATTTTGCCCTTTTGTTTACATATATAAACACAAGCTCTCTCTTTGCTTGAGCACTGTGACACACTTGTCTTTGGTGAGTCGGTTTTGCTCTCGACCAATAGTATTCGTCCGCAGGTGAAGAATATGTGGTCTTACTTGTTTCGAAGGTGTTGGTCATTATTCTCGCTCACTTTTTGATTTAACTTGGTGAAGTAAATTCAAAGAAGTGCTTTGGGCTGTTTTTCTGATGTTGAGAAGGATACTGGTTTTGTTTGGCCGAGCTCTATGCTGTTGAGCAGATGTGCCGAAGCGTAGGTTGAGACTAAAGCAATTTATTTACAGTGATGAAAGTAAGATTTACGTCACGAGGCTAGGTTGGTAATGTTTCTTGTATTACCCTGCGAGCAGCTATCCGATTACGTGTGTCCGCACAATGCAAGAGGTGCTCAGCGGTTGCTATCAACAACTGCTTGGGACCTATTTATTATTTCGTATATTGCTTTATTTAGTAATATACACTCCTGGAAATGGAAAATAGAACACATTGACACCGGTGTGTCAGACCCACCATACTTGCTCTGGACACTGCGAGAGGGCTGTACAATCAATGATCACACGCACGGCACAGCGGACACACCAGGAACCGCGGTGTTGGCCGTCGAATGGCGCTAGCTGCGCAGCATTTGTGCACCGCCGCCGTCAGTGTCAGCCAGTTTGCCGTGGCATACGGAGCTCCATCGCAGTCTTTAACACTGGTAGCATGCCGCGACAGCGTGGACGTGAACCGTATGTGCAGTTGACGGACTTTGAGCGAGGGCGTATAGTGGGCATGCGGGAGGCCGGGTGGACGTACCGCCGAATTGCTCAACACGTGGGGCGTGAGGTCTCCACAGTACATCGATGTTGTCGCCAGTGGTCGGTGGAAGGTGCACGTGCCCGTCGACCTGGGACCGGACCGCAGCGACGCACGGATGCACGCCAAGACCGTAGGATCCTACGCAGTGCCGTAGGGGACCGCACCGCCACTTCCCAGCAAATTAGGGACACTGTTGCTCCTGGGGTATCGGCGAGGACCATTCGCAACCGTCTCCATGAGGCTGGGCTACGGTCCCGCACACCGTTAGGCCGTTTTCCGCTCACGCCCCAACATCGTGCAGCCCGCCTCCAGTGGTGTCGCGACAGGCGTGAATGGAGGGACGAATGGAGACGTGTCGTCTTCAGCGATGAGAGTCGCTTCTGCCTTGGTGCCAATGATGGTCGTATGCGTGTTTGGCGCCGTGCAGGTGAGCGCCACAATCAGGACTGCATACGACCGAGGCACACAGGGCCAACACCCGGCTTCATGGTGTGGGGAGCGATCTCCTACACTGGCCGTACACCACTGGTGATCGTCGAGGGGACACTGAATGGTGCACGGTACGTCCAAGCCGTCATCGAACCCATCGTTCTACCATTCCTAGACCGGCAAGGGAACTTGCTGTTCCAACAGGACAATGCACGTCCGCATGTATCCCGTGCCACCCAACGTGCTCTAGAAGGTGTAAGTCAACTACCCTGGCCAGCAAGATCTCCGGATCTGTCCCCCATTGAGCATGTTTGTGACTGGATGAAGCGTCGTCTCACGCGGTCTGCACGTCCAGCACGAACGCTGGTCCAACTGAGGCGCCAGGTGGAAATGGCATGGCAAGCCGTTCCACAGGACTACATCCAGCATCTCTACGATCGTCTCCATGGGAGAATAGCAGCCTGCATTGCTGCGAAAGGTGGATATACACTGTACTAGTGCCGACATTGTGCATGCTCTGTTGCCTGTGTCTATGTGCCTGTGGTTCTGTCAGTGTGATAATGTGATGTATCTGACACCAGGAATGTGCCAATAAAGTTTCCCCTTCCTGGGACAATGAATTCACGGTGTTCTTATTTCAATTTCCAGGAGTGTACATTCAAACATGTCAAGCTTTCCCAAAGTGTAAGATTAATTTCTCGAGCAGTGAGATTCATGTTCTTCACACGATGTTGCTTTAGTTTCTCAAGTTCAATCTTGGTTTCGTTCGTTGTAATATCAAATGTTCAAATGTGTGTGAAATCTTATGCGACTTAACTGCTAACGTCATCAGTCCCTAAGCTTACACACTACTTAACCTAAATTATCCTAAGGACAAACACACACAACCATGCCCCAGGGAGTACTCGAACCTCCGGCGGGACCAGCCGCCCAGTCCATGACTACAGCGCCCAAGACCGCTCGGCTAATCGCGCGCGGCCGTTGTTATATCCTTACGACATTGTGAAGTTTTTCTCACTTCAGGTCAGTATATTGCTAGTTAAACTCACATCCTGAGACTTATTAGAATGTGCTACACGGGTGGAGCACAATCTTCTTGTGTCTTATGAAAATTAACTACACTCGTCACAGCTACTGCGACGAATCGACATTCAGCTGCAGAACCGCCAGTGAACATGACAAATAATAATAATAGAATTTCTCTGCGTGCTAAGGAGGTTTCAGGCGCTGATTGAAATGTGATAATTACGGCTTCTTAATTCAGCTAGGAAGGAAATCAGGGAAGGGCTGGACCATTGGGCATTTCACTCACCACATTCGCTGCTACAACACAAATTTATTTTACACAGTTCTAATCACATAGCAGTCAAGTAAACCTTTTTTTAATTAATTAAAAGCCCAACCGTTGAAACATTTCAAATTCAATGGTAATTTCATTAATTTACAGAAAGTTTAAAGTTAATTTTAATGTAAGATGACAATGCTCTTTAAAGTTAGACACTCCCTATACAAGGCACAGAAAGAAATAAGGGTAAAGTCGTAATAAAGGCAGACGTAAATCTAAACAACAGTAGAAAAACAGATCCGAAGGACTTTAAATTCCAAATGGTGAGAATAAAACATGATTTAAACTTGACTGATAAAAAAAACTAAAATCGTACTTAAAACAATGGAAATCAATTTAACACCAGTATCTAGGCAAGATAATTGTGAGCCCAGCAACACACATCAGTTGAAGACTTAACACAATTTCCAACAGCACAAAAATAATTAAGTTACAACAAATCCGGACGCACATCAAAAATTACTCAAGCGATGGCCACAAGTTAACGAATACAAATTCAGAATTATTTCAAGTATAAACTCGAACAGGGATCAAGCAGTGCCGCAACGGTGGGAGGAAAGACGGACAGCGGCGAGAGCTGCCGATCGTATACACTCAAAAAAGGCGAAAGCACTCGGCTAAGCAAGCCGACAGGCCGTGTGTAAGTGGGGCCCGATACTGGGTAACACGTACCGGCAATGAGTTAAAAACTATTATTAACGACAGTTCCTTGCAGCACAAATAAATTCAGTTAGAATTCCGGCACACAGCTGCCCATCAAATAAATAACTCTAAGGGTAGCATTAATTTATGTGAGTTTTTACCAAAAACATTCAACAGAAAGTACTAGTATCAGAATTTTTCGTTCCAGAAAACCGTTAAAGCAGTCATAAGGATACTCGCATGACATCCAAAACTCATCCGTACACACATTAGTCCATAGCGGTTCGGAGACAACACCTGGAACAGACTGAAATTTGTCTGAGCCACTTAAATATAACAGACGCACTGTATAATCTCTTAGACAGCATAAGCCTTTACCATTAGCTTCGAGAAAAGAGAACAACAAAACCAATCATAAATAGTAACTTGTGAGAACATTTCTCTTGGATAACATCAGTCTTTTTTAATACTTAAAAATGCACATGAACAATCACAATCGCGAGAAATTTCTTATTTTAATGAGGTTACCGATTTCGGTCTGTTTTAGACCTTCTTCAGACCTCATACCATGGTGATAGACGGTGGCTGTGAACGGAGCAGGCTATGACTCCAAGCACGCTAACTGCTAACATGCAGTGGAATCGGAGCGCCTGCTCCATTCACAGCCGCCGTCTATCACCATCGTATAATGTCTGAAGATGGTCTAAAACAGACTGAAACCGGTAACCTCAACAAAAAGAAAATAGTTTCTTGTGGTTGTCACTGTTTACGTGCATTTTCAAGTAAATTATAAATAGGCCAGTAAGATAGCAAAACCGACACACATTCTGACACGAATAATCAAACATCCGTGGTAACTGGTTATACTAAACATTTCACTGAGTCTACATGACCAGTAATTTACTTTAAAAATTAGAAGAATTAATGGGATGTGGATCAAGAACAGGCAACGCATACGCTAATGCACACCGCACACCTTCTAGAACACGGAGCTTCACCATGGCCAAAGGTTCACCAGCATCACAGATACATAAGGTTAACACATAAGACAAATTACATAAGGTTAACACATAAGACAAATTACTAGATAGCAGTCAGTGAATCAGTCGAAAATGTCTACCAGGTTTTGGAATCACAGTGCCCCTTGAATACCATGGAGACACGAGCTTACGTACGCAACAAACAGAAGGAAGACAGACCAAAATGACAGTGAACACCGCCCTGACAGTTCGGCGCCCTTCTGATAAACACACACACACAAGCCACGCTGTTACTCACAAGGGAACCTCCCCATCGCACCCCCCTCAGATTTAGTTATAAGTTGGCACAGTGGATAGGGCTTCAAAAACTGAACACAGATCAATCGAGAAAACAGGAAGAAGTTGTGTGGAACTATGAAAAAAATTAGTAAAATATACAAACTGAGTAGTCCATGTGCTCGATATGCAACATCAAGGAGAATATGAACTCAGAAGCGCCGTGGTTCCGTGGTTAGTGTGAGTAGCTACGGAACCGGAGGTCCTTCGTTCAAGTCTTCCCTCGACTGAAAATTTTACTTTCTTTATTTTCGCAAAGTTATGATCTGTCCGTTCGTTCATTGACGTCTCTGTTCACTGTAATAAGTTTAGTGTCTGTGTTTTGCGACCGCACCGCAAAACCGTGCGATTAGTAGACGAAAGGACGTGCCTCTCCAATGGGAACCGAAAACATTTGATCACAAGGACATAGGTCAACCGATTGCTCCACAGGAAAACACGTCAGATATATTCTATGCAACACTGGTGACGGCATGTGTGTCACATGACAGGAATATGATGTCGACCCACCTAACTTGTACACTTAGCGAATGGGTAAAAAGATTCTTCTACCTTGCCTGATTTAGGTTTTCTTGTGGATGTGATAATCACTCTCAAAAAAGTGATGAAAACATAAGAGTTTGTCACATAAACTGAAAATAGAAAATTAAAATTTTCACTCGAGGGAAGACTTGAACTTACGACCTCTCGTTCAGTAGCTGCTCTCGCTAACCAGGAAACCACGACGCTCCTTAACTGCCATTTTCCTTGATGTTGCCTATCTTCGCATGGACTACTCCGTTTGTATATTTTATTAATTTTTTTCATAGTTTCACACAACTTCTTCCTGTTTCCTCGATTGATCTGTGTTCAGTTTTTGAAGCCCTATCCACTGTGCCACCTTATAATTAAATCTGAGGGGGGTGCGATGGGGAAGTTCCCTTGTCAGTAACTGACACGTGGTAATATGACCCCAAAATTGGTGGCCCGCCAATAGCTAATACCAAGGCGAAGAGGCTCCACGAAAAGCTCGTTATAGCTTCGTTCTTCAGCTCCTAGTGTCCAGAAAACCGGCCACCACGCCAGGAGCCGGCACACCAGAGGGCGCCGCGATCCAGCAGCGACATGGCGAGAAAGCCACTACGGTTCACTACCAAAGGGCAAGTCCTCTTATGCTGGGATGCTGACTGTTGCTATGAGTTATCGTATTGTGTCGCTTCTTTCATCTGGCGCAATGTTATGTACGAAGCGAATCACATAACTGTTTCTGCAATTTGCATTTCAAAAGAGGATACAGCCTCGTTGCACAACTGGACGCTATAAGCGAAAAGGTAACACAAGCTCAAGGTACCCTGTTTCTTTTACGAACCTATTCACATGCTGCTTACACATATTAGATATACAGGCCCATCGGTTTCTTTACTGTGTAACTATATTTTCTACTTACTTTCGAGTCAGATCGTCTTACTACGTTTGTTCACTTGAACAATATTAATTTACATTCTGCACTTCTTCAGAATATCAGGTTTCACTGTTTGTGAGATTTATCTTTGCTTCTTTGCACACACACAAACATACACCCCCCCCCCCCACCCACCCACCCACACACACACACACACACACACACACACACTCGCCTTTCAATAGGTAACGGTTCACTTTCTGATTTCAGGGAGTCTCTCAAGTTTTGTTATACGTTTGAACCCTTTTAGCCAATCTGTACGGGATCTCCTCAATAACTGAATTATTTCTCACCTACGTGGAATCTATCGGTTAGGTCCCACTGCAGCTAATTACCATCGTCTGCTCGATCCTGAGGTCTAACGGAACTACACGTAATCCAATTTTATCAAATGTTGGATATACATCGTGACAGACCCATTGAATAATGATCCAGCTAAAGGCTAGCACTGAAGCCCCAAACGTCCACACCAAACATAAAAAGCTTATCCAAGGGAAACACTGTGCTGGGATCTGCCAAAATAGTGTGTTTTAGCTCCAGCGCTGTTGATAAAAATCCTAATGAAATTCGCTCTTAATGGGACTACCATTGTTACAAGACGACCTACTTCTAAATTTTGCGCTGTAAAATAACTTCCAAGTGGTAATATCTCGCCGTTTTACAAGAGTTGAACATGTATAGTAAAGATTTCTGCAGCACGTTTTGAAGAAGTTATGTGAATTTGGCCTTGATTTCTTTTTCTTATGATTAAGTAGCTGCTAATGTAACTTTCTTTAGTTCTAATGTTATCGCAACTTAGTTATTAAGGTAATCGCTCTATAAAAGTGCACCACGAAGGAATTATCCAAATGGGACGCAAAATTGGTAGTTGTACGTACAGACCAACAAATGATTACAACTTCTGAGAAATTGGATGAATTACTCAAAGGAAAGGGATTCAAAAACTGAGAAAGTCAATAACTTGTTGGTCCACTTCTGGCTCTTATGCAAGCAGTTATTCGGCTAGGCATTGATTGACAGAGTAGTTGGATCACCTCCTGAGGGATATCGTGCCAAATTCTGTCCAACTGGTGAGTCAAAATCCCGGACTAGGTGTAGGGCCCTGCCCTATAATGCTGCAAACATTCTCATTGGGGAGAGAACCGGAAAACATTCTGGCGAAGATAGGGTTGGCAAGCACGAAGACAAGCAGTGTAAAATCTCGCCATTTGCGGGCGGGCATTATCTTGCTGAAGTGTAAGCCCAGGATGACTTTCACTAACGGCCACGGAACGGCGCATAGAATATTATCGAAGTACCACTGTGCTTTAAGGGTGCCGCGGGCGACAATTAAATGGGTTCAAATGGTTCAATGGGACTTAACATCTGAGGTCATCAGTCCCCTAGAACTTAGAACTACTCAAACCTAACTAACCTATGGACATCACACAGATCCATGCCGGAGGCAGGATGCGAACCTGCGACCGTAGCGGTCGCTCGGTTCCAGACTGAAGCGCCTAGAACCGCTCGGCCACACTGGCAGGCAAACTAAACGCGTAGTGCTATGAAATAAAATAGCTGCCCAGACCATCACTGCCTGATGCCGAGCCATATGGTCGGCGACAGTCAGGTTGGTACCCATCACTGTCCGGGGCCCCTCCAGATACATCGCCGCTGGTTATCGAAGCTCATTTCGAAACGGGATTCATCACTGAAAACAATTCTACTCCAGTCAATGAAATTCCAGGCCGAAGACGTGTCCGGAGACGCTCCGGGCAACGGTTAGACACCAACCTGACTGTCGCCTCCATTCATACAGGAGTCATGGTCTCGAGAGCTATTCCTTTTCATAACAGAACCTCTTTGGTTTTCATTCGCCACACCTTTACAGCTCAGCAGTACTTCAGAAATATTCTATACTTCGTTTAGTTGGCCTTCATGGCTCGCTATCCCAAGTTTTCACTTCAGCAAAATAAAGCCCACCTGCACACGACGAGAATTTCTACTGCTCCTCTTTGCCAAACCACACTTCACGCAACAAGGTCACAAGAGCTCTCCTCGAGTGAGGATGTTCGGACTATTGTGAGAATGGCCCTCCGACCAGTTCGGGGGGGGGGGGGGGGGGGGGGGTTTGACGATCCATAATTTGGCACGGTATCCCTCAGAAGGAGATCCAATAACGTGAATGAATGCCAATCCGCATAACTGCATGATCATATTGTGGTGTTGCAGTTATTCTTGTTATGTCCGCGCTTGCTACGAGATGGGAAGGCACATTTTGTCTGTTTTATTTCACTCAGACATTGGGTTATTTTTGTTTTCTAACTGTAAAATTGTTGTTGCATATTAACATTTAGCGAAACTTTTGGTACATAATATTTACAATTGTGAATGAATAATTGTAATAAAATATTACACTTCATTTGTTCATAGTTCACAGGTGAGATATTTATTAACGACCTGATGCACTATGTGTTGTTTATAAGATTATGTCAAAGCTCTATTTATAGGTAATTGGCAAAAAGACTGGATATATGCATTAGTTTACATACCTTACATGGCAATTTTTATTTTTCTATTTATTATGCATTTACAAAAGGAAATGAGTATACATCACGTTTTTCGTGTGTAACTTGCGGTTTTGATATTGTGGTGGCTTCTCATATGTTGTTGGCAAAGTGAATAGGTAGATTTTGTGATCTATAATTGCTTGACACTGCACTTTCTCCGATTTTTCAAGACACAGACAGTGTTTTCGCCGCCATTAAGTGTTGTGGCTGTGTAGTATACATTTGTTTCGTAGCGCGTTTGGCAGGGATTTCAGAGCAAGGTATACAGAACACCTCAGAGCACTGAAAATCAATAGCTCACACTCAACACCTGCTTTCTTTGGGTTTCGAATTATTATACTCTTCTTGATGTCTGAGGGTATTTCGCTGTCTCATCCATCTTGCTCACTAGATGGTAGAGTTTTGTTAGGCCTGGCTTTCCCAAGGCTGTCATTAGTTCTAATGGGATGTTGTTGACTCTCGGTGCCTTGCTTCGACTTAGGTCTTTCAGTGCTCTGTCAAACTCTTGACGCAGTATCATATCTCCTGTTTCATCTTCATCTACATTCTCTTCCATTTCTATAATTTTGTTCTCATGAACATCGCCCTTGTACAGACTATATACTCCTTCCACCTTTCTGCTTTCCCTTCTTTGCTTATTATTTGATTTCCATCTGAGCTCTTGATATTCATGCAAGTCGTTCTCTTTTCTCCAAAGATCTCTTTAGGTTTCCTGTAGGCAGTATCTTTCTTACCCCTAGTGATATGCGCCTCTACATCCTTACATTTGTCCTCTAGCCCACCCTGCTTAGCCATTTTGCACTTCCTGTCGATCTCATTTTTGAGACGTTTGTATTCTTTTTTGCTTGCTTCATTTATTGCATTTTTGTATTTTCTCCTTTCATCAATTAAAGTCAATATTTCTGTTACCGAAGGATTTCTATTAGTCCTCGTCTTTTTACCTACTTGATCCGCTGCTACTTTCACTATTTCGTCTCTCAAAGCTACCCATTCTTCTTCTACTGTATTTCTTTCCCCCATTCTTGTCAATCGTTCCCTAATGCTCTCCCTGAAGCTCTCTAAAACCTCTGGTTTTTAGTTTATCCAGATCCCATCTCCAAAATTTCCCACCTTTTTGCAGTTTCTTCAGTTTTAATCTACAGTTCATAATCAATAGATTGTGGTCAGAGTCCACATCTGCCCCTGGAAATGTCTTACAATTTAAAACCTGGTTCCTGAATCTATGTCTTACCATTATATAATCTACCTGATACCTTCCAGTATCTCCAGGCTGCTTCCATGTATACAACCTTCTTTTGTGATTCCTGAACCAAGTGTTAGCTATGATTAAGTTATGCTCTGTGCAAAATTCTACCAGGAGGCTTCCTCTTTCATTCCTTACTTCCATTCCATGTTCACCTACTACGTTCCCTTTTCTTCCTTTTCCTGCTGACGAGTTACAGTCACCCATGACTATTAAATTTTCGTCTCCCCTCACTATCTGAATAATTTCTTTCATACATTTCATCAGTCCCTTCATCATTTGCGGAGCTAGTTTGCACATAAACTTGTACTACTGTGGTAAGCATGGGCTTCGTATCTATCTTGGCCACAATAATGTATTCACTATGCTGTTTGTAGTAGCTTACCCGCATTACTATTTTTTTATTCATTATGAAACCTTCTCCTGCATTACCCCTATTTGATTTTGTATTTATAACCCTGTATTCACCTGACCAGAAGTCTTGTTACTCCTGCCACCGAACTTCACTAATTCCCACTATATCTAACTTTAACCTATCAATTTCCCTTTTTAAATTTTCTAACCTACCTGCCCGATTAAGGGATCTGACATTCCACGCTCCGATCCGTAGAACGCCAGTTTTCTTTCTCCTGATAACAACGTCCTCCTGAGTAGTCCCCGCCCGGAGATCCGAATGGGGGACTATTTTACCTCCGGAATATTTTACCCAAGAGGACGCCATCATCATTTATCCATACAGTAAAGCTGCACGCCCTCGGTAAAAATTACGGCTGTAGTTTCCCCTTGCTTTCAGCTGTTTGCAGTACGAGCACAGCAAGGCCGTTTTGGTTAGTGTTAAAAGGCCAGATCAGTCAATCATCCAGACTGTTGCCCCTGCAACTACTGAAAGGGCTGCTGCCCCTCTTCAGGAACCACACGTTTGTCTGGCCTCTCAACAGATACCCCCCGTTGTGGTTGCTACGGTACGGCTATCTGTATCGCTGAGGCACGCAAACCTCCCCATCAACGGCAAGGTCATGGTTCATGGCGGGCAGAATATGTTAAAGACATAAAATCAAATACTTGAAACGGCATAAGAGGCCGAAACCTGGGCTGTACGTAAATAAACAGACAACAGTCTTATGGCGGGGTGTTCTTTTAAGAAATATTGTATGACTGTTGCTCAGGAATATCAAAAACGGTTTGCTGATGGGTAAGTATTGTATGGTATGTAGTTTATATTGTTTTCTTGCTAATGTTATAACCCACTGGTTTCGTCTGATAATTCTCTTCTTGACTGTTACGTCAATACACCTATAGATTGCAGCAAATAGCGCTTGAAACCGGTCGCCTTGGACGAATTGAAGCGAGCTACACATATTGAAAATGTTTCCTGGATTGTACTAGATATGAAAGAATACTGACGTAAGTATTTGTTTAACTGTTGTTTAGAAGTTATCTTCATAAATCCTTGTAGCTATATTTTTATGAATGTCTCTGCTGATTTATTATTATTAATCCCCAATATGTTGGTCATATAGGTATAGTCAGCCTTTCTCTCGCCACATTATCGTTCACTTTGACTACCGTAGGTCAGCTTGTACTAATAG
This sequence comes from Schistocerca americana, assembly GCF_021461395.2. Classification (NCBI taxonomy): domain Eukaryota; kingdom Metazoa; phylum Arthropoda; class Insecta; order Orthoptera; family Acrididae; genus Schistocerca; species Schistocerca americana. The sequence goes on along the minus strand of NC_060119.1, from coordinate 394,889,753 downwards.
ACCGCTTGCTGTTTTTGTCACTTGCCTTTTCTTTTATTAGTATCTTGGTAATCTTCTTCTATTAGAAACTGGGTACATTAAACTCGACATAACTGTGTTGAAAACAGTAGAATTATATATTCTGTTACATAACGGCATAAGAAGGAACGCTTCTTGAAGAGTTATTGCAAATTGTACCTTTATGACTAAGACGACGTTATATCCGATTTAGAGTGTCAGTTGAAGCTACCCAGATGCTGAGAAACAAAAGTTAGAGCAAGCAGGCTGATACAGTTAGTTAGGATAAAAAAGATTTTGAATATGATGCGGACATGGGACAAGATATCGAATCTTTCAGCCGTTGTCGGCCGTTGACATCTTGGAGTCACTACTTTCATTTAATTGAATCGATGAGTTGGACCAAGGGTCATTCCACTTTTTTTTTCAAATTGCTGATCTTTGTATCTGCGAACATCGTTAGTTATAACAGGGAGTCATGTACAATCAATAGAAGAGCTCGTTAGAAGTGGTCTTGTTCATATAAAAACGCGTTAGCGGATCTGTTCCAATGAAAAAAGAAGAAACTAGGCGATTTAAAGAAAAATCTACAATACATACCTGACGATCTGAAACCATTTTATGACAGTATTTACCAGTGGCCAGCAAGGAATGGACAAGATGAAGCTGAAGCCTACCCACTACTGTCTGCTATGGTGCATTTTTCTGGTGGTTGTATTTTGGGTACATTATGAATAGACCTGTATGCTCGTAACACGCTCTTTTACTGCTACAATGAATGTAAATAATACAAACTTGCATAACACTATTCTTTATTCTTGCGCTGCAAACAGAACGCTAATAGCATCATCAATGGACCAGTTTCGGGAAGGAATTTGGATGAAGAGGCCGACTAGAGAGATTTACAAAGACATAAAACAATAGCAAACTCCATTAGAAAGAGAAGGATGAAATTTTATGGACATATCAGCAGGATGAATAAAAGCAGACTCACAAGACAAATCATTGAGATAGGAAACAAGAGCAGAAACAAGACAAAGTGGATCACTGAAGCAGAAGAAGACATTAAAGAACTGAGGATCACACTAGACAACATGAACAATAGAGAACAGTTTAGAAACGTCATAAAGAAACACACACTTAAACAAGAACGTACGGAGAACAGAACGGGAAAAAGACGGTCGGAATAACGCAAGACAGAACACACTGAACGTATGAAGATAATTTGGGAAGAACGAAGATAGAAGAAGAAATCATGACTACTCAAGTTCAATCGCTCTCTCAAAACGGAATAATCGGGAATGATAATATATACATAAAGTTACGAGTTGTAGTTACACTGCTAATGCGTGTCTCATCATTTGTGAGTATATTCTGTTACTGTTTGAAGGTGCCGTCTCGCGTGTGATTTATGTTATCAGTTGATTGCGCAACTCGCGAGTCTACCGCTACCTTGGCTGCATCCTGCTCAACGCCCGGGGTCTAAGTTATTTTTTTTTTTTAGACAACAACAGTTGTATGGAGATAAACGGCGATTAATTTACTTATAATCAATTATTCAAAATTACAGTCACAATCACATTATTTATTTTGCCGCCAACCGGTTTCAACCCGCGATGAGGTCATCTTCAGGGCAATTTACACCATTTGCTCGCTCGCTGGAGCCGACAGGGTGACGACTCCAGCGAGCGACCAAATAGTGTAAATTGCCTTGAAGATGACCCCATCGCGGGTTGAAACCGGTTAGCGGCAAAATGAATAATGCGATTGCGACTGTCATTTTAATTAATTGAGACTAAGTTATTGCCGCGAGAGTTCTTTGCCGCGTAGTCTGCCGTACCTAGTAAAATTTGAGTTGTTGTCTTGTTCCTTGGAGTTATACCTGGGTTAAGCGACTGCCACCAGGGTTGTAGGCTGTGGAGTTTGGCAGGATTAACTCATGAACTTTGCAAATTTCGGTTAAAATTTCTTTTTACTGTGATAAACTCAGACGCTTTGTGTTTATTGAATACTGTTTCCTTATGCTTATACTGGTAAATCTCAGTAGTTTGTTACTTTATATGTCACTGTAATTCTGATGGTTTTCATGTTATTAATCTGGAATTTAATTGATCAGAATGTTTTTCCTAAATAAATGTTAATTTGGTGGAAACGGCGAACTATCTTAATGGGTCACCCTTCCACTTGTTAGTGTTTGATCCTTTCTTATCCTGAACCCGTTACCTGGGTTTCAGACAACACTCTATGGCTAAAGATATCGTATATTATTTTACTGTGGCAGCCAGTTGCTACATTACAACACAACACCATGTTCAAACGAACTGTGTGGTAAAATAGTTTTTGTGTCTCCTGAAGTACATAAATATATTCACAATTGCAAATATCGACAGCTATCAGCTGTAGTATGGAATGACGATACTGAAAATTTGTGCCACACTGGGATTCGAACCACGATTTCCCGCTTATCACGAGCCGTCACCTTACAATTTTTTTTAATATCATTTTGTTCAATATTGTTCGTTGTATTTGTTTGGGGCGGCCGTCCTATGCAGAAGTTCATCGTTGATTCATTAACTCAGTTTTTTTTTTATTAGAGATGGCAGCTAAACCTGTGAGCGAACACACTGAACTAGTTCCATATGTCGTCAACCATGCATCTACAACCTGTGCTCTTACATCCATTATGTATATTACAGTACAGGTAAGACGTTTTATATATAAGGTATTTCATAACTGCTGTAGTTGCGGTAGCGCCTGTTCTTTTAGATACGCATGCATGTCAGAAAAAACTTTGCATCGTATGCAGAATAACATAGACACTGCAATATCGTATATCCTGAAATATTTGCTTTCTGAGACATGACCCCTTTTCCAGCTTGCCGATTAATTCAGTCCTCAACCGACCTCACGATTCTGCATACCGTTACAGTCCTCCTATTCACGCAGGACCGACAACTGAAACCAGATTCTCCACGGGGTAATGAGATGCGTCGACCACAAAACTACATGAGCCGCGAGGGAATCGCTGGCGCCAATGATTCTCTTTCTAGTCGGAGCAGGTTGTTCTGGTATGCGTGTTTTCTCTTTCGTTTTCCCCTTCTGGCTGCTATCTAAGCGCGACGCTTCCGGTGATGTGAGCCTTGGTTTTCCGCGCCGTGGTGCTAGAGGTCGTGCTTGCCCGTTGTATGGGCATAGGTTGTGTTGGTGAGTCTCGCAGTGGAGCGTTGTCTGCTCGCGACCCAGTGTTATGATTTGGAAAGTGTGTCGTCGTCGGGCTGGTGGTGATTGCCTCTAATGTACCAGCAAGAGTGTATATAGTACGCATTGATGCTGGATGTCTATGTACGCTATGTGGAGTCTCGTCGCTTGCTGCTACTAACGGTGGGCACCCGTTATTTTCTTTGAAGTGGCATTGGTGATCTATCTGAACGTAATTTGTGTTCGAAACCGGAAACAGTGTTTGACTGTGATTAGCTGTGCTGAGGTAAAAATAAGGAATCCACTCTTGGTTCCGGTTGATTCGATACTGGTTTTCAGAGTATAAAACACTGCCCAGTGGCGAGAGTACTAAGCGTGAGTAATGTGAAACCTGCGTGAGTCATTCTAGCATAGTGTGCAGGCCGTGTTTTCTATTGAGACAGTGGGTTACTTAAGCATCTAGTGATTTGTACTGTGGTCTTCGTTTGAAGGGGCCGTGACCTTCGTGTGTTGCATTATAGTTTTAATATTCTTGGTTGGGCAAGCCGTTAACAACTCTTGACTTTTTGCTCGTTAATTGGGGAGGGGGGGGGGGGAGAGGCTGCCTGTAAAAATTTTGAGCAATCAACTGCAAGAAGCGAATAATTATCCACGTCATTTAATTAAGGTTTTCTTTGTATTAATGGTGTTAAATTCAAAGGGGGCATAATCTTGAAATTAGAGTGTTTTGTGTTGCCTCTGTTGGTTTGGTTGTTTGTCCTCGTTTTGTTTTAAAAATGGACCAGTGTACTGCCAGCGGAGGCCACAACCAGTTCCCGATTAACCGATACAGGGGGCGGTGCCTTGGGCGAAACGTGTTCGGAAGCCGTTAGCTCGGCCAGCTACGTTTGGTGATGCTCCACGCTTCTTGGCAGTATCCTGTCAATGTCGCTGCTCGCTTCTTTAGTTAACAGAAGTTGTGAATTTTTCTTTCGCTAATATTTGGGGATCTCTTTCGTTAGGGTCTTAGAGTTGCACCAGGATGATTCCCCTGTTCCTAGTAATTGTTTTTTTTTTCTAGATTTGTGTGGGTCATCCGTAGGAATGTGCCCTCTATTGCATGGAATTTAAAGTGACTATTAAAATAACTGTTTTGCACATATTTGGTGTTACACTTGGAAGGAATTCCACAATTAAGTTCTGTGGAACAGTCATTATATTATTAGTGGAATCCCGTTGACCTGTTTAATGGACTAAGCTTCCCATTGCTGAAATCGCCCTTTAACAAGTCGTTATTAAATAATAAACCCCACTGATTATGATGATATTTTTCACCGTAACTAGTTTGGGATAATAAAGGCCGTCCGGTGTGGCCGAGCGGTTCTAGGCGCTACAGTCTGGAACCACGCGACCGCTACGGTCTTAGATTCGAATCCTGCCTCGGGCATGAATGTGTGTGATGTCCTTACGTTAGTAAAGTTTAAGTAGTTCTAAGTTCTAGGGGACTGATGACCTGAGAAGTTCAGTGCCATAGTGATAAGAGCCATTTTTTTGATAATAAAGAAATAAACGAATACCAAGGTGTTTTGCGTCAAGGCGGACTCATTTTGTGATATTACTGTTTTTGTATACAAAAACGGACCAAATGGAAGAGTTCCAAAATATTATTGTTTCTACGCCATGCCAGGCATTTCCAGTAAAGCTCTTCAACAAACTTAAAACCATTTTCTGCATTTTTTAGATTTAAAAAAACCCACTGATGATGGTGATATTTGTCGCCCAAACTAGTTTGGGATGATAAAGAAATAAACGAATAACAAGGTGTTTTGCATCGAGGCGGACTCAATTTGTGATATTACTGTTTCTCGTTATTAAATTTTTTGTACTGTTACTTAATGCACCTGTGGGGATTTGGTCCCTGTAAATCCATGTTACCTTTGTGGGGAAGTACGGGGACATTGTACTTGAAATTCGGTGAAATTTGACAGTTTCTTTGGACTTTCCTGAATATTTCGTTATATAATACATTAAAATCAGACAATTGTGAGACATTCAAATAATATACTAAATGTTGATGTGTTGCTGCCAAATTTCGAGGCTGCGCATATACTGCCACGGTCGAGCAGTCCTTTCTTGGGAACTAGACAGTCTAGAAGGCTGTGAATTGCTTCGTTTTGTGCCTGCTGCTACGTCTCAGAAGTTGGCATTACGAATAAACAAATCAGTCCTTTAAAATTACCAAATGTGCAGCAACCAGTCGCAAAATCATGTTTTATTTATTCACTTCTGCAAATCGGTTTCAACTGATTATCAGCCATCATCGGTGCTTTCAACCAATATGTTCGACCTCTGCTTAAGACAGTATTACTACTCAGGGCACATATTGTGTGTAAATGTAACTTCAAGAAACGCAAATTTGCGGGTAATAGATATGTGAGACCTGCATTTTCTTCTGAAGTACTTGAAGACACCTGAGCTAGTAGTGAAGGAAACCACGATAATTTTTCAGAAGCGACCAGGCCACCTAGTGCATCGAAAAGGAAAGTAACTTTAGAAACGGGTGACAATGGTAAAAGTAATGATATGAAGGACAACGTCCTTACTGATCTGCAAATCCTTGCACAAGTTCTTTCTGAAACTGTCTCCTGCTGTCTTTGTGGTAGTGAAGTTAAACTTTATGAGGATATTGGAGCTAGAACAGGTGTTGTGTCTAAATTAATTATTAAATGTCAGAAGTGCAAAAACGAAAAAGTATATCACACTTCATCAAAGTGTTCAGGTAATGAATAGTATGAAACTAATGTGAGACTGTTCTATGGCCTTACATGCTTTGCTAAAGGTGCAAGGGCTGGTAATGTTCTCTGCAATGTGCTGAATTTGTCAAAACCACCTTCTAGGTGTACGAAATATGTAACAGCTGTTGGGGACTCTGTAAATGCTGTGGCTTAACATTCAATGGTTGCTGCTACATCAGAAGCTGTTGAACAAAATGAGGGTGACACGGACATCAGCATTGCTGTGGGTGGATCCTGGCAAAAGCTTGTGTTTAGTTCTGAAAATGGTTTTACATCTGCAATCAGTATTGACAATGGGAAAGTTTTGGATTTTGAAGTTCTCAGTAAGTACTGCCGAGGTTGTACAGTGAACCAGAAGAGTAAATGACTTCACAAGCTGCAGTGTATAAAAAATTATGATGGCACAAGTGGAGGAATGGAGGTAAAAGGAGCAGTTAACATTTTCCAGCGTTCGCAGAAGGAGAGAGGTCTCAGATATGTAAATTACTTAGGTAAAAGAGACAGCAAGGCCTTCATTGCAATACAAAACAGTAAGCCATATGATGTTCCTATACAAAAACTTGAGTGTATAGGACATGTCAAGAAAAGGGCGGGAACACGTCTGAGTAACCTAGAAACCAAGCTGGGTAACACAAAACTGTCTGATGGCAAGACAATAAAATGTGCTGGAAGACTAATGGACAAAATAATTGATAAATTACAGGAATATTATGGGAAGGTCATTAGAGACAACTGCGTCAATTTAGAGAAGATGAAAAGAGCTGTATGGAGCACTTTCTTTCATCGAACCTCAACCGATGAAAAGCCATGTCATGCCTAAAAATGTATTTGTTGGCCTTATCACTCTAAAGTTAGCAGTGTCTGGTCTGACGGTGTAATAACTTTTAATGGTAGGAACTATGAAAGAATTAAGGTTCTGGAGAAGTTAGGGGTAAGATTTGGGCAGAACACAGCTAAAGGACTGCGGCAACTGGATGAGCTTCGTGTACGTGAAGCAGAATTAGTTGCTCAGCAAATGACAAAAGAAGCAACAAAGAAAAGGAGGAGACAAGCACTGGACTGCTGTGATGTTGAATAAGACACAGACTGTGGGCCAGGGCAATTCTAGTACATGAAAGACGCAGAAATGTAAGTCTGTGTAAGAATTTGTAATAAAAATGTTTTAAACCTCAATATCTCTGAACTACATTTTTTGCAATAAATGACCCTTTTTCTAAAAAGGTACTGACGGTAGAGATTTTAAGTTTCGACAGCATGCCAAGTTTGAGATTCAACACATATGGAACAAGAATAATTAAAGTATCCTGAGCTTTTTTGTTTTTATGTTTATTTATTTACAAAATTCTGTCAAAAATTGAGTGTTTGGAAAAGAAGATAACATGCCCTACAATAAAATTTTAGTAATAATTTTAGTTCAGTATACCTAAAATGGTGCATTCAATAAGTGTGGAAAATGGTAAGTTGATGTCTTAAAAAGTTTACAAGATAATGGGTCACAAAATTCTGTAAGTTAACATTGACGGCATAGGACATACAATGTCCCCGCAACTTTTTTAATTCTATGTACTCATGTAAAGATTATATAAGGGTTTGATTATCCTTGTCATTGGTGGCTATTGGAAAGCCGGTTTTGCAAAAGATTTTCTAAACTTTTTTTGGTGATATGTGTAATAAATCATTGTGAACTACAAGCCTGTGTTTGCGTTGTATTGTGATTGCGCTCGGTGACTGTTGAAGAACTGCAAATTGCACGTCCCACTACGGAAGCGGAGTAAGCTATGACAAGTTTCATAGTGTACTGATGCGTAACGTATCAAACTGCCTGATGAGGGGCGTAATTCCGAAAAAGAATACTGCAAAAGCTATACGCCTAATAAAAGCAAGTTGAACCAATAGGTAACAAGTCTCTGTCGTAGACACAACAGCAACACTTTCGCAACCACGACGGGCATTAAAGTGCTAATGTAGGTGACAATGTTCGAAAGACCTTCATCATGCATAAATTTTAGTGCGTGTTCTCCCTAAGAGTATCTATTTTTAATCGTAGGCTCTGGGAAATTTCGCACACCACATTCGGCGACAGAAGCCGCGCTTATCAATAACTCAGTTTTTGTTTATGTGAAGGTAAGTGCATCGTGGGAGAACATGTCTGGATTAAAGGCTGCATTAGGCCTCGCTTTGTCGGGGACCAACGACGCCAGAGGCAGCACTTTCTGCAAATGCAGGCAACCAGCCGAAACAAGCTGTTAGCTGGCAGGCCTATTCACTGGGGGCAACTTCGGCCGCATAAAATATGCATCGCGGACGGGCCTGCCCGAGCTCCTTCGCCGGTGCAGTGGAGGTCTTTGTGCCCGGATCGGAATTCCCGAGGGAAGCACGTACAAGGGCTTACTGCACGAGCAGGGTCATAACATCTTAATAGGGTAGCGCCGCGCCGCGCTGAACGGCAGAGAATGCGGTCTGTTGTTTGTCAAAGAAACACTAACGAACTTAAAAATCTTCAGCTGCGTACGCGTGGTGCACAGAAAATACATTCGCTATAAGACAAATCATTGAGAAACACAGAAGTTTCAAATCTTTCCATACATTAGTAGAGAAAAGTTATGCGAGGTAATGAACATAACAGAAACGCCTCTGCACGTAAAGGTAGTAGAAAGCATGTACCAAAGATCGGAAGCCGCCAACGTAGGAAACGTAAAAGCTGACGCGAGGACTAGTCTGAAAGTAAGACAAGGATGCAGATTGCCTCCGAGTCCTTTTAAAACGTTACACTGACTACGTGTTTATGCAACGGATAAGTAAATTAAGTTTTTATACTTATCACTTCAACGAAAGATATTACTCTATGGCATTACTCTTTGCTGATGATAAATTGCTGATTGCGAGAACACGCTCTCAACAGTTGCTCATACTATATCCACAACAGCTACATTATGTAATCAGTTAGTATCTTCAAAGCAAACAAAAATTATGACTTTCAGGTTCAGGAGCTAGATTCTAGCAAAATAGAAAATTATCATAAATTAGAAAGACTAAGCTCGTTCAACTTTGTATGAAATATTATCTCATCCATGACAGAAATAGAGCCGGCCGGTATGGCCGTGCGGTTCTAGGCGCTTCAGTCTGGAACCGCGTGACCTCTACGGTCGCAGATTCGAATCCTGCGTCGGGCATGGATGCGTGTGATGTCCTTAGGTTAGTTAGGTTTAAGTAGTTCTAAGTTCTAGGGGACTGATGACCACAGATGTTACGACCCATAGTGCTGAGAGCCATTTGAACCATTTGAACAGAAATAGATACACAAAAGAAAGTAAAAAATTTAAGTACCGATACGTTAAAAGAACAGTCTGCAGAACCCTCAGAGCTAAAGTAAGAAAAGAAACTCTGTTTAAGTTCTACAAAACGATGTCAGGAGGAGGAATGCCTTCATCAGAGACGAACTGGGAATGAAAAACTTAAATGAGCAGATTGAGGAATACAGAAGCCAATAGAAAAACATAATTTGCGAGCACATATCTTCTTCCTAAGTGACTGGTATTTCTGTATTTCTGAATTTCCCTGAAAATTTTTGTACTTTCTTGTTTCGTCGATCAGCTGAAGTATTTCGTTCGTTATCCATGGTTTCTTCGCATTTGCTTTTCTTGTATCTACGATTTTCTTTCCAACTTCTGTGATTGTCCCTTTGAGAGATGTCCATCCCTCTTCAACTGCACTGCCTACTGAGCTATTCACTATCGCAGTGTGACTAGACTCAGAGCACTTCAAATGTATCCCTTAATTTCTCAGTACGTCCGAATCAACCATATCTCTTCATTTCTCAGTGCGTACGAGTCAAACTTCTTTGAGCACTGATTTTTCCTGTCAAGCCTCTTGCACTTCAGTCAACTCATCACCATTATTACATTGTAATCTAAGTTTATATACGCTCGTCGGTGCGCCTTACAATTCAGTATCTGATTTTGGATTCTCTGCCGGATCGTGATGTAACCTAACTAAAATCATCCCGAATCCCCCGACCGTTTCCAAGCATACCTCCTCGTCTTGTGGTTCTTGAACGGAGTATTCGCTACTACTAACTGATATTTATTGCAGAATTCGATTAGTCTTTCCCCTCTCACGTTTCTACTACGAAGCCCCTATCCTCCCGTAACCCTTTCTTCTACTCCTTCCCTTACGTTCCAGTATCCCACGACTATTAGATTTCCATCTCCCTGTACGTACTGAATTACTCGTTCAACACCCTTATATACTTCCCCTATCTCTTTATCTTCCACTTGCGACGTTGGCATGTATAACTGAGATACCGATGTCGGTGTTGGTTTGCTGTCGATTCTGATGAGAACTACTCTATAACAGGATCGTTCGCAGTAACTCTCTCTCTGCCTACCTTCCTATACATAACGAATCCTGCTCCCGTTATACCATTTTCAACATCTGTTGATAGCATCCTGCAGTCGTCTGACCAGAAATCCTTGTGTTCCTTCCACTTCACTTCACTGGTGCCCACTAAATCCAGAGTGAGTCTTTGCATTTACCTTTTCAGATTTCTAGCTTCCCTACCACGTTCAAACTTCTGATATTCCACGCCCCGACTCGTAGAACATTATACGTTTGTTCGTTGTTTTATCTTATTTTCATGGTCACCTTCCCCTTCTCAGTCTCCTCCCGGAGATCCGAACGGTGAACTATTCCGGAATCTTTTTCCGGAACAGAGATCATCACGGTCCTTTTCCAATTACAGGCCACATGTCCCATAGATACAATTTTTAATGCTGTGGTATCCATTGCCTTCTGCGTGCTCACGCTATTGATCATTGCTTCATCTTCTGCCATTAGGAGCAGTTTCCTACATCAAGGGCAAGAGAGTGCCCTGAACCTCTAACCGCTCCTCCGCCTTCCTTTGGCTGACTGAAGGTGACTTCTATGCCTGGAGTCTTCGACCACCATTGGTGATGATTTTTATTCAAATACTAACTGGTGGCGAGTTTCGAACCGGGAATCGAAGACGTTTAGATTGCTAATAAAAGACACTACCCTATACCGAGAGCGCAGGGAATTTCAAGAGCATATAAATACAAATGACTTAGGAACGAAATAAACAAGATGTGGAGGGAAGATAAGACAAAATGGCTGCATAAACGATGTGAAGAAATCGAAAACGAAATGATTATCGGTAGGACGGATTCAACATATAGGAAGTCAAAACAGCCTTTGGTGAAACTGAAAGCAAGGCGGTAACTTTGAAAGTTTCGAGGGAATTCCACTGGTAAATGTAGAGGATACAGAAGATAGATGGAAAGAGTACACTGACAGCCTGTACGAGGGGGAACGCTTGTCTGATAAGGTGATAGAATAAGAAACAGAAGACAAGGAAGAGATAGGGATCCAGTATTAGAATTTAAAAGAGTTCAGGAAATTTAATATCAAATAAGGCAGGAGGGATAGCATTCCATCGGGATTTCTGAAACACTGGGGGAAGTGGCAACAAAACAACTATTTAAGTTAATGTGTACAATGAATAATACTGGTGGCACACTATCAGAATTACGGAAAAAAATCATCCACACAGTTCCGAAGATAGCAAGAGGGCGAGAACTACCGCAAGTAGCAGAAATGAAAACAGTGGGAAACTTAACATTACAACTGGTAATGACGGGGTAGACGAAGTTAAGGAACCGTGCTATCTAGGCAGCAGAATGACCTATGAGGTACGGAACAAGGAGGACGTATGCTGAGAATGCACGTTTGGAGCCCAACGTTGTCTAGTAGCGAGACATGGACTGTGGGAAAATGAAAATAGAAGAAAATCGAAGCCTTTGTGATGCGGTGCTACGGAAGAATGGTGAAAATTAGGTGAACTGATCCACGGTACAGAGGGAGCTTTTAACCTCCCAACAGTTAAATTCCGAACCTCCCAATAAAAATCTGACTAACCCCCCAATGAAAATGTGATTCATAGTTAACTGACTGTGAATCTAAACTGGTAAATCTAGACGTCAGCAGTGCTGTGTCATGGCCCTGAAAAGTCATTCTGAATAAACTGAAGATTCTTACCTCAATGTAGTCGCCGGATAACGCGTATACATCTGCTCCTATAAGAAATTTCTCTGGCACAGCCCAGTGCAATGCTGGCCACTAGATTTTGTGATGTATGAAAAACAACTGATTTTATTTACGGTGATTAGCATGATTATGGATAGGAGATTTAGTAAAAACTTTAAATTGAGATGAATGACGGTCAAAAGCATAAGAAAGATAATTATTGAAAAATTATTGAAAATTATTTACTTGTGACTTTGATATATCAATAGTACAACATGAGTTGTTGCAAATTACATATGCGCGCAGCAATAAATAATAAAAATTTTTGCTTTTACCTTATACTACATCACTCAAGCATCGCTACTGTTCTCCACGACCGGCCTTGGTAATTCCATACAGGACACAAGTGCTTTGTGTGAGCTATACAACTAGACAACTGCTCTCTGACCCAGCCGCTTGACTGCGAGCTGCTACCACTACTGCTGCCAACACCGGTTTCTGGTCTGCGATTCTACTGTAGTATACATATCGCAGACAGCGCGTGAGCAACCCACCGAAGTTACATCTGCTCGAGTGCGCTAGCAATAAATTCCTTCGTCATCGACCTCTTACAAGCTGTATAGCCTAAAAATTGTAGAGGAAGACAAAGAGTGGCATACATTCACTTACGACTAAAAAAATCTACAACTCATGGACGTCAGAGTTCTAGGCCTACAGTTCTGAGCATCTGTTCGATGACCCAGCTTGAAAACGCTTCGTCCCTTCAGAGACCTATGGTACGCTGCTGATGGAAGAGTGGCAGAATCTTTCGCAATGTCTATGTAGAATACCATTGATATCCCATGGTGTCCAGTGGCCTTTCCCCTGATGAGCGAATTCTGTTATCTTTCTATCCCTCGGTCACTTATTTCGATATCTGTCATTTTGTCGTGCGCGCGACGTTTTAGAGGAAGACCTACAGTGTGTCCTTCTTCTGTGGAACGGTTTCAGAAAAATGTGTAATATTTTCTGGTTTTCTGTAACATTATCTGCTTCAGGGCCATTATGCTCGCAGAGTATCTGGACCGATGGTTTCGTTTCGTCTACCGATTTAACGTGAGACAAGAACTTATTAGGATTTTCTGTCAAGTTGGTAGACAGAGTTTTACATTCGTATTCGTTGAATACTTCACACGTAGCCCTCCTTCCACTAATTTTGTCTTTGTTAAGTTTTTGTTTTTCTGTGAGGCTTTGGCTGCGTTTAAATTTGCAGTGAAGGTCTCTTTGTTTTCGTAACAGCTATCTAACACGTTTGTGGAACCGCGGTCTTTTCCACCCTCACAATTCTGCTCCGTACATAATTGTCCTGAGACTGTTGTGCTCTTGAACTTTGTCCATTGATGTAGAACTTTGTCAGTGCTGGGTATGAAACTTTCGTAATGACCTGAAAACCGTCTATTGTCGGTCTAGCTAAACAGAGAGATCTCAAATGGCCACACTACAAAAGCATCATCTATGTATCACCAGAAGAATTTTGGTTTGATTTCGCATCTGAATTTTAACTCCGCTAGCCCGCATTCCGACAGAAAGCGTGCATGTGGTGTCACCACTGCCCATGCGCCTGCGCGCCATAAATGGGGCAATATTCGAAGAGGGCACACAAGGCGACTGACGTCGCTCATATAGCGGCTGCCTTCGAGCATGCGTATCAGCACCATTTTTTGTAAAAAGTTGGTGACTTGAACCAGCAATCTTCCGTGATGAAATCTCACCTGAAAATTGCTGAGTAGTTGTCAACCGAAATATTGTGACAAGAAGTCCACGTAATTCGACTGCAATACCGAAACTTCATGGAATTTCTCGATTTTGTATCAACGTGAAATGTGCAACGTATGTACAGGGAATGTCGTACCACTTGCAGCCAAGTAACACGTATAAGAACAGTGATAATTAAAAGGTCTAACCGACAGGGAACGAAGACTGGCATTAATCTTTGACAAAGACAGTTGGTTTCAAACTCGCTGGGTGTCGTATTGTGTTCATCATCATTTCGTCAGCATCAAGGCGCAATTCGCAGATATGGCGTCAAATAAAATGCTTGCAGAAGTCGGCAGAACTACGTACCCCAGATGGGATATCCCGGCTAGTAAAGCCACACGATTTCATTCAAAAGCAAATATTGCGACGAGGGACGGATGAACTACATACAGTGGATATTTGGAGTTGAATACCTTCCAAACGACAATTGCTAAATACGGCACACAAAACAGCACGTCTTCAGTGGGTCAAATAACACAGATGTTGGATCGTAGCTGAGTGGTTTAGTGTACTGTCCGCTGAGTCGTGCTTTCGCCTCTTTTCAAAAGATACTAGCGGTCACTGTGTACCGGCGGCCCAACAAACCACGTAACGCACAGTTTGTGTTGAGTGAAGATGGAGGTGGTTCTGTGATTTTTTAAGGGTGTTTTTCGTACCATGACTTGGTACGACGCATTCACGTTACGCGTACATAAACCAGGATAATTATCTCAGCATTGACCTTTCTACATGTTCATGATGAGTATGCAGTGGCACACCTGTTCCCTGGATAGCATGCGTAAGATCCTGGTTTGACGAAGACTGACGCACTATGTTGCTTTTATGCTCGCCCGTTAATCCCCTTAAAAAAGTGTGGATCCCATGGAATGTAGCCATCAACACCATTGTAATATGGCAGCTCGGCGGAATCTAATGGTTAATGAATAGCTTCAGTTAGGTATAGCGTACCCGATACAACTTGTGGCCTTTCTTCCTCGTCAAACTGAGGCCACTGTCGAGGCTGGAGTTAGTGTTTCGCGGTGTTAGGGATGACATTTTTTTTGTCCAGTTTGCTTATGTACTTCGTTTGTTATTTGAAGAACGTTATACCTCCCATACTTTTAATCTGCAGCTCGTAGCTCATGGATATGATTAAAAATATCTTGGCGAAAACTTTCTAAAGCCAAGATTGCATAAATATTTCTTTATTAACAACAATCAGTTTCGACAGACTTTGCTATCATCTTCGGGTCTTCAGAAATTTTTGTATAAAATGTGTTCATTTTGAGTTGGAACCTCACATTAAGGAGTCATGTTAGTGGCTAAAATGTAGCACATTATACAAAGCTTTGTCATAAATAAAACATTTGAAATCAAACAGCACAGCACGGCCATGCCGATATATGTATTTAGTCCTCACATCTGATTGTTACGTCATAAAAATCACAATACTCAGTAAAATGCACAGTAGAATATCTGTTTACTCTAGCTGGGAGAGCAAAGAAACACTATACGCTCGTATTGTTCAAACTGTATGGGAGTAACAAAGGAATTTTTGACTTGTGGCTGTTTTGGTATGGACTGGAAGACATTGCTGTCCGGAAGGGTTCTGTCCCCATCAAGAGTAGCACAGCTTGTGTCGATATTCTCGCATGTTTACGTTCGCACCTCGCTTGTACTCCTTTCACGTCGGCAATTTACGTTCCCCATCGCAAAGATTTTATACGACGCATCCCAGCAGTTTACATAAAGTCTGCTACTGGGGATCAGAATATTTGGTGTGTGCTGCAACTATTCTAAGACATTTTATAGGGGCATCTCTAGATTCCCATGAAATCACTCGACTTCCAGCACAATCGTTTGCTACGCTACCGTGTGTGACCAAAATTTGATACATCGTCATGGTATTGTAGCAATGTGACCGGGAATTATTTACTGTTCCATTTCATTCGACTTTAGCTTTCCGCTACGTTTATCGTTACTTAGTAGACGAGTTTTTGCACTATACATAATATTGTACTATTATATCGTCTCGAACTTCCCTTAGTGATTTTATGATAGTATTACTGTACTAAAAGAAAAACTGTTCTATTATACGTTCTCGAACTTCCACTAGGCATCTTTATAATTGTACTGCTGTAGCCTACTATTATAGGTCTCGAACGTATGCTTTACGATTTCAGCATAGGCTAAATTTCCGAAGACATACTCTCTTGAGGAGTAGTAAGTGCAGATTTATCGTAAATGATGTATGTTTCAGCACACAATGTGATCTTAAGTTGCCTGCAAAAGACGCAGTGTTCAATTCTCGCAAGAGCTCTGAGACGGTATCGCACAAAGTTATACATTAATAAAGGGTGCAATAGGACCGGAACATGTACCATTTTAGCTGGATGTCAGATAGACTAATAACGTTAGTGGCGAAACAGAGACGATGAGATCTCCGTGATACGATATTTGGCAACACCATACGGTAACTGCCGAGCAATGTTACGACACAACAAGAAGAGAGATCATTAACAACACACATTTCTTCATGTTACAAACGCTGGTTTGCGAAAAACATTATTCTAACGATAATGGAGATGATATGGAGAACAAGTCCAGTAAATGCCAAGGAAAAAAGTAGTCCTGATTTAAAAACACGTTAAGACAGGAACTGGCCGCATCAGTAGCAGCAGCAGCAGCAGCAGCAGCACAGCAGCACAAAAAGTTAATTGACAATCTGTACAAAGTTTTTCGGCAGGTGCGTAATTAGAGGCTTTAAAATGAAATGAGCTACCGTTCTGTTCAGCACCAGAAGACACACAGACGGCTGCACAAAGCCAGCCCAGAAAGAGCGTCTTTTCTTCTGAGAATCGTTTTAGGAGTATCGCTATAAACGACACAGTTCTGATGCGTTGAGAGAAGCAAATTCATGAACAAAGAATAATGGTTTATCTTAACATAATCAAGTATGTAGTCACACAATTACGGAGTTGTCGTTTGCGTCGGAAAGTAACCGATTTTGTGACATTTAATAAGTTCCTAAATAGGAATGAATTATGTTTCATCTGTGTATTTTGGTAGTTTAGCTTATGTGTATTAATCTAATTTATTAAAGACATTTCTTGCGTTTTCGTCAGTGCATACATTAGAGTTTCGCAGTCTGTTTGTCTACGTAATGTAGTTTTCCACGGTCTTTAGTATGGACAGGGACTGTGATCGCTATGTGATGATGTGAGCTGAGTTGGTGGCACTTCGCTGTCAGATCCAGGTTGTATTCAGAATGAGATTTTCACTCTGCAGCGGAGTGTGCGCTGATATGAATCTTCCTAGCAGATTAAATCTGTGTGCCGGACCGAGTCTCTAACTCAGGACCTTTGCATTTCGCGGTCAAGTTCCCTACCACCAGAGCTACCCAAGCACGACTCACGACGCCTCCTCACAGAAGTTTTGAAGGTAGGAGAAGAGGTACTGGCAGAATTCAAGCTGTGAGGACGGGTTGTGAGTCGTGCTTGGGTAGCTCAGATGGTAGAGCACATGCTCGAGAAAGGCAAAGCTCCCGAGTTCGAGTCTCGGTCCGACACACAGTTTTAATCTGCCAGGAAGTTTCATATCAGCGCACACTCCGCTGCAGAGTGAAAATCTCATTCTGGAAACATCCCCCAGGCTGTGGCTAAGCCATGTCTCCGCAATATCCTTTCTTTCAGGAGTGCTAGTTCTGCAAGGTTCCCAGGAGAGCTTCTGTATGTTTGGAAGATAGGAGTCGAGGTACTGGCAGAAGTAAAGTTGTGAGGACGGGACGTGAGTCGTGCTTGGGTAGCTCATATGGTAGAACACTTGCCCGCGAAAGGCAAAGGTCCCGAGTTCGAGTCTCGGTCCGGCACACAGGTTTAATGTGCCAGGAAGTTCCAAGTTGTATTGGTTTCGGTTACACAACTTGAGGGGGCAGTCGATGGACCGGCCACGGGTATCCAACCGACGTCGACCATGGCCGACGAGTCTGCCGATCAGTATGCACTGGCGGCCAACCCAGTCACTGCTCGCACTGAGGTTTACCCCTCAGCCGTGATAGAGCAGGAGGTCACCTCGGAACGTGGCAGGCGGTGAAGGACTTCCCAGGGGAGCTGAACGTAAGGCCTCCCCAGTCAGTCTGACAAACATGTTTCAAGTGTTTACTTTGGCTGACAGTGTCGCTTGTCCTGTTTCAGAGGAAACTCTCAGACTGTAAGATCCGGGCAGTCACAGCGGATGGAGTTATCGGTAGCTGGGAGCTCCAATTTCGGGCGCGTTTTGCTGCTCCTTAGGGACATGGTTGCCAAGGATGGCAATAAAGCCAGTATACACTCCGTTTCTCCGTTTGCATACTGGGTGGAGTCATTTCAGACGTGGAATGGGTCCTTCCGGATACCATGAAGAGCACAGGATGCAGCGAGCTGCAGGTGGTGACATATGTCGGTCCCAATGATGTGTGTCGCTTTTGGATGGGAGAGTTTCGAGCGGCTGTCTGAAGTGGTAAAGGCTGCTGATTGTGCTTTCGATATGAAAGAAGAGCTCACCATTTGTAGCATAGTCAATAGGACCGATTGCGGACCTCTGGTAAACAGCCGAGTAGTGGGTCTGAATCAGGAGTTCAGGAGGTTCTGCGGCCGTGTACGCTGCAGATTCCTCGACTTGCACCATAGGGCAGTGGAGTCCAGGTTTCGCTAAATAGGTCAGGACTCCTTTACACGCAGTGGTGGCTGCTTGGGTAGCGGGGGTTGTGTGGCGTAGGCTAGGAAATATTTTAGGTTAGAAAGTCTCGGGGAAACACAAAATGGGCTTCCGTCTCAATGTCGAACAAAAGAAGAAAATAGATCTAGAAACCATTGGTATAACTGTTGTAAAGTGTCTTAGCTGTGCTGGGGCAGTAACAGAGCTCCAAGCGCTAACAGAGAGCGCTGACGCTGAAATCGTTATAGGGAATGAAAGTTGCTAAATCCGGAGATAAGTTCAGCCGCAATTTTTGCGAAGGACCTAACAGTGGTCAGAATGGATAGCGTAAACCTAATTGGCGGTGGCGTGTTTGTTGTTGTTAGAAATGGGTTATCTTGTAGCGAATTGACGGAGGACGTCAAAAAAGTTCAAAGAAGGGAAGCTCGTTCCGTGTTATCGCTCAGTAGGGGTGAGAGTGTCACTGGTATGATGCGCGAGTTGGGGTGGCAGTGACTGAAACAAAGGCGGTTATCTTTGCGGCGAGATCTATTTACGAAATTTCAATCACCACCTTTCTCTTCCGAATGCGAAAATATTTTGTTGACACCCACTACGTAGGGAGAAATGATCATCATAATAACATAAGAGAAATCAGAGCTCGAATAGAAAGATTTAGGCGTTCCTTTTCCCCACGCGCAATTCGAGAGCGGAATGGAAGAGAAGTAGTATGAAAATGGTTCGATGAACCCTCTGCCAGGCACTTAAGTGTGAACTGCAGAGTAACCAAGTAGATGTACATGCAGATGTAGAAATTGAAGTTGGTAATTCCTGTGAGTTAGTATGAGTAGAGATCATTCTTTGCAACCGAATAAAACAATAATTCGATTCTTTTATCGACCTCCAAACTTAGATGATACAATTGCTGCAAGTTTCAATGAAAATTTGGATCCAATTTCAAACACGCACCTGATTCATATTATTATAGTTAGTGGTGACTTCGATGTATCCAAGATATGTTGGTGAAAATATATGTTTAAACCCAGAGGTATGCATGAACATCATGCGATTGTTCTAAACGCTTTCTCTGAAAATTATTTCGACCAATTAGTTCGAATTGGAAACGGTTGTGAAATCCCACTTGAACTGTTAGCAACAAATAATCCTGAACCAATCACGAGCAGTAAAACGGGTGCGGGGTTTAGTGAACACAGGGCTGTCGTAGTTATGCTGAATACCGTAATTCCCAAATCAACAAAAAATAAATGAAAAACATATCTATTCGAGGAAGCAGATAAAAATTCGCTCGACGCCTTCCTGAGAGACAGTCTTCAGTCCTTCCAAATTAATAATGTGTAGACCTGATATGGCTTGAATCAAACAAATAGTGACCACTCCAATTGAGAGAGTTATACCGAAAAATTAACAAACGACGGAGCTGATCACCCATGGTACACAAAACAGGTCAGAATACTGCTGCAGAAAGAACAACAAAATTTAAACGAACGCAGAATCCATAAGTTTGGTGATCTTTTACAGAAGCTCGAAATTTATTGCGGATTTCAAAGCGAAAAGTTTATAACAGTTTCCTCAACGAAACTTTGTCTCGAAACCTGGCAGAAAATCCGAAGGGATTCTGGCCATATGTAAAGTATCGTAGTGGCAGGAGAAAACCATTGCCTTCTGTGCGCGATTACAGTGGAAATACTGTCGATGACAGTATTGCTAAAGTAGAATTAAAAAATCAAGCCTCCCTATATTCCTTCACCAAAGAAGACGAATTGATATTCCACAATCCGAATCAAGAACAGCTGCCAACATGAGTAGCTTAGAAGCAGATCACCTCGCAGTACCGAAGCAACTTAAGTCACTCAATAAATGCAAGTCATCCGCTCCAGACTGTAAATCAGTAAGGTTTATTAGAAATGAGGTAATCCAATAGCTCCATACTTAACAATCACATACAACCGCTTGCTCAACGAAAGACTGGAAAGTTGCACAGGTCACACCAACATTCAAGAAAGGCAGTACAAGTAATCGACTAAATTACAGGGCCATATTATTAACGTCGATATGCAGTAGGTTTCTGGAATGTATATTGTGTTCGAACATCATGAATTACCTCGAAGACAACCGTTTATTGAGACATAGTTAGCGTTGATACAAAAAACACCGCTCTTGTGAAACATAACAAGCTCTTTACTCACACGACTTGTTGAGCGCCATCGACAAGGGATTTGAAACGCGTGCTAGTGAATGAGAAAGAAACGCACGTCTTGTAATGGAATTGCGTGCTTATGGAATACCCTCTCAGTTATGCGGCTGGGTTCGTGATTACCTGTCACAGACGCCACAGTATGTAATAACTGACGGAACGTCATAGAGTAAAACAGAAGTGATTTCTGGTGTTCCCCAAGCTAATATTATAGGCCATCTGCTGTTCTTCATCCGCGTAAAAGATTTGGGAGACCATCTGAGCAGCCGTCTTGGGTTGTATACAGAAGATGCTGCCGTTTATCGTCAAGTAAAATGATCAGGAGTTAAAAAAATGGCAAAAGCGTTTAGATAAGAGATCTACATGGTGCGAAAATTGGAAATTGACACTAAATAATGAAATGTGTGAGATCATTCACTTGAATGCTAAAAGGGATCCGTTCAACTTCGACTAAACGTTGAATGAATCAAATCTAAAGACAGTAAATTCATCTAAATACCTAGAAATTACAATTACGGATAACTGAAACTGGAAAGAGCACATTGAAAATGTTCTGGAGAAGGTGAACCAAAGACTGCGTTTTAAGGCAGAAAACTTGTAAGACGCAACAAACCCACTAGAGATACTGCCTACACTACTGTTGTACGTCCTCTTTTGGAGTACCGTTGCGCGGTCTGAGACCCATTCGAAATAGGCTTAACGGAGTACATCGAGAATGTTCAAAGAAGGGCAGCACGTTTCGTATTATCGATAATGAGGGAGAAAGTGTCACGGACATGATATAGGTAGGATTTGGGGTGGACATCATGAAAAAAAAGGCGGTTTTCGTTGCGATGGGGTCTTCTCACGAATCAGCTCTCTTCTTCGAACGTGAAAATATTTTGTTGATGGTGACCTACACAGGGAGAATCGATCATTATAATAAAATAAGGGAAATGAGAGCTCTCACAGAAATTTGTACGTGTTCTCTTTCTCCACGCGTAGTTGGAGAGTGGAATAATAGGGAATTATAGTGAAGGTGGTTCGATGAATCCTCTGCCAAGCACTTAAGGGCGATTTGCAAAATAGCCATATAGGTGTAGATGTAGATGAAACGAAAAATAGACAGTTATAACCCATATTAATGCATGTGCTTAACATTGGAGATTGTAGTTGAACTGTCCCATGAATAAGTGCAAAGGAATGCACCCAAAATATGACAGTTCCGCAGGAATCAAATACGAATCCTACACGGACAACGTTGTAGCAAGAGACCAGTTTATCGGTATGAGAGATGAAACGAGTTATAAAGTTCTGTCATCCAGAGGACCCAGAACTTGATCAATTTTGCAGAAAGAACAGGACAAACCCTCCTAGAAGAGACTTGAACATTTTTTGTTTCAACGCGAGGACGACTGATTTATACACAACCTTTTCCATATCTAAGTTCCTTATATTTTTTGATCAGAATAAACTGCAATCACCTGGCCACAACTACTGTTCTTTGAGTTCTCTGGGAGATAGTTCATTTTTACCTACGACTGATTAAATACGAGGGCTATTCGGAAAATGAGGAACGATGGGTCGCGAAATGGAAACCACCGTGAAAATCCGACGAGGCTTTCCACAGACGTTTTGGGCAGTGTCTCTAGTATGCCTGTCGAACGCGTCAAGACGCTCTTTTGAGTTGTGAGCGCACTGTGAGCGAGTGAAGGTGCCTAGAACAACGGTGTCTCCCGCCAAGTAGGAAGGCCATCTGAGAGGCTTCGCCTTAACGAATGCAGCCCACCTAGCACAACTGCCAAGCACTTCTTTCTTCATGGTACTCTGGAGGGGCAGCGAAGACGCTCCTACAGCCTTTTCGATGGGAAGTACTCGATCACCCACAACACAGCCCTAATTGGTTAGTCCTGAGTATCATCTCTGTTCATATGAAACGCTGGATACGCGCTATAGACGATGGTGCTGGAAATTTGGTTTAACGCTCCGACAAATGTCTAAGTCGGAGCGGCGACTATGTAAAGAAGTACCGGGAAGGTGTAGCTAAATGTGTAAAGAAAGCAGTTTTGATTTTCACTGTGGTTTCCATTTCACGTCCGATCGTTCCTTACTTTCCGAACAACCCTCGTATTATTTCACTTTGTTACGTTAATGAATAAAAGATCTACTTTTCTTTGTGACACTTCTTCGCCACATGAGTAGTGGACAATATACAACTGTCATGGAAAAACAAATCACTTGATGCACTAATTATGATACTGTTCTTTTGAGGTACAGCGTTCAACTTTAAGGACTGTGCAGGTTCATACGAAATTTATAACTACCCACTGGTCCCAGACGATGATGCTGGCTGCTGTAGTCAAGTTCTCGAACTTGGCAGAGCTCCTCCATGCTCAACTCAATATTGACGTTAGTACGAGGGTGCCGGAGTGCTGAGAAGTCATAGTCTTCAGGAGCGCCTCCGATACGTTGCTGCGGATGGCAGACAGCCCTCGCTAATGTCTGTAATATGGAGTCGCGTTGCCGACTTCGGTGTAGCACCGCGAGCTCTGAACGATTTCTTAAGATCATTCGGTCTCTTCATACGGCCCTCCATGTTTTCCTCTGCCGACGCTTCATATCAGATCAGCATTTACACATAACATCGATTCTTATTTATTGTATACATCCGAATATCCGTCTTCTGCTACAAATGTTGCCGTCTATGACTCCCTTTATTATAGGACATATGTTCCCTTATAGATCTGCGGTGTCATCTTGATACACATTCTAGTTAGCGTTCAACATATATTCTTTTCCTCGCTGTTTCTATGGGTAATCTTATTTTTTGTCTTAGCAGTCCACCTAATCTTCAGGATATCCCTGTAATAAAGTGTCTCACACGCTTAGATACTTTATATGGTTAGAAAATTTGTACACAGATGAACCGTTGATTATGACAAAACTAATGTTAGTTGTTTTTCGAACTAAGATAAATCTTTCACACTATTAGTCTTCGTTTGGTGGGTCTTATATCGTCTCTGCTTCGTTCGTGATGCAATATTTTACTTCGAAGGCAGCATAATTCCTTAGTCTACAGCATGGTTATGTTTGCTGCACAACTCATTTATGACACTCCCCAATACTTTCGTCTTCCTCATTGTTACTCTATATCCATATTCTGCTCATAGCCTGCATTTTTCCTCCCTTTCACTGGCGTGCAATGTCATCCGTGAATTTTATCACTGATGTCCTACCGCCCACAGTTTTCATTCCACTTCCAAGACTTTTTCTTATAGCCTTAATTGCTTTGTGAATGTGAAGGTTACTAGAGAAAAAGACAGTTCATGCATTAGGACATCCAAATCCAAGTAGTTCTCTCTACCATTTTTATTCTTTTTCTACACATTGCACCTTACCGGTATTTACTCAGAGCGTTTACTCGCTTTGTATCTCTTCCAGTCGCACATCACAATTAAAATTACGTCTCTCTTAACTACCTTTTTTTATGGGCCTCCTTCCTCCTCTATAGCCCTACCTTTTCCTCTCCAAAATTGCCGCCATCCTCTAGTGTCGACACAGCACGTAAAGAATGGTGCTGTTAGTAGCAAGACTTATTGCCATAAACCAAAAATAAAAGCGGAGGCATACTCTGCTATGCCTCAGGGGGCGACGACACACTACTCAGAAATACACCTCTCTCTGCAGGTGTGAGGCAAGTGATGAGTTTAGAAACTAAAAAGGAAGAAATAAATAAAGATAGAAATGAAGGCAAAATTAAAAACAGGGACGGCAGCACACACAAATGAAAACGAAACTGGCGAGATAATCCCATCGCCCATAGAATTAACGAAGTAATAATCCTCTAAGATTACGTGTTTTCTAATTTCCCAATGATTTTCCATACAAGGTTTACACAATTCCCATGTTACCAATTGCCATATCATTCGTATCATACAACAGTCTACTCTAGTGATGCCCAGAAGGCCAATGTCATATCTTGGGTATAGGCAAGTCAAGGGTAGTTTGAAAGTCCGAGTGACATAGATCCAGGGGTAAACTCAGGCAATTCCTGAACGAGGTGCCGTAGTCAACCCGGTACACCTTTTGATAACCATGAACCATTGCAACTTTCAGAAATCTTGCAAAGGTAGTGGTATATTTCCGGTCAGATTCCGCCAGGTGATGCTGGCTCCACAGGTAGTCCATGAAAGAGACAGCATCGGTGAGGCAAAGGTCATAGATCGTGAAAATGGTGTGGCCCAAGAGCCACACCATTGCATTACGTCGTGTTCGGGGGTTGGTCTGAATATCAGGTGTAAGGAGCCAGTCGATTGACACATTGTCTGGTGTCGTCCCACCGATCAGCGCTAATAGCACACGTGCAAGATCCCACACATCTGTGACGTGGGGGAATAACAGACGGTGTTCTCTGGTGTCTACGTCACCACATCGGCCGCAAGTAGCCGAGGGCCGTAGGCGGATGGCCGCCAGGCGATGATTAGTGGGTATTAGATTGTTTACGACACGATACCATAGCGCTGAATCTTCCGTGGGAAGGGCTGGGTTGTTGATATTAGCCCAAGCTTGGTGCCAGATGACCGACGGTCGTCTGTCCTCTAATTTATGTGGTGTGGGCCGGCCTCGAAGTGCCTGGTAAAGGCGCTTCGACGTGCGTGCCTTGTCAGTGGCCACTGTTAGGACGTAAATTTGATTGAGGTAATAGTCCTTGACGGTCCTCATCCGGAACGGAATATGTGTCAAACATACTGGTGCACGCGCCGACTGTGGGCGATAACGGTCGTAAAGAACCGCTGTTGTCCCACCTGGGTCAGTTTCACGCAAAGTGGCGATACGATGAATCAGGAGGGCTGCACATTTGCGGGGAAAGTCAATGAGTCCAAGGCCACCATCGACCTTTGGCAGTGTACAAGTCTGTGCATCAACTTTGAACAGTGCATGCCGCCACAAGAGCCAATATACTGTTTGTGAGATGGCTCTGCCAGTTTGTTTCGGTAGCGTAAGGAGTTGTGCTACATACCATGCCCGTGTTAGGATGTAGGTATTAATCAGTTGGATTCGTTGATGGAGGTCGAGTCGTCGATCAGCGTGACTCACGCAAAGTCCTCCACGTGAGTGTTAACATGCGCTGCGGACAGGCAGTCACCTCAAGGCCCAAGATACGTTGTTCCCCCACAACTCGGTACCATGGGTGTTCGATGGTCAATGATCGTGGTCCTAGCGGGATCAGCACCGTTTTGTTGGAATTTAACATGGCACCGGATGCTCGTTCATAAACGTTGAGAACTCGGCGAACTGAATCGATGTCCCTAGCGTTTGCGACGAACACACCGACATCATCCGCGTATGCCGCACTGCGGAAGGTGACGCCTGGGAGAGCGACACCATCGACCATCCGTCCGATGTCACGCAGCATGGGGTCCAGCGCTAAAGCGAACAAATACATTGACAAGGGATACCCTTGTCGAACTGATCGTCTGATGGGAATTGGTCGTGATCGGCAGTCGTTCACAACGATTGTGGAATTTGCTCCATCCAAAAAGTGCCGGATGATTCTTATGAAGCGCTCCCCAAAACCCATCCGCGACATAACGGCCAGCAGGTAAGGGTGGGAGACCCTGTCAAAGGCACCGGCGAAATCTAGGGAGAGAATTGCAGCCGGGGTTTCGAGTGTCGGCGGTGAGTAAGACAGCATCACGGTATATAGAAGCGGCGGTGAAGATGGTTCGATTCGAAACGCCACATGACTGAGTGGAGCAAAGTACCTTATTCATTACCTGTTTAAGACGAGAGGCCACGCTTCGTGCCACCAACTTATAATCAGTGTTAAGAACGGTGATAGGACGCAGGTCTTTAGCTCGACAGTGACCTGTGACCTTTGAAATAAGGGCAATACGTCCAGCTAGAAATTCGGCGGGTAGTTCGCAACCAGCAAAAATCTTCTCGCACATTTTGCAGAAGCGGTCTCCTAACAGGTCCCAGAATTGTTGGTAGAATTCATAAGGGAGACCGTCAGGGCCAGGTGATTTTTGTCCTGGATAGGCACGGAGGACAGATCGCCAGCACATAGTCCTGTCCCGTAGGATTTCCTGCAGCCGATACACTAGTAAAGTCATACATCGACAAATACTGCTGCGAGTTTGTTGGATTACAACTCACTCAAAAGCATTGAAGATGACTGTTTGTAGCTGAAACCCGCATGTGTAAGGTGGAAGGAATGTATGGAATAATAAGGAAACGAACTTGAGAATACTATTATTGAAAGGCAAAAGGGAGTACCTGAAGATGAGCTGGGATATTTGCTACTGGAAGAACTCGACACAATACTGAAAAAGGTAAGTAGGAACACCGCTCCTGAAGTAGACGGGATTCCTGCCGAGGTATTGAGATTTTTGGGAAAGTGAGCTGTGGCAGAACTACTCCATATGGCGTGTGCGATTTTCCTCTGATTTCAAAAAGAATTTAGTATTTCCAATTACAAGGACGGTGTGTGCTGACATACGTAAATACTAGCGAACCAAAATTTTGATACTACATTGCAGTAAGATTCTGATACCATGTTGATGTTGTTGTTGTTGTTGTGGTCTTCCGTCCTGAGACTGGTTTGATGCAGCTCTCCATGCTGCTCTATCCCGTGCAAGCTTCTTCATCTCCCAGTACCTACTGCAACCTGCATCCTTCTGAATCTGCTTAGTGTATTCATCTCTTGGTCTCCCTCTACGATTTTTACCCTCCACGCTGCCCTCCAATACTAAATTGGTGATCCCTTGATGCCTCAGAACATGTCCTATCAACCGATCCCTTCTTCTGGTCAAGTTGTGCCACAAACTTCTCATCTCCCCAATCCTATTTAACTCTTCCTCATTAGTTATGTGATCTACCCATCTAATCTTCAGCATTCTTCTGTAGCACCACATTTCGAAAGCTTCTATTCTCTTCTTGTCCGAACTATTTATCGTCCATGTTTCACTTCCATACATGGCTACACTCCATACAAGTACTTTCAGAAATGTCTTCCTGACACATAAATCTATACTCGATGTTAACAAATTTCTCTTCTTCAGAAACGCTTTCCTTGCCATTGCCAGTCTACATTTTATATCTTCTCTACTTCGACCATCATCAGTTATTTTGCTCCCCAAACAGCAAAACTCCTTTACTACTTTAAGTGTCTCATTTCCTAATCTAATTCCCTCAGCATCGCCCGACTTAATTCGACTACATTCCATTATCCTCGTTTTGCTTTTGTTGATGTTCATCTTATATCCTCCTTTCAAGACACTGTCCATTCCATTCAACTGCTCTTCCAAGTCCTTTGCTGTCTCTGACAGAATTACAATGTCATCGGCGAACCTCAAAGTTTTTATTTCCTCTCCTTGGATTTTAATACCTACTCCGAATTTTTCTTTTGTTTCCTTTACTGCTTGCTCAATATACAGATTCAACAACATCGGGGAGAGGCTACAACCCTGTCTTACTCCCTTCCCAACCACTGCTTCCCTTTCATGTCCCTCGACTCTTATAACTGCCATCTGGTTTCTGTACAAATTGTAAATAGCCTTTCGCTCCCTGTATTTTACCCCTGCCACCTTTAGAATTTGAAAGAGAGTATTCCAGTCAACATTGTCAAAAGCTTTCTCAAAGTCTACAAATGCTAGAAACGTAGGTTTGCCTTTCATTAATCTTTCTTCTAAGATAAGTCGTAAGGTCAGTATTGCCTCACGTGTTATCATTTTGCAGCTGTGACTTATTGAACTGATAGTTCGGTAATTTTCACATCTGTCAACGCCTGCTTTCTTTGGGATTGGAATTATTATATTCTTCTTGAAGTCTGAGGGTATTTCGCCTGTTTCATACATCTTGCTCACCAGATGGTAGAGTTTTGTCAGGACTGGCTCTCCCAGGGCCGTCAGTAGTTCCAATGGAATGTTGTCTGCTCCGGGGGCCTTGTTTCGACTCAGGTCTTTCAGTGCTCTGTCAAACTCTTCACGCAGTATCGTATCTCCCATTTCATCTTCATCTACATCCTCCTCCATTTCCATAATATTGTCCTCAAGTACATCGCCCTTGTATAGACCCTCTATATACTCCGTCCACCTTTCTGCTTTCCCTTCTTTGCTTAGAACTGGGTTTCCATCTGAGATCTTGATATTCATACAAGTCGTTCTCTTATCTCCAAAGGTCTCTTTAATTTTCCTATAGGCAGTATCTATCTTACCCCTAGTGAGATAAGCCTCTACATCCTTACATTTGTCCTCTAGCCATCCCTGCTTAGCCATTTTGCACTTCCTGTCAATCTCATTTTTGAGACGTTTGTATTCCTTTTTGCCTCCTTCATTTACTGCATATTTATATTTTCTCCTTTCATCAATTAAATTCAATATTTCTTCTGTTACCCAAGGATTTCTACTAGCCCTCGTCTTTTTACCTGCTTGATCCTCTGCTGCCTTCACTACTTCATCCCTCAGAGCTACCTATTTTCTTCTACTGTATTTCTTTCCCCCATTCCTGTCAATTGTTCCCTTATGATCTCCCTGAAACTGTGTACAACCTCTGGTTCTTTCAGTTTATCCAGGTCCCATCTCCTTAAATTCCCAATAATTTAGAAGAGAATAGAAAAACCGGTGGAATCTGATGTCGGGAAAGAGAAGTTTGGGTCTGCAGAAACGTGGAAATACGCGAGGCATTACTGAACATACGTCGTATCTTAGTACACTGGTTAAGGAAAAACAAACCTAAATTTATAGAAATTGTGGATTTAGAGAAAGCTTTTGGCACTGTTGTGTGGTCTTTACTTTTTCACATTTTGATGGTAGCACAGAAAAAATAGAGAGAACAAATCGCATTCTTAACTGGCACAGAAGTGAGAGTGCATTTATAAAAGTCGAAGGACATGTAAGAGAAGCAACAATTGAGGAGAGAATGAGACAAGATGTTATTCAATTTCTCCACTGAGTAAGAAGTAGAGGTAAACTAGGCGAAATTTGAAAAGAGAATGAAAGTTCTGGGGAAAGGAATAATGTTGCCGACTACATTGTGAGTCTGTTACAGACGGCAAAGGACTTCGACAAGCAGTTGAAAGGAATGGATAGTGTATTGAAGAGAGATTATAGGTAAATATCAACAAAGGTAAAACAAGGTTTGCGGACTGTAATCGAATTAAATCAGGTGATGCTTAGCATATTAAATTAGGAAAAGCGACATTAAAAGTAGCAGATGGGTTTTCCTATTTGGGCTCCAAAATCACTATTGTCGAAGTATAGAGGATTTACAACCCATATTAGCTGTAGCAAGAAAATCATTTCTAAAAAAGAGGAATTTCTCATCTAACACAAATTTCAATGTTAGGAGGTCTTTTCTACACATATTTGTTTGGAGTGTAACTTTGTACGGAAGTTAAACGTGAACGATAAGCAGTCTACAGAAGAAGAGAACAGAAGTTTTTGAAATGTGGTTCTATAGTTAATGCCGACAATTGGATGAGTAGATCGAATAAAAGAGTCGAATTGGAAAAAAAGAAATTTATGGCACAGTTTGACTAAAAGAAGGGATTCGTTGACAACACAGATCCTGAGGGGTCAAGGATTTTCCATTTTGGTAGTGGAAGTCGATACAGTGGCTGAATATTGTAGAGACGGACCTCAGAAAGTCGTATCAAACCCGCCTTTGGATTCAAGACCACAGCAATAACAACATGAAAGTACACATATGACATCGATTTTCTTTGATAACTCTTTACCATCAGAAAGATCGTAAAACATTAAACATAAACGTGGGCGCAACAATCATTCGTGTTCTTCGCTATAATCTTTATGTTACTTCTCTGACTGGCACGTCTGTAGCAGAGTCTGTCCGAATTTATATCTAGTCCATGCAAGCGTTCCCTGCGAGTTAAAGCCTTAGCATTCGAGTCCTGAACCGACTGTCAGATGCAACGAACTCTCAGATAGAGCAACGCTTTTCAAGAAAACGTGATTTGTTCGAACCCTTTCAACTGATAAAACTCGGTAATTTATGTCGGACAGCTCGCCTTCACCAGAAACTAAGGTAATGTGATACCTGGGTAGCTATGTCGGAAAGAGATCTGCCCTAGTTGCCTAGGCTGGAGTTCTGAACCGGTGCGCAGTTTTAACTTGTAGTGAAGTACTACGTTGTTATTCTCATATTAGCGAATCTGATACAATGGGATACAGTACTCGTAATTACTGTAACACATTAATCAAATGAAGAGAAATAATCTGGTCTGTTCTTCGCTGTAGCTGGATTAAGAAGGATATTTTAAGTATTCCGTATGAGCAGCATTCAAATCAATCACGTGCAGCCCTCTTATACGTTGGTCTGCGATTTGATAACTTAAAATAAAAGGTTTCGCCAGTGTAGATGGTATTAAAATGTAGAGAGTTTTGCTGAAGAGCTCTGTTTGTATCCGTCAGAATTTCACTGAATAAAAACTGAACAAGCTTGTGGCCTGGTTTATAATTTCACTTCAGGACTACAAGATTTTTAAGTGCACTTGCCGTCCCTTCATTGTGAAATATTTAAAACCTTACTGTTTGCCTTACTTCTAAATTTGAAAGCATTTAAAACTTTATTAGACATGTACTGCTTAATTTTCTGTTCAAACATTGTTTAGAAATTTATTAAATTTGTAGCCACCGAATACCACTGATACACTTGGAATCAGTAATGCAGTTGTAAATTTCATTACTGGTTTTATCTCCAATATGCTTCTGCACACCAATTTGCATGCAAAATGAAAGCACCACATTTACATATTGCCCACAGTGCCAAATATTGAAAGAGAAGTCCAGTCGTTTCGCTAAAATTCACAAGTATTGCTCTGCACGCACGCTATGGGTAAGTGCATTACTGCAATAAAACCTACCATATTTTATTATACATAATTTTTTAAATTATATTATAAAGTTCGTTAGCGAGGGGTATAATTTGTACTCGATGGCGACATTGAGTGAAAGACTTGAAACATATCGTGTCAGCCGACGGAGAAGTCCACCCAAACATGGAATCAACTGCTGTGCGTTGCTGAAGGAGTGGAGGAAAGAAGGACCAACGAATTGGAAGAAGGAGGAGTTTATTAATACACAATAATGTTTTAGTTGCTAGAATCATCATGTCGGCTTCTCAAAATGATACAGGATAGAACTTTCACATTCGATACATATCGGGAGGAAAAATACAGATTTACGTGGGAAGAGAAGATAATGTATGGTGTGCGAAATTAGTGAACAATTTTGGCAGGTGAATGTCGACTACAGTCACATGTGCACTCTAATCAAGAAATCGTGTCTCTAAGTACAGGGTTCTTCAGATAGATACATCTAGTTTCGTAGAATTATATCTTCTACACAAAGAAAGATTCTAAATTGTCGGAGGGGACATATAGACAAAAACTCTCTATAGACCGATGTGTAGTTGAGGAATGATACGAATAAAATTGGGAGATTACTGCCTGTCACCGTTTTCCTATACGATAGGCAGTATGTAACTCGCCTTCTAATCGTCTGTCACTATACACTGAACGTATCAGGCTTCTCCTCTTGCAAGGTGCACTACTGGCCATTAAAATTGCTACACCAAGAAGAAATGCAGATGATAAACGGGTATTCATTGGACAAATATATATAACTAAAACTGATATGTGATTACATTTTCACGCAATTTGGGTGCATAGATCCAGAGAAAACCGTACCCAGAACAAATACCTCTGGCAGTAATAACGGCCTTGATACCCCTGGGAATTGAGTCAAACAGAGCTTCGATGGCGTGTACAGGTACAGCTGCCCATGCAGCTTCAACACGATACCACAGTTCATCAAGAGTAGTGACTGGCGTATTGTGACGAGCCAGTTTCTCGGCCACCATTGACTAGACGTTTTCAATTGGTGAGAGATCTGGAAATGTGCTGGCCAGGGCAGCAGTCGAACATTTCCTGTATCCAGAAAGGTCCCTACAGGACCTGCAACATGCGGTCGTGCATTATCCTGCTGAAATTTAGGGTTTCGCAGGAATCAAATGAAGGGTAGAGACACGGGTCCTAACACATCTGAAATGTATCGTCCACAGTTCAAAGTGCCGTCAATGCGAACAAGAGGTGACCGAGACGTGTAACCAATGGCACCCCATACCATCACGCCGGGTGATACGCCAGTATGGCGATGTGGAAAACACGCATCCAATGTGCGTCCACCGCTATGTCGCCAAACACGGATGCGACCATGATGATGCTGTAAACAGAACCTGGATTCATCCGAAAAAATGACGTTTTGCCATTCGTGCACCCAGGTTCGTCGATGAGTACACCATCGCAGGCGCTCCTGTCTGTGATGCAGCGCCAAGGGTAACCGCAACCATGGTCTCCGAGCTGATAGTCCATGCTGTCGCAAACGTCGTCGAACTGTTCGTGCAGATGGTTGTTGTCTTGCAAACTTTCCATCTGTTGTCTCAGGGATCGAGACGTGGCTGCACTATCCGTTACAGCCATGCAGATAGGATGCCTGTCATCTCGACTGCTAGTGATACGAGACCGTTGGGATCCATCACGGCGTTCCGTATTACCCTCCTGAACCCACTGATTCCATATTCTGCTAACAGTTATTGGATCTCGACGAACGCGAGCAGCAATGTCGCGGTACGATAAACCGCAATCGCGATAGGCTACAATCCGATCTTTATCAAAGTCGGAAACGTGATGGTACGCATTTCTTCTCCTTACACGAGGCATCACAACAACGTTTCACCAGGCAACGCCGGTGAACTGCTGTTTGTGTATCAGAAATCGGTTCGAAACTTTCCTCATGTCAGCACGCTGTAGGTGTCGCCACCGGCGCCAACCTTGTGTGAATGCTCTGAAAAGCTGATCATTTGCATATCACAGCATCTTCTTCTTGTCGGTTAAATTTCGCGTGTGTAGCACGTCATCTTCGTGGTGTAGCAATTTTAATGGCCAGCAGTGTATTTCATCACCTGATAGAAAGTTTAATTTAAAGAAAAAGGGACAGGAGAAAGTTACAGGACAATGATACTCAGTAAATGAGATTCAGTACATTACTTTTTGTAAAAGATGAGCCCTCAAAGCAATGGTCTACCACAAGCCAAGATAAGAGAACACGCATAACAGCGGAAACGTAACAAGTCATTTAAATGACAGAGAGGTGTCGTGCACTTAGAGCCAGTAGCGCTCTGTTTTGTGTATCTGGACAGGTCACTGTTCCGCAGTGCTCAGTCGGCGCAGAGCCGTCGTATGAACTGGAAGCCGTAACCAAGTGCCCCTATGCGTCGCCGACATCACATGGGGGAATATCGGCATATGAGTGCGTTCTAACGGGGCAGAATGATTGGTCTCCGTAAGACGGATCTGCTGTTCCGTGACACTGCAGCTCGCACAATACACGCAGTTTCAGTAGCGAAGCATTTGTGGAACCAGAGGAGCAAAGAGGGCCGCAACACAGCGCCGACTGGGCGACACAGTGTGACCAGCACTAGATGACCACCATCTTGTGCACTTGGCTGTAACGGACAGAACAGCTTCATCCACAGTGTTGGCGCGTCTTTGGAGCACTGCAGCGAGTGTGGACATGTCTGCATCGACTGTCTTGCGCCGCCTTCGGCGAGCTAGACTGGTGGCACACATGCCATGTTTTGGCATCCATTGACCAGAACCCACCAGCGCCGCAGATTGCAAAGGGCACTGGCGTGCTCAGTTACATGTTGTGTCTTAGGACCAGCTCCTCTTCAACTTGTCCTACAGTAATGGCCACATAGCCTTTTTATATCGCCCTGGTGAACACGGTCGGGCTGACTGTATTGTTGAGTGGCTTAGCGAACGAACTCCAAGTGCGATGGTTCGGCGTGCCATTGCCCTTAACAGACGACCTCGCTCCTACGTCTTGAGGACAGTCTGAACAGCTACCTCTACATCACGGAGGTTTCATAACCTGAGGTACTTCCCTCCTGCAGGCCATTCCACATGTTGCTAGCGTCGGCCCGGTCACATGTGGAGAAGAATGTGCAAGATTTCTTCGAAGAACAACGGATACCACTGATTCCTAACGGACACCTTCACCTGACAGCCCATTGAACATGGGTGGGATGTACTCGGTGGGCAACTTGTTTGTTCAGGTCCTTCTGCAACAACAGCTGATGGCTTTGTGGTGACGCCCACGAACTGTGTGCCAGAGTGCTCTCCACCTGAATATTCAGGCGCTCTTTGATTCCGTGTCACGATGTCTAGCGGCTCGAATTCAGCGTGTGGTGGTGCTATTCTGCACAGAATATAAGCAGTCAGAGCGCATGTACAGGTCTGTAATGTTAACCAGAAAACCGTGTATTGACGCACAGTCAACATGGGTTTCGAAAACATCGTTCTTGTGAAGCACAACTAGCTCTTTATTCGAATGAAGTGATGAATGCTATTGACAGATCGATCCCGTATTTCTGGATTTCCAGAAGGGTTTTGACACTGTACCACACAAGCTGCTTGTAGTGAAATTGCCTGCTTATGGAATATCGTCTCAGTTATGTGGCTGGATTTGTGACTTTCTGTCAGAGAGGTCACAGTTCGTAGTAATTGACGGAAAGTCATCGAGTAAAACAGAAGTGATTCCTGGCCTTCCCCAAGGGAGTGTTATAGGACCTTTGCTGTTCCTTATGAACGATTTGGGACACAATCTGAGCAGCCTAGGTTCTTTGCAGATGACGCTGTAGTTTACAGACTAATAATATCATCAGAAGATCAAAACAAATTGCAAAACGATTTAGAAAAGGTGTCTGAATGGTGTGAAAATTGCCAGTTGACCCTAAATAACGAAAAGTGTGAGGTCATCCACATGAGTGCTAAGCGGAATTCATTAAACTTCGGTTACACGATAAATCAGTCAAATCTAAAGGCCGCACATTCAACTAAATGCCTACGAATTATAATTACGAACAACTTAAATTCGAAGGAACTCATAAAAAATGTTGTGGGGAAGGCTAACTAAAGACTGTGTTTTATTGGGAGGACACTTGGAAAATGTAACATATCTGCTAAAGAGACTGCCTTCACCACGCTTGTCCGTTCTCTTTTAGAATATTGCTGCGCGGTGTGGCTTCCTTGCCATATAGGACTGACGGAGTACATCGAAAAAGTTCAAAGCAAGGCAGCGCGTTTCGTACTATCGCAAAACATGGGAGAGAGTGTCACTGAAATAATACAGGATTTGGGCTGGACATCATTAAAACAAAGGCGTTTTTCGTTGAGAAGGAATCTTCTCACGAAATTCCAATCATCAACTTTCTCCTGCGAATGCGAAAATATTTTGTTGGCAACGACCTACATAGGGAGAAACGATCACCATGACAAAACAAGGGAAATCAGAGCTCGTACGGAAAGATGTGGGTGTTCTTTCTTACCGTGCGCTGTACGAGATTGCAATAATAGAGAATTGTGAAGGTGGTTCCATGAACCCTGTGCCAGGCAATTAAATCTGACTTGCAGAGTATCCATGGAGATGTAGATGTAGATGTAGATTTGTGCAGTGTCACGTTCCTAATCGGTGGAATGAGCTTCATTGTGACCACACCTCTCAGCGTTGGTGTTTCGCTTTTCCTAAACATTAGTGTGTATAATGCACGAAGACAAAAACTATGGGATGTAACTGGTTACGTGAGGTACAGAAATCATCCATAGCTCCAAATGACTCGGCGAAATGCCGCGTTGCTGTAGGACGAGGAATAAAACTGTAGACACACATGAAACACAACGAGAAATCTAAACGAGAATAGGTCAGTTCCCAAAAGAGAGAGACGAATGTTTCACTGAAATGAATCACAAAATTTTGAATTGCTAGTCTTGAGTTCCGTGCTACGTGCACAGAGCCAGGGACCAATGGCAGGACTTAGCACACTGCGATCACCGGAGTCGCGATGCTGAATTCTCGAGGTGAAAAACTACATGATCGCACGAAAGTTTTTACACGTTTCCTGTCGAGAATTTCCTGACCAAACAGTACGGTCTTGACACAAGGCTGTCTCACGGTGATGGAAGACAACTGCCGCATTCCTAATGTCTACAATATGTACTCGTAGAGGCAACCTAATGGAGTCAGTGAGTACCTCTCCATGGTATTTAACTCGGACGCCACACTTTATTGTAAGTCTGTAGTTAAAAAGTAGATCCCACAGCCAGCATGACAGTTGAAGGAAATGAACAGCTGGTGTAGCCTCACCCCGGCGGGTGTCTCGGTCTCTTTGAGTCTCACAGGTGGGACACATCTTCTGAGTTACCATGAGACCGAGAAGAAGGTCGCTGCAACTGTGGCCGAAACGTTGGTTTTTCTCCAGCAGCAGTAAACTTTTACATTATGACACGGTACCATACCCAGAAAACTTTTATGTCGACTGACTCTGGCCGAGGACGCCTACTCAATTATAGGTGGCACACATGTTTGGGCGCCAATTTCCCGAACAAAGGAAGACTGGTACACCTCCGGCACCACATTGCTTCAACTTAAATTCAGATATAACAGCCAGGAACTTTTACACAATTTTACCGTCTTGAGCACTTTCTGTATTTAACAAACGGTGAAAGTGGAAATTACTTCGCCCTCTCCATTAGATGGTCATTCACGTAGGCAATCCATTGGTGTTAATCGTTGACCTAGCAAATTAATCGATTTGTGTTAATCGATTATATTTTAAGACTTCAGTGATCATTCCAGATTGTTATCAATAGGCTCGAAATTTTGTATGTAACCCCAATCTGTGTTTATAATTATGAGATTAATTCAATTTGGTCCTCTTTCTTTGTGATAATAACCGTCCTGGACAACCGTTGTGGCCGCGTCATGCGTGGTATATGCCTTGAAAGAGTCTCCGCGTCGCACGATGGAGGCCTACAGTGCCAAGTGGGGTCCGTGCGTTCCTTACGGCAGTTCCACCATTGAAGTAGCTCACTGTTAATGTACGCACAGTACCGTTGGAAATAAATTGCATTTGAAACGTAGAACGCTAAACGGCTCTTTTGCAGTGTTGTCCCCACGTCACTTCAACAGACACTAAGTGCTGACGAGCGAGCAAGTGTGTGTGCGACCACCTAGTTTCGTCAGGCTCCGACACGGCAAACACATGAATTGGCTACTTCCAACTGAAACCAGGATAAAGTTTTACATTCGAGGCGTGAGCTGAAATTTACCCTAGGTTTCGTGCAGAAGCTATATTCCTGTATAATCGGAAAAATCTTTCTTAAAAACCCTGTATTAGAAAAAAGAAATGGGCAAATATGTAGCTGCCTAACAAGGTACCATTGTGTGCCGGTTACATATGGAGACAACTTTTTGGTACAAAGCACAAAGTTGTTTTTGTGTGCTCCCTACCGTCTGAGTTAACATAATCGATTCAAGTGTGCATTCGACACACAACTACAGTG
The DNA here is from genome assembly GCF_021461395.2 of Schistocerca americana. NCBI lineage: Eukaryota > Metazoa > Arthropoda > Insecta > Orthoptera > Acrididae > Schistocerca > Schistocerca americana. Next base: position 394,851,673 of record NC_060119.1, on the reverse strand, counting down.
CCCGTACGAAGTTCTTTCGCACACCCATGCATGTCCGAAGGAAATATGCATCGTACTTCTGAATAACACAGGCACTGCAATATTATTTATCCGTCGACGTCGTACAAGTGACTTTCAATTAAAATGTCCATCCTGTACGGGAATACACGTAATGAATATACGAATTCAAGTTGTAGACACATGGTTGACGACATATGGAAGACACTGGCCGTGAGTCATGCCTGCTAGTTTTTCCAACTTGCCGGCCGAAGTGGCCGTGCGGTTAAAGGCGCTGCAGTCTGGAACCGCAAGACCGCTACGGTCGCAGGTTCGAATCCTGCCTCGGGCATGGATGTTTGTGATGTCCTTAGGTTAGTTAGGTTTAACTAGTTCTAAGTTCTAGGGGACTGATGACCTCAGCAGTTGAGTCCCATAGTGCTCAGAGCCATTTGAACCATTTTTTTTTTCCTACTTCTTCCTTTACGGCAGCGCCGCTTGTCCCAAAATTCTGTGTATTCCGTCTTGTGTGTGTATCGGCCGGTGTCGCATCGTTTTTGCCTAGCGAAATTTCTTTGTTGGTTCGTTCTTTGTCCGCGGCGTTCTCTGCCCGCACCATGATGTCCATCAGGTTTCCAAATGACATTCCCTGTAGGGTACTGTTGACACGATTCTAATGATTTTTTTTTCTTTTCACGATCCCCTGAAAGTAGATCAGCTTCTCTCTCGGGTTGGTTCTCAGCTCATGTGATTGTTCCATTACTTCAGTCCTTTTTGCAAATGCGGCGACCGAGTTTATTCCGATTAGGGTTTACAGTCTTCCAGCCGAAGTGGACGATTCATTTCTTAAGGCGGCGTTGCTTCCGTATGGAGTCGTTCGGTATGTACGGTAGGTAACCTAATCTGATCAACATCGCTTACAATGTTACACTGGTATCCGTATGTGTTCAAAGGGATATTTTCACAAATGAATGTCTGTGGTTACCGCATTCATGTTACGTATGCAGGGCACGAAGGAACCAGCTTCCTATGTAACGATAGTGGTCATCTCAGATGCAATGGTTCGCGTCGTTTACTGTTTTAAGATAGTCCTATAGTAAACGTCGCCCTTTGACATTTGCCGAATTAATATCTTCGCAGTCTGCTGTCAGTACTTCTCCGGCTTTAGAGGGCGTTGGGGAGGCGACTTTCCGATACCGGTACGTTCATATGCGACCCGTGTTCTTGTTAGGCGCCGGCACCGCCACCGCCATCGGTAGCACAATTCAAACACCGGCAGGTGGTGGATGGCTCCCAGGACCCGCAGTAGTTCCGAGTTAGCGTTCGACTGTGGATTCGCAGCACGTTATATGCGAAAGCGAAGTTGGGGTGCGGATCCACAATATGTCTCATCCGGGACAGAGTTTGAAGGAAGATCCGCCACGCACAACCCCTGAGCGATGGTGGGATGCAGATCCACAATATACCACATCTGAGTTAGCGTCACATCTGGGATAGGGCTCACAGGTGGACCAGCCACGCGTTACGTCCGAAGATGTGTTCTACGTTGGGACCACCAGCGCGATGATCAGGTCCGGGGAGTCGTCGGTGACACATCCACATACACAGACACAGAAAACAGAGGAAATGCACTGCAAATGTGGAATATGTGGGTGGAGGCGACTGGATGCATGGAGTACAGTGCTATACTACGCCGCCTGATCAGAAAAATAGTGCATTTGCGTTAGGTGTTGGCAGCTGTGCTACATTTACAAGCAATTTAAGAACACGGAACGAGAGGTGATGCGATGACCGCATGGGGAGAAGTGACATAAAATCGCCAGCATTGCGAAAAATGACGGAAAATACGTGCAAATTGAGGGAAAATACACCGAAATGCGGGGAAATTGAGGAAGTACTTGCGTGTCTTCTGGTTGGCGCACAACAGTTCATGTACATGGGAATAAGTATGCGACAGCAAGAAGAATACGAGAAAACGTCGCCATGGAAGCGAAGGGAACCAGGGAAACAGTCACATTTTTCGATTGAGGCAGCATTCTACTGTATGTCTATTGAGGTTACAGTGATACATGCGAGTGAACTATATTTGAAGCTTTCCAGGAAAACACAGAACCCTCCGCATCTAAACTTACATGCATCGACTTTAAAGGATAACAGGGAGTCGGTTGAAAGATCGGTTGAGATGGAGCTGTAACAAGCTACGATTTAGTGGCAGACTGATCATGCATTCTAAAGAGGGACGGAGATGTTGCTGCAGGTCATGTGACCATATTTTTCCGCTGTTCTGTCAGCCGGCATCAGTCATGTGACATAGCCTGCGTGCGACTCGTATAGAACCACCGTATACTTGCGATCGTTAACAGCAAACCTCTCAGTTATCAGAGTTCTTCCATATCATGTGTGATGAAACTTGACTGTCCTATTTCGACACACTCCTCTAAACGAACGAAGATTCATGCGATGTACTGCATTCCCCTGTCGCATCTTGGGTATGAAATCGTGACTTTGGTTTTATAGCTAAGATGATACTAAGTTAGCAATAGGTGTTTGTGAGGCACTGAAATCCCCGTGTATACAACTTATGTCCTGTTTTCACAGTTAGTGGCGGCATGACGTGTAATTTCACACGTCAGACGCCACTGCTATGCGTTTATCTCTTTTCTCGTAAGAGGTATTCTCCGTTACTAACGATCATTTTATATAAAACTGATGCAAGCATAGTATAATTTCTGAACCGTGACTGGATGTGAACAGTGGATGCTACACACCTCTGAACGGCTATATTGTGCTTGTATCAGACAGAGCCGATGTTTTAAGGAAGTAGGTTTTTCATTTTACAGTTTGTTACCGTAGTTTATATCGTAGAGAAACCTCCAAGAAGGATGTGTGTCTCGCGCTGGAAATATATTTCTTACATTGGAATATTAACAGCGTTGCATTTACCACGACTAATAGGCCGTAAACTGAAGCAGTCTAACATTATAGCCTGTTTTAAGTGCAGAACCGTGTAGCCTTAGGAGTGTGTGTCTTCATGTCCTCTCTTACCAATACCCTCTTGGTACTGACCCCGGACACTAGAACAATACTTTAGAATTGATAGCATAGTTGATTTATGTAAAATGCTTCCCCATCCATCCGTCCGGAGCTCCATCATGCCTAAAAACCACACGTTTCTTGTTCTTCTTAATCGCCCACTATTACATCACAACACTTTCAAATCTACTACTGTACACCGATAAGGGGTGCTAACTTCCTCGACATGGGCGTATCTGGAGAAATCTTCTGCACTTGGGTGGGTGCGGACTCGGCAAGTTCCATTCATTCGCGAGATGTGGAATGTAGTGTCTACTCCTGGTCAGCTTCAGATTAAATCAGTAACGGTGCTGCAGGGTGGGTTGGTCAAAACAATGCGAGGGGATCTTTCAGTCTCTATCCTAAGACTGTGAGAATGCCCTTTGACTCCCATCCGCATAGAGACAGATCGTAAATTAAGCACTACGCTCGAGATGCTAGAAATATGAAGATCGCTATTTGTATACTTTGATGACGTTTATGTTTGAAAATTAACAATGAATGGACGTCCTGCGCAGTCATCTATCTACATTGGCAATAGTACTCGCAAAGTAGGGGAGGGGCAGTTTAGTGATGATACTGAAACTGGGAAGCATGCTGTCAAATCACTGGTCGGTGCTGAAATTATTGTAAAATTGTTAAAATAGTTCGCGGTATCTTATGTGATGCTTATTATTACACTACATCGACGGTGTCTTTTCCATCCCACCCATCCACTGGTACGCTGTTGATTGCCACATGATGACTGACTGACGTCACTTGTTTGAGATGGAGAATGAGTCTTGGTGGAGGGGCAACACTTTCTGGGGTTGGCTAGCACCAAAACAGTGATCACGTACAGGTGTGCAGTATGAGGAATCAGTCAAAATGGAACACAGTCACCAGCTATCCCGTCACTGTGACAGATGATTTTAAATGTAGAGGTCGTCGGCCACCTTCGGATAGCAGTTTGGAAAGGCTCCACAATTCCGCAAAACTCTTCAGGGAGCCTCTCTTGTGACTGACTGTATAGCCTGTGGCAAACGGTCATCCATGTGTTTGTGTCGTGCATTATTTTTGGCTGTTTAAGAGTTATGAGTGTGTTTTCATAGAGCTACACATGCATTATTTTACGAAAATTTCACGAGTAGTGGACATGTCTGTTGCATTATTTTTTGAACAGGTGTGTAGGCTGTATGGTGCATTATTTGGATAGTTTATAATCAGTGAGCGTGTTTGCATAGTGTTTTAAAATCATTATTTTTAAATGCATTACTTTGACAATTTACGAGTTGTTTTCGTGTCCGTACATCAGCGTATTGCATTATTTCTATGATTAACGAGTAGTTTGGAGGTCTGTAGGCTGTTTCCTGTGACCCCAAGCATGTGTAGGAGAGTGTTTTGTCAGTGTAATAAATATACTATGTGAAATCCATCCCTAAATAAATTATCCAAAATAAATAAGGTACATTCCTTCCTCTCCCCACCAGCTGGACACAGACTAAGTCCTTTTCCATCCATTTTCCCCCAGACCGCTGTGGGAAGACAGCTCCCTTTGGTAGCAGCACTGTGTACTAGTTCAGTTGGACCAGAACCTCATGGTGAACACACTGAATAGAGCTACTGCATATGACAACTCAAATTGTTTGAATAAACACTGCATGCAAAATGCTTACATTCATACTATCCAGCAGCCCAGCATAGGCTGAGTCCTTTTTCCATCAATTCCAAGGAAGAGGTGGCGGTCGGATGGCTTAGAGGAGGTAGCCTAAGTGAACTATTTTCCCGCCAAAATTTGAACTTCCTGCCATGGCGTCATTGTGACATTGCCACATCTGTCAGCGCCATCTTTCGTCCGCCATCTTGAATAAATGTGGCAACAATGCAGAGTGGGGTGACACATAGGTTGAAAATAGAAGTTTTGTTGACCCTGGAAAGCGGACAGAGTGCGCTTCGGGCTGGGTAGGCCAACGAGGGCAGTGGTCGGAGTCCCATGTTACCAAGTCGTTCACAACCTTCTCCCTATTAAAGTTCTACTTTTTCGCATTGTTCTTAGTGAAACAGACTGATGCAGTCATGGCCATGAGACGGATAAATTATGTTATAAGTTGATCTCCTGCAGACACAAACACTGGAGTTGTCTCCACCCACAATTGGCCTTTTTTGCCAATGGATCTCCAATGAGACTCTCCTATGTGTCGATTTGATCTTCTTTGGCAGAACGAACAAAAATACCGTTATGTGATTCATCGAGCACTAATGTTCATCACGTGGTGGAATGCAGATACGACCCGGACCCTTGTGCCTTTTACCAATATATGGTTACGATCTGTTGGCCGTGGCAAAGGATGCCTCTCTATCTAGAGCTTTTTGCGAATATGTTGTATTAAATCGACAAGGAAATGGATGAAGTGTTGAATCACTTTTCTGTTCGAATATTTCATTCTTGTTACCTTTATCTTTGTCGAGTTAGCTGATCCATTTCGTATTTTTGTCATGGTCCCTTTTCAGGTGCGTTGTTAGAGACTTTCTTTTATTTTTGTGGCCCTGTTTCACTTTTTTGCTTAATTAATAATGAAGTAAACCAAAATTGTTGCAGAACACGAGTGGAAATAATTTTTTTTCCTTTTTTACGTGGCAGAAAAGTAGGAGAATTAAGTCCGATTTTGTTTCTTTCCTATTTCAGTAGCAAGTTGTAAGGTTCCAACAAAAAATAAATGAAGATAAAAAATAAAAAAGAAGGTGAGTACCAGTACAATGACAGATGGAGGGGAGGCATCGTCGCCAAGTCTTGGCATCCGACCCCTGCCCACCTTGACCCACCCAGGGCGAAGCTTACTGTGTCTGTCTTCCAGGGTCAACAAAAGTTTTATTTTCATTGTCTTTCGCAATTACTGACAGAATTTAAAAACTGAAAATGCACTTGTAATCTACTCATCAAGGGGTGTAATCTTACCTTAAAAGATGACCGCCTCAAACACAAGTAGGCTATTGCAGTTACCAACTGTGTGTTTTGTCTTCTGGAAACGTAACTGACGGCGCGCAAGCACCTGGATTTTATTCTTCCTGCATTTGAGGACGACAGCACTCAGTGACTTCCAACAAACTTTACACACAATTTCCAACCCTCCATCCGTCAATAGATGATGAAAACAAAAAGTTCATCACGTACTACATTTCCACTACTGGTGCAGCAAAACTGAAGCATCATACACGATGATTAAATTTAGCACTTTTTCACTACTGGCTCTATTACCGACAGTGTCCATATATATCACTGAGTCTATCTGCAAAATTATATCATGGTACGACACATGCTACAGGAGATGTGACGTCATCGGCATTGAGATGCGTGAAACACTATTTTTTGATTAGGATACATCGGAAATTACCCAAACTATATTTATCCAGTGTTTCATAATAAAAGCACTTAATGTTTTCTAACAACCTTGAAGCATAATTTCGAACATTCCTATAGTTTTCTAGCTTACATGTTTGAAGTCAAATATTTAACACATTAAAACATTTGTAAGCAGACGTCTGCAACTGTTTTATGCTTGTTAAAGATTCGTTTATGCCACGTTACCAGCAAGTAACGTTGCGGAGGTGTTAGGCGAATAATACGAGAATCCCTCAGAAGAAACATACGTTTATCTGGCGAAGCTCTGAAACTAAACTCAGACAATCGGTTTTTCTAAACATATTGTTGTTTGTTAATAATGAATTGAGTTATTAACGCTTATAGATTCAATGTTTTTAAAGAAATCCATGAATATCTTTATATCTATACTACGTTGACTACCGATGTGCCTGGAATCCTATTTGAGCATAACGCGTTTCATATTCAGCGGTGGACACGATTTTCCGTTTTTCTCAGAGTCACTTCAGGCAAACTAGAGTGTATTGTGTATTTAACCAGGGACCTTGAAACGACGGTGAGGCTTCGTCCCGCCGTAGCCCTCAGTGGTTCACAACCCCAACAAGCCACAGCAGTCTACCCAACCACCACCACCTAGAGACAAGGCCGCGGCGCGAAATTCATAGCAGGTCGTGACGTCACACCAAACCGGCCACCATGTTGTGTTTCGAAACGTTTGTTTACCTACACGTTTGTTGGATCGAGTGCTACATTCGTGCTTAAAACTAGCGATTACAGCGTTTACGTGTAGTGAAGCTACTGTGAACATGGATTACCAATGTTGTGTGCCAAGGTGTCGTGGGAATTACGGAACTGGACAGAAAGTAATGTTGTTTTCCTTTCCGAAAGATGCGAATCTGCGTCGGAAATGGCTTTCAGCGATTCATTGGGACAATTTCCTACCCACTGAGCACACGAAAGTATGTAAAAACTATACACCCAGTACAATTTTTTTTCTGGTGGAATATCTTGAATTTTGGATACATTTGACTAAAATTGTGAGCAAATGTTCGCAGTAAACAGTATTCGTTTTCAAGCGGCTTTATTTTGATTTTTGAAAACTAAATATTCTCCGCACTCTGTATTTTGTTACGCATTACCGATACGTTTTATTCTCTATTTGTGATTGTTGTTTTTCGCTCTCGCATTAGTTAGCATCAGCGCTAACGAATGTTGAAACTGCTGTTTTCTTGTTTAAAAAGCGATCTCTCTGAATGAAGCATATCTGTGTTGTTTTACTATGTGTTAGTTTTTCCTGTTAGACATTCGCCAACCCACGACCAAATAATTATCTTTCAACCTAACCTAATTTCAGGTTACGATGCAGAATAGGTGTCTTCACAAACAAATTTCAGTGGCGTCCTGTATCACTTGATCCGCCTCATATAACGATATTCTCGTTAATAACGCATCCAGTTACTCAATCTGTCCGGTATTTTAAATGTTCAGATGGTTAATTGACATGGCAAGTGTCTTTTAGTTCATACAGCACAGCTTGGTACGCAATGTTTAGTTGATATCTTCTTAACATACTTCCAGTTGGATAGTCATGACTGTCTTACTGAGGTGTGTCATTTATGTTGGCATCCGTTCAACTTTATATTTTGTGTTTGGCATGCGTTTGCTTTGGAGTTGTTGTTCTATCAAAACATGAAATTTGTGTTATATCAAGACCCTCATTCAGTGTTGCCTGCAATGACACAGTTTTAATATGTGCCGGCATAAAAACACCCACAGTGAAATATTATTCTGCAGCTGTTGACATCTCATATACCATGACAATGAAGAAACTATAAAGTCAAAATTACAAAATAATTGCTATGTTAACATGCAGAATCCCACAGATTACTGAAATTTGGTGCCACTTAATCCATAATAGGAACTTCACTCTTATAGTTCCATAAATATCACAGTACTGCTGTAACACAAGCAGTTCACAGGTATATTCATCATATACTGATGCCTGTTAACATATGCTCCTAGTGCTTGTAGTACTAATTAATAAAAGAATATTACAATGGAATATGCATGTTGTTGTAGAACATGGTATATTGCTGTCAGGCCTAAATATTTGTGTACTTCCACTAAGGTGCGACCTGTCAAGTTGATATTGGTGGAAAATGAATGAGTATCCAGTGTTTTTTACTTTCACTTACAGACACACACTCTCGATCATGCTGTACATTGTACTGACTCACACTAGTTTGTTGCAGGTTTGTGAACTTCACTTCACCGAATTCGACATCTGCCGGCATACGGAATGTTATGATGAAGTGAAAGGCACAAAGCTTACTGTCAAGCATTCAAGTCCAAGACTTAGAGAGGGTGCTGTCCCATCAGTGTTACCAGGCTGCCCAAGCTATTTGTCTACTTCATCCACAAGCTCTCGAGAAAGTGCAGAGGAAAGGCGAGCTAGATTGGACAATGAACATCTTCTACAAGCAATTAAAGACAGTATAGTAATCAAAACAGAATATGATTCGAGGAAGCTATTTTCTACTTTTGAAGCATTTCTGCAGTGCTTCCAAAGAGATACCATTCCCAGAGAGTGGACCATTGTTAGAAGAAGTGACTGTGTCCTTTTTCTATTGCTTACTGTATTGTCCACTCCATCTGTGTCTGTATCTGTTGTAGTGACAAATGATTTGCAGTTGTCTGCCTGTAGAAGTAACGCTGAGATAAGAAAGATAGGCAGTAGCAAAATATTAGACAAACTTTCAAATATGAATAATTTGTTTACAGTATTAGACAAAGTGAAAGAATTAGTCAGTGCAAAAGAAAATCCATTAAAAAGCCAGTGCCTTCTAATACAGGACATTTTAAATGATCTGTGCAGTTCTGTAGATGAAGAAAAACAGAAACAAATTCAATTCTTATGTGAGCAAGTTAAGTTGCTATGTAGCTGTGAGGAAAACTATAGGTTTAATCCTCACTTTTCTGTATTTTGTTGTATCCTGCATTCTATCTCCCCTCATGCCTATAAAGTTTTGAGGTCGTCTGGCAATCTTATTCTTCCTCATCCAAGAACTTCACAGAAAATATGTTCCTCATATGCTAATGGTCCTCATAAGAAGGTGCTATGCTCCTGTATATTAAGGAAAGGTTTAAGTCTTTACAGGAAAGTGATTGTACCATTTCTTTAATGATGGATGAAATTCATATTAAACCTTATTTTGATTACAAGGGAGAAAACATTGTGGGGGCAGCATTTGATAGTGACAAGGCTGCTACCCAGCATTTGTCTTTATGATACAATCATTGCTGTCTTCTTTTAAAGAAGTAGTGCATGTCTTTCCAGTGAGAAACCTTGTAGCAGAACAGTTATTTTTCTATGTGAAGAAAATATTATGTGGCCTTTATGATTGTGGTTTCAAGGTTATTTGTGTAGTTAGTGACAACAATGCTATAAATAGGAAATCTATGGCACTTTTTAGATCACCTCCAAAACTCAGTATAGTTTACCCACATCCAGCTAATCCTACTCAGCCACTATTTTTTATAATTGATTCTGTCCACATCCTTAAGTGTATACATAATAATTTGGTTAATCAAAAGGACTCTCAAGTTTTGCTCAAATATCCACAATTTGATGGATGCTGTGATGATTGTCAGATATTAATGGCATCTTTTGAAGCTTTGAGGCAGCTTCGTAAGATTGAATGTAATGGTCTACTTAAGCACTCTTATCGTCTTTCTTTGAAGCCTCTTTATCCATCTTCACTTGAGAAACAGAATGTGAGCCTTCTTTTGCAGGTATTGAATGAATATACAGCTGAAGCCGTTTCAACTATAGAGGAACAGAAAAACTTGTTACATTACCAGACAACTGCAGAATTTATTAAAATTATACTTACATGGTGGAAAATTGTAAATGTGAAGACAGTTCACAAAGGTGTTCAACTAAATGATCTCTTCCAGTGCCCTCTGTCTTTATGTAACAATGATGAAAAATTTGTGTTTTTGGAAAAGTTTCTTGTGTGACTCGATAAGTGGAAGGACATAGGCCTGAAAAGTAATACCCTCTCAAAGGAAACCCATATAGCTCTGACACACACAACCGATGGTTTGGTTGAGATGGTAAGGTACTGTACTAAAGAGCTTGGTTTCACTTATTTTTTGCCTGGAAAAATTCAAGCTGATTCTCTGGAAGCAAGGTTTAGCAGTTACTGATCAAAGACTGGCTCTCAGTACCTCATATTTGTGAGACAGATCTTTGAAGTGGAAGTGAAGATGAGGATGCAGAGCATGTTGCTACTCATGTTGAATTCAAGTACTTTTGGTAAACTGCCTGTTGCAGAAGGGTTCACCTTTAATTGTTATGATGACACAAAAGAGACTATACAAACAGACTCCGAGTTTCTGGTTGACGTTATGTATTTGGAGGAAGATTTCAGGCAGGCAGAAACATACCTTCCAATATTAACATATTTAGCAGGGTACTGCGTTTGCAGTGTACTGAAGAAACAGCAGTGTGGGGTGTGCAGCAAATACCTTCTCTTAGAGAAAGAAATGTGCCTGCATGGTTAACAACATCTTAGTTTAATCAAAAATTTGGACAGGGGTGGTCTGTTTTTCCCTCAGCCTGATGTTGTGAATGCTGTTGTTTACAATTACTTTACTGTACAGAAATTAATATCTATCCCTAATGAAAAAAAATTTTGTCATCCAACAGTCAAAGGGTGCTTGTTCAAAATGTAACCATAAATGCTATTCAGAAGAAAAGTTTCTTCTTAACAGATTTTGTTTGCAGTAATGGTCATTCGGCAGACAAAATACTGAAGTTGTTAGTCAAAGCATCCACCAACGCATTATTAAATAATTATATTAATAAAAAGAATGACACTTTAACTGCGTCTTTTAAGAAACGGAAGCTTAGCACATCTTAATTTGCGTACAGTTTACATGCTAGGACATTTATCAAGTGTCACAGGATATTTCTATTAAGTCTCACACATTCAGTTACACTGCATTTGGTTCACTGAAACCAGAGGCAGGTTCCATAACCCATATTGGTGTAGTACCTTCAACTGAATGCACACTGATAGTCATTTGGTCCATATAGTCTGTAGTTTTGGATAATTTGCTTCCAACAGTTTCAAATGTCAGAAGGTCACAACTGTTTCCATGCAGACTATTCAGCTGAAGTAAATACTTTGTCCAGCACTAATGGCTAGTTTCAATCTCATAATTGTAAAATGTTATCAGTTTGTGTACACATCCATCTGTGCACTTGATACTGGCCTAAGGTTGAAACTGGGCCAGTCTTCCCTAGTAAAGTTTTTGTGTCTTTCAGCTATTCTGTGCAGAAATATTTGCATCTCCCTTTCAATTTGTTGAGCCTGTGCTGCCCAACAAGAAGAAATCCGTTAAAGTAATTCTGTACTAAACCTCATGTAGTTCATTATAACTATGTATGTAATTAGAGGCTATTATTTTGGCATGCAGACATATAAAACTTATAGTAGAATATTACAATACTACACAGGGAAAGCCAAAAATGTGTTTCTCTCATTTTCCTGAATCAGAATGACACCAGGGTGTTTCCTAATGTAGTTACTTATCATAACAGCTATTCATCTAAATTTTGATGCAAGCTGTCAGTATTGTTGCGTATGGGTAACAATTAGTTATTGCTTTGCCTATATTATTTTACTTAGACATAGTTACATTCTAGTAGTTGCTTATTCCACTCACAGTTTGGAATAGTTTAATATCAGACACGATAGTTGGTCTCCATTCCCACATTTGCATCTCATCCAGACTGTGGCCCTTGATTTGTTACTAATCTGATTGTTTTTTTTTTTTTTTAACTTTACTCATAAAACCCCTTGGTAGTGTGACGCTGTGTGCCAGACTTGCACCGCACATGTGTTTAATCTGCTAGAAAACTTCATAACAGCGCACACTTTGGCACTGAGTGAAAAGTTTGTTCTTGAACTGTTTCTGCCAGTAGCTGCAGAATCTTGTGTTACCGAAAATCACTTCACAGCATTAAAATGCAGATGCAGTGGCCATATAGTCAGTTTAATTGAAACAGTTTAATCATCCAGGAATAAAGTGAATGAGTGCTCTAATTTCTTTTCTTAAGGTGGTGTTTATATAGTAATTAAGGAAAAGTTCTTCCCACCTATATACATGGAGAGTATTCTTGCAAACATTAAGGAGTGTCATGTTGCTCATTTTATTTGAATGTCTAGGACATTATACCCTACACCATTCAGTTTAATTTGGAATCAGTGTAAAATTATTACAGTTTTGATTTATGTTGTACATTTTTAATTAATCCCAGAGTTAGTTCCTCTGATTTATTTTGTTTACAGTTAAGTTCATTACAAGGAAATTGGTCTGCTTCTAGCTTATGGCAGGATTTTCAACAAATGTTGCATAGCTGTGCAGTAACAATATAAAAGAGTTCTTTCAGTTGTGGATCAGGTATTCAAGTGTTATGTGAGGTTGCTCTGATATGTCGTCGTACTCAGTGTTACCATTACTTATCAGTTTCCAACGACTAGCTACACTTTCACTTTGTTGAATGTCCTTCAGTAGTGCCTCATCCCAGTGACATCTTTATATCATGGTGCATACATTCCAACAACAGTCTGTTACTCTGTCTGAGTTAATACATTTGTCAGCAACATAAGTCATCGTTAGTCACAATTACTAAATTTTATAGACAGTAAGACTGGTAATGTAACCTGTTATATGCGTCTGACACGTTTTGCAACTGTGTCATTTTTCACAAAATACAATATATCAAATGTGTACAACTAATCAATCATTCTGTGTAATTCCACTGAAAGCAGAAAAGGCTTGCTGCCTTTTAAGATGGAAATCGTGATCTATTTCTGTAATGGAACCATCTTGTGTCCTGGATTTAGTAACAGCTTTTTCAGGAAGTAGATGTACGTATGTCTTACTTAAATAAATTATTGTTCATTACTTCTAGTGTTTTATACATCCTATATTAACATAAACTATTAATAATTACATTATTTTAAGCATGCTGAGGACTACACTTCTCATGTTACAACAATTTTTCTACATATTACGAAGAATTAAACTTGCTGTAGTCACCAGCAGTCATTTCTGATCTATCCCTGGAGTTACTAAAGTACAAATGTGAATTGTAGTGTCCCTTGTTCTGAAGTTTAATACAATTCTTCGTATTGTATACATCATTCCCCTTTTTTTACAGGATAGCTTGATTCACTTAATGATTCACTGTCTCCTGCAGTCACGTGGGTAGACGCTAAATGTAATTCTATTACGAAATACAGCTTCAAACAATGGAACAAATTAATCTAGAAATAGGTTAAATTTATTATTGACGTTTTTAGCTTGACACATTGTCTCATTCCTACTGCTGCAAATGTCTGCTGAAGGTTTGTAGATTTTCACTGTTGACTTATATACACGTCCTGTTGATAAAACTACTGTTGCTTGCAGGGCTTACAGCATCCATTTTGAACAGCTGACTATTATGGTCAGGAATACATCTAGAATTTCACTTAAACATATGTTGCTAATTCTTTTATCTGCATAGTATTGCCAATCAGTCTTGTACAGTTCTTTGCAACTCTAGTGAGAAAGTCAACAACTGCACACGGCTCATTACATGCTCAAAATCTGCCATATTTTTACAGGAAAGAAAATTACATTACAATAACAACGCATGATTATTTTTGTTTCTGAGAGCGGGTGAGTTTAAAGTGATTGTTTGCTTGGGGAATGTATACAGCTTTCCTGAGGGAGCTCTATAAACGGTAACGCAATATTTATTTAGGACTCTGGAGGCAGAGGAATTTAATATTATACACAGTATTAGAGCAGAATTTTTCAAGTGAGTGTAAATAATAGTCGTCTGGTCCAGAAAGAATGTACTTTATGACAGTGTATTTTTCACAAATGTACCTTGTTTTACCATGTATATCGCCAATATCGCCATATTATTTACACCGAGCACTCGTACATTTTCACTGGCCATTGATAAGTCTTAAGCAATTACGTTACCGGTAAAAAAGAGTTATGAACTATAGCTTCTGCTATATCGCGATAGATAAAGTTACGTATTTTAACCATACGGCAAAGTACTCTCCCCTTTGCGTGGTATCATTTGCCAAGATCTCTTTTCGTTATCCCAGCGGTTGACGAGATATGAGAGGCGTTATGAATATTTCATTCCCGCGCGTTGCGATCAGATGTGAAGTTGCTGCATTTGCTCAAATTTTTCGAGATTGGAAGCAGATATTGATCCAAAGTTTTACGAAAATTTCAAAACCTCATCTTTGTTTCATACTCACCGATAGAATGTATAATATGCATCGAACACAAATTCATAGCGACCCCTATTTTTGTTGGCAACGTTCTCAGATTTGATACTCAAATGTGAAATACCAAAATAGTTATGACCATTATCGAAATGATTGGCACTTCATCATGGAGCTGCCATATAAAGCCAAAAGCATTTCAGAAATTAATTATTTTTTATGGAACACATTCTGTAAAACCGTTTGACAAAGATTTGCAGGCCGTGCGTCTCGAACCTTTCAGCGCAGCGCAAAGCCAACCCTGGCCCGCTTTGCGTGACGTCACAGGAGCGCGCCGCGGCCTTCTCTTTGGGTGTTGGTGACCCAACACACCGCCGCCCCACACCGAACCCAGCGTTATTGTGGCATTCAGCCCCCAATGGACTCCTCCTCCCTCCCCACCCCCCCACCCCCCCCCCCCACCCCCGCCTCCGTCCCTTCCCCGGGAACGTCTCACACCAAATGTTTACATGGGAGAGTAATTGTGGTGTACGCGTACGTGGAAACGGTGTTTGCGCAGCAATCGCCGACATAGTGTAACTGAGGCGGAATAAGAGGAACCAGCCCACATTCGCCGAGGCAGATGGAAAACTGCCTTAAAAACCATCCACAGGTTGGCCGGCACACCGGACCTCGAAACTAATCCGCCGGGTGGATTCCTGTTGGGGACCGGCACGCCTTCACGCTCGGGAAGCAGCGCGTTAGAACGGGTGGCTAGCCGGGCGGGCTCCAACTAAAGTACACTCATGCTCATAAATTAAGGATAATGCTGATACATGGTGAAACAACGCTCTGGTGGGCGGTTTGTGGGTTTACATCACCTAGGGGTATGACCATACGGTACATTTGACCTGCTGTCGTCGCACGGTGGCGCTGGCAGCAGTCCACATACGCAGCTGAGTGTTGGTGCATGTCAGAGTACGGTGCAGCCAGTAAGTTTACAGACGTTTCCAGACGTGCTGATGGTGACTGTGTTGAAAATGGCTCAAAGAACACATATTGATGTTATGAAGGGTAGAATACTAGGGTTATTGGAGGCTGGTGAAACACAGAAGGTTGTAGCACAGGCCTTCCGTGTGCCATAAAATGTGATCTCAAGATTATGGCAACGATTCCAAGAGACAGGAAACGTATCCAGGCGATACAATACGGGACGTCCACAGTGTACAACACCACAAGAAGACCGATATCTCACCATCAGTGCCCGCAGACGGCTACGGAGTACTGCAGGTAGCCTTGCTCGGGACCGTACCGCAGCCACTGGAACAGTTGTCTTCAGACACACGGTGTACAGACAACTGAACAGACGTGGTATATTCGCCTGGAGACCTGCAAGGTGCATTCCACTGACCCCAGAAGAGCCAGTAAAGCCTGGTGTCAAGAACACAGTACATGGTATTTGGAACAGTGGTCACCGGTTATGTTCACGGACGAGTCCAGGTATAGTCTGAACAGTGATTCTCGACTGGTTTTCATCTGGCGTGGACCAGGAATCAGATAGCAACCCCTTAACATTCTTGAAAGGGACCTGTATGGAGGTCATGGTTTGAAGGCGTGGAATGGGATTATGTTTGGTGCGTGTACACCCCTGTATGTCTTTGAAAGAGGAACTGTAACAGGTCAGGTGTATCGGGACGTCATTTTGCACCAGCATGTCCGCCTTTTCAGGGATGCTGTGGGTCCCACCTTCCGCCTGATGGATGATAACGCACGGCCCCATCGAGCTGCCATCGTGGAGGAGTACCTTGAAACAGAAGATATCAGGCGAATGGAGTGGCCTGCCTGTTCTCCAGACCTAAACCCCGTCGAGCACGTCTGGGATGCCCTCGGTTGACGTATCGCCGCACGTCTTCAAACCCCTAGGATACTTCAGGAGCTCCGACAGGCACTGGTGCAAGAATGGGAGGTTATACCCCAGCAGCTGCTCGACCACCTGATCCAGAGTATGCCAACCCGCTGTGCGGCCTGTGTACGTTTGCATGGTTATCATATTCCATACTGATATCGGGGTACATGTGCAGGAAACAGTGGTGTTTTGTAGCACATGTGTTTCGGAACAGTTTTCTCAACTTATCACCAATACCGTGGACTGACAAATCTGTGTCGTGTTTGTTCCCTATGTGCCTATGCTATTAGCGCCAGCTCAAATGCACCGCATGGTCATACCCCGAGGTGATTTAAACCCATAAACAGCCCACCAGAGCGTTGTTTCACCATGTATCAACATTATCCTTAATTTATGAGCATGAGTGTACTTTAACAACATTACGACTGAATTCCTCTCCGTTCTTTATTCTTAGATTCCGTATACGAGAAATTTACTTCCTTCCTTTGTAACATAGATTTTAAGCCGAAACAACGACCCTCATCATGTTTCACTGAAAAAGTATGCCCCAATAAAGAACAATCGCCGGGGAGCGTACATCCTCAATATATCCCACTTCATTGTAAGAGGGGGGGGGGAGTAATGTTTGTACGACGTAAAGACCCCTCATGGGCTGTGCAATGCCCCGCCGACTGCATAAGCAGATGAGGGGCCTGCAGCAGTTCCGTTAGCGTGAGGGAATCCAGTGTGACGTCATCAGTTTCACAGACCACCCACAACGTCGGTCGCGTCGCAGCCTCAGCGAGTCAGATACACACATTCGATAATGTATACGGACGACTGCAGGCGGCGCCGAGCCAGATTGGTGTCGTGAACGCGGGCTTCTGTCACGCCTCCACATCCCAACAACACGTTTCGCATAGTAATAGAAGCCACCCGGTTGGTGTTGATTCTCGGCCTTGTGTCTTCTGAGTTTTCTCCAGTGATTTTTAATAGCAGTAAGATCGTTACCCTTGCATACTTTGAGATCAATTTATTTTCTAAAATTCATTGCTTCTATTTTATATCGAAGTTCTCTGAGAACAGTGTTCTGACTTCCGACACTTAATGGTTAAGGAAGCAAAACTGATACTAGAAAGAACTTCGCCTTCTGCAAATTAAAACATAAGAAGATAATTTTATAGCATCCCACTAACGTTAAGAAATCATCTAGAGGTATAGTTGATCTTTTCCGGTTTGAACGTTTTTCTACAGACCTACAACACAGATATTGGCCCTAGTAACATTGGTCTGTGAAATAACTACGGATATCTGTGAACGAAATGAAAGCATGGAACGTAGCGAATGAAACAAGGCCGTGTTGCCAATTCTGTTTGTTCCTAAGGCATGGAACAAAATGTTGAAGCATTAGAGTACCAGTCATCTGTACATTCTTCTCTATCTTTTGACGTTCACGCTCTAGTTGATGAATAAGTGGAAGATGAAAATTATGCTTCAAAAGATGGAAAAAAAGCCGTAGCCGTAGAATCACTACCAAGCAAAGAGTAGACCTCTTGTTTGGACGCAGAAAGGTGGAAGACAATGATATTGAAATTGAAATGAAAGAACGAAGGCAGCAAAGCACTTGAGCAATTCCGTGACTAATCGATGAAAGAAGGGAAGTGGTTCAGAAGTGGAAAACAACACCGAAAATCATTCGCAACGGAAATGGATCTCTCTTGGAAAAAGAGTCAGAGATATATTAACTGCGAAAGAGATATGAAGATATCAGCATGTAGAGAGGTCACTAATAGATAAATTTAATCATATGAAACTGTATGATTGCAGAGACCTTTTCAGATCTCAAACTTCTGTGATGTAATACACGCAGAGGTCTGAATGAGAATTTGGATTGAGAAGGGAGGCGTGCTAGGGTAGTCCACGTAGTTACGCAAAGCTACTGTGCGTAGTGGGCAGTGCATCTGCCTAGTCAGCAGGAGGTCCGGGTTCGAATGCCGACCTTGGTAAAAATTTTCATTCGTCGTTTAATTATGCATATATACGTAATAGATGCATTTAAAATAAGCATCTACTTTACAATGAATACTTCTAGAGGACGAATAAAGGCATGTGCAAATGAATGTTCTCTGAGAAAAGAAAACGAATACTCATACCTAAATCTAGTACGAAGCTAGTATGATTAATGCAGATAACCAACGTAACGCGCTTAACATATGTAAATTAGCTGACCGAAAAAATTACATGACTGAAAGATGTGCTGATAGATTGGAGCAACTTGAATAAAAATTCTACAAACCTCTTTCGAAAAAACGCAGTACATGGAGTCAAAGCACGCAGATCTGGGATCTCGCTGAAGCAGTAGTAGTCAAATATTTTAAGTACTTTGGTGAAATTAAGGGAACACTGATAATGTCACAGAAATAAATAAAATCCGTGAAGCTGAACTACGTAAATTGCACATAATTAGTTGTAACACTTGTAGCATGGAATCCCTTGCAACTGAACAAAACTTCATCGCTACTGTCAGAAGCACTCTTCATGCTTGAAATATCATCATTAACCACTAGTGGTACTATGTAATTGCAGTTGCTATGTAAAATTTAAGAAGTTATTGACTTGCACAAAGGCTCAGAAAAACTGTGTTCCCTAACGGAGCGATGTACTCCCTTTGCATAGAAAATGTGGCTGCAATATTACGGATGTATAGCAAGAATGGAAAAATCACGATTAAATCATTCATAAATGGGAATCAGAGTACCATGGCTAGCCCTAAGGGAAGAGGATCTCACGAAAACCATCATTTACCCATTGATGACTGTTTGGGCTACGTACTGAAAGAGAAACGCTCCCAAAAGATCACATCCAAAAAGCTTTAATGATCAAGTCTTACAACAAGGTTCGCATTTTAACATTTTACATTTCAACGGAGGTTATCAGATTAAAAATAATATACGGAAAATACTGAATAAGTATCAGATGATATCCAGTACAAAATACAGAACACTAGGCCATGAACTACGAAAAAAGACTGGAGCATACTGGCAGGTCAAAATTTTGTTGACAATCTTGCTTTTAATTTCACGGAAGGTAGATCTGTCATTTCTGTATGCTGACTTAGTCCTTTCGATGAGCATTTATTTTTCCATTTCCTTACATCTTTTCCGCAACCGCCGGGGTTAAGTGGCCGAGCGGTTCTAGGCGCTATAGTCTGGAACCGCACGACCGCTACGGTCGCAGGTTCCAATCCTGCCTCAGGCATGGATGTGTGTGATGTCCTTAGGTTAGTTAGGTTTCAATAGTTCTAAGTTCTAGGGGACTGATGACCTCAGCAGTTAAGTCCCATAGTGCTCAGAGCCATTTTTTTCAGCAATCAATCACATTTGATTTCCCAGGACTTTCTGTTAATTTCAATCCTAAGTGACTTGCCTTGCTGTATCCTGTCTTTCATTGAACATTTTTCTGCTTACTTCTTTCATCGATCAGCGGATGTATTCCATCTGTTACCCAAGGTTTTTCGCTTTTGACTTCCTTGTACCTATGCTTGTATTACCTCTGTGTTTGCTCTTTTTAGAAACTGGCATTCGTCTTTAACTGAATTACGTACTGTGGCATTCATTATTACAGTACCTGGTATTAGAGAACTTCAAACTTATCTCATCATTCCTCGGTAACTCAGTATCTCACTTCTTCCCACAGATTCTTACGGAAGAGGCAACTTAATAAAACGAAGTCTTACGGTCCGGAATATATATCGTTAGTTTCCTTTCAGAGTATGCTGATATAATTCAGCAATTATATACAAGAGCTTTCTCAAAGAAAGATCCTGAAGATTGGAAAGCTGCACAGGTCATATCAATATTCAAGAAAGCAAATAAGAATATTCCTAAACAGCAATTTGGAACATGTATGGTGTTCAATATTACAAGTCACATCGAAGAAAACTGTCTGTTGACACTAAGCACTGATTCAGAAAATATCGTTTTTGTGAAACAGAATTAGCTCTTTATTGTCATGAAGTAATGAGTGCTATCTACAGGGGATCTCAAGTACTTCCGGATAGTTTTTAACCCCTTCCTCATAAGCGGATTCTAATCAAACTGAATGCGTGTGGAGTATATCCGGTCTTATGCAACTGCATTGGTGATCGTTACCATGGTCGTCAGAAGGGTCACAGTTCACAGTAATCGACGGAAAGACATCGAGTAAAACAGAAGAGATATCCGACGTTCCACAACGCATTGTCAGTTGTTCTCTGTTGTTGCTAATACACACAAACGATTTAGGAGACAATATGACCAGACGTCTTAGATTGTTTGCATATAATGATGTAATTTACCGTCTAAGAAGATTAAATCCAATTGGATAATGATTTAGAAAAGATACGTTTAGCGTGCAGAAAGTGGCTGTTGACTGTAAATAATGAAAAGTTTGAGGTCATCCACATGAGTGCTAAAAGGAATTAAATTTCGATTACACGATAAATTACACAAACTAAATATCCCGGGTTTACAATTACGAACAACATAAACTTGTGCGATCACACTGACAATGTTGTGGGAAGGGCGAACCAAAGATTGCATTTTACTGGCGGAGCACTAGCAAGATACACGAGATCTACTGAGCAGGCTGTCTACAATGTGCTTCTTCGTTCTCTTTTGGAGCATTGAATCATTACCAGGAAGGAGGAGTTCAAAGAAGAGAAGCTCCTTTTGTATTATTCTGAAACAGAGAAGAGAGTTTAATTGGTACAAATTGTAAAAAGGCATTTTCCATTGTGGTGAGATCTTTCCACGAACTTCCTCTTCCTAACGCAAAAACATTTTTTGCACCCATCTACGTAGGGAGAAATCATCATTGCAATGAAATAAGAGAAATCTCGTGGAAACATGTAAGTGTTCATTTCTCCGACGCTGTTCGAGAATGGAACGGCAGAAGGTGGTTCAGTGAATCAGGGGCTTACACGTTAATTGGAAAATAGTCATGTAGATGTAGATGCGCTGCATCAAGTGCAACATCACAAACACAACCCAAAGTTCTGCTGTGTGTGTGTGTGTGTGTGTGTGTGTGTGTGTAAGGCTCTCCCTGTCCTTCCATTCTGCTGCTCCTTTCACCCTCTGTCAGTCAGCCCTTGCCCTCACACGTACACATACATTACCAATGTAAGATAACAACAATACGTGAAATTGCTTTTTAAATCATCCATTACCGTCAACGGAACTATTTCGTGTATACTATACATTTAATATATTCGCCCTTGCCAACTTAAATGCATGCAAAAGATGTGTTACTTGAATATGAAACGAAAAAGTACCTGTAAAAACTGAACATATTTACATCTATATTTTAATTTATATTTTCTGCCTAAGAGCTTCACATTGTTTTAGAACTTGTTCCAAGACAGTGTGCTCTATTTGCCAATGTTGACACCATTATTACGTCATACGTTGTTTAGTCTGTACAGTTAGGAAGCAATGAAGGAAATGAAGAAGAAACTGGGAGAAGTAATTAATGTTCAGGAAGAAGAAATGAATCTTTTTTTTAACATAATACTGGAAATAACAGCGATCCAAATACAGTTTTTGAAAATAATTACAAAAGTGTCGATCGCAAGACTAATTTATAGCAGACAAGAAACAAAACCTTTGAGGATTGCCTCTGACACTGTGATTCTGTCAGAGACGGCAATGGACTTGGAAGAGCAATTCAACGCAACTGACAGAATGGTGAAAAGAGGTTACAAGATGAGCACCAGAAAAAGTGAAACAAAGGTAATGCAATACAGTTGAATTAAATCAGGCGATGCCGACGAAAGTGGCTTAGGATATGAGACACTTAGTAATAGATAAGCTGTTCTATTTGGGCACCAAAATGACTGCTGATGGCAGAAGTAAAGAAGGTATAAAATGGAGACTGGTTATAGCAAGGAAGGCATATTTGAAAAAGAGACATGTGACAACGTTTAACACAAATTTAAGTGTTAGGAAGTCGTTTTTAAATATGCTTCAGTGTACCCTTGTGAGGAAGTGAAGTGTGACGGAAGTGAAGCGTGAACGAAAAGTACTTCGGACAAGAATAGAAGCATTTCAAATGTGTTGGTACGTAATGGGGCTAAAGATTAGATGGACAGATCGCGTAACTAATCGGAAGTTATTGAAGCTAACTGAAGAGAAAGGAAATTTATGGCACAACTTGATTGAAAGAACGAATCGGAGGACTCGACACATTCTAAGTGCTCAGGGAATCGTCAGTCTGGTACTGGAAGCAAGTGTGGGAGTAAAAACTGTAAAATGAGAAACGGTTGAAGCAAGTTCAAATGGATGTAGGTTCCAATAGTTATTAGGAGGTGAAAGGGCCTGCACAGGGTAGACTAGTGTGAAGAGTTGTATCAAAGCAATATTTTGTTGGTTACTGACATGTGCAGTATCCTTTCTGTCACATAACGGCGGCGTATGCGAATAAAGCTGACCCAAGCACTAGAGGCTCACGTCTTTTTTATTTCTTTTACTGATGAATACTGCTTTGCTTACAGCTCATGTTACCCGTTTGGAAATGCCGAAAAAAATTTACGAGTCTGTATAGAAGCAGGTGTTAGCCATGCCAGCAGATTCAGCTGTTGTATTTTATCACGAATGGCACCACTGCAAATGCCACGGACTCAGACAGTTTTCACTTTACTCATTCTGATCGTCACTAAACTGACACACAATATTTCAGCGCAACGCAATCTGACTTTCAATAATCCCTACAAAAGAATGGCCCTGACTAACAATAACTTATACATTTCATGAATCACTTACCTCACAAAAATCTTCGTGACTCGAACAACTGGAATACAGCGAGCGCCAATACTGCCAACTGAATAAAAAGTGTTAATCAGGTTGCCTACCATTCAGAAGGCTGTTGCACGCAGCGACTGTTACATTGACTTGTAAATAATAGATTTCAGCTATCAGTCGTCCTTTTTAAATTTTATTGGCAGATCTAGTTTTCACCTAGAAACTAGCCATTCTCAATGCTCTATCATTTTTGATCAATGCATGTAATGCCTTTTGGTCGGGATTCATCCAAAGTTCATTGAATACCACTGTTTGCCTAACAGTAGTATTTAATGAACTTTGGATGAAGCCCGACCAAAAAGCATTATATGCATTGATCAAAAAGTATAGTGCGTTGAGAATGGCTAGTTTCTAGCGGAAATCTAGATCTGTCAATAAAATTTAAAAAGGACGACTGATAGCTGAAATCTATTATTTACAAGTAAAAATAGTTTCTAACTACCGAAGGCAGTAACTACTGATAGGCATAGCAAACGAAGGATTTTGATAGAGAACAAAGAATGTATTTACCTTAATAGTGTTGAAAAGTCATTATATATATATATATGTCCAGATCGTCCGCTCATAGTAACCTCTCAAAACTCTGGCATCTCTCTCCCCACATCTACCACTGCTGGCTGCTCACCTCCAACTGCTCAACGCTACACGCTGTTCACGTGCAACTGCCCAACACTACACATGCGAATATTCCAACAGTGAGTCCAACTAGCCACAGACTGCACACAGTGAAGTCAGCGATTTTCGTACAGTGCACTACGTGGCGTTACGAACATAAAAACCTAAACAGCCTTCTTACATAAACAAAAAAACTTGATACATCACACTGGGTTATATGTTGTGTTTTGGTCCACCCTCTGTACCTACCACGCCACGCATCACGTCATTGGCCACGCCCCGTCGGTGGACAACATCGCTATTGATCGTAGTTGTCACAAGCCGCTGGTAATTAGCCGGCAAGGATAATGGAGAACCCGGGAGGTTGTTGAAGAAGCCCCGGACGCCGTGATGGGCACGAGGGGCTGCGATGGAAAGGCACACATGGAGACGGACGTGAAGGCAGGGCAGTTTGTCCGGGCAGGCTCTTTAATTAGCGCCCGCTCACGCACGCCGTCTTTTCTGTAAACGACGGCGCGGAGCTGTGTGGGTCCGCGGCGCACCCTGAGACAACACGGGCCGCCGTGCTGTGTTTCCACAGGCGGGCACGGCCGGCAGCGGTTTGCCCAAGGACGGGCGCGCCGCTCTCGAGACGCCGACCTAATGGAGCCCGCGGCCGGCGCTGTTTGCCCGGCACACACACACACACACACACACACACACACCTGTCTACTCCGCACACGCAACCATACGGGCATGCCTGCTCGCAGAGGGAACATGTCCGACCTTCGGTTTCGGTTTGTCAGCCTTAGGCACACGAGGATGCAGCCTGCAGATTCCAGGTCCAACAAGTAGGTCTCTGTAACACGACTATTGATTTTAGATCGCGCCAAATCTCTCACGTAAGACTGGTCGCTGGCTTAAGCCCTCGAATTTCTAGCGATTTTAATTTACGTGATTCTCTCTAACTGTTCTCCGTTTTAGGCGAAAGAAGGAGAAACAAGTTGATTGCCGTAGTACGTATTATCGGTTTTAGCTCCCAGTTTCAACGGAACAGCTTGACAATCACCAAGTGACACTATTTCACAAAATTATAAGGCATGTAATGCAGGCCGAGTGTCTGTATTAGGGAGGTTGTGTTTAGGAACAATCAAAAGCGGTGAGGAAATCTGCAATCAGTTTCGATCAAACGATAAGTGTCAGGAAACAGAATAATATATAAATCTGCTTGTATTGCGTCTCCCTAGTGAGTCATAAAACAAAAATCGTGCTGAATAGGCAAAGTGCACTCCAGGCAGGTACACAAAAACTGACTGTATAAAATGTGCTAAGAGAGGTGTGTTATAATTGTTGCGGACACATGTAGTAAGCGTTGCTTTACGCAGTGGAGAATGGCGAAACAGAGGCACGCCGGCGACCGAGACGTTGCGAAGTAAAGTACGCACAGATAGCCTTGCTGACAGCAGCAGACTACCAACTGGCTGACGCAAGGACGCGCACAGACCGAGCGCCGAGCGAAGCCTGGAGAGTGCTGAGTAAGGAGAAGTGAGGCCAGCACGCTAAGTTACGCTGCAATATACTGCGGGAGTAGTAATAAAAAGCTACCACCGAGGGTAGAAAACGTCCTCCTGCCGGATATAAATAGTGGAGCACAGGCAGCAACAGAGAGAAGCCATTAGGAAGCAGTCCGGATCTGGGGACGGACGCGGTCCGTGTCCGAATGTTCAATCTTCGTAGGTGACGATTCCGGAAGTCTGTACCAGCTGGCAGGAGTCATCCGTTGGCCACCAGATGTCAACTTCAGCTCTGGCGGTCGACCCGAGTTCGGTCGGCACCATGGCTGACTAACTACAGCAGGACCGGCCGCAGCGCCGTCTTGCTCACAGGCGCCGCCGGGGACTGACGCCCGGAGTTCAAGCCAGCACGACCCCATGGCGCGTGGTCCTTCCATGACGAGATCTCGCGGACATCACGTCTGACGGCTTCCTAGCCGCCGGTGCAGCAGGCGTCGACAGCTGACCTCTCGCTGACGAGTTCATCTCAACCACAGGGCATCCTGGCTTCAGCGGAGCACTGGGTCCTAGTGCGATCAGCGGCGCGCGTTTCTCGCATTGTCGGAGAATCTGCACAGCAGCAGCCAGGCAGATGGATCCGCAGGGCTGGGCAGCGACGACGAGGGAGAAATTGTAAAGCAATTTCAATAAATAATTGTAAGACTCCACGCCGTCTCAGCCTTTGGCGCCACCACTGCTGCTAACAAGTGGTGCAGAAGCCGTAACAACATTTTACTGTTGAGGACTGTATAAGCAACCCAGGACTTTCTGGTTTAGTTTTTTCATTCCATAATAAGGGGATAACAAAGAATTTGATGTAATGACAGTAACTGATCACGCTTATCCGAACATTCCTATAGAATGCGGAATGAAACATTAGATGCCAGTGTAAAAGGGAACTACATGTTGTCAATAAAGAAACACTAACGTCAGACTAGGTTGGTCAGGAAAGCACAGTGACTTCGAACGTGGCTAGTCATTGGAACACATTTAAATCCATATATAGCCGCCTGTGTCGACTGTTTGTGATGTGACTGTAGTGTAGTGGAAATGCAAAAGAACACACAGCTGAAACAGATGAAGCAGTCTTCGTGTACTGACGGACAGAACCGTCGAGTACTGCAGAGTGTGGTTGTAAAAAATTGCATGGAATCAGCGGAAAGAATCACTCGTAATTTCGAAAGTACTACCGGCAGTCCATCTAGTACAATGAGTGTACGTCGGGAGTTGGGAGAATGGTGTACAATGGTCGAGCACTTCCTCATAAACCACGCATTAATGCAGCCGCTGCTAAACAACGCTTGAGGCAGCGCAAAGAGCGATGTCCCTAGACACTCAATGACTGAAGATGAGTTATATGGTGTGTTCACTCCAATGAAAGGGTTTGGGTTTGGCGAATGCCTGGAAAAGGTTTCCTGCCACCATGTGCAGTACCAGTGCCAGTAGTGAAGTACAGAGAAGGATCCGTTACCAATTTGCGGTGATTTTCGTGTTTAGGGTGTGGTGCCCTTTTTGCGCTTAAGAAAACGCTAAACGAGAAAGAATATGAACACATTTTACAGCATTGATTACTAATACAGTAAAGGAACACTCAGGAGACGATGGTTGTATACAGGGTGTTACAAAAAGGTACGGCCAAACTTTCAGGAAACATTCCTCCAACACAAAGAAAGAAAATATGTCATGTGGACATGTGTGCGGAAGCGCTTACTTCCCATGTTAGAGCTCATTTTATTACTTCTCTTCAGATCACATTAATCATGGAATGGAAACACACAACAACAGATCGTACCAGCGTGACTTCAAACACTTTGTTACAGGAAATGTTCAAAATGTCCTCCGTTAGCGAGGATACATGCATCCGCCCTCCGTCGCATGGAATCCCTGATACGCTGATGCAGCCCTGGAGAATAGTGTATTGTATCACAGCCGTCCACAATACGAGCACGAAGAGTCTCTCCATTTGGTACCGGGGTTGCGTAGACAAGAGCTTTCAAATGCCCCCATAAATGAAAGTCAGGAGGGTTGAGGTCAGGAGAGCGTGGAGGCCATGGAACTGGTCCGCCTCTACCAACCCATCGGTCACCGAATCTGTTGTTGAGAAGCGTACGAACACTTCGACTGAAATGTGCAGGAGCTCCATCGTGCATGAACCACATGTTGTGTCGTACTTGTAAAGGCACATGTTCTAGCAGCACAGGTAGAGTATCCTGTATTAAATCATGATAACGTGCTCCATTGAGCGTAGGTGGAAGAACATGGGGCCCAATCAAGACATCACCAACAATGCCTGCCCAAACGTTCACAGAAAATCGGTGATGATGACGTGATTGCACAATTGCGTGCGGATTCTCGTCAGCCCACACATGTTGATTGTGAAAATTTACAATTTGATAACGTTGGAATGAAGCGTCATCCGTAAAGAGAACATTTGCACTGATATGAGGACTGACACATTGTTGGATGAACCATTCGCAGAAGTGTACCCGTGGAAGCCAGTCAGCTGCTGATAGTGCCTGCACACGCTGTACATGGTACGGAAACAACTGGTTCTCCCGTAGTACTCTCCATACACTGACGTGGTCAACGTTACCTTGTACAGCAGCAACATCTCTGAGGCTGACATTAGGGTTATCGTCAACTGCACGAAGAAT
Organism: Schistocerca americana; assembly: GCF_021461395.2. Lineage (NCBI taxonomy): Eukaryota > Metazoa > Arthropoda > Insecta > Orthoptera > Acrididae > Schistocerca > Schistocerca americana. Next base: position 394,823,460 of record NC_060119.1, on the reverse strand, counting down.
TGCCTCGTCCATTGCAGGTATCCTCGTCGTTCTAGGTCTTCCACAGTCGCGAGTCATAGGCTGGAATGTTCCGTGCTCCCTAAGACGCCGATCAATTGCTTCGAACGTCTTCCTGTCGGGACACCTTCGTTCTGGAAATATGTCTCGATACAAACGTACCGCGCCACGGCTATTGGCCCGTGCTAATCCATACATCAATGGGCATCTGCCAACTCCGCATTTGTAAATATTGCACTGACTGCAAAACCACATTCGTGATGAACACTAACCTGTTGATGCCACGTACTGATGTGCTTGATGCTAGTACTGTAGAGCAATGAGTCGCATGTCAACACAAGCACCGAAGTCAACATTACCTTCCTTCAATTGGGCCAACTGGCGGTGAATCGAGGAAGTACAGTACATACTGACGAAACTAAAATGAGCTCTAACATGGAAATTAAGCGTTTCCGGACACATGTCCACATAACATCTTCTCTTTATTTGCGTGTGGGGAATGTTTCCTGAAAGTTTGGCAGTACCCATTTGTAACACCCTGTACATCATGATGACAACACACCCAGCGCTAAAGCAGCGTATTTGAGACAAAGACTTGTACACAGTGGAATTCTTGAAATGGACTGGCCTGCCCAGAGTCCATACCTGAACCGAATGGAACACCTTTGGAATCAGTTAGAACATCGACAACGCTTCCGGAACAAAACGGTAATCACTACATCCTCTGGTTTCTGCTGTTGAGGAAGAAAGAGCCACCATTCCTCCACAGAGTTTCTAGCAACTCATTGAAAGTAGTCCCAGTTTAAGAATTCATAAAGGCCAAGTGTCGACACTTCCCATATTAATTTCCGTTAACACGTGCCGAGATACTTCTCATCAACCGTACAGCTGTATGTAATCTTTTAGTGGTTCTTAAAATTTCCTTTCTTGAAATATTTGCGGGCTACGAGACGACATCTGTACGGAACAGATACCTTTTCTTAATTTCGCATTCAATATTACATGCACTTGGAACGTAAGACTGTCGTTCAGCTTTTTTTTTCCTTTTTTGCCAGAACGTATTCATACGTTGGCCGCTGATATGTCCGTGTGACTCTCTCTTATACCGGTATTACACTATCATTTTTGGTTGACGTAGAAACATGATCAAATATTCGTCAAATTTCTTTGACAAAGGTCTTTGAGGTAATGCTAAAAAGATGTATTACACTGTCGTCATACTTTTCGTCAAATTTCAAGTTGGTGGACAACAATTTGTTGTTATGCACTGCAGTTAATGTTACCACAATTGCATTGTGTGCGTGTTTGGAAGAAAAGTGACGGAAAAAAGGAAACGTACTTGGATTAAGCCATAGGTATTACGTAGAGATAGTAAAAGCTTTCAGCAAAGTTTGTTACGAGAGCTGCAAGTGGAGAAAGTCAATTCATAATTCATAAAGCACTTACGAATGGATGAGAGTGTATTTCTGTATTTCCTCAGTAAAGCCGATTCTCATATTACAAAACAGAGTACTCTCTTGAAAAATGCTGTATGTGCAGAAGGCAGGCAAACTGTGACACTAGGGTTTCTTGGTACAGGAGAGAGCTGCTCTCGTTTGCAACACAGCACTCGAATATCACATTGCACATTAACCAAAATAACTCCACAAACGTGAGAAGCGATTTATAAAGCATTTGAAGGGGAAATATGTGAAGTTAAATGAATGTTTAGTATACTGTATGAGCAATAACAACTTTTTTCATTTTCGAATAATTTAATTAATGGAATTAGTGTTCCAGCAGCTACAAAGTTGATAAAAAGTACGACACAGATGAGGCGCTTTTTAACTTGTGCCATCCAGAGTTCAAAAATAGGCAATACTGAATGGAAAGCTATGAATTTCTTTTATTTTAGAGTGTGACCATCTCCTCTATTCCGGCTTGCTGGAAAGCCGCTTGGATATTTTCAGATGTAGCTGCAGCTGTGATTTTGGACATGAAATCGCCTGCAGCATATTCCACCTGCCCATCAACACACAGCTTGCTCACCCCCTATTAATCAACAGGTGAGGTAGCACTAATTCTGTCCCTCTGTTTTTTGATGGGAGACAGAGCCGGATTCCAAGCAGCATTTAAACACAGTCATCAGCAGTCCAACGTCGGTGTTGACGGACCTAGGCGACGTGTAAAGCTTTGTGCCGTGCAGTCTTCGGCTCCGCTCCCGAGAAGAGAATATAAACACACAGTTCACGGGTAAGAAGGATATGTTTCTATTGTTGTGCGTTCTTGTTATGACAGGTACTTCCCTTACCACGTAAATACATGAACAACTTTTGTAAATGTAATTGCTTTTGCTTCAAGACCTAGTGTGTTGAACAGTATTACATTTTTTGGCTCAGATGTAGTAACAATTGTGGAATTTGTATCTTCTGTGTAGGAAAACAGTTTTAATGCTTTTGACGCCTTATCATCACATCTGTGTATTTTTCCCTTCAGCTACGGGTGTGGTGGCTTATTTCGTATATTATATAATGTATGTATTACATTCCATACAGGTTTTTCACCTTCCATATTCACTGATTTGGCTAACAGTGTAGCAAACAAAAATTCGCGTTGTTGGGTAAATAAAGGACGCTTTTCTACAGAAGGTCAGTTCCTGCACTGCTTACTAGCAACTTTTTGTAACTAAACGAAAACGACATTCTTCAGTAATTATCTGTACACTAACAGACAATCGTGATTAAACTGTCCTGTACTGTGCCGTTTCTTAACGTCCAGGTTAAAAAAAAAATGGTTCAAATGGCTCTGAGCACTATGAGACTTAACTCTTGAGGTCATCAGTCCCCTAGAACTTAGAACTACTTAAACCTAACCAACCTAAGGACATCAGACACATCCATGCCCGTGGCAGGATTCGAACCTGCGACCGTAGCGGTCGCGCGGTTCCAGACTGTAGCGCCTAGAACCGCTCGGCCACCCCGGCCGGCCGACCGGGTTCCTTGGGAAACTAAGCAGTCTGGTGTCACATTTAAGTTACTGTCGACTTTTACCATACTACATACGCCCCCCACTCTGTTACAAATTAGTATAAATGATATTATTTGTACTTATCCAATATCGTTTTCCAAAGTCGCACTTGCTGGCCGCTTGGCGACATGCTATCAGACTGGGGAGCAAAAAAGATAGGAAGTGTCGTGAGCGTTATGTTCGACTGTGCTAAAGAGGAAATCTTTACACTGGTGGAAACAATATGAAAACCTTACAGAGATAGAGAGAAGGCCTGACACATTTTAATACCACTCTTAGTTGGGTTGGGAGTTGTGTGGGAAGGAGACCAGACAGCGAGGTTGTAACCTCCCCACACGAAATAATTTTAAATTATTATTTGGTTAATGATTCTAATTTTTTGTGTAACCTCTGAACAAAATTGGTTCCCATTTAATGTACCCACAAAATTCTTTTCTCATTTAATATATGCTCGGAACAGAAAAATTCCTAAACCTCGTAATAAAAAATAAATTCAGTAACTTGGTAAAATTTGGACGACAGCAGTGCTGCGTCATGGCCCTGTAAGATCATTCTGAATAAAAAACAAAAATTCTCACCTCGATAAAGTCGGCAACTATCTGATCTTACAATAGCTCTTTTCCAGCACAGCTCTGTGCAATGCTGGCCTATACATTTGTTATTTATGAAAGGAAGCAAATGATATTTCTTTTGCAACAATCGGAATGATCATGCATTTTAAAAAAATATTAAATTCTTTAAATTGAAATGAATCCTAGTTAGAAATTAGACAAAGATTATTATTAGGACATTTTTAAAAGATTTACATGTGAGTTTACATAATATTACTAAATATGCACGAGGCTGCTTTTTTACCTTATACAATAATACTCAGGCTCCCACATCGCTGCACCGCGACCGGCCCAGCCAACATGATACACCAGACAGGACTGACAAGCGTAGACAGGCGACTGCTCGCTAGCAACAACTTACTGCTACTGCTACACGGTTCGCACTGCAGTCAACACTGCTCTTTGGTCTCAGATTCTCTTATAGCTTACATATCACAGGCAGCACATACCTCTTACATAACCCTCCACTGGGGGGTAAAAATTTGGCAGCGATGGTGAGTCAATTGGACTTGCCATGAGCAACAAATTTTTCTAAAATCTACTTAATTAACTAAGTTGACAGTCACAGAGTATATACATATATATAAGTACAGAACATAAAATGAAATAGAGTGCACATGCACTGAGTACAGAACATATCAAGTAATGACAAAATGTATACGCAATGAGTACAAAACATATTAACAAATGACATAAAGTGCATACGCACTGTAGTACCTTTTTGTTAACATTTTACTAGAACTAGGGTAGGAAAGGGAAGGGTTGCATCATGGTTCTAGCACATTAGGTTGCACGTAGCTGCACTGAAAGTCCATATCTTTCTACAGAAGCACAACATCAAATGAGACAATCTGAAGTTCTCCTCCCTGAAGGGTTAATCAGTGTAGCCAAGACATTGAGATGTTGTATTAATATTCCATGTTATCATTTTGGTAGTACATTAGGTACACCAAACAGTGGAACCATAGTAACATCTCCATTGTTCAAGGTGGTGGACACCATGATGTGACAACACCGCACTCATTCACCAACGTAGAATTAGTGCAGAAACCAAATATATTGCTCCATGATCATAAGGATAGACAGGACAAACGTATATTGCAATAATTTCTGGTAATTTGGTCAGAAGGTGAAGGACATTAAGTCTCATGCTAGTCATCATTGAGAATTACACTAGTCTATCAACCGATTTGACTAATTGTTGGCACTCATCGCCTAGTTGCTGAACACTTCTGTACTATGTATGAAGTATTACAGAATAATGTTCATAAACCATCTGATTACAGTGAACATTGGCACTCATTGGCCAGTTACAAACCATCAGAAGTCATCATTCAAAACAGGAGCTAATATGGCATAGTATTAACATAAATCACCTAGTTATAGTAATCATTGGCACTCATTGGCCAGTTACAAAGTATTCTTATATTTTTATAAAACCTTATTCAGTATTATACAGAAGTTATCATTCAAAATGAGAGTTAATTATTGGCATAGCATTTATAGAGTATAACAAAAGTATTATTTACAGAAATTATTGGCATAGTATTTATGCATTATTACAAAGCATCATTCAGTATTACTTAGAACTCATCATTCAAGTGACATAGGACATATTGAAAATGTAAGGTCTGTGATTAGAAAACATCATTCAGTATTACTCAGAACTGATCATTCCAGTGACATAGGACATATTGAAAATGTAACATACTGTAACTATTATTCAAGGTCTGTGACTAGAAAACATCATTCAGTATTACTCAGAATTCATCATTCAAGTGACATAAGTCATACTGAAAATGTAACACACTGTAACTATTACTCAAGATCTGTGATTAGAAAACATCATTCAGTATTACTCAGAACTGATCATTCCAGTGACATAGGACATATTGAAAATGTAACTTACTGTAACTATTATTCAAGGTCTGTGACTAGAAATCATCATTCAGTATTACTCAGAATTCATCATTCAAGTGACATAGGACATATTGAAAATGTAACACACTGTAACTATTACTCAATGTCTGTGATTAGAAAACATCATTCAGTATTACTCAGAATTCTCTTAAACTGGTAGCATTATTTGGGAGTGGTAATACATTTTTTTTGCTAGCAATGCATTGCGTTGGGATCGATAATTAATTGCTGGGGCATGAAAATATTTGCTTTTGACTTATTGCTGCAAATGAGGATAGGTAACGTCATTCGTCATGAGTCAGCTGTAGCAAGGTTATGAAACAAGTAGAGTATATGTGATCACATTCATGAATGACACACACAAATGGGTAAAAAAATGCAAGTACTAGAACAGGTTTAATGATTAACTGCTTATAGCAAATTAATTTCGTGAGTAGCTTCTCCTAGAAAAAATACAAAATGGATTATTAAGCTGAAAGAAGAAACGCATATTATGCTGAAAAGTAGTGAACTTCAAATTAACAGGTAATGAAATGTGTATTCAATATATATGTACTCTACCTGTCTTTTCCAAAACCTTCAGTCATTATACCATGCGACATAATACATACTGTCAAAACGAACTGCAACAAATACTTAAATAACTACATAGCATTTCTTAACTAACAGTAAATATATAAACTTTATCATAATTCTCATCTGCAAAGAAAAACTTAAAAGTGGTGCGTTTAGTGGCCATATAAGATTTATCACTATCATCACCTGCAAACAAAAACATCATTATTGATATCACCATAACTTAATTATTATCATCACCTGCAAAGAAAAACTTCATTATTCATATTACCATATTCTTCATCACTATTCATAATCATTCATTATCATCTGCAAAAAGACACTTCATGATTCATTATTCATATTACCATTTACTTCATACAACTATTCATAGTATAGAGTTTCTTATTTCTAGCATATTTCATCACTAAAACTAAGATGTGTAGTTCTGTCTGACAGTCTGCATCAATCGCCTCGTATTCTGAAAGAAAAAATTAGTTAAGACTGCTATCATACGATGTGTATAGTATGTTCATGTTAATGTTTGTTAATTCTGATCCATTTACTCTTCGTGACAAGGTATTGCATCTTCTTTCGTTCATTCTGAAGGTGAAATTCCCATTTCATAGTAATCCACTGTGGTTTGTTTCATTTATTTCATTTACACGTTATTGCTTTCTGAAAATGATGAACAATGATTAATGTCTTGCATTTAAATCATATACCCACTAAATAAAACTGGTTTCTAGTGATATATTTAAGCATACAGCATAGCATGACGGAAAACGTAATATGTCAAAAATATAGATAGTGTGCAGGTGCAAAAATGTACACAGAGTATCATAATGTAGTAGCAAAAAAAATGTAAAATAGTCACGATGTTGAGATATCATAAGGCAAAAATGTCAAAGTCAACTGGTGTTTGTAATATCTTAAAGATTTCATAGTGCATACAAAGAAACAGGAAAACAATCATACATACATAAAAAATGGAAAATGTGCACGGTCTGATATATAACGACAAGAAATGACTTTCTTTGTGTTCAGCTTGTATGTTGTGTAGTTGATGGAGGCGAGAGTTGAAGACTTTAATGGAGAGAGAATTTGATAATTTTAATATGTCACTAGATAGAATTGCGTAATTGTTCATAAAATATCTAAGTTTACCTGGAAAAACGTGCACGGTCTTATGTGTAACGACAAGAAAAGCTACCTGCTAACCTTACTTGCTGGGCACTTGCCAAGGAAAAATATGATAATCATCAGTAAGTGTTCATAAATCAGGAAATGGCATTACAGTGTGATAAATCATAAAGTATGTTCATTCAATAAAGGGTTTAATATTGGAGACATGGTGATTGCCTTTACTTTTTCTGGTTCTCAGAGTTTCGACGTGAACTACATTGGGGTGAGGAATGCTGCGAATTCTATATGGACCTGCGTATAGAAGCGCTCTGCGGCACGTTTGATGTTGTTCAGCGCAATGTCAATTATTTCATGGTGTCGTAGTCGACGAGATGTAGGAAAGGATACTAATTCTTTAATTTTGTTAGGTGGTTCAACATTTTTCAGTATAACAGTCGGAGATAGCATAGTAGATTCATTTGGTATGGAATTAATTACATCCTGGAATGAGAGTAATTGTGTGTCCCAACCAATATGTCTTTTATGGCAGTATATTCTACACAGTTTACCAATTTCTTTCATTAATCGTTCACAAGGGTTTGAAGAAGCATGATACTTGGATATATAGATCGGAGAAATGTTTCTTGTTCGTAACATACGTGTCCATATAGCAGATCGAAATTGTGGTCCATTGTCGGAAATTACTTTCAATACATGCCCTACATGAAATAAAAAATGATTTAGCAGTGGCTTTGCGTAACGGAGTGAAGGTAACAAATTTTGAAGTGAGTTCAACAGCGACAAAGATGTAGCAAAAACCTCTATTAGTTCTGGGAATCGGACCAAAAATGTCTACAGCGGCCATGTGTCTCAATTTAACAGGTACAATGGGATGTAACGGAGGAATATGTGAAGTCGTGTCTGACTTAGCTTTCTGGCAGATTTTACATGACGCTAAAACTCGTCGAATACGTTTCTCCATGTTGGTAAAATAACAGTTCTGTCTCAGTATTAGAAAACATTTTCTGGCTCCGTAGTGTGCGTAACTTAAATGAGTATACCAAATTAATTTATTAACAAGTTCGTCAGGAATGCATAGTAACCAGTTGTTGCTGTCAGGGTGAGAGCGGCGAAACAGAATATTATTGCGTACGGTGTAATGGTTTCTAATGGTAACATTATTCCTATCTTGCCAAAGGTGTTTTATTTCTTTCCATACGTTATCTTTACTCTGCTCTTGTGCTATGTCTCGTAATGACGACGAAATGAAATTTTCAAATGCAACTTGTTGAATATAGATGACGCTGAAATTTGCTTTGCAGAAGTTGGTTGCGATGTCTTGCTGATTGTTGCTGAGAGAACGGGATAGTGCGTCTGCTACAATATTTTGTGTACCGGGAATGTGAACAATTGTAAAATTAAATTCCTGTAAATAAAGTTTCCATCTGCTTAACCTGTCGTGTGTAAATTTTGCGGAAAGTAAAAACTGTATAGCTCTATGGTCTGTGTAAACGGTAGTGTGTCTTCCATAAAGAAAATGCCGAAATCTCATAAATTCTCATACAACACATAATGTTTCAAGTTCTGTAAGAGAATAATTGCGTTCAGCAGGTGACAGAATGCGACTCGCAAAGGCGATGTTTTTAATTACTGCACAACCTTCTTCTTCAATTTCCTGAAAAGTGGTGTTAGGACTGTCGGTGGCAATGGAAAAATTTCTAGTAAGATCTGGGTGTGATAAAAAGTGGTGCATTCAACAAAGCTTGTTTCAGATTAGCAAATTCAGACTATTGGTTTTTCATGTAAAAGTGTGTCTCGGATATCGTCAAAAGTAATAACATTTTCGTGAACAAGATTCTGTGTGTCAAAAGTATTGCTTACGTTGCTGGAAGATGCAACCTGTACTGTATCTAGTCAAATTCTATCTGACGTGCTATTATTTGCGGGAGGATGCTGTGGCATTTCAACTATTTGTACTGTTCTGTTATTTCTTCCTGACGTATTACGTTCGGGATGATATCTACTGTCTGGTTCATTCATGATAATCTGTTGTTGCGGATGATTTTGCTGCTGATAAGACCGACTGTTATTAAACGTACGCTGAAAATTGTGCTAATTATTTTTACGTCTGTCATGATAGTCATTGCTATATGGCGCGTTGCGATGGGAATTGAAACGATGTGTTTTCTGTACGTACTGGTTTCCTTGTTGCTGTGCGTTACTATTTGGTGTGGCCGACGCTATACGTGTAGGCGGCGAAACATTAAAGCTTGGTTGACCTTGCACATTACATTGTTGGTTAGGTTTGCTAACTGGCTGGTTTTGTTGCTGTTGTTGGGAAAAGCCTCTATTGTTGCCAAAATGTGGTTCCTTTTGCTGATAATTTTGACGATACTGATAATTAAACTTTTGTTTGTTATTAAAATTACACTGGTATTTCTTGTCATTTCGGAAGTGTATAATGAAAACTGTCACTTTCGGTAAAACTTGTCATATCAGGTTTTCTTTACCCATTTCTAATCCTAGATAGGTCGGTAGTTGAAGAGCTGTTTTGATAGGTGTAAAGGATAGTAGAAGAGAAGGCAGCAGTGCAGAAAACTAAAGATGAAACAGCACTACTACGGCTCGGGGCCCTGTGCACGCTACGGCACATATTCATCGAAGAGTAATGAATCCCCTGAGGTCAATTACGCGCTACAATTAAATTTTAGTTTCTGCGTTACAGGCAATGGCGGTGAAAATTCGAAAACAAATTGTCGTACCCAGTCCAATGCTAGTTTCTGCATTACAGGCCAAGCTGATGAAAATACAAAAGCAAATTGTCGTATCCAGTCCAAAGCGTGAATCTGGGTTCTGTCATTATTAAGTACCTTAAATTTTTTCACTGATAGAAAGTGCTTGTAATCACAATTATCGTCTCTGTACGTCTGAACAGGTTCAGGATTGTATGAGAATCTATTTGGCTGTGTCTGTTCGGAATCTAACTCACGTACTCTCTGTAAATTACCTAAATTATACTGGCTGTGTGAGTCTGACAAATGTTAGCAAAGTGGCGTATGCTGTGATGTGTTAAGGGCTGAAACATTTTTCATTTCTGTCACTTCTTGATGTAAAGTTGACAATTTTCTACGTAATGTATTATTGGACGAACCTATCTCACTGATCGTCTGCTGTAAATTTGGAAATTCGGGTGTCTGATTAAACGAAACAGGGGACGTATCGTCTGATTTGGTGTCATTATTACTTTCGATAACATCAACACGACTGGCCAATTCATCATATTTTTCAGTCAGTGCTTTTACCTGATTATCGTTTTTATTATCACAAGCATTAATTAGTTTTTGTATTTTACGTGTTGTTTCGTTCAATTTTTTACCGTCTGCCTTGATGGCATCGGGATCCTGTATTAGTTCTAATTGTTCAAGTCTGTCGGTCATTGTCTGAAAGTCTACTGCGTGTGTGTCTGTTTTTGTTTTAAGATCAGAGATTTCATCATGTAATTTGGTGTTCAACTGTTTGATAGCATTAATTTCGTCTGATACTGTAGCAACATTGTTGTCTACGTACGTTTTTGCTTTCGTAAACAATTTACGTTTATCTTCCTGTCTCTGTGCAGTAATTGTTTCCATGACTTGTCGCTTTACTTTATTCTGTTCCTGTATAAATTTACGGTAACGCGTTTCACTGTTCTGTAGGTGGTGATTAAAACGTTCGTCAATTTGGATATTCTGTTGGTCAAATTTCGCGCCTACTTTCACGTCCAGTGTGTGTGAAAGTTCTGCTGACATTAATTTAAACTCGTCGCGTAACTGTGTTGCGTTTTCAGAACATTGTTTAGCGACTGCACTAATTTCGTCTCTAAATGATTCTGTTGTAGCTGCTTGCGTATCCCTTAATTCTTGAGCAACAGATCTAATTTCTTCACTACTTTTCCTAGCACAAGCCTTAATTTCCTCACGTAATTGTTCCTTAGTATCATGACATTGCGCAGCAACGGCTGTAATCTGTTCACTAAGTTGTTTGTTCTGTTCATTAAGTTGTTTGGGATTGTTTTCTAGTTTTTCATTAATTTCATTAATTTGTTGTTTGAGATTTTCACTAAGTTGTTTGTGATTGTTGTCTTGTTCTTTCTTCGACTGTTTGAAATTTTCATTTAGTTGTTTGACATTTTCATTATTTTCATTAAGTTGTTTGAGATTTTCGTTATTTTCATTAATGTGTAGCAATAATGCCATAACTTGATCCAAGCCAATATTTCCTACTCTATTCTCTGTGCTGTTTGATGGCGTACCTGTAATTGTCACGTTTTGTGTAACCATTTGGTCATTCTGTGATTCTCGAAAAGGTTTGCCAATCGGATGTGCACTGAGGGTCACTACCTCGGAATCAAATAAATCTGACGTACTCTGACTACATTGTTCACCTTCATTAGAAACAATCATCTGTTCACTGTGTAAATTTTGCAAACTGGGAGTGTCAAACTGGGCGGCGTTCATTGTAACGGAACGTGCCGCGTCATCAAATGTTACATTTACTGTGGACATGATTGAATTTATTTGCTCATCATTAGCATTAAAATCATTATAAGTGATCGGTAGACACTGATTATCTGTAATTAAGGGATTATCATTATTACACTGAGTGTCGCAAATGTTATCGGTCAAACTATTCGAGTCGGCTATTTCACTCATTGCACATCGTGATGTACTGTTAACAGTTTTTCGCGGCATTTTTCGCAAATCAAAATTAAGCACAAAAATGAAACAAAGACAAAGCAAAAATCGAACAAACACAATTACAACAAAGAGCAATAAATTGCCGATGATCTGTGAAAAAAAGAGTGACAAATTAGTAAATGCGTTGCGCCAGATGCAAACTACATTTAAGTAAGTAGGAGCAGATATATGACTACTTCTCAGAAATTCACACAGAAAATCCGATCCTGGCCGGTTATCGCCAAGTGTAACCTCCCCACACGAAATAATTTTAAATTATTATTTGGGTAATGATTCTAATTTTTTGTGTAACCTCTGAACAAAATTGGTTCCCATTTAATGTACCCACAAAATTCTTTTCTCATTTAATATAAGCTCGGAACAGAAAAATTCCTAAACCTCGCAATAAAAAATAAATTCAGTAACCTGGTAAAATTTGGACGACAGCAGTGCTGCGTCATGGCCCTGTAAGATCATTCTGAATAAAAAGCAAAAATTCTCACCTCGATAAAGTCGGCAACTATCTGCTCTTACAATAGCTCTTTTCCGGCACAGCTCTGTGCAATGCTGGCCTATACATTTGTTATTTATGAAAGGAAGCAAATGATTTTTCTTTTGCAACAATCGGAATGATCATGCATTAAAAAAAATATTAAAGTCTTTAAATTGAAATGAATTCTCGTTAGAAATTAGACAAAGATTATTATTAGGACATTTTTAAAAGATTTACATGGGACTTCACATAACATTACTAGATGTGCGCGAGGCTGCTTTTTTACCATATACAATAATACTCAGGTTCCGGCATCGCTGCACCGCGACCGGCCCAGCCAACATGATACACCAGACAGGACAGACAAGCGCAGACAGGCGACTGCTCGCTAGCAACAACTTACTGCTACTGCTACACAGTTCGTACTGCAGTCAACACCGCTCTTTGGTCTCAGATTCTCTTATAGCTTACATATCGCAGGCAGCATATACCTCTTACAAGGTCATCGGTCTCATCGGATTAGGGAAGGACGGGGAAGGAAGTCGGCCGTGCCCTTTCAAAGGAACCATCCCGGCATTTGCCTGGAGCGATTTAGGGAAATCACGGAAAACCTAAATTAGGATGGCCGGACTTGGAATTGAACCGTCGTCCTCCCGAATGCGAGTCCAGTGTGTAACCACTGCGCCACCTCGCTCGGTCTCCACTCTTACTTCGGGTGCACACAGCTGAAATGCTGGGAATGAACGGCAATACCCTTGCTGGCTCACGTTACTAAGTAAATGCCAGTGGCTGCCATTAGAATGTAGTGTTCGTCTCTGGGGGTCAGATTGCAAGTGCTGGCTGCAACCCAAACAGCGGTAGCGGAGCATTAGCGGCGCAGAGGCCTGCGGTGAAGGGACGGGTCGTGGCGTGGATGGGAAATTCGAGGCGACCCCCGCGGGGACGTGCGGGGCGTATCGAGAGCTGACATTCTTCCGCCAGCGCGGCCGCCATCTCCATTTCTCCGATTTTCATGTTCTAAAAATTCTTAGCGGTATATAAGACTGCGCCACATCGTTTTATGAACTCATTTTTTCCTTCAAAGCGTTACTTACGTCGTGAAAAAAGAAAAGTCTACTTTTCGTTTCGCGTGATTTCTTAGTTTCGTAACGCTTCCCAACCGATTTTGAAGAAAGTATGCGGCTAAAAAATCTGATTTTTGTACACGTGCTAGTGTAACATCTTAGCTTCGTATTGAATGATTTATCTTTTCATATTTCTTAACAGTCATTGTGAAATGATGCTATTTGTCAACGTTGTGCACTTGATTTGCAAATCTTGTAGTGAAAAAGTTATGTAGCGGGTAGCTTACTGTTAGATCCGTTTTAGACCATACATTGTTGCGAATGAAATGTAGCTAAAAGTACCAAAAAGTTTTTGAAATGATAATGACACTGATATCTGTCTCTGGTCACAAGTAATGAGAGATATTCAGTGGCGTCAGTGCCGCGTTCGCAAGCCACGGAGGTCGAGCGGTTACAGCTTGGTTTAATGTAGTCATATAATGCAGGACAGAAAAAAACTAATTACCAGTGATCAGTGGTGTAAAACTAATCGCAAAAACAAACTGGAGATTTGTGATACGTTTACTGCAGAAACTGAAGCGCAATTCTGTAGTCTCGTTGTCTACTTTGACAGAAAAAATAATGGAGAGTTAATGAAACTACTGTACATCGACATAGATGTGCGTTTCATTGTTCTTCATTGTTTTTTTTTTCTTCCTTGGCGGGCTACGCTGCACTGTCAAGGTAATCCCCACTCTTTGGCTAAATGGATGACAGCTGCCGGAGACCTAATAAATAAATTTTAAAAAATCCCCACCCTTCGACAGCTGACAAGCAAGTCAGTAGAAAACGCAGCTGCAGCCAACAGCTGCTCGCCTTTAGCTAGTCTGTGCTGTCGTGTAGAACAATGTCTTCACTCTTTTATTTGTATTGTTTTGAATCTGCTGTAACTCGTCGAGTTTTGAAGTACAGAAGAACTAGGAGGTTATGGATTCATCCCATAAATAGCGACAGACATTTAGGAGAGTTTTTTTCTTTACATGAACAACTTAAAAACTATCCTGAAAAATTTTATTCATATTACAGAATGAATCATAATACATTTTAGTATGTGCTGCAGAACATTCAAGACAAAATTTCGAAACAGAACACAAATTTGAATGTAAATACGGTAGATTAAATAAATGAAATAAAAGTAATTTCTCATGTATCATTATAATAAACGTAATTTTTCCTCACTGACTGTGAAATGTGAGGTAACATCTTAAAATAAAAGACGTGTGCAGTCACACTTGTGATGAAAGCAGAAGGGAGACGTGTGATGCGTATACTGCAGGAGCAGTAGTGCTGCGCCACAGGCTCGTGCCTGCGGTCGGCTCGCGCCGGCAATATTAAACATTCGAGATGTCGCCGGCTCGGCTCCGGGAGGCGTACGCCGTGTCGGCGCGGCCCGGCCGCCAGTGTGAACATCGCAATTCAAAACCATGTGTTTGATATCAAAGCGGGCGGCGGCCCGGCCAGTCTCGGCTCGGCCCGGCCGGCAGTGTGAACGCAGCCTTAGCAAGCAGCCGGCAGCCGGCGGCCGGCGGCCGCAGGCGGCATTCCACACATTGTGCGGCCGCCCTTTGTCCCGCGGAGGGTCCCACAGCCTTGTCTCAGTCCGCCGCGCGTGAAATACCAAAGTTCAGGGGGCGCAGCGGGCGCCGGTTGCCCAGGGGAGGCGAGGGTACTGGCCAGTCGTGGGGAGCGCACTGCTACTGCTTTTGCTGCTCCCGCGGCTGCTAAGTCTGTTTGTCCACCTTTCTGCTACTTGCCGTTCATCCGTCTCTCCAATGAGGAAGTCTTGTGTCAACGTGAAGAACAGAGCCTAGCACCCAAGTAATATTGTTACCGACTATTACTGGAACAAAGATTCTTAGTATAAGTCATTCAGTCCGAATTTTAGTTGTACATTATGCGAATTCTGTTCCCCCTGATTGGGCCAACAACTAAACTTATTGCAGCTCAAAAATATTTTTGCATATCTGCACTGTCATTTTCCTTTAACGAAATTTAAGTGACTTGGATTAGATTAGATTAATTATTCATTCCATGCACCCATAGAAGAGGGAATCCTCCCGGGTGTCGAACATGTCAGATAAACACATTACAAAAATGTAATGGCCTTGCAACACTAACCAAAACGGCCTTGCTGTGCTGGGACTGCGAACGGTTGAAAGCAAGGGGAAACTACAGCCGTAATTTTTCCCGAGGGCATGCAGCTTTACTGTATGGTTAAATGATGATGGCGTCCTCTTGGGTAAAATATTCCGGAGGTAAAATAGTCCCCCATTCGGATCTCCGGGCGGGGACTACTTAAGAGGACGTCGTTATCAGGAGAAAGAAAACTGGCTTTCTACGGATCGGAGCGTGGAATGTCAGATCCCTTAATCTGGCAGGTAGGTTAGAAAATTTAAAAAGGGAAAAGGATAGGTTGAAGTTACAGATAGTAGGAATTAGTGAGGTTAGGTGGCAGGAGAGACAAGACTTTTGGTCAGGTGAATACAGGCTTATAAATACAAAATCAAATAGGGGTAATGCTGGAGTAGGTTTAATAATGAATAAAAAATAGGAGTGCGGGTAAGCTACTACCAACAGAATAGTGAACGCATTGTTGTGGCCAAGATAGACAAGAAGCCCATGCCTACTACAGTAGTACAAGTTTATATGCCAACTACCTCTGCAGATGATGAAGACATTGATGAAATGTACGATGAGATAAAAGATATTATTCAGGTAGTGAAGGGAGACGAAAATTTAATAGTCATAGGTGACTGGAATTCGAGAGTAGGAAAAGGGAGAGAAGGAAACATAGTGGGTGAATATGAATTGGGGGAGAGAAATGAAAGAGGAAGCCGTCTGGTAGAATTTTGCACAGAGCATAACTTAATCATAGCTAACACTTGTATCAAGAATCATAAAAGAAGGTTGTATACATGGAAGAATCCTGGGGATACTAAACGGTTTCAGATAGATTATATAATGGTAAGACAGAGATTTAGGAACCAGGTTTAAAATTGTAAGACATTTCCAGGGGCAGATGTGGACTCTGACCACAATCTATTGGTTATGAACTGTAGATTAAAACTGAAGAAACAGCAAAAAGGTGGGAATTTAAGGAGATGGGACCTGGATAGACTGAAAGAACCAGAGGTTGTACAGAGTTTCAGGGGGAGCATAAGGGAACAATTGACAGGAATGGGGGAAAGAAATACAGTAGAAGAAGAATGGGTAGCTCTGAGGGATGAAGGCAGCAGCGGATCAAGTAGGTAAAAAGACGAGGGTTAGTAGAAATCCTTGGGTGACAGAAGAAATATTGAATTTAATTGATGAAAGGAGAAAATACAAAAATGAAGCAGGCAAAAAGGAATACAAACGTCTCAAAAATGAGATCGACCGGAAGTGCAAAATGGCTAAGCAGGGATGGCTAGAGGACAAATGTAAGGATGTAGAGGTTTATCTCACTAGGGGTAAGATAGATACTGCCTACAGGAAAATTAAAGTGACGTTTGGAGAAAAGAGAGCCACTTGTATGAATATCAAGAGCTCAGATGAAAACCCAGTTCTAAGCAAAGAAGGGAAAGAAGAAAGATGGAAGCAGTATATAAAGGGTCTTTACAAGGGCGATGTACTTGAGGACAATATTATGGAAGTGGAGGAGGATGTAGATGAAGATGAAATGGGAGATACGATACTGCGTGAAGAGATTGACAGAGCACTGAAAGACCTCAGTCGAAACAAGGCCCCGGGAGTAGTCAACATTCCATTGGAACTACTGACGGCCTTGGGAGAGCCAGTCCTGACCAAATTCTACCATCTGGTGAGCAAGATGTGTAAGACAGGCGAAATACCCTCAGACTTCAAGAAGAATATAATAATTCCAATTCCAAAGAAAGCAGGTGTTGACAGATGTGAAAATTACCGAACTATCAATTTAATAAGTCACAGCTGCAAAATACTAACGCGAATTCTTTACAGACGAATGGAAAAACTGGTGCAAGCCGATCTCGGCGAAGATCAGTTTGGATTCCGCAGAAATGTTGGAACACGTGTGGCAATACGACCCTACGACTCATCTTACAAAAAAGATCAAGGAAAGGCAAACCCACATTTCTGGCATTTGTAGACTTAGAGAAAGCTTTTGACAATGTTGACTGGAATACTCTCTTTCAAATTCTGAAGGTGGCAGGGGTAAAATACAGGGAGCGAAAGGCTATTTACAATTTGTACAGACACCAGATGGTAGTTATAATAGTCGAGGGGCATGAACGGGAAGCAGCGGTTGGGAAGGGAGTGAGACAGTGTTGTAGCCTGTCCCCGATGTTATTTAATCTGTATATTGAGCAAGCAGTAAAGGAAACAAAAGAAAAGTTCGGAGTAGGTATTAAAGTCCATGGTGAAGAAATAAGAACTTTGAGGTTCGCCGATGACATAGTAATTCTGTCAAAGACAGCAAAGCAGTTGGAAGAGCATTTGAACGGAATGGACAGTGTCTTGAAAGGAGGATATAAGATGAACGTCAACAAAAGCAAAACGAGGATAATGGAATGTAGTCGAATTAAGTCGGGTGATGCTGAGGGAATTAAATTAGAAAATGAGACACTTAAAGTAGTGAAGGAGTTTTGCTATTTGGCGAGCAAAATAACTGATGATGGTCGATGTAGAGAGGATATAAAATCTAGACTGGCAATGGCAAGGAAAGCGTTTCTGAAGAAGAGAAATTTGTTAACATCGAGTATAGATTCAAGTGTCAGGAAGTCATTTCTGAAAGTATTTGTATGGAGTGTAGCCATGTATGGAAGTGAAACATGGACGGTAAATAGTTTGGACAAGAAGAGAATAGAAGCTTTCGAAATGTGGTGCTACAGAATAATGCTGAAGATTAGATGGGTAGATCACATAACTAATGAGGAAGTATTGAATAGGATTGGGGAGAAGAGAAGTTTGTGGCACAACTTGACTAGAAGAAGGGATCGGTTGGTAGGACATGTTCTGAGGCATCAAGGGATCACAAATTTAGCATTGGAGGACAGAGTGGAGGGTAAAAATAGTAGAGGGAGACCAAGAGATGAATACACTAAGCAGATTCAGGAGGATGTAGTTTGCAGTAAGTACTGGGAGATGAAGAAGCTTGCACAGGGTAGAGTAGCATGGAGAGCTGCATCAAACCAGTCTCAGGACTGAAGACAACAACAACAAGAATTAGAAAAACTTGAGTTTCATTAATTTTAATGATCCTCAGTCAATAAACAGTAAAATTATGTAAATGAATTATATTTAAACTTCTAATATTTACAGGTTTAATACTTACATCTGCTTTCATTGAATCCATCATTCAGACATTTGCTAGTTTGGACAAGATTTAAAGTTAAACTTCCACCATTTACAGACTTAAGATTTACATCTGCTTTCCATAGATCCATCATTCACACAGTAGGTAGTTACTTGGCTGTTACAACCAAGTACTGTCAAAAATTAAAGCATAATAAATTTTCATTAAAATGGTCTACTGCACTTGTTGAGAAACTCATGGATGGAATAGAAGGAGCTGGCCACCAAAAATTCTTTTAAATTATGTCTAAATTGTGCCTTGTCTGAAACTCGTCAACCAATTTTACAAAAAATTATCATATTTTAGCAGATGCCAAGCTGTATAAACACAACCTAAACATACGCTGCCGGAAAAAATTAATGAATCTCTAAACACGACGTCGATTTTGTTCCGATGACGACGTATGCCACCTGGGGGATACTAACGGTACTTACAATGGTTTCAATGTTATCCACCAAAACATAACGTAGTGGCTATGCTACCAGAAAGCCATTTGTGTCTACCCTTTGACAGAGAATGCTTACAGTCAGAAGGCTCAGTGTGGTGCAGATGTTTGAAGCAAGAAGGCAATCACGTTACGTGGACATTCTCGTGTTTTCCACAGGCAGCCAAGCAAATTTGAAAGCTATGAAACTGTGGCCTTGAGAATGGCGGTTTGGTCCTCTCGGAAAATTGTCACACAAGTTGACCGTGCTGTATCAGTTGTGTACCGATGGTGGTGTCAGTGGTCACGCGAACATTCTCACACCCGTGGACGAGGTTCTAGATGTCCACGCAGCACAAGCGCCCGTCGGGATCGTCATATTATAAGGGCTATAATGGCATACAGTCACCATACACAGATAAGATGGCTTGTCGTACCAGAAGTTTCAACAAGAAGTGTTGCGAACCGATTGTTAGTAGTGGAAATACGAAATATGGGCACGCACACATCTAGCCGGTCTTCCACTAACGCCACAGCATCGACGTACACGGTTCGACTGGTACCGTCACTTAGAAGATGGAACCGCCCGCTGAAGCCTTCAGCAATAGCAATATTTGACTGTACATACAGGTGACGTTCGTTAGCCCTGTCTCGTAGTGTGCATTCCTCCGAGAAGCACTGGTCCCTCCACAGGCTTTATGATCTGGTATGCGACAAGTTACAACTGTCGTTAATCTTTGGTGTTTCTAGTGGGAACGGTACCCAGCGGTCGGTACGTGTGAAATATTGTTAGACCTGTTCGTTTGCCAAAATTGCAATTAGAAGGTGATATGTTGTTCCAACAGGATAATGCTCACCCACAAACTGACCGTGAAACTCAACGTGATCTGCAAGACGTGCAGCGACCCCTTCTCAGCACGATATCCAGACTTGTCTCCAACCGAGTACGTTTGGGATATGATGGCAAGAAGTGGTTCGTGTGACTCGCCAACCAACAATTCTGACCGAAGTACGTGAACAGGTTGACCAGGTGTGGCGTAACGCATCCCAGGACAGTTTTCATCATCCGTATCATGGACTGGATGTCACAGTCAGCGCCTGCATTGTCGGCCGTGGAAGCTTCTCCACGAATTAATATGGGTGTCTGTGCATCAGTCAATATCTGGTACATCATAACCGCTGATCTGTAAGGGTAACTATTTAATGTTCTCCGTATGCACTTTTGCAACAATAATCTTGAGTTAACTGGAAACCTCTAAACCGGTGTATTGATTTTTTTCTGGCATTGTATGTGTGGTTACTGAAGCCTGGTAGTCAAGGAAAGCAGGATTGGGTTACGATTGTGGACGGGACCGTAACCAGTTACTATTGGTTCCATTTTGCAATTACACACCTTTATTTTAAAATGATAAGTCCAGACTCAGCAATAAATAAAGATATCACACGTTATTAATGAAAGAATAAACAACTGTGTAGTTAGTAGGGCTTTCAGTGCATTACAATTTACCAAATGAGCATAAAATGCAGACACAGCAAATAATGTTTTAAAAACAAGCGCCGGCCGGAGTGGCCGTGCGGTTCTAGGCACTACGGTCTGGAGCCGAGCGACCGCT
This sequence comes from Schistocerca americana, assembly GCF_021461395.2. Classification (NCBI taxonomy): domain Eukaryota; kingdom Metazoa; phylum Arthropoda; class Insecta; order Orthoptera; family Acrididae; genus Schistocerca; species Schistocerca americana. Next base: position 394,802,587 of record NC_060119.1, on the reverse strand, counting down.
ACTGTCGCAGGTTCGAATCCTGCCTCGGGCATGGATGTGTGTGATGTCCTTAGGTTAGTTAGGTTTAGTTAGTTCTAAGTTCTAGGCGACTGATGACCTCAGAAGTTAAGTCGCATAGTGCTCAGAGCCATTTGAACCAAAAACAAGCCAATGTGATCACAATTAGAATTTTAAGACAAGTAACCACAATCACGGCTGAAGGCCTTTAACGCCAAGAACGGCAATTATAAAAAATTTAACAAACACACTGTAAAATAGCAATGCAATAGCAAAGGTTAATTTAAAAACACAGGCAATTGATCACCAAACGGGTGAGACAAAATGATGGTAAAGATGGTAGCACAACCATTTTAGCCCGTTGTAACGCCAACAACGGCAATTATATAAAAAACTAAAGAAAACATACAGTAAAACAGCAAATACAACAGCAAAGGTTAATATAAAAGGCCAAGCAACTGATCATCAAACAGGTGAAACAAAATGATGGTAAACTTGATAGCACAATCATTTAAACCTGCTGTAAAGCCAAGACTGGCAATTATATAAAAAAATTTAGAGACTTGCAATAAAACAGCAAATACAATAATAAAATAAAAGGGCCAGTCACAGACGGTGTACCAGGAATCGACCTCTGAGTAGGTCGGGCAAGAAACACTTTCGTGAGCGATGAGATAGGCAGCCAAGAGTTGCATTGACTTCACAAGATGATAACTCAGACTAGTGGCAGTGTAGCGAATGACTAATGATAATCTTGCTGAGGCTACCTGACGTCCAATAAACCAAATGCAAAGATACGCCAAAGCCGGAATCGGCAGTCTGGACTCTGTCCACAGAATACTGTGCTTAGAGCACCCGGAACGAGATGGGAATCACTACCAACAGAGTAGAAGAATCGCCAACCAACCTACAATCAAGAAAGATGTCAAAACTACACCCCTCACTGGACAGCAACGGTAAAGCGAGGAAATGTACACTACCGTTACATACACTAACCCCTAGGGCAGGTAACTGGGTCGTTAGCGGCCACGAATCAGGATACATACCGCCGGTTGAATTTAACAAATTGTAACAAACTGAACGCAATAAATAGTGATTAGAGGTCCAGGAAAGCTAATGAGATCCGCCTTCCCCAAGCACTCCACTCACTGCTCTTCACCTCGGCAACACTACGAGCAGCAACACGAAACCAAGTCACTGGAGAATCGCAAGATCTCACAATGTTCGAGTTTTGTCTACTTGAATCCAAATGCACTCAAAGCTTGCAGGATCCGGCTTATGATGAGGTCGTGCACCCTCGTGACCACAGGCCTTCGATCCGGCAGTCCATGCGCGCCGCCAGCGGTCTCGGCGTGTTGTCACAGCGCGGACCTGGCTCCTCCTGCGTCCCCAACCGAACTGACTCGCCCCGGAAGAACCACGACGTCGCCCCAAAGCTAGGACCACAGTTACTACATATCGATAACCGCCGCTGTTGCCACTAGCGGACAGGCAACGCTTGCGAAACCAAGTGGCGCCAATCAACACGAGAAGAAGACAAACAACCGCAACCATGTCAACTAAACGATACGGTCTGCCCTCCACAGAGGACGGAAAACTACCAACAGCACCAACGGGAGCTGCAGCACGGCTCAGTTACAGTCTATGGCACCATTTCTCCAGGACAGGTAGAACGGGCACCATATTGCTTTAGTTGTCTTGGTGCGCAGCGTTACCACCATGTCTGGGTGAGTATATAATGTGAGAGAACAGCGTCAAAAGTTGAGTGATCACTATGAAGGAGACGGAGATGCCACATACGCGTGTGAGACAACGTTATAATCACCTGACAGGGCTCTAAAGAAGCCTCATTTTGGGTCTCCATCTGGCCGTTTGTTCGAATCGTTCTATATCCAAATTTAGGGAGTTTATTGATGTGGAAGTGGTCCGATCTTGGACTCCATGGTAACTTCGGGCAAGTATACTGATCGTTAAGCTTTTGATCACCAGATGCAAGTACTGTGCACCAAGCACATCGAAACGCCTTGTTATATGCGCCTGCCATCCGAGAACAATTAATGGACTCCGTGCACACACAACCTTTGTCATTCTGAAGCGTTTGTTGGAGGGTAGCAGCAGCCAGACTGGGGAATTACCGTCCCATGCGTACGTTGCTTTTATCGCCACAACACAATCGACTGCAGAGGTTGAAAAAATCAGTTAACGACTTGCATACCAGAGCTTTATCTATCCCTTGACCTAGGTTCCGATATTTCTAAAAATATCTTCTTCAGAAGGAGTGGATCTTGTTACATCTCCTGGAGAATACATTTTTAGAAATATCGAAACCTAAGTGAATGGCTAAATAAACCTTTGGAATGCAACTGGTTAGCTGATTGTTTCAGCCTCTTAAAATTCATACAGCTGCTGAATCGCAGCCATGTTTAAGATATTACAGACGGCTGCCACTGTATGGTGCCTTCAGCGAGAACTATGTGAAACATCCCCTTAAAAAAATTAATGAATTACTGTGCTGATAAACCTCTACGTTATTTGATTTTCAAACAGCTGAGCAAAGCTGAACGTACTCAGATATTTCTCTCTTTACTTATTCTGATCAACACTAAACTGACACACAATATTTTTAGCGCAACGCAATGTGACTTTCAATATCCCTATAAAAGAATGGCCCTGACTAACAATAACCTATACCTTTCATGAATCACTTGCCTCACAAAAATCTTCATTACTCGAACTACTGTAATACAGCGAGCGCCAATACTGCCAGCTAAATAAAAGATTCTAACTACTGAAGTCACTAACTACTGATAGGCATAGTTAGCAAATGAAAGATTTTGATAGAGAACAAACAATGTATTTACCTTAATGATGTTAAAATGTCCAGATCCTCCGCTCTCAAAATTCTGCCATCTCTCTCCCCACATCCACCACTGCTGGCGGCTCACCTCCAACTGCGCAACGCTATGCGTTGTTCACATCCAATTGTCCAACACTACAATAGCAAAATCTTCCAACAATGCAAACCAGCCACAGACTGCGCACAGCACAGTCAGTGATTTTCATACAGGGCGCTACGTGGCGTTACCAACATAAAAACCTAAACAGCCTACTTACACATGGCCTGCTGAGAAATGGCGTCACATTGTGTTCAGCCATGTGGTTGTGCTGTACCTCAGGTAACCACCATCGGCGAGGATGTTGGCGACATTGGGGGAGGCCACATTCTTCGAATGTTCTCAAGGGCTCGGCGGTGTTAGTTTGGCATCAAGACGTGGTAAAGCATCAGGCACGACTTCAGGTTACGGCTGACAGTGACGTAACTCTGACAGCACAACGTTTTGTCACGGACATCTTACGTCCTCTCATGCGACGATGGTATTAAGCCATTTTTCAACACGACAATGTTCTTCCGCGCGTGGCAAGTGCTTCTATTAACTGCCTGCGTGATGATGAGGTACTCCCGTGGCTAGCAAGATACACAAATCTGTCCCTGGTGGAACACGTATGGAACCAGAACTGAGGTCAAAGTCGTCCCAATGCTACTATCCAGGATATCAAGGACCAGCAATCGCTATGTACCTCGCCTTTTATCGCACCCTTCCTAATCGAATCACTGCGTGCGTCGAGGCCAGAGTGGGTGCAATGTCATGGTGATAACTGGACTCATACTGCCTAGTTATCTGTAAATTTTACTCGAATTCGTAATCACTGGTGTACCATCACATACCATCACTACCAGTGAAGCTCTTTTCCTTTCTCTCCTCGTCTGTGCTTCCCTTTTTCGTCAGGCAGTGTATATAAAATAATTTTAGGCTAAATTTTCGTTTCAGTCACTGCTACATGAAACATGTATCATCCAGAGCCGAATAAGACATACCTAGTGATTATGATACAAACGCGTTGAAATTTGTTTCGACCAATATAAATATTAGTTGTTTGAATAATCAGGAGGAAGTTAACAGGCGTAATGAGATCTGCTAACATTGATGCTGCTAGAACATTAAAAACATTTGATTTATTTAGCATGCTTTAAGCTGCAGGCGATGTCGTGCCGTTAGCAACATCACTCAGGTCGGTCGTCTGCTGCCGTAGCTCATTAACGTCACATTTTGCAGCATTGTCATAAGGGATACGTTCGTGGTACGTCTCACGTTGATTTCTGTGGCTATTTCACATAGTGTTGTATGTTTGTAAGCACTAACTACTTCACGCAAACGCCGCTGCTCTCGGTCGTTAAGTGAAGGCCGTCGACGACTGCGTTGTCCTTGGCGAGAGGTAATGCCTGAAATGTGGTGTTTTCGGCACACTCTTTTCACTGGCGATCTCAGATTATTGGATTCCTTAAAGATTTCCGAAACAGAATGTCTCATACATCTAGCCGGCCGTTGTAACCGAGCGGTTCTATGAGCATCAGTCAGGAACCGACCTGCTGCTGCTACGGTCTCAGGTTCAAATTCTGCCTCGGCCATGGACATGTGTGATGTCGTTAGGTTAGTTAGGTTTAAGTAGCTCTAAGTATAGGGCACTGATGACCTCAGATGTTAAGCCCCATAGTGCTTAGAGCTATTTGAACCATTTGAACCTTACATCTAGCTCCAACAATCATTCCGCGTTCAAACTCCGTTAATTTGCGTCGTGCGGCCATAATGACGTCCGCAACCTTTTCACCTGGGTACAAATGACAGTTACGTCAACGCACTGTCGTTTTATACCTTGAGTACGCGATACTACTGCCACCAGTATATGCCTATACCGTTGCCTCATCGCTTTTGTCACCTCAGCTTACTTGAACCATGGCAGCATGGGAGCAGTTTACAGACTTACTTACATTTCGGAAATGAATCCACACTTGGACCAAAAACCAATGAGCATGCCCTTGTGGACGACAGATAAATCGCTCCGTTTCCGCATTAAGAAATGAATGCATTGTTTTTCGCATCACCCAAACACGTTTTGTATATGGCTAATTACTAATGCGGCCATCTGTCGTTTATGACCGGTTATTGCAAGTGACGTCGGACATAGACGGTGCTCACTTTAATGTGACTGGGCCGTGTATTATGGCTGGATATTACGAAAGAACGACGGTGAAAGGGAGGCTCACAAACTCAGGGCAAGGAAGACGGAAATGGCCTTCCACTTGACTAAATATGTGTACGTTGAGAGATCTGTCCCCTCTCAAGCGAAGTTACAGCGCTATGTTACTGTAATAAAATAATAATGTTTCTACGCAGCCATATTTCTGATTTCGACTAAGACAAGAGAAATGGAAAACGTACAAAACAACGAGAGGGAAAAAAATTCTATGAAAAATATTGTGCCGAGTAAAACACAACAATGAATGCAGGAGAAGATGTAATGTAGGTTTGTGCCAAGAAACTAAAAAACTAAACCTAACAACGAGGAAACGTATAATAATGTTTATTGACCTTCTGTTAAGGTTAATGAAAACAGCAGAAGAATTTATGAATGTCTCAGCCAGAAAAAAATTCTGTAATGGAAGTGGCCCCACAAAATTAGAAACCATACGTAGGTATTAATGTTAAACACCATTATTACACGCACTAAGTTGCAGCACGGTCTTCATTGCACAGAAAATGCGGACACAATGTAATCACTCAATGGTTCATAATTTCATTGTCTGCTGGATTGTCATAATTGTAGAATACACCAAGGAAATAGTAAATATTATCCAGGACAAAGCATTCAGTGAACGATCCGTAGAACGGCAGTCTGAAGCGTTATCCAGTTGAAAGCCAATAAACAGTCAAATTACGAAAGTAGAGACTTTAGCACAGTATTATTTGTAGTACCTTGCAGTTGCTTTGTGGTCAGGCTCATCTCCAGCTTGACGTCAGTCCCAAGGCCCATGCGAAGGTCCACTCTTGCTGGCTGCTGAAGAAGTCCTTCATAGGTGTCGTCGTAGGGTATCGATCGCACTGTTGATGACAGAGACATAGCAAACATGAAATTTCCTCAGGGATATCATTCAAAAGAATGTTATAAGTTTACGTCTCTAGAGGAAACCAAAATAGAAATCTGGAGTCAAATGATAAAGTCGTAAAGGCATTGTTGAATGGGAGATCCAAGTGATGAGTACAGTCGCCATCTCGGAACGCATTATCTCCCATATCGTTCAGTGCCCGCTTTTCTTGCTGAGTGTAATGTATATGTGCATAGAGTAGTTTTATGTTATGTTGCATGATGATGATGATAAGAGAAGGGATGAGGTGAAACCTGGTGCCCAAACGTGGTCTACTCCTCTCGAATAGCACCAAGGGAACAGGCGAGCTTAACGTCATCCGGCGGACAAATCATCCTCAACAGTTTCACATACTTCCACTGAATGAGGCACTGTGGAGAACTTTATAATTTAATCCAGGACATTCCCACAAAGCTTGGTGATCAGGAACTTGAAGCTACCACCTCACTTTGCCTGCCAAATATAAGCTGTGAAAATTTCATCCACCAGCAGGATTCAAACCGGCTTACCTTCGAATCGAGCGGTACACACGTACGTACGTTAATGACCTTGTCAAATAAGGTGGTTGGAGCGAAGTGATCAGAAGGTGGGAAACAACAGCACTCTGACCAAATGAAAAAAAAAATTGAAAAACCGGACGTTAAATCAAAAATAGTTATTTTGGAGGGCCATTGCAGGTTGAAACCGAATGAAAAGAATAAAAACTATATATTTAATTAGAGACGAGAAGTGATGAGAACCAAAGAGACTGAATGCACCTTTGCAGATTTCAAAAACGTTGTATGACTCTGTAGAGAGACCATCATTGATCCAGGAATGATCCAAGAACTGAAATACAGGTGGCTCAACTTGATATCATCAGACAGACAGGAAGAGACATAAAATCAAAAATTTAATTATTGGACAGTTACAAGAGTCCTTCGAAATTAAGACAGAAGAGAGACAGAATCATAGTATTTCACCACTATCATTCATCATACTTATAGGCAAAGTTGGCAGAGAATAGAAAAAAGAATTGAAGATATAGGGTCTTTGGCTTTAGTCGGGCTAGGAAGGATAACTAAAGGACTAGGTATTAATTGTCAGGCGTTCTTTGATTTCTAGAGGTAGTCGTAGCTAATACAAAACGTGCAATAAAGAAAATTCTACGTTCTGAAGAGAAGGCTGAAAAAGTCCGACTATAGATCCTCGAGAAGACAGAATACATTTGGAACCAAAATGATGCTCCAAAAAACATCACAACAAAATACGGCTAGATCAAGAGAGTTCATAAATTCATGTTTATTGGGGAGATGATAAAGGCAAATGGGTTAGAGAAAGAAATCATGAACAGAGAACTCATAATATCAGCAGAATGTTCTAGAAGGCTGGAAACAACTACAACAAATAATGCTTAACACGTAATGTGAAGGTGAGACATGTTATCAACCCAAAGACCTTATGCGCATCTGGAACGTTGGTCAGGTATCGACAAAGTGTACTAGAAAATATCAGAAGACTAGAGAGAAGAAGAGTCAGAAAAATTCTAGGGTCCAGTAAGACAGAAGAAGGCTACAGACTGCACAGTAGACAAGAGACCAAACAGATATCTAAATAATACATGATATGAAGAAACGTCGAATGAAACTTTACGGGTATATCATGAGAATGCCAGACAGCCGACAAGCTAAACAGATCTTCGAATACAAAGAAAACCTTAATAACATGAAGTGGATCAATGACTCAGAAAAGACCTGAAGGATGGTAGCATTACAGACTCAGATATGCAAGACAGCCAAACATCCAAACACAGTGCATGGAAAGGGAAAGTGGTAAAAGGAAGAAAATGTATACAGAGAAGATGAAGGAAGTGTGGTGACAGAAAATCTCACCTCACGTAGTCTTCTAACGACCTAAACATGAGTTATTAATATTATTAAAATTTTGGGCATCTGCTGGGGAGGGGGGATGTTGGAGAAATACTAAGATAATAATAAGATGTGACACCCCAATCCCCCACCTCCCCCTAGATCCATACTTAATTCCTGTCCTGTCTAATCCTAAGTCCCTCTTCATCCCACGACACCAAATACGAGGGCAATTCGAAAAATAATCTTCGATCGCTCGCTATACGGAAACCACACCTTTCAGCTACATCTCCACATATCCCTCTCTCCAACGTAGACATCTCTCGTACCGTCGTACGCTCGTCATAGAAGACTGCCGCCAGTGTTTCTCGCCACTTCTCTACGTTGGTCTGCAGTTCGTTGTCTTCATAATCAGCGAGCAAAATCCGGACCCTGCAGAGGGTGACCAAGCACTTCCCATCGAAAACGCTGCTGGGCATCCTTATTACCTGTGCAATGTCCTTGAAGAAGGAAATGCGTTGACGTGTGCTATGAGGGGTTACATGAAATCAAGCGAAACCTCTCATCGTGCAGACCTATTTAGCGGGAGACACTGTTGTTCCAGGCATTTTTACGTGCTCACTGTGTGCTCGGAACTGAAAAGAATGACGTGACTCAATCGATAATAATACTAGAGACATTGCGCAATACAAATGTTTAAAGCTTCATCGGATTTTCACTGACGTTTCCACTTCGCGACCTATCGGACTTTACTTTCCGTATCTGTTTTTTGTATCGTTATGTAACTTTCCCCACGCAATTCTTCGATCCACAGCTTTCAGCAATAGCTCTTGCCGTAATATGAGCCCAACATTTTTTACCTCTTCCTTTCATCATGTTCTTTACTGTACATTTTGGTCTCGTTGAGTAGCAGCAGGAAATCACGCCTTACTCCACCAGTTCATCCAGCCTTCAACATCCTCCTGCTACACCAGAATTACAGTGACTTCCAGTCGTTTCATTTCCGTCTTCCACACTCGACGCTATTGATCTGCTACGCTTCGGCGTTTGCAGCAATACACTTTGTTGAGGGTCACGCGGTCTCTTCCGTTCCTTTTACTGTTTAGTCGTCGGTAAGCGCGTGAGGTTTATTGCGCAGAAGACGGCGGCTGCAGACGCGTCTTTGGGAAGCGGCGCCGTATTGCGTACGCCGGCAGCCGCCGGCTGGCTCGCAGTAACAGCCGGTCGCCCGTAAAGCGCGCTCCCAGCCGCCCGCGGCGCAAGCCGTAAACGCCATAATTCCTGGCGGGTCGGGGTTCCGCTGCGCACGGCCGCTCCGGATTTATGGCAAATAATGTGGCAATTTCACCCCCTCTGGCTTCACGTGGGTGAGGGTAAAGGGTAATAAGTTTCGTTCTTGACGACCTTCGCGCAAAACCAATTAAACTTCAAAGCAGCCATCACTCAACTTATGGACCGATATTCCAGCAGTTCAGTGCGCTCCAAAAACTCACTCACTACAGTATACCACGAAGTATTTCGTCTGCCACATTGAAACCAGAATGCATGGTTTCGAAACGTCAAAAGTTTTTCGTTTGGCGTAGGATATGACACTGGAAAGAGGCTGCGCTTGATCACTTGTTACGTTAAGGACTATCGACAGTGCCACAAATCATAAATGAAATAACGCCAGAGTCATACAAGGTGCTATTTACACATGGAAAACTTGAACACCTCAAAAAAAAAAATTATAGAGATTCTTCTGCTTCTTTGGTGTTTCCCTCTAGACGACAGACGTCTGCAACCTCCATTTTTTAGCTCCACAGGCCTCTTTCACCCCAGCCTTTTGGTACTAGACTTGCTTAATGTATATATTTTTCCCATCTTAACGCTGGTTTTCGTGTCCATCTTGTTCTGGGCGGCATCCGGCTTAATATTCCTTGGCCAACTATGGCTACGCATTCTATGTACGCGCGCTCTAACCTCCAAGATATCTGTTACGGAGTAAGTTACCTCCATTCTCCTCCATACTTCCTCATATCTTCCCTTGTTGCCAGTAGACACCTTCCCAAACAGTCCTTTTTCACTGTTCTAATTTTCTTGATTGTTCTCATAAGAATCAATAGCAAACCAACACCGATAATAACAGTTTAGGTACACGTGCCAACTTCGCAAGACGAAATTGAAGAGACAGAGAAAGTATATGAGGATACTGAAAGGATAATTCAGTACGGCAAGTGAGATGAAAATCTAGTAGCAGTGGGGACTGGAATTCGATTGTAGGGTAAGGAACAGAAGAAAGGGTTTCAGGAGAATATAGACTTGGTACTAGGATTGAGAGAGGAGAAAAAGTGAATTCTGTAATAAGTTTCAGCTAGTAACAGCGAATTCTCTGTTCAAGAATCACAGAAGGAGAACGTATACTTGAAAAGGGCAGAGAGATACAAGATTTCAGATAAATTACATCGCAGTCAGGCAGAATTTCCAAATCAGATACTAGACAGTAAGCCGTACCCAGGAGCTGATATAGATCACTACCCAGTATTGATGAAGAATAGGCTGAAGTTTTCAGACATTAGTCAGGAAGACCAGTGAGCAAAGAACTGGCATATGGAAGTACTAAGGAATGAAAAGATGCGCTTGAAGTTCTCTGAGGCTATGGCTCTGAGCACTATGGGACTCAACTTCTGAGGTCATTAGTCCCCTAGAACTGAGAACTAGTTAAACCTAACTAACCTAAAGACATCACAAACATCCACGCCCGAGGCAGGATTCGAACCTGCGACCGGAGCGGTCTTGCGGTTCCAGACTGCAGCGCCTTTAACCGCACGGCCACTTCGGCCGGCTCTGAGGCTATGGATACTGCTATAATGAATAACTCGGTAGCCAGATCAGCTGAAGAGGATTGGACAACTCCAAAAAGGGCAGTCACAGCAGTTGGAATGAAAAATGTACAAAGAAGGTAGCTGCCAAAAAAAAACAAGGTAACATGAGAAAAACATCGGTTGACCGATGGAGGAAGGAAGTACAAAAATGTTGATGGAAATTCCGGAAAACAGAAAAACAAGTCAATTAGTAATGAGAAAGACAGGAAGTGCAGATGAGCTAAGGCGGAATGGCTGCATGAAAAATATGAAGGAATCGAAAACGAAATGACTCAGCGTATAGAAACGCCAAAACATCTTTCAGTGAAATTAAAAGCAAGGATGGTAACACTAAGAGTGGAATGGGCATTCCACTAATAAATGCAGAGGAGAAGACGGATGAGTGAAAAGAGTTCATTGAAGGCATCTATGAGGGGGAAGGCTTGCGAGATGAAGTGATAGCAGAAGAAACAGGACTCAAATCAGAAGTGATAGGAGATCCAGTTTTAGAAACAGAATTTAAAAGAGCTTTGGAAGACTTAAGGTCGAATAAGGCAGAAGCGACAGATAACATTCCATCAGAATTTCTAAAATCACTGGGGGATGTGGCAATCAAACGATTATTCGAGTTGGTATTTGGAATACCATCTGACCATTTGACTTTCGGGAAAACATCATCCACACAATTCCAAAGAGCTGACAAGCGCCAGAATTATCACAGAGTCTGCCTAACCGCTCAAGTGTCCAAGTTATTGCAAGAATGATATACAGAAGAATGGAAAAGGAAATTGAGAATATGTTATATGATGATCATTTTGGCTTTAGGAAAGACAGAGGCACCAGCGAGTCAGTTTTGACGTTGCGCTTGATAACGGAACCAAAACTACAGAAAAATAGAGATACATTCATAGCATTTGTCGACCTGCAAAAGCATTCGACAAAATGGTGCAAGATGTTCAAGACTGTAAGAAAAATAGGGGTAAGCTACAGGGAGAGACGGGTAGTATACGACATGTACAGAAGCCAAGAGGGGACAAAATTGGAAGATCAAGAACGAAATCTTCGTATTTAGAAGGGTGTAAGATATGGATGTAATCTTTCACTTCTACTTCTCGTTCTATACATCGAAGAATCCATGAGGGAAATAAAAGAAAGGTTGAAGGATGGAATTAAAATTCAAGGTGAAAGGGTACCAATGATAAGATTCGCTGATGACATTGCTATCCTTAGTGAAAATGAAGAAGTACAGGGTGTTTTGGATGAAATGAACCATCTAATAAGTCCCGGATATGGGTTGAGAGAAAATCTAAGAAAGACGAAAGCAATGAGAAGTAGCAGGAATGAGAACAGCGAGGAACTTAACATTAGGATTGGTGATCATGAAGTGGATGAAATTAAAGAATTCTGCTACCTAGACAGCAAACTGACCCAGGACAGACGGAACAGGGACGGCATAAAAAGCAGACTAGCACTGGCAAAAAGGGCATTCCTGGCCAAGAGAAGTCTACTAGTGCCAAACAAAGGTTCTACTTTGAGGGAGAACACAGTGAGACACGGACTGTGGTAAAACCGGAAGAGAAGAGAATCGAAGCATTTGAGATGTGGTGTTACAGAAGAATCTGGAAAATTAGGTGGACTAATGAGATGAGGAATGAGGAGGCTCTGTGCAGAATCGAGAGGAAAGGAAGATATGGAAAACACATAGGATAAGAAATGGCAGAATGATAGGACATTTGTTGAGACTTCTGCGAATAACTTCCATGATACTAGAGGGAGATGTAAAGGGGAAAAACTGTAGGGCAAGACAGAGATTAGAATACATCGAGCAGATAATTGAGGACGTAAATTTCAAGTGGTACTCTGAGATGAAGAGAATGGCACAGGAGAGGAATTGTGGCGGGCTACATCGAACCAGTCAGATTACTGATTACACAAAATAATAATAATAATAATCTGCTAAACTTTCTTAGTGTCATGTCACACCTTAGCGCCATATAGATGTTCTCCACCACACTGTGAAATACTCTTTCGTAATGTCCTACCGTATATTATTATACCATAACAACTCGTGCAAAGCTTTAGTTCCTCTCTTCCCTATTGCTATTCTGGGAATAACATACTAACATCCTTGTCACATATACCGGAGATATTTCTTAACAAGTTAAAATCCGTCTGAATAGGCCTAGAAAGGCCCAACGGTACCGACCGATCGCCGAGTCATGCTCAGCGGATGGACATCACTGGATGCCTATATGGAGGAGCATGTGGCCAGCCTCAAGTAGATCCTCGCAAGGGCTGAGTGCACCTCATTTGCCGACAGCGCTTGGCCGACCCGACAGTCAACCCATCCAACTACTAGCCAAGCCCAGCAGTGCTTAACTACGGTAAACTGATGAGAACCAGTGTTACCACTTCGGCAAGGTCGTTTGCAGGATTTATTTATTATTCTTCCCAAAGATTTGTAATTTCTGCAGGATTTTATTTCTCCTTCCTCATTGTCAGTTTTCACGAAATTCTGTCCACTACACACTTGTCCAGATTTATTCCCAAATTTCAGTCGCTATACTCCTCTGTAACCTTTCTCAGCACGAATTCCACATCCTCATCTTGAGAGAATATTAGCTTATCATCCACATACTGAAAGAGAATGAAGGGTCTCGTAAGTATTCTTTATTCCCAAGCCTCAGCATTTCCTGTACCAGCCGTTCAGTGCGTATCACAAACAAATGTTAAACAGAACAGGTGACATTCGACAACATTGTCTTAGACGTATGTCAACTACTTTTTGTGTTCATTTATAACTTTTAACGAGGTTAATACATTTTCTCTCATATTAACTCATCTCATTGCTTCGCATATTTCATTCTAGGGGCATTGTTACACTCTTTCTGCAAGTCCACGAAGTCGTTCCGGTGGTTGTACCCGGAATATTTTCAAAGTATTTTTGGATAATGTGCCCTTGGTCTCCACAGCTTCTTACAGACTCATTCGGATTTTTACATCAATGACCTTCACCAGGGATCTCTTATTTACAACCATCACACCACCCTGTTGACCCTTCCTTCTTCTCTCCCCAGTCCTACCAGTGTGAAAAGCGTCTGGTCTATAACAATCACCTCCACTGATAAAAATCCTCCCACCTGCCCCCACTGAAAAGCCTTCTATTTCCTCAAACAGTTCCTCAACCTCAACCCCTCTTCTTCCTGCAGTGCTTGTAATGAAGCACACCCCGCCTCTCTAAATGTAAGGCAAAATCCTCTCCCACGAAACCAGAGTTCACTGCCCTGTCTGTCACACTGATCAAGCCCTCCACCCCAACAATCCCCTCTACTCCCCCCCCCCCAGAGGAATCTGGTTCCTAACCATCATCCTTCAAAACATCCACCCCCTCCAACACCCACACACCCTCCAGCAGATCTCCATGGCCACCTGTTCTGTTTTCCATCTGAACATTTGTGCCATCTACTTCCACAACCAAGCCCACTTCATCCATACCCACCTTGACACCAAGCCTCTTTTCCTCCGCTCCTTCCCCTTCCTCTCTCCCTATCCTGGTGTGACAACTGCATCTCCTTCTTTATCAAAGCATCCGCTCCTTCCCTGCCAATGACCCTCTATTTATGTATACCATGTCCCAGCACCAGGTTGACGGCTTCATCCTCAATGAAACTTTCCCTCAACCTCACCACATTGCCCACACATCTCCCTATGTCCTACCCCATACCAATAATCCCCACCCCTTAGTGTAAGGTGGAAATGCAATTGGCCACATTAAGCGTATCCCCATCCTGCCACAATCCTAGCTCAATGATCATACCAAACACCTTATCGTCATCGTCTTTTTCCACAACCTCAGTGTCAACTGTGCAACCATATACATCTATCCTGCTATTCCCATCCCCCATGGCTTCCTCTCCGATACTGAATGCACCTTCTCCACCTACATGACTGCTGCAGACCTTAACATCCATAGCCACCACAATGCCATCCTCCAGTTCCTTTCCACCCTCCAAGGTAACCTTGTCGCCCTCCCTGAGCATACCTGTCATGAAAGTAACATGACCCCTGATGGTCCTCTCATCTCCCACCCTCCTTGGGCATATCACCATTGAAGTCCTTGAACCCCTTGGTGTCCACCTTCCAGTTCTTCTCACCATCTCCTGCGCCCCTTGCTCTCCCCTGGTCCCCCACCCCTCCCCTTCTAAGGTCACGATTACCACAGTGCCAACTGAAATGCTTCCTCAGAATCCATCAACACCGAGATCGAATGCCATTCCCTCCCCTTCACTATGCGTCGTCCTTCCTCCTGAAGAGTGCCTCTGACACTGGCAGCTCATGTTCCCACCAAACCTATGCACCTCCACCACCCTACCCTTCATCCATGGGCCACACTCCTTCTCCATGAATCCTGCTGGTTCTATTGTTCCATCCTCTGCACTCACAGCTAGGGCACACTCCTCCACCATTGGCAATTACAAAGACACATGTTAAACCTTCCGACAGCAAAGAAATGCTGGGACAGGCTCCATACATGCACACGACTTAACACCACCCTCCTGGTCAATTCCTCCAAGTACTGGTCTGCCTTACTGGTAGCCATCCCAGGCCACATTACCAACTCATTCATGGCAACTGTCCCTTCCCTAATAACCTCAGTAAAGCTAATCATTTTGCCTTCCACATCTCCAAAGTATTCTACATACCTGATGACCCTAACTTTGATCACTCCATTTTCCCTGGCATCCTTGGCCACAACAATATCACGATACTGCCGCTTGTTCCTATCACAGCGCTTCCTGTCACAGCACAAGATGTTAAACTCATTATACACTCCAAACACAACACCACCCCTGGTCATCTCAAGGAATGCTCTCTGTTCTTCCTCTCCATCTTTGCCACCGTGTACAATACCATCCTCTCCAGAGGCTTTTACCCTGACCTGCGGAGGACCTCCCACATTCTGCTGTTCATTAAGCCTAACAAACCCCCTTCCAACACCACCTTCTATCGCCTGAAATGACTCACTCTGCGTTCAGTAAGGTCTTTTTCATCCTCCCCCACTGTGTTTGTCACCATCTATCTCAACACTACTTTCTCTCTTTTATCCAGTGTGATTTCTGGTCGTCCTTCTCCATTGATGATGAGCTCCTTATAATCTTCTCTCTGTCCAACTTAGCTCCTATTGCTCTGCTATCTTTGTTTCCCTTGATCTCGAGAACACCTATGACTGTGTATGGCACTCCAGGCTCCTTTGCGAGCTCCAGACTTAAGCCCTTCCTATCAGTTTCATTTATCTCATTGCTTCCTTTCTCTCTCACCATCCTTCCTATGTTACCATTCATAATATCAATTCCCAAATCTTTTACCATACTGCAGCTCTGCCCCAGGGCTCCATCGTTTCTCCTCTCCTCCACCCCCACCCATCAATATCCTTTAATATACTGATGAAACGGTCTTCCTTGTCCTGTAGCCTATCCTACAATGGGCCCAGCACTAACTCCAAACCCAACTAACACTTACCACTTGGTGCAATCAGTGGCTCCTTTGAATCAATCCTTTCAGGCACTCCCCTATTTCTGGCTCCATGGCTTCTACCTTACCATGTACGACCATCCTATCCAACTTTTCCCCCCCTTGAAATGCCTTGGTGTGAC
Source organism: Schistocerca americana (assembly GCF_021461395.2). Classification (NCBI taxonomy): domain Eukaryota; kingdom Metazoa; phylum Arthropoda; class Insecta; order Orthoptera; family Acrididae; genus Schistocerca; species Schistocerca americana. The sequence continues at coordinate 394,786,263 of NC_060119.1, read as the reverse complement.
TCTTGACTGTCACTTCATCTGGACTTAGCATCTCCTTACCATCCAAAGCAAAGGCGACAGTATATTCCATCTCCCGAAACTCCTTTCTGACTGGACATGAAGATTGCATCCTTTCACCATACCTACATATCCTTGATCCATCCCATCCTTTGTTACAGCAGTGCCACTTGGATCTCTACCCATCGTAAATTCTATATAGACCATCCAAGTCATTGAACACTGTGCACTCTACTTTGTTTTCTGCATCCGTATCCCATCCTCCATGAGGATCCTCTAAGGCCTCATCCCCTTCCCACATCTCCATCTTTTCCTTGGACACATCCATATCCTCCACAACAACTACTGCCTTGATCCCCTCATCCACTGATGTCCCCTTTCCTCTCCACTCCCCACTGGCATGTCTTTACTGGTGTGGCGCACTGACTCTTCACAGCCTCCACCTCCCCTCCCAAAGCAACTTCCAAAGTCTCCCTGCCCCAGATGATGTGCTTTGTCCCGATATTTATCCTTCCTTCCAACCCTCCTCTTCCCTCCATCTTTTCCCTAGTGGTCCCTCTACTTTCCCTCTCCTGTTTCCTCCCTCCTACCACCCCCTGACCTTCTCACATCTCCTTTCCCATTTCTTGCGCTCTCTTCTGGACTGCTCTCTGCCCACCCTCCCCATCTCTTGCCCCTTGGTGTGCTACGAGCTCTCCACCCTTCACTCTTTCCTACCTCCCCTCCTCTGCTGACCTCTCTTCTCTCTTTCTTCTATCCCAACCCTCTGACCCCATCTCCCTTGGTAAGTCCTTCCATTTGTTATGCAGTTACTTTGTCTTGTTTTGGTGCTCGCCTGTATGTAACATAGCTGCAGGGTGTGTTCAGTGTCGTCGTACCATACAGTGAACACCTTTTTTAATTGTGCTGTTCGTGCCGCCAGGGTTTTGTGTGCTACGTCTTCCTTGAGTGTCATTTTAATTACACGTGAATTTTTTCCTAATTATTGAGAAGTAATAGCTTATAGAGAAAATAAACATCCTTTGCACAAAAAATTATGAAGAAGAACTGAAAACATTTACATTGTCTGTCCGACCAATAATTGAATACTGCTCATCAATGTGGATTCCTACCAGATTCAAAAAGAGTAGCGCGTTTCCTTACAGGTTCATTTAGTAAGCACGAAACCATCACAGAGACGATCAGTGGACTCCAGTGGCAGACACTGCAAGAGAGGCGTTCTGCATCATGGTGTGATTTACTATCAAAATTCAGAGAACGAACGTTCCTAGAAGAGTTAACAAATCCGTTGATTTCTCCAACGCATATTTCGCGAAAATTCCATGAATATAAAACTAGAGAGATTTGATACCATACGCTGGTCTACCGGCAATCATTCTTTCTCCGAACAATTTGCAGCTGGAACAGGACAGGGGGCGAAGAGACACTGTACTAATAGTACCTTCCGCTAGACACCACACGTTAGCATGCGGCCTATAGATGTAGATGTAGACTTCTTTTCGCCTCATCCATCATATAGTACGCTGCTTCCGAGGTAGCAGATTTTTTTTTCATTTCGTCTACTTCATCGTCCCCGATTTTGAAGTTGTTATCGTTAATCTTTCTGGTACTCCTCAACACTTTCATCTTTCTTAGGTTTATTCTCAACGACGTTACATTCATCAGACAGTTTATTCCATTCAGTAAGTCCCGTAATTCTTCTTCACTTTCCCTGTGGCCGACAACGTCATTAGTCGGCCGAAGTGGCCGCGCGGTTCTGGCGCTGCAGTCTGGGACCGCGAGACCGCTACGGTCGCAGGTTCGAATCCTGCCTCGGGCATGGATGTGTGTGATGTCCTTAGGTTAGTTAGGTTTAACTAGTTCTAAGTTCTAGGGGACTAATGACCTCAGCAGTTGGGTCCCATAGTGCTCAGAGCCATTTGAACCATTTGACAACGTCATTAGCGAGTCATACCACTGATATCCTTTCACACCAAATTTTTATCCAGCTCCTGAATTTTTCTTTTATTTCCGCCATTGATTTTATAGATTGAACTACAGGGACGAAAGACTACATCTCCATCGTACACCCTTTTTAATTAGAGTACATCGTTCTTAGTCTTCAATTCTTATTTTTCCCTATTGATTCTGCTACACGGTCCAGTCACATTAATATGACAACCTGTTATGATCGACATCAACATGCAATAACCACTCACAGGCGGCAGATGACAGCACGAACAGTGGAGGGTATATGAAGCGCGTCAGGAGGATGTGGAACACAGTGTAGTCGTTGTGCCGGCCGCGGTGGCCGAGCGGTTCTAGGCGCTCAGTCCGGAACCGCGAGACTGCTACGGTCGCAGGTTCGAATCCTGCCTCGGGCATGGATGTGTGTGATGTCCTTAGGTTAGTTAGGTTTAAGTAGTTCTAAGTTCTAGGGGACTGATGACCACAGATGTTTAGTCCCATAGTGCTCAAAGCCATTTGAACCATTTTTGTAGTCGTTGTAGCAATGCGGAAGCGGAGCGATTTATATAACGTCCAAAACGGCTCGATCATTTGCTTTCGGGCCAAGGAAGGAAGCGTTTTCCAAACCGCTAAGTCTGTAAATTATTCGTGTGCCCTCGTGATTTAAGTATACTGTTCATGGCAAAATTGCGCTATACAAAACTGGCTCTTAGGTAACTGTGGTTCGTCATGTGCCATATATGAGAGAGGTGAATGAAAGTGGCGGAGATGTGTACGGGCGAGTAGATTTGCAACTGTTGAGCAACTGAACTCCCAGATGAACCGGGCGGCTACCAACAGAAAAAAAATGGTTCATATGGCTCTGAGTATTATGGGACTCAACTTCTGAGGTCATTAGTCCCCTAGAACTTAGAACTAATTAAACCTAACTAACCTAAGGACATCTCACACATCCATGCCCGAGGCAGGAACCTGCGACCGTTGTGGTCTCGCGGTTCCAGACTGCAGCGCCTAGAACCGCACGGCCACTTCGGCCGGCGCTACCAACAGAGTCTCCTCAACGACGGTTTGGAGAACGTTGCTGCAGCAGGCTCATGCTGAGTGCTGGTCGTCGACGACGAACATCGGAATTTGCTCGCCAGTACCACACTTGGACGTCCACTGTGTGGCGACAGTTTGCCTTTTGAGATGAGACACATATTATGCTACATCGGCAAGATGGTCGTTAGCGTGTGAGGTCCTGCGAAAATCGTCGAAAGCGCCCAGGCCGGAGGTGGGAGCACTAGGGTCTGTGGAATATCTTCGTGGCTGTTCCTGGGTGCTCTCGTCATCCTGGAAGCCACAATGGATAACGTAAGTACTCGTTGTCCACCCCTACGTGCAGACTGTCTGCCTCACAACGGTAGAATCCGCTAGCAAGTTAATGCGACGTCACACATTACTCGCAGTGTACACCTGTACTTTGAAGAGCACCAGGAAGAGCTTACCCCACTACCCTGACCACCTAACTCCCCGGTTTTAATCCCCATCGAGAATGTGTGGAACCACCTAAACCGGGCTGTTCACGTTATGGAATAGCAATCGGAAAACCTAGCGCAGCTGGCCACCTCACTGGAGTCGCTACGGCTCACATCTTTGCCGGTACTTTTTGGAACCTTTATTGACCCTCTGCTTACATATTGCATGTTACTCTTCTTTTCCTACTGCTTGCATTTATTTCCCTGCGAATTTCGAGCCTCTTGCGCTATTTAACATTGTAGAACGTTCCTGTGTCAAGCGCAACGTCAGAACTGCCTCAATGGTGCCTTTACTTAACCGAAAGTCAAACATCGCCATGTAAGAGATTCCATTTTTCTTTCCGTTCGTCTGACATCATCGTTTTAGCAACTTTCATTGGAGAACTGTTATGTTTATTGTACGATAGATACCGCACAATCTGCCCTTGCTATCTTCGGGATTTTGTGGGGATGATATAGTTCAAATAGTCTGGCGATATATTTCAAGTCTCATCCATTCTACACACCAGTTTGAATAGTTTTCTGGCTGCCATGTACACCAATGAATTTATAATATCCGAAGGAATGTTACGTATATCTTCGGCCTTATTTCATGCTGTCTTCCAAAATGGTTCAAATGGCTCTGACCACTATGAGACTTAACATCTATGGTCATCAGTCCCATAGAACTTAGAACTACTTAAACCTAACTAACCTAAGGACATCACACAACACCCAGTCATCATGTCTTCCAAAGGATCTCCTATGTCTGCCCTCTGACTCTAAAACGCTGGCGGAATAAAATCGCGACAGTAAAGAACAGTTAATGTATAGTAATGATTTTTCGGGAATACATTTGTCAAGATAGCATATTTAAGTGATTAGCGTTGCGAGATCAAAGGTTGAGCTGAGTGCGAGAAAAACCATTACAAACTTGAAATAAACCGTGTAGCTGTCAAAATGTTGAACGGAATCATGCAAACGTGCATGCAATGAATATGTCTTGCAGTTGCCGGCGTCACTTTGCTGGATGGAGTTCCATGTCTGTTACATTTAATCTGTCAATGCATTCACGGTAAACGCGGCTGACGCTGGAATTTTCTCCAATGATGTGGCTTACATGCTCGGATGGATACATGTTTGGTGACTGAGCGGTCCCAGGCAACATGCCGACACTCTGTAGAGCATGCTGGATTACAACAGCGGTATGTGGGCGACCGTTATCTTGTTGTAAAACACCGTAGAATGCCTTTCATGAATGGCAGTAAAACAGGTCGAATCACTAGACTGACATACGAATTTGCAGACAGGGTGCATAGGATAATATCCTGCTGTCATACGAAATCTCACCCCAGACCATATCCCCAGATGTACGTTCACTGTGTCTAGGCCGCATACAGGTCGGATGCAGGTGCCTCTCAGGTCTCCTAACCAACACATGGCCATCAATGGCAGCGAGGGAGGAGCGGCTTTCACAAGGAAACACTTCACCCTCCAATCATCTCTCGCCTGACACCACCGAAATGGTAAATGTCTGTGGTCTGAGGTCAGTGGAATGTACGCTTAAGCGCATCTGTCTGGGAGATTTCCTTGAAGTAACCGATTTGTAACAGGGCCACTGTGGTGCCAACTGCTGCTCGAATTGCTGTTGCAGACACAACACGACTCTCCACGTCATACGTCGACAGTGTTCACTCTCGGTAGTGCCACGCAGCCGTCTGTTGACCGGTCTTCTTGCTACGGTACCTTCTGACGACCATCGCTGCCAACAGTCATGTACAGTGATTACATTCATGTCAAGTCCTTCTGCAGTATCACGGAGGGAACACACAGCTTGTCGTAGCCTTCTTACACGATCTCGTTTAAACTCAGTGATGTGTTGATAATGGTGTCTCCGTCTTTCTAAAAGCATTCTTGACTAACATCAACTCACTAGGTCCAATCTAGCGCTCACGACCGCTAATTTTAAGCCAACCTCATTCGCATCATTGTTCAAACGGTTCAAATGGCTCTGAGCACTATGGAACTTGACATCTGAGGACATCAGTCCCCTAGAACTACTTAAACCTAACCAACCTAAGGATATCACACACATCCATGCCCGAGGCAGGATTCCAACCTGCGACCGTAGCAGGCGCGCGGTTCCGCACTGAAGCGCCTAGAACCGCTCGGCCACCGCGGCATTATCTTAGTGGCGCCACTAACACAATTTTTTAGCCGGCCGGAATGGCCGAGCGGTTCTAGGCGCTACAGTCTGGAACCGCGCGACAGCTGCGGTCGCAGGTTTGAATCCTGCCTCGAGCATGGATGGGTGTGACGTCCTTAGGTTAGTTAGGTTTAAGTAGTTCTAAGTTCTAGGGGACTGATGACCTGTGAAGTTAAGTGCTCAGAGCCATTTCAACACCATTTTTATGCGACTGGTGCCAAATTTCAGTTGTCATCTATAGGATATAGGAACACGCCTACCAACTTTAGTTTATCTGGCACAAATCCTTCCTGGTATTGCTATTGTTTTACCGTCAATGTATTTGGTACTATCCTATTCACGTATAAAGATTGCCACAAGATGTAGATAGATGCAGACTACACCGATTGTTGGAGTCAGTGGCTGTTAAAGGGTTAGCTTCAGAAATGACGAGGCGGAAGAGCATAGTACCCGACTAGTCGAAAGACAAGTCATTAAAGAAAAAGGGTCAACGTCTGTGAATATTCACGCCATGAAGACGACAGAAACTCCGGCGAACGGACGCCTGCTGAGGCACATCTGCCCAGCGCATTATCATGCTAAGCCGAGCCACGAGGAGCACACGAGGAACATGGAGGCGGCTACGGGTGTTCTTGGGCGACAAAGCCGACCATTGTGTGGCGCCCCTCGGCAGGAAGGCGGAGCACAATCGAACCCGGGACCGCGGCGCGGCGCGACAATGCCGCTAGGGGCGTCGCTGTAGGGATTACAGCGGCGCCTTTACACTGCACTGCTTTACATCGTAACCGCCGAGGGAGCAGCTTCCGCGCGGCAACCGCGTCTCCGTACTTCCCCGGGAGCGTGGAAAAATGGTTCCACCGGTCAGCAGCGTTGTCGATCGCCCCGTGTGGTCTGATTCAAGGTTGATCTCAAAACAAGTCTGAGCGGTGGCCGAGGGAGGTCTCGCTTTTCAGTGTTTGGTGATGTTTCATAGTTTCATTGTACAGTTGAAAACATGTGAATGAGCAGCAGAGGCTGTGCTAGGATATGGGTGTTTTACTATTAACTCCATATGGTCAGTGGTCATCTGTAAATTAAACGTTGGAAATGAAAGCTAACGGACTTGAAAATTCCAGAATAATATAAATCGTACAAAATGGTTAACTCAGTGAACTTTACAACCAATCTCTGGAACCGTTAATCTTATATGTTTGTGCATCAGAAATGCGTAAGTTTGTGTGTGTGTGTGTGTGTGTGTGAGAGAGAGAGAGAGAGAGAGGAGACAGAGAGAAAGAGAGAGTTAGTATGTTTGTAACTCCTTCACGCTGAACCGGCTCAACGGAAATTAGGAACTCAGATAGCTTATACACTGAATAAACACATCATCTACCTTATGTACACCTACCTATACTTTATTCATCCAGCATTTGAGAAAGAAAGTACTTAGTGACTTGCTGCAAACTTTACGCTTAATATCAAGCCCTTATGAAATTATTTCTTTCTAACAGCTCCGACAAAATGATTCCAAAAATAACTTACTCGCTTGCTACATTTTCGATGTTCATACAACAAACCTACAGCATGAAGTAGACGAATGTCGAAGGTCACGAATTCGCAATCGTAGCAGAGCTACGGTAACAAATGGAATGTTAACTGTTTTTGAGTGACAATGGCGGTAGGTGCAGGACCTACGTGAAGCTACCAACACTTCCGACATAGGCGCCATCTCCTGAATATTTCGAATACTTCTAGAGCAGCATAAAGTTTCTGTTTTTCTTTCCATGTGGAAATTTCTTCATGTATTTAGGGGTTAATGTGCCAACGGCCTTGCCGCAGTGGTAACACCGGTTCCCGTCAGATCACCGAAGTTAAGCGCTGTCGGGCTGGGCTAGCACTTGGATGGATGAGCATCGGATCTGCTGAGAGATGTTGGCAAGCGATGTGCACTTAGCCCTTGTGAGGCAAACTGAGGAGCTACTTGATTGGAAAGTAGCGGTTCCGGTCTCGTAAACTGACATACGGTAGAGAAAGCGGTGTGCTGACCACATGCACCTCCATATCCGCATCCAGTGACGCCTATGGGCTTAGGATGACACGGTGGCCGGTCGGTGCCGTTGGGCCTTCGTGAACTGATCGGGCGGAGTTTATTTTAGTGTTAAGGTGTTAATGCTAACTGCATTCGCGACACATTTTGCACACAATATTCACATATACCACTGAACATACATGTTCAGTAGATACGATGTCATAAACACTAAGATGCCTGAAAAACTACAGCTTCATGTATGACGTATAAATTTATTAGTTCTTTGATACTTACTCTGTTCTCAACACATTTCACGAACAGTATCCACAATGGTTGCTGAAAGTATCTCCAAAAATATATGTCATTGTACGGCACGCAGTTCAGCAGATATGACTCGAAATACTGAGAACCCTAAAAAGAGTGCCGCACCATGCAAGCCGTTTTAATTTATCATTTGATTACTACTAACTATACTCACAACAAATTTCACAAATAGTATCCACATATACCACTGGATGTACCTGTAAAATATTGTACGACGCACGGTTAAGGTGATACGATATCATAAACGATGAGCTGCATAAAATTTTTGCACTACAGCCAGTCATTCATTAGTTATATTTTATATCATGCAGTATCCCGCTATTGTAATTACTTCATGTACACCGTTCAGGTGTTTGTTTCCCTCTCTGTTGTTCCGAGAGATGTTTACAAAATAGCTTGTTTTACCAATTAGCCACCAGATGATGGTATTGTCTTGAAGTTGCCGAGGCGCACAAGTCACATGATGTTTCAGTTTTTTGTTGACTGTAGCAGAGGACACATGGCAGCCCCTAGTCGCTTGCACCTCTATTGCTGTCAGGTATGACCGCAGCTTTCGTATTTTTTGGTACGTTATGCTGTAACATTTAGTTTTAATTTTGTCCGAAGAAGGTGTCCCTTGTGACACCGAAACCTAAATTACAAATTAATTGTGTTCCCAACTGAGGGCTGTGTTTTTCAAAATTTTGTATTATACAACAGTCGCTGATTGACAGCGATGTTAAACATCGTTAAGATTTTTGCCTACCCGGGAATCTAAGGCTGTATCTAAATATAAAATCCCTAAAATCGTTAGAGATGCGGTTGAAATATGTGTGCAAACATGTATGAAATATCTCAGATAAATGTGAAATATATTTGTCATTTTTTTGTGCGGGCAAAGCCACTGTTAAATGCTCATCTTAAAACCCTGGCGCGATTTCAACCAAATTTGGTACACATATTGCTTACGATCTGGAAAGAAATATCGTGGTTGTAAGAGCCACAAGCTTTCTATTGGGAGGAGTGGAGAGGAGGGAGGAGCAGATGGACACAGGTAGTGGGGAAGGAGGAGATGGATATAGAGAGGGGGAGCAGAAAACCGGCTGAGGAAGGGAAGAGAAGGAGATGGAGAGGGGAGTGGAGGAGATGGAGTGAGAAAGGAAAGAGGAGGAGATGATCAATGGGAGGAGGAGATTAAGAGCAAGAGGGATAGAAGGCGATGCACAAGGAGAGTGAGGAGGAGGAGATGGATAAAGAGAGGTGGAGGAGGAGTTAGAGTGGAGGCAAGAGGACATTAATAGAGAGTGAGGGGGTGATCGATGAAGTGGACAGAGAGAGGAAGTGGAGGAGATGGACAGAGAGGAGGGGACGGAGGAGATGGACAGAGAGATGAGAAACGAGGAAATGGAGTAATAGAGAACTGGAAGAAATACATAGCTGTGCATTAGTTTACACATGACTCTTCAACCGTGGGTAACACCGCGTAGCAGAGGGAGTTTCGTAACTGACCGAAGTGTCAACAATGTTTCATTTGCGAAACATGTTAATGGGTATGTCCGGAGAAAATATGGACAGTTAACGATGAAAGTAAGGGAATACTCCCGAAAACCTTGCTCACAATAGGGAGACAGGAATTAATTTAGTTTCATTCTTGGACAGTATATCGCCCACAGAATACGTGAAAGCCTGTTGGAAGCTATGTGTTTGCAGAGCGGACTCGGAGACTTGTTCAACGTGTGCACCGTACCAACCTATATGTCGTAGTCACTTAATGTGGTATAAAGTCGACGTTAAACAGGAATAAGGAGAGTTTAATAGAGGAATTAATTTGTTTTGGATATAAAATTCAAGGAATACTTATATGAAAAGTAGTTTTAAATTACTGGAGGCATTCTACGTAACCATGAAGACGCTGGTCGGCAGTTGGGGTTAACCAGCCATCTTCATATCATCGGAGGGTGTTTCGCACAGTAGCGGATGGTCCCGAATTCGAGTCTCGGCCGGGTTGTCCTCATCATTTCATTATCATCATCATCGTTCCTGACAGTGGCTAGATTGGACTGCACATAAAACTGGATTGTGTAAAAAAAAATTGGAATTTGGACGGGCCCTGATGACCGGGCAGTTGAGCGCCCCAAAAACCAATCATCCTCATCAACATCATCATCATGAACAGCAGCGGATAAAATGTTACTCATAGAAATGCCTCATGCAATCATAGTAACGACATCCGCAGCTACATACTTACTCCGCAAGCCATCACACGGTGCATGGCGGACTATGCTATTCATTTCCTTTCCTGTTCTCTCGAGAATGGAGACCTAATTTCTATTGTTGTTTATGTGCGATCCTTACGCGAAGTGTGATTTGGCGGCTGTAGAATCTTCCGCAGTCAGCCGCTGATGATAATTCTCTAATTTTTTTTCAGTAGCGTTTCGTACAAAGAACGTCGTCTTCCCTCCAGGGATATCCGTAATACTAGCGTGTAACCAATGTAGAAGCACGCCTCTGAATTGTTTCCGCATCTTCCTTTAATCTGACCTAGTGCAGGTCCCAAAAACTCGATCAGTGCCTAAGAATATGTCGCACAAGTGTTCTCTTACTGTTCTGATTTGTAGATGAGCTGCACTTTCCTCAAATTCTCTCAATAAACCGAAGTCGACCATTCACCTACACTACTACCTATCTTGCACGCATTAGAGGAATTCCACGTCGAGGAGATCTCCTGATTTAAGTTTTTAGTGTGTAATAAAACAAATGATGTGGACACGGATACGTAAGTTACTGTTAACAAATGTTAATAAATGACCCGAATGACAGAATAGCCCAAAGCAAGTTACGAAAGGAAACAAAATTAAAATTTTACAAAACCTCGCCTAAAAATATTTTTTTTATATACAAGATGTGAGATAGAGACAGGAACAACTGATTATAAAACTAAATCCTTGAAAGGAGATGATATTGACGATAAAGAAGTTACGCGTGCCTAGAAAACGCAATAAAAGTAAACAACAAGCAACAGAAATGAGATTTCTAAGGAAAATTTGAGGTGACACTAGAAGAGACTATTTAACAAAAGTGGATATTAGGGATCGACTAAATAATTATAAGCCCAGCCGGTTAGCCGTGCGGTCTAACGCACTGCTTTCCGGGTAGGAAGGCGTGCCGGTCCCCGGCACGAATCCGCCCTGCGGATTAGTGTCGAGGTCCGGTGTGCCGGCCAGTCAGTGGATGGTTTTTAAGGTGGTTTTCCATCTGCCTCGGCAAATGCGGGTTGGTTCCCCTTATTCCGTCTCAGTTACACTACGTCGGCGATTGCTGCGCAAACACTTTCTCCACGTACACGTACATCTTAATTTACTCTACCACGCAAACATTGGAGCTCAAAAATGGTTAAAATGGCCCTGAGCACTACGGGACTTAACAAAAAAATGGTTCAAATGGCTCTGAGCACTATGGGACTTAACATCTGTGGTCATCAGTCGCCTAGAACTTAGGACTACTTAAACCTAACTAACCTAATGACATCACACACATCCACGCCCGTGGCACGATTCGAACCTGCGATCGTAGCGGTCGCGCGATTCCAGAGTGAAGCGCCTAGATCCGCTCGACTACTGCGGCCGGTAAGCATTGGGATTACACCCGTCTGGTGTCAACAATACAAAATAATTATAATACTGATGAAAAGTTTGAACAAAGTAAAAAATTACGGTAACATCACCCACAAAAAATAAGTGTAGAGGTAATACCATGTGAGGCCACGTTTACCAGCCAAGGGGAAGAAGGTTTCGCGGCAGTGAAAAGATCAGGGCGTAGACCTTGAAATTCAGAAGCAGAACAACAACAACAACAAACATGCCTTAGGCCAGGGGCTAATACTCATTTAATTAATTTCACAAAAGTTACAAATACAGTCACAGAAGCCGGCATTGTCCACTGAGGTGGCAAAAGTCACTGGATAGCGATATGGACATTTACATGTGGCGGCAGAATCACGTACACAAGGTATAAAAGGGTGGTACATTGCCGATGCTGTCATTTGTACTCAGGTGATTCATGTGAGAGTATTTCCGACGTGAGTAGGGGCGCACAACGGGAATTAAGAGAGTCTGAACACCTGATGGTAGTTGTTGCAGACGGGACAGTTCATTTAGGAAGTTGTTAGGGAATTCACTATTCCGAGATCGACAGAGGCAAGTGTGTGCCAAGAATACGACATTTCAGGCATTACCTCTCACCACGGATAAGGAGATGGCTTTTGCTAAGAGCAGCGGCGTCTGCGCATAGTTGTCAGTCTCAACGGACAAGCAACACTGCCTGAAGTAACAGCAGAAATCGATGTCAGGCGTCAGACGACTGTAGCCGTTAGGAGGGTGTGACGCAGTTTGGCGTTAATGGGCGATGGCAGCAAATGAACGACGGGATATCTTTGCTAACAGCACGACTTCGCATGCAGAGCCTCTCCTGGGCTCGTAACTACATCGACAAAACCCTAGACTACTGGATAAACACGGTCTGGTCAGATGAGTCTCGATTTTAGTTGGCATGAGTGGATGGTAAGGTTCGAGTGTGGCACAGACCCCATGAAGTAGCCATGTTGTCAGCAAGACACGGTGCAATATGGTGGTGGCTGCCGGCCGCTGTGGCCGAGCGGTTGTAGGCGCTTCAGTCCGGAACCACGCGGCTGCTACGGTCGGTGGTTCGAATCCTACCTCAGGCATGGATGTGTGTGATGTCACTAGGTTAGTTAGGCTTAAGTAGTTCTAAGTCTAGGGGACTGATGACCTTAGATGTTAATTCCCATAGTGCTCTGAGCCATTTGAATCATTTGGTGATGGCTCCGCAGTCGTGCCGGCTGTACTTCCATTGAATGGACTGCTTCCTCTGGATGTTAGGTTACTTGGAGAACATTTGGAACCAATCATTGACGTCATGTTCCGAAAAAAACGGTGGAATTTTTATGGATGACAATGCACTGTCTAACCGGGACACAATTATTCACGATTGGTCTGAAGAACATTCTGGACAGTTCATGCGAATGGTTTGGCCACTGAGATCACCCGACATGAATCCCATCGAGCATTTATGGGATATGATCGAGAGGTCAGTTCATGCAAAAAATCCTGCACCGGCAACGCTGTCATAATTGTGGACGGCATAAAGGCATCACGGCTCAGTATTTCTGGACTTCCAACGTTTTGTTGAGTACATGACAAGTCGAGTTCCCATCATACACAGGTCTAAAGGGGGTTCTGCAATATATTAGCAGGTATTCAATGTTTATGATGACCTCAGTGTGTGACCACTGTTTGTGGCACATTGCATTAAGTGTCTATTCAGAGAAGTTCGCTGCATTGTCATAACCGCAAGTAATAATACCTGCTTTGTGGTCGAGACGACAAGTGACAGGCGATGTTGCAAATGACAGCAATATAAATACCGAATCCCAATGCAAAGAAAATTATGACGGAGAGTTGCGGAAGAATTTTTCGTGCGCTGGTCGAAACGACCCTCCTATGATGTCGTGCGTCACAGCGCAGCGGTGTGGGCGTTAGCGACAGTGAAACCCTCCTGCCGCCCGCGTCACACGAGCGCTTGCGAGGGAGCGACGCGAGATTAAAATTATTACTTTATCCTCGAAATGTCATTTCTTTGTGCCGAGAGCGATAGCTCGCATGAGGTTAACTGCTCGTGACACATTACCCGGAGCGCACAGCTGCAGTAGCGCTCACGCGAAACTGCGCTCTGCGTAGTCGATGCCTATATATATCACCAAGCGGAGTGTGGCGGACTGCGGTGGGGGAGGGGGCAGGGAGGAGGGGGGACGGGAGGGGGGGATACAGCGAGAAATGAAAGAAATAATTATTGTTATTGGCAGGCGGGCGGACGACTCGCGGGCACTGCCGCTGATTTATCGGGTCGCTGCGTGCGCGGGACGGCTCTGCCGGGCGGTGAGCGGAGCCCGTCGGTAAGCGGCGAGGCGGCAGTCATTCCATGCGCCGGCCGTCCCCGTCGGCTCGCGACTTAATTGCAGAATCCGAAGCCGGCGATCGCCGGTTATTCCGGCCGCATATCCAAGTCCGACATTTGTCACGGCTTTTTACCGCTACAGTCGCCTCCCGAGAAAGCGCCGCCGAATTTATGTCGCCGCCCGGCCGAGCGCATTTTAACATAATGGCTCCGCCGCGATCGTTTTTGGGCTTCTTGCTCCCGTTCGCAGAAGCCTGTCCGCTCCGTCTTCCTGTACTCGTTACTCCCTGTCCGGACCTTTCCATCTGTAATGGGGCACGGGTTACGGGTTTCAGCAACACAGTCGCGGTATGTGCAAACCCCCCCCCCCTTTTTCATACCACTGAACTGAACGAGAATACTCCATCGTTTAGGTCTACCCTTAACATCTAAATCTACGTGGATACTCTGCAAGTCACTTTTAAGTGCCTGGCAAGGGTTCATCGAATCACCTTCACAATTCTCTATTATTCCAATCTCGTTTAGCGCACGGAAAGAATGAACACCTATATCTTTCCGTACGAGCTCTGATTTCCCTCATTTTATCGTGGTGATCATTCCGCCCTATGTAGGTCGGTGTCAACAAAATATTTTCGCATTCGGGGGAGAAAGTTGGTGATTGGAATTTCGTGAGAAGATTCCGTCGCAACGGAAAACGCCTTTCTTTTAATGATGTCCAGCCCAAATCCTGTATCATTTCTGTGACACTCTCTCCCATATTTCGCGATAATACGAAACGTCCTGCCTTTCTTTCAACTTTTTCGATGTACTCCGTGAGTCCTACCTGGTAAGGATCCCACACCGTGCAGCAGTATTCTAAAAGAGGACGGACAAGCGTAGTGTAGGTAGACTCCTTAGTAGGTCTGTTACATTTTCTAAGTGTCCTGCTACTAAAACACGGCCTTTGGTTAGCCTTCCCCACAACATTTTCTATATGTTCTTTCCAATTTACGTTGTTCGTAACTGTAATACCTAGGTATTTAGTTGATTTTACGCCTTTTAGATTAGACTGATTTATCGTGTAACCGAAGTTTAACGAGTTCCTTTTAGTACTCATGTGGATGACCTCACACTTTTCGTTATTTACAGTCAACTCCAACTTTTCGCACCATTCCGATATTTCTTCTAAATCGTTTTTCAGTTTGATTTGATCTTCTGATGACTTTATTAGTCGATAAACGACAGCGTCATCTGCAAACAACCGAAGACGGCTGCTCAGATTGTCTCCAAAATCGTTTATATAGATAAGGAACACCAAAGGGCATATAACTCTACCTTGGGGAACGCTTGAAACCACTTCTGTTTTACTCGATGACTTTCCGTCAATTACTGCGAATTAACTATTAGGAGGGGTTTCGTAGAATCATTATTTAGGGACTGTTCCACTCTAGAATAGTACAGGGGAAAATGGAAACCTAAATCTTGCCTTGTGATCTCCGATTTCTCTTATTTTATTACGATACTCATGCCTCCAAGCGTAGGTGGGAGTCAAAGACGTACTTTCGTATTCGGCGGGGAAGTTATTGAAATTTCGCGGAAAGATCTCACCGCTACAAAAACAACGCCTTCGTTTTAAGGAGATTCGTCCGTGAATAAGTTTCAAAAAACGGTTCTTTTAAATGTTTTTAATAATTATCTGTATTTTCCTGAACAACAAAAAGTTTATTTAGGGGAAATTGTACTGAAGAGACTGCAAAATTAGAGGAATTTATAGGGATTGACACACGTAACGATAAGGGACTGATGACCCCGCAGCTTGACCCCTTTATACTCCAAACCAGCCAACAAGTAACGATGCCCGCATGTCAGGCAGACAGCTCTGTTAAAAACTGAATTTTGTTATCTCTTGTTTGCTTTATGACTTTTGAGTCTCTAATGCCTTAGTCACCAAGTTTGTCAAAGAAATAATTGCATGGTAGGACTCAAACCTCAAACGTGAATCTTAGAAACTGTATGCAGAAATGAATACCAAAAACTGTTCCGGTAGGACTAAATACGTTGACACTAGTTGTGGTGGATCCTCTGATATCTTTCAGTGATGGTGCAGGATCCAAGTTTGTTACAGAACTGATAGGGGTCGGTGGTGGGTTATATATGCCAAGAATGCCAGAGACAAGATGAGTACGAACCTGGATGCAATTGTGTTAAGCAGGCTCTGAGTATTATAGGACTTAGAACTTAGAACTTAGAACTACTTAAACCTAACTAACCTAAGGACATCACACACATCCATGCCCGAGGCAGGATTCGAACCTGCGACTGTAGCGGTCACGCTGTTCCAGATTGTAGCGCCTAGAACCGCCGGCTGTTAAGCAGGATATATAGACAAACAAACTTGAATTTTATGCGAGTTTACTTTTTTAATGTTTTGGTACACATTAGTTAAGAATTATAAAAGACAGAGGAGTGAAATTTTGTCTATTACCTAAATATAATGAGTTGAATCCGAAAATTAAAAACCCTTTTTTAAAAAGTTTTGAGGTAATGACTGAAATTTTTGATAATCATTATTGCAAAATTTATACTATAATTTATGACAACACTATTTTTCAAAAGTCTACTTTAAACATAATACTGGTAAGAAATTTCAGAAAAGTGAGGTTTCTTTGTTTTTATTTCGAGATATGCGTACCTGTGTTGTACATACATAACTAACATGCTTAATTTCACATCCAACACAAAATACAAATCAGACGAAAGTGTGAGACTAAAAGTTGTGGTTCATGTATCAAATCGTTCCTAAAAAATATTAAAAGTTGGTAATTATTAAATGGCTTTATAAATCTTATTCTTTGAGCTAAACTATTTAGGAAACCGAATTTTTTTTTTCAAAATTTCCCCTTGTGTTCACTAACGAATCCCTTTAATGATTGCTACCCAAACTCTTATATCATATCTGTGACATTCTCTTCACTATCTCGTAATAACAGTAAACGTACTGCCTTTCTCTGAACTTTTGCAATGTCCTCGATCAATCCTATATGCTGAGGATCCCCAACTTCATAGCAGTGCTCCGGTAAAGGACGCACGAGCGTAATGGAAGCAATCACTTTACTTGACTAGCTGCGTTTTACCAAAGTTCTGCCAACAAAACGCAGTCTTCGGTATGTTTCCCCTACAACATTGTCTGACTTTTCCGATTTAAATTGTTCGTAATTCGAACTCGCCACAATCTAGCTGAATCGACAAAAAAAATTATGGAATGAAAGTAAACCCAGTATTGGTAGTGCTCCTGCTGCTCCGTCTCTGATAATCTCGATGTCAACGGGACGTTAAACCCCAATCTCCTTTCCATTTTTTACTCATGTGAGGGCCTCAAATTTTTTAATGTTTACGGTGAATTTGGCATTTTTCTCAACATCATCATCTGTATTGTGCAATTGCTTTTGATCGTCGATGAGTTCTCTAGATGACAATCGACAGCATCATCGCTAAAGAATCTCGTACGGTCGATATTTCCGAAGTCTATGCTTGTTATGTGTCAATAAATCGTTCTCTTCGAGGTACTTCACATTGTGCGAATACAGTACATGTTCTAAAATTTACTTCTCGAGTCTTTGAGATTCCTATCAGCTTGGATTCAAGCAAGATACCGAAATGCTTCAAAGTGTGCTGCTAAGTTTCTTACCGGAAGAGTCTATCAACAAGCGAGTATTACGAACATGCTTTGTGAGCTCAAATGGGAGTCAAAGGAGGAAAGTCGATGTTCTTTTCTCGTTACACTACTGGAAAAACTAGCGTTTGTGGATGACTGCAGAACGATTCTACAGCCGCCGGACGTACATATGTTCCAAAATCCCGCTGCAGATTGATGCGAATCATAGGGGCCTATAATTCAAAGGACTATTTTTATTTTCTTCCCTGTGTGTTTGTATGCCCTGTGGACTTTTCAGTCATTAACCATGGATCATTCTGCGAGAGAGTGGTATGATATGTGTGTGTGTGTGTGTGTGTGTGTGTGTGTGTGTGTGTGTGTATCTGATAATCTCACGAGTGGTATGGTATGGACGTCGCTGAATTTCCATGACTTGAGACGCGAAGTTATCGGGATAGAAATTAGATACCCATTACGTTCTCTTGCAGAGAAAGAGACTCAAATAGATTACACTTCTCAGTGTGCCTCCTACCGAGTAGCTGCTTCACAGAAGTATCACATATCACATAGACTGGCACGTACATCGTCAAACATGGTAGCATCTGAAGACAAATATTTCAGACTGATTAGTGTTCAAAAAAATAAATAAGAAATAAAAAAAGAAAAACCTGTAACTTGCAGTAAGTTTTCTCTAAATTTCTCTTTTCAAGGTGCCTGAGGGTTTTTCTCTTTCTTTTCCTGAAAATATGACCTACCTTGGCTTACTACAGGGTGTTACAAAAAGGTACGGCCAAACTTTCAGGAAACATTCCTCACACACAAATAAAGAAAAGATGTTATGTTGACATGTGTCCGGAAACGCTTAATTTCCATGATAGAGCTCATTTTAGTTTCGTCCACCTACGCTCAATGGAGCACGTTATCATGATTTCATACGAGATATTCTACCTGTGCTGCTAGAACATGTGCCTTTGCAAGTACGACACAACATGTGGTTCATGCACGATGAAGCTCCTGCACATTTCAGTCGAAGTGTTTGTACGCTTCTCAACAACGGATTCGGTGACCGATGGATTGGTTAAGGCGGACCAGTTCCATGGCCTCCACGCTCTCCTGACCTCAACCCTCCTGACTTTCATTTATGGGGGCATTTGAAAGCTCTTGTCTACGCAACCCCGGTACCAAATGGAGAGACTCTTCGTGCTCGTATTGTGGACGGCTGTGATACAATACGCCATTCTCCAGGGCTGCATCAGCGCATCAGGGATTCCATGCGACGGAGGGTGGATGCATGTATCCTCGCTAACGGAGGACATTTTGAACATTTCCTGTAACAAAGTGTTTGAAGTCACGCTGGTACGTTCTGATGCTGTGTGTTTCCATTCCATGATTCATGTGATTTGAAGAGAAGTAATAAAATGAGCTCTAACATGGAAAGTAAGCGTTTCCGGACACATGTCCACATAACATATTTTCTTTCTCTGTGTGTGGGGAATGTTTCCTGAAAGTTTGGCAGTACCTTTTTGTAACACCCTGTATATGGGTTGCCACTTAATTTTAGTTTACCTAGAGCCACAATTTAGTTCCCTTAGTTATAATAACCAAAAATAGTGCCTGTGTTGAAGATGTCAGTTAGTACAAAGGGAGAACTTGGTTACCAGTTAATTGTTTTCTCGTGCACTGTCATACAAAGATTTACATATCTTGTTGGACAAGAATAAGGTAGATGATAATAAGTAAACTAGTAATGTTGTATCGGTTCATGTCTCGTCCCCAGTCTCAGACCTCACTAACTTCACACACACACTGTATCTCTTAACATCAGAACCATAACGGCGCTGCAGCATTGCCGTTGTATCATCTGCCTCTTTTTGTCATTTCCCTGTCTGCAAAACTCTAGTGGATAAGATGAAACGAGATAAATGCTATCCACTACAGATCTTCAACGTATTAAATTCTCCTATCTTACGTAATATTATGAAAATTAATACTAGAATAATGCAAACGTCTTATCGATAATTTTCGTTATATTTTCTCAGATGCGTTATTAAACAATTTGCATTTCATAACATGTATTATCTAAGGAGTACGTTTTATCTGTATTTACTAGTGTGTTGGCATTAGCTAATTCTTCGCTTCCCACCTGAAATTTTTAGTTTTATTCTACGTAGTAAAACTCTGTTTTTAGTTTCTTGTTGATGTTTCAGTGGCAAATGTAAGTTAAGACGGGATTCTGTCAGCGTAATAATTACTAATGTTTCACTTAACGATTTAATGGATTAGTACACATACTAACACAACGTATTTCGTATGTCTTACTTCTATAACATATTCTTAAAGTGGGATCGACCTTTTTTTTCTATTACTATTCTAAGGCCCTTTTATTCAGTGTCCATACTTCGTGCATATAGTCCGCAAAAACGACTCCTAAGATGAATACCAACTACACAAATGAATAATCTACAGCTCTGTATTTCAAACGCTACATTACTGTACGTGGCGATGGGTAAAAAGCGAAACAAATTTTTCTTACTCCTGTCTCATTCCCTTTGCGGATGCTGCGCAGGAATTTTGTGAAGAAGGCTCCTCACGGTATATATTGCCCTACATGTGTCCCACTGCATCTGTTCTTCGAATCGAAGTTGTTAAAGATTCCAGACAGTCGAATGGCATTTAACTATTGATGAAATGAAGATTTTGTAAGCGCCTTTTTAGTCTGTGTATTACACTTCATTTTGATTTTTACAACAAAGCTGATTCTGGCATCGCCTTCCCCACTGCCATATGAATAAGGCCGCTCCACTTTAAATTACTCTGGACAGCTACTCGTTCATGTTTTGTTCTTATCGCCTTCAGTGGCGTATCCTCAGTAGTGCACAGCTGGGAAATACCGAGTGTCAGCATGATATATGATCATTCACAATGTAATAACGAAATTTGAGAGCAGGTAACTTATTTCTATCCTAAATACAGGTTAAACACAGGTATTTCTCCAGGTGTTCAACGAAAAACTGTGTTTCCAGCAAAACAATCCTCCAAACGCTTTTTTTATTACGTACGAAGCCTCAAGGACAATCTCCGTCCACTGTGGTTTCCCAATACCAATAACAGTGATTGCGTGTCTATTCGGATCGATTTATACACGAACCGCCAACCATTGCCCAGTTGCGGTGGTGTGTATATCGAACGACCTTAATCAGTAATAGATCTACATGTTTATCTACTGCGAACAAGGAAATATGTACTGGATACTCTCATACAGTTCAATTTATCTGTTCTCCCATGATTACGCCTTAACCGTATCAGTTCCTTTGCGTAAGGTCTTACCCAAACCGCGCACAGAGATTCCGTAAAAAGTTCCTGAAGACCATTTGAGATGGTGACACAGGCCTAGAATTACTTGCGTATTACTTCCACTATCTGACTGAACCTAATATTGAAACGACTGTTGTATATAATCGTACCCCTCAGTAGTTATGAGAAATTTAGCTGTGTCCGCAATCAGTGGTGATTACCTTATGAAAGCGTATCACAGCAAAAAGCTCCATTATTATTCGTAAAGTCAACTTCAATGTCGTTTCTGGTATCCTAATAGCCTGGGCGGTGGTAGATTCCTACAGTTGTATAAATAGTTTTCTCAGCAAAAAATAGAGATATTAATAATGAAATAGCCATGCTGATTTTTTTGTCTAATAAGTCATCGGCATGCAGCCTACCATCTCTTACTGTTTTGTCTTTTCATCACTCTATGCTTACTAGCGTTATTAGTGATATCGTACACGTAATTTAAGAATTAAGAATTTAAGAATTCCAGTATTTGGTGACCTTATGCAGCAAAGCCTTTGCAATATTCTTTTTGTACAGTGAATTCCAAATTAATCTAATTATTTTTTTATTTCTTTGTATGCATCTACTTACATTCTTTCATCGGGCAGTTCTGTGTGCCCTTTCTTTCTAGATAAGAGATTTCTTTTTCAAATCTAACGTCTTTTAACTTCCATCACTCTCGTCTTACTTTTGTTTACCTTTAGTCTTAGTGCATTTGCATAACTGAATTTTTCGATATTCAGTATTCAGTATTCATAGCCGATTAGTAGCAAGTATTACGTTCAGGTTGTCTGCCTTAATCTTCCATTTTTATTGTTTCCACTAATTTTATCGATATTATACTTATTAGCATCGTCATTCATCTCACGCTTTCGCACATGTTACACTTGTCATTGTAGAAGCCGCTCACTAGGTCCTCAGATCGGATGTAAAGTGGTTACTGCACAAAATGGATATCTTTTTAAACGTCTGTAAAATGAGCTTTAGTATTTTGCCAAGTAAGCAAGAATCGCATAACTTCATATAAATAGTCGTGGTCATACCATGCCGTTTCCACCGATATTCTGGCTGATTAGTTCATGTCTTCTTGCTCTTAAACGTCGTCTCTGAATTCGGTGTTTCGAAGATATTTCTCCTGAGAAGGATTCGAGCGAAGGGGTCAAAACGTGAGGAAGTTGAAGAGGTCTAAAAGTCCAGAATATTTTAGCATAATTCCTTGTTTATGCTGCGCGATGCTAAGAATAAATATCTCCCAGGCTAATATTTACGACCATTCCCTATCGTGCCTTTGGTCATAAATCATTGTAATGCATTGTTGTCAGACCTTATGTTAGCGGCAGAAATCGTGATAGTGTATAACACTGTCGTCAAAAAAGGAGGCGCCTCGCGGTTTCTCATAGGCAGACCATGCTCCGTTGTTCTGGAAACAATCATAATTGCTCGTGCAGCTTCTTCAGGAGTGGAGTCCTTATAGCTGAACAGGTTCATTAATCCTGCGGCTCCTTTGTTGCTTTTCGAAAGATTCCAGCCTTTCAAAATCTTAAACCTGGCTGCGAAACAGAAACTGCATAATTCCGAATAGACTGAAAACTCAGTCAAACAGTTGCAAATGAAAGTTTATTATCCCTTGACCACGGTTACTACAGTTGTAAAAATATCTTCTTCAAAAGTATTCGCCTTATTACGTCACATGATGGAACAGGTGTCACAAAATAAAATATTTGCGGAAGTTACATGTACCTTATGTCAGAGACTAAGGGCCGGCCGGTGTGGCCGTGCGGTTCTAAGCGCTTCAGTCTGGAACCGCATGACTGCTACAGTCGCAGGTTCGAATCCTGCCTCGGGCATGGATGTGTGTGATGTCCTTAGGTTAGTTAGGTTTAAGTAGTTCTAAGTTCTAGGGGACTGATGACCACAGATGTTAAGTCACATAGTGCTCAGAGTCACTTGAACCATTTGAAGAGACTAAGGCCAACTGCTACAAATATAACAACTCAAGGCTGTAGCCCAATTTTTCCTGGTCACCTGGTCTTGGGATAATAAACCTTTATTGGCAACTGGCTGGCTGATTTTTCAATCTATTCCTGCCTTTACTTGTAATGGATGTGAAGTTCCCTATCAAAGGCTGATATTTCCGAGTTCTTTGTACACCGAACAGCAAAGAAACCTTACACCTCCGTAATGTCGTGAACGGCTCCTGCGAGCACTCAGAAGTGCCGCAGCATGACGTCTCATGAACTTGACTAATGTCTGAAATAGTGCTGTAGGGAACTGACGCCATGGGTGCTGCAGGGCTGTCAATAAATCCGTAAGAGGACGTGGGAATTGAGTTCTCTTCTTGCAAAGAATCAGAGATATGCTCCACAATGTTCATGTCTCGGGAGTTTGTTGGGCAGCGGACGTTTTTAAACCCAGAAGAGTCTTCCTGGAACCACTCTGTAGCAATTCTGGACTTGTGGGGTGCCCAATGTCCTGCTGGAACTGTCCAAGTCAGTCCGAATGCACAATGGACATGAATGGATGCAGGTGGTCAGATAGGATGCTTACGTACGTGTCACCTTTCAGTGTTGTATCTAGACGTATCAGAGGTCCAATATCCGCGGTGGTCTAGCGGTTCTAGGCGCGCAGTCCGGAACCGCGCGACTGCTACGGTCGCAGGTTCGAATCCTGCCTCGGGCATGGATGTGTGTGATGTCCTTACGTTAGTTACGTTTAAGTAGTTCTAAGTTCTAGGGGACTGATGACCACATATGTTAAGTCCCATAGTGCTCAGAGCCATTTTAGACGTCCCATATCACTCCAACCGCACATGCCTTACACCATTACAGAGCCTCCACCAGTTTGAAGAGTCCCCTGCTCACATGCAGGGTCCATGGATGCATGAGGTTGTCTGCCTACCCGTACTCGTCTATACGCTTGATACGGTTTGAAACTAGACTCGTCCGACCAGGCAACATGTCTCCAGTCATCAACCAGTCATCAAGGGCACACGAGCGGGCTTTCGGATCCGAAAGCCTAAATCGATTATGTTTCTTTGAATGGTTCGCCTGCTGACACTTGTTGATGGCCCAGCGCTGAAATCTGCAGCAGTTTGGGGAAGGGTTGCACTTCTGTCGCTTTGAATGATTCTCTTCAGTCGTCGTTGGCCCCGTTCTTGCAGGATCTTTTTCCGGCCGCAAAAATGTCGGAGATTTGATGTTTTATCGGATTCCTGACATTTACAGTGCATTCGTGAAATAGTCGTACGGGAAAATTCCCGCTTCATAGCCACCTCTTAGATGCTGCGTCCCATCACTCGAGCGCCGACTACAACACCACGTTCAAAGTCACTTAAGTCTTCATAACCTGCCATTGTATCAGCAGTAACCGATCTAACAACTGCGCCACGCACTTGAGTTACATAGGCGTTGGCGACCGCAGTACCGTATTCTGTCTGTTTACATCTCTGTATTTGAATACGCATGCCTATTCCCGATTCTTTGGCGATTCAGTGTAAATTTCTCTCGAACGTGGTCAATGAAATAACATGACATACGCTTTCAACCCGTAAAGTTTCATTTCGTTTTCTCGTCTCCTTTTGGGTAATTTAGTTTTTTTTTATATCAGGCATTGTATATACAACACCATCATTTTAAAATAGCCTCAAAGGGTTTCCATCTTTATCCACCAGATCATTAACATGGATTGTAAACAGTAACTGTCCTTCAGCTCTTGGAGTATTTGTCTCTGTAAACGTGAAGGAATATCCAGCTTCTGTAACAAGGTCAGACAGTACTGAAAATTTTATCGATATATAAATTGAATGAAAACCGGAATAATTTATGTATAAGAAGTAGAGACACATGTATTTGCAATAAACTGTGATGGAAACTGTGGTATCATCACTGGCCGTAGCAAACTAAAATTAGCTCCACTTATTTACATAGTTACTCCGAGAGGCCAGCATAACATCAAGGTACGGCTGCTCTTTGTCACAATCGAGAGCAGAGTAAGTTGGGCCGGCTAGAAATCCAGAGACCAAACCATTACAGCTGTCGAGTCCTATAGCCGTAAGTTCGGGGCCCGGGGCCCAATGTACGCGACTTCGACGCTGCTGCAGTACCGGCTTGGCGCAGCAGTCGGCCGCCGTGGTTCGAGATCTGGACGATCCGAGGTAGAGCACTGCAGGATCGTGGCAGAAGTGAGCGGCCTTTACTCGTCTGCATCACGTGCGAAAAAGAAGGTCAATAAACTTCTCATATCTTGACGGAAGGTGTAGACGGTAATCGTTGCTACAGTTTCGGAATACTGAATTCAGTATCTCGGCCATCTCTCTGTCATCTTTCATTTCAGTGCCGCTTTGGTCCCTGCACGACTGAATAGATGGTTTCAATGCACTCACTGACTTATGATCACTCTCCTCTACAATAAATGATTCCAAAAGCTCCGGTGTCCCTAGGACAGGGCATCACAGTAAACGAGCTCCGCGAACACACGGTGAGCGCAGGCCTGTGTGAGGTGGGTTCTGTTCTCCCGGCCACCGCCACAGGGAACAGAAAGGGGAGCCGTGTGGAGACTTGTGCAATCGAGGAAATGAACTCTTGAGGGAAATATTTGGAGAGATCTGGCCTGTTTTTACACTAAGTCTTTGTATCTCCATCTTTTCAGAGAGCGTTGTCGGACTCGGCTGTTCAGTACAGAATGTCAAATGAAACACCTTTCAGCCGTCTAATTGCCAAACTGTTATATTATTGGGCTACCAGTTTCAGCGATTTACTACGCCACCTTCAGGCCATCAAACAGAAATCTACAGATACCAGCCTTTCAATACTGGTCTTGTTTTAACCTTAACCGAAGTTATAATCTTTCTACATGTCGGTCAGAGAGCCTAAAGATGACGTAGTAAATCATCGAAATCGGTAGGTCAATAAAATAACAGTTTGAAAATTGGACAGCTGATAGGAGTTTGCTTTGACATTCTGTCTTTACATTCCCTACTCTACGGCAGACCAATTACTTCCAACTGCACATCTCCACAAATTGTGTGCTGAAAGCGTTTTCATTTTCCCATTAATGTGGGATGTACACTCCGATTTTTTGCCAACATGAATTGCGCTGCATCTGTAGAGACATAAACTAATAAATTCCATGAGACTCGTACGTTTTCTACACTCTCTTGAACACTCTTAAGAATGTCACATTGAGCTCTGCGTTTGATATATCTACACTTTCAGAGAGTGCTAAGGAATATGCAACAAACTCTTCACAAAGATTTTTCAAGCTGATTCTGAACGTTGTCTGCCATAACCTGAGTCGAACTCATGACTCTCATGTCTGATAACGGCAAACACAAAATTGATCTCTCTAATGTGAAGAGGTGAAGAGAAATGTTCAGCCGCAACCACCAAGTGTTTGTTTATTTAATGACCGCCCGTGTAAGGTTACAAAATCTTTGGTAAAATTAGGGTAATTCTGCAGCCCATCCGAACGGCGCACTCACTTTCTTTATTTTTCTCTCATTTTAAGTTTTAAAAAGTGTTGTACACTCCCAGGTCCTTTAAATTTCCCATTTTCGTACAGTTTGACGCAGTAACACTTCCAGTGACTTCGTAAATCGAAATTCCTAAGCTCTTCAACTTCTTACGAAACATTTAACATTTGGAGAAGCCATATTTTTGTGTAAAATAGTAATATTCCTCGCTGACTGAAGTGCGAAGATTAAAACGAACTCTTAAACTATGGTTATAGTACCGCATTAGCTAAAGAATACTTTAGAAAGTATTAAAATGTATGTTGGACCGGAACTCGTAACAAGATGTCCCACCTGTCATGAGCGGTCGCATTAACATTTCGACTAACCGAGCCCGCTCCCAGCAGCGGCTCGAATCTCCATTTATTCTGATGTCTAGTCTCTCTGTCTAGTCTTTCAGTCACAACTGGTGCGAAACCCTAATCGTAATTTGCGAGGTCGCTCTTAATTGAGTGTGGCTGTTGATCTCTAAAGCAGAGTCTCAGACACTACACTACAGGAAGTGCGAAGATGCGGCCACTGTTAGACCATGTTGGCTCACCATTTCTGCTGTTACATTACACGACTGCAAAATTAACCCTCTCCTATTTCACAGTTAGCGCTTCTCCTATGGTGCATGCGAATTTCCCCCATTCCCCAGCGCGCCGAAACTGCCCTGCTCACGAACAAGTGCGCTAGCAGGCATGAGTGCTCACGCTGAAAATCGACGAGTTAAGTCCTGTACTAGAAGATCCAACAAACTTCCCTTATAAGTCTGATCTCTACCCGCTCAAAGTAGTTTTCAGACACGACATTCAAAATAGCCTCACACGAATCCCACGAGGCTTAATCACATGACCCTCCATTTCATAGCAGACAAACTGGTCTCCGCTATTGTAGTCGCACAACTGGGTCACTTACAATACTCTCCAAGTTATTTTTATTTTTTATTTTTTTTATTTATTTATTTTTTACAGCAATCTGTCACTACAAGGCAAGTGACGAAAGAAAGCATACGGGTACCATGTTTAATCATCTCTCGATACTTAATTTTACCGAGATGATTTCACATCCATAGTCATAAAATGGTTCAAATGGCTCTGAGCACTATGGGACTTAACATCAATGGTCATCTGTCCCCTAGAACTTAGAACTACTTAAACCTAACTAACCTAAGGACATCACACAACACCCAGTCATCACGAGGCAGAGAAAATTCTGACCCCGCCGGGAATCGAACCCGGGAAACCGGGCGTGGGAAGCGAGAACGCTACCGCCATAATCATAGTCATAACATCAGTAAATATTATCGAGTTCTTTACGGAAATAAACGTAACTTCAGCATTGGTGTCTAGACTGTCCTTACGATGTATATTCCAGTTTCAATTCAAAATTTCATCATTATTCATGCTGGCTGATTGTACGTGGGTATTATTATCTTTAATGAACGATACTAATTCTGCGACCTTACCATGATGCTCTTGCAGTTTATTAACATCAAATTGACTATTGTCTTTCAGATCCTCAGTGATGGAAATTTATCTGAGAGTAATGTGGATAATCTGGCCTCGTTTTCACCCGTCAGTTCATCGTTGATCCTAAGGAGAGTTCCTGCTGTCCAAGTATGTGCTTCTTTTGTGTAGTGCATATGTGACCTACAGCTGGACTGAGGCATGGAGGTGGTCTACAGGTCTCCATCCGATAGGGGAGGTCGATTACAGAATCGTCTAATTTTATAGTTTTGATCTTACACTCGGAACCCTCTGAGTGGAATGCTACGAACAGTTACCCGCGCTTCCGTCGTTGGGGCAAGATGTCTGCAGCCAGCCGATCAAAGGAACAGAGACTCACCTCATAATGCAAGCGATAAGCGTTATTCATGCTGGCATGAGGTGATGTTTGCTGCCATTGTATCCAATGTGTTCAGTAGCTGCTGGAAAAGACTCCTCCACATATCGGACGAAAGCTTACGGAAAGCATATAATGGCCTAATTTCCGACCTGCCTACTAGTTCAGTGAGGGGCAGTTTTACCCGCCTAACACAGGAGTTCCGAATGACTAACACACTCCCCATCCGTGATTGTCAAGGTTCAGCAAGATAACCAGTCAGTTTCCCAATAAGCGTGGAACACACATGTATTACCAACACAAGCCCCCTATACGTGATGCTAAGATATACAGGGAGAGTCGTACAGGCATTTCCCACAACTGCCTTCCACTCCGCGATATGTGAGCCCACTACTGTTCGCCACCCCCTCGCCATTAAGGACTAACTGATGTTGCGCATCTGAAGATGCAGTCTGATTCGTTTTTATGTATTCAGTTAGTGTTTATGGTTTGCACAAATTTATCGCAATTTACAGCAGAGAGTTGTTTTCCCTTCTCACCTAGTGTTGTTCCTGGCGTGGCTCTTTTATTCCTGTTACCGCTGGGGGTAAGCGTATTGCCTGGTTTTGAGGGTATAGTGCGATGCTGAGCAGATAAGTGCCTTGGGCCATAGGCTAAGGGCAGTCAAGTGGACGGATCTGAACTGGCAACAACTACTAGAAATCTGTGCCTGGAGGCTGTAGACAACAGTGGACTATTCGTCGTTGTAGTTTCAGGACACTGCATGATGCACAAGCGGAGCTTGTTTGTGTACTGCCATGGCTGACCAAGGCATCTCCATATAGTTCGAGGACGAGGTGGCCACTGTTGGTATCAGGCGGACGCCCTTGATGGAGAGAAGGCAACATGGAACAACCAGCAAAGGGGAACACTGCTACATGCAGCATGAAATATGACAACAGCCACCTGGAGAGAAAAAGCAGGAAGCATGGGGCAGCGAGACAGCCTGGAGGACGGATGACCAATGCTGGTTGTGGTTTGCTTGCACTCAGCCTCGTGATGTAAAGTGATGGACTTCATGTCCGAGTAGTATCGACTCCGTGGACTCGAAAATCGGCGAAACGACCAGGAGAGCGGTGTACTGACCATACATGGCTTCGAGTCACATCCGCATGAAGCCGCAAGGCAGAGAATGACACGGCGTCCGATAGATTGGGGTTGGGTTGTTTGGGAAAAGAGACCGGACAGCGAGTTCAGCGGGCTCATCGGATTAGGGAAGGTCGGGGAACGAAGACGGCCGTGCCCTTTCAAAGGAACCATCCCTGCATCTGCCAAGAGCGATTTAGGGAAATCAAGGAAAACCTTAATCAGGATGACCGGACGTGTAACTGAACCGTCGTCCTCCCGAATGCGAGTTCATTGTCTAACCACTGGGCCACCTCGCTCGGTGAGCTTTCACGACGTGGGCGAGAGGCTCTTTCATTATCAGATGAGTCATTGCGCCTTGTCGTGGTCTGTGGACATTTTGATGCTCTCCAAATCAAATCTGCAGCATAGGACAGATAAAGTAAATGAAATTAGAGAAATGATAAACGTTTTACAACGGACCACGGTCCTCTATCTAAGAGCTGCGAGGTTACAATTTTTTGAAATGAGATCGGGACTTTACAGATACCCTGTATTTCACAAAGACTGCATTATATTAGAGATTAATTTCAAAATTATTGGTGATCATATTTGGTTAAGGAGTTACTTAGGCTATCCGTTACCCGTTGTTTCCGGTGACGAAAACACGGCTAGTGCCATAACCTGAAACATTCGTTCAGTGAAAGAGGGGACAAAATAAGCAAACAAAAGTGTCGGTTTATTCGTAGATATTCGATCGTTTCTGAGAAAATGACAGTCAAAATTTTCAGAGTATTTTACGCGTCTATATAGCGAGTGAATACGTTAACCGAAGCGGTGGCACATTGGCGGGCGTCATGGCTTCACACTTTTGAGCCCCTTGTTCGAAACCCATTTTTATTTTTATCTTTATTTTCATTTATCTATCCACGTCGATAGAAGATTACTACACGAATATTTTCAAGTTTATATTCCATAACGTTGTCCTTATTCGTGTAGTACTTGTATGTATGGTGAATTAATTTAAAGCCGGCCGCGGTGGTCTAGCGGTTCTAGGCGCTCAGTCCGGAGCCGCGCGACCGCTACGGTCGCAGGTTCGAATCCTGCCTCGGGCATGGATGTGTGTGATGTCCTTAGGTTAGTTAGGTTTAAGTAGTCCTAAGTTCTAGGGGACTAATGACCACGGATGTTAAGTCCCATACTGCTCAGAGCCATTTGAACCATTTGAATTAATTTAAAAATTTCAGTACATGAAAGGGAAAGTTAATTTTAATTGTTTTCGGTGAAATTCCTGTAATGTATCTCTGTACATAATCAGTTGCAAGCACCATTTTTAGAAGACGTTGATCCGTTATACGGTGTTTGCCGCGAAACTATTGACAGACCGTGAGATCTTCAGCAATGATAACGACTCTTCTTTCCCCTGTAAATGTCGCTGTGGAAAACCTGCGTTCGCGCGGTGTTCTTGGTGTTCGGAATTTCTGTGTCGAATCTTTCTACGACCGGTATCATCCGAGAGAATGCACCAAATCTTCCTGATGAATAAACCTGTGAATAAAATAAAAGAATTAAGAAATCACATATGAATAAAATATAAGAATATGAGAATTTAAAAAGATTGTAACCCCTGAAAATACCGTGCACGCATATATTGTATAATAAGTGTGTGACACTTATTGTGAACCTCAGTCGCAGTTTTACAATTAACATAATGCTCCTATATCCCCTAGCCCGATGAGAAACATTTGTGTAATAACCTTCTACGGACATGGGTAGAAAAACGAAAAAATAAAATAAATGAAAACAGTAAGCGGGTAGAAAATGTGGGACACAAAGAGTGACAGACATTCGGCTGAAACTGTCGCGCTCTAAGAGGCATCTAAAGTACTTCGAAAATGTTGACCATCTAAGGATAAGCCTAGAACTGATGACCATAGATGTTAAGTCCCATAGTGCTCAGAGCCATTTGAACCAATTTGATAAGCCTAGATACGCGTCGCTTATTTTGGCTCCTTATCCGCTGAGCGAAGATTTCGGGAGGTTATGGGGTGCCACTTGCCGTGTTCTCCTCGCGAGAAGCCATTTTAAAATGTAAACGTGTTTCCTACGTTATTAAGGGGCTCCGGAAAGGCTCAAAATCATGAAAATTTCAATTTTTACTTTTTTGCGTTTTCTGAATCTGCAGACTATTACCTTTTAATAGATATATAATTTATTCAATTCCGAAGACTACAACTATTTTTAAATGTTTTTTGAAATGTGTTCTACATGGGCGTGACCCACTGTGGCGCTGTTAAACTGCTGTCAAATGGTGTTATTATTAACGTCCGTGTTCATCAGGTACATTTTAGTGATGTGGGATAAAGTATGTGTTGTGGCTAACCTGTGATGGTTCAATATATATCGCTGGTGTGGTTGTCGATTGTTTCATGTTTATTTACTCTGTCGTTATCTCGAAAATATTCGTAATTAATTCTGTTTCTTGAGTCTCTGTTTTGTTGAAGTATAATAATGAGTAAAAGTAAAGTTATTAGAAATCCTCTGAAGGCTTTTAAGAAAAGGAGAAATGTAGGAAAGCCAAAGGTATGTGTTATTACTGTAAACAATAAAGACGATAACCAAGTGAGTGAACCTAACCTCTCAAGTACACCTGCCTATAGCAGTCAAAGTGGGAAAGAAAATACTTCACAGAAGAAGCTTGGTTCAATGAGTGAAAACTATGAATGTTTTATGGGCGAATCGGATGTGAATGAAATATTTGATATGTCGGTTCTCAAAGGAATTTTTTCAAACTGTGTAAGATGTATTCATTGTAGTGAAGTTGGTCTGGAACTCTCCATAATAAAGCACGTAGGACTTGCTAGTGAAATACAACTGAAATGTGATAAGTGTTCATACATGACCACCTTTTGGAACAGTGTTGCAGTAACTGCAACTGAAGAAAATGGTAGCAAAATCTACGAACACAACAACGAGCGATGCTTGCTTTAGACAAGGAACGCCTTCGGGCTGCAGACAGGGCTGGAAAGAGTCTAGAAATACAAGCAAGAGTAAACAGGAGGAGGAACAAGAGGAGGCTGGAGGAGGAGTTTGCAGAGGATGAAGATAATCCATCCTATGGACCTGGAATGCACTAAAAAGTTAATCCAATCATTGTCCCTCGATTCCCAAAACTTTTATTTTCTCATACTAATTACATGTTTTCTAAGGATCTTCCAAACATATTTGTTTCAAATTTTCAGTAAATGTTACACAGTACCTTCTGCATAGTTTAACACAGCCTTTTTCCAAAAAAACGGTATATTTTTGAATATATAAATAAAAAATTGCAAAAAAATGTTGTGAATTTTCATTACAATTGAAAAAAAATCATCTTTAATAACTGAACTAAAATTTTGTAAAATCCCTGTGTTAAGTTGCAGCCCATATTCCAATAAATAATCTGTAAAAAGTTCAACTTCCTACCTCAAATCGCTACAGTCTGGAACCGCACGACCGCGAAGGTCGCAGGTTCGAATCCTGCCTCGGGCATGGACGTGTGTGATGTCCTTAGGTTAGTTAGGTTTAAGTAGTACTAAGTTCTAGGGGACTTATGACCACAGCAGTTGAGTCCCATAGTGCTCAGAGCCATTTGAACCATTTTGAACCTACCTCAAATACTTTGTGAGGAAAGATGTAATTTATAAGCGTTATTGTAACATTGCAAGTATAAGGCGTTCCGGAGCCCCTTAAATACGACAAATTCGTAACACACATGTTGACATACGTTACAGATTATCATTATACAGCGACGGCGATGGAACGGCCAGTTTCCAGCGGCGTCGAACAGAGAGACTTTTTAAAAGCAAGCGGTCACTGTCTGCACCACATGCGTCTGGTACGAGCGCTGTTGTTTAATAAAGTCGTGCGTCAAAGGAGAGGAACACAACGCTACTTCATAGTGTGACATAACTGTCGCGTGGCGACAGCAGCGCAGCGGCGGACTAGGCCGTAACAACGACACGCCGGCCGACTGTAGTACACAGTGGCTACTCGAAACCCGCGGCAATGAAACGCTGGTGCGTGTTTGACCTGCGGCGCCGAGTTTACCCGCCGGCCGGCCGGGAATGTAATTTGCACAGTGAATGGGTAAGCGGCGCTCGTTGGAAGCACTTCGTAAAGCGACATACGCTATAAAATTAATTCGGACCGCACAGACAGAATTGCTGACATTGTAGCTGCACAGCGCTGGCGCTGGCCGCGGAACACTCGACGCGTTTCAAAAAAGCGACCAGGCTTGCCTGCCTGCCTGCTGTGCTCTGTCATCCGAAACACAAACAGCAGGCGGTGACACGCGTTCTGACGATGTAGTTATGTGTGTGTGTGTGTGTGTGTGTGTGTGTGTGTGTGTGTGATCGCATGGAGCCAGAGGACAAGTGCAAGAAGAGCGAAATAGAGAGTTGAAAGGGGAAAATTTCGCAAGTGTATAAAGGAATGAGCAGATTGATAGGAATGACTTGTTAAAGAGTAGTTAAGTTTTCATTTAAAATCAAGCTATAGTAATCACGCAGGAGAAAAGATTACTTACTCCAAGAGGATATCACGCTAATTCCGTGTCTAGCGCTGACAATGACTTCAGTCAAGCGAGGAAGAGATTCAAAAAAATGACTCTGAGCACTATGGGATTTAACTTCTGAGGTCATCAGTCCCCTAGAAATTAGAACTACTTAAACCTAACTAACCTAAGGACATCACACACATCCATGCCCGAGGCAGGATTCGAACCTGCGACCGTGGCGATCGCGCGGTTCTAGACTGAAGCGCCTAGAAACGCGCGGCCACTCCGGCCGGCAAGGAAGAGATTCCACCAATTTCTTCAACTAAAACCGCTTATTAATTTTTAAATGCCATTGATCTATCAAACTGCAGGAATATTTGTTACTGTATTTCATTCGCCATTCAAGACTACACATCTTCTATGGTATTAAGAGTGGGCGACTTAAAGCGTCAGTCGGGCGGTGGCTTCCTCGTCAAACTAATGCGGGATGCAGCCATGTGAACAACCGGTCCCAACTTTGGATAAAAGTGGAGGGTCGGGCATTGGGTTAACGACCCCATCCCGCAGAAAAACACAAACTTGCCTCGGGAACGGATAGGTACAGTCGAAGACGAAAAGTGGAAAGGAAGTGGGGTCTACAATCATGAAATTTTAATTTTTGATCCTGCAATGTTCAAAGCCCATACGGACCGGGTACCATCCAGACTATGGCTTCAAGAATTAAACGACTTTGGTGGCAGATCAAGAAACAAGACGGCTGGGTGAGGGTATTCACAAATGGA
Organism: Schistocerca americana; assembly: GCF_021461395.2. NCBI lineage: Eukaryota > Metazoa > Arthropoda > Insecta > Orthoptera > Acrididae > Schistocerca > Schistocerca americana. The sequence continues at coordinate 394,751,616 of NC_060119.1, read as the reverse complement.
CACCTACTACTTTATGGCGGATGTGTAGGTTATGTAATACATGACAAAGTAGCAAATTCGGTTAAGGAATGCAAAGCTACAAGCAAAAGAATACGTATCACTCGGAAACTAAGTGACAGACATTACATTAATCTGGTTTACGCTCAGGCAGATAATAAAACAGATGAGGGAAAGGAGGTGTTTCTATGATTAACTACAACAAATAATTGAGAACACATCAACCAGAAATATCAAATTAGTTCTGGGAGATTTTAATGGGAAAAGCAGGAAAAGAACTATAAGCCAACTATAGGAAAGCACACTTTGCACTACGAAACCAATGATACAGAACAGAGGTTGATCAGCTTAGCTATCTCGTAGAACCTAAGGGTAAGTTCGAATTATTTCGAACACAAGAGAATTTGTGAGGGAACTTGGTGCCTACCGGACGGAAAAACCACCAGCCATTTATGTAAACGTAGGCTTCCACGGCCGTTGTCACAGATAAAAATTTTCTGGGTTTGAGGCCGCATTGTCAACTATAAAATTCAGGCCTTTCGACGACTATTGCAAGACACCTTCCTCAGTGTGTACTGATAACTGCTGAATGAGCTCTAGTTTGGTTACGTATATACTATGGAAGAGTGCTGACATGCTACCACAAGTAGAAGGGATTAGTGAACCTCTGGGCAAAATTCTCCATCGGGCACGTATTAAGCCGATTTTTCGTAGCAACAAAAAAATAAAAGACGTTCTGGGCTCGACGAAAGATACAATCGACAAGTTTCACGCTGCCGGAGTTTATGAAATTGGGTACGAATGTGGACTGGTGTATGTAAGTGAGACTGGGCGTCCAATAAGCACAAGGTTATCTGAACACGAGAGATATATCCGTCTCGAACAATACAACAAATCAGTGGTGAAAGAACACCAGGAACAGTGCAGGATAAAGATCGAATTTTGAGAGGCCCGCGTACTGGCGAAATAGCCGTTTAGTTTGAGGAGGAAGATTAGAGAGGCTATAGAAATAGCCAAGCGACCCGGCAAAGTGAATAGAGAAGATGGGTACCAACTTGCAGCGTCTTGGCTGCCAGCAGTAACAGCTTTGCGGAAGGACAGCTCTCGCAAAGCTACAGTCGAGAGGTAGGCCACAGCGGCTGACGGTGCACAGAATGCTAACGCGCCCTAGTCGATACTATGCAGTTAGTAAACAATGCTAAGCTGCAGTAGCCGCTCGGTTTCCTATTTGCCGATTTCCACCAATGGCAAGCAATAAAAGGAAACGTCTATTTCCGCCAATGACAACAAGCAATGCAAAGACCAATAAAAGAACATCCATTACCCTTCCTCCTCACCCTCATATCAGATGACAGCACACCTCCATAGTACATAACCAAACCAGTGCTCACTCAGCAGTTAGCAGTACACCCTGAGAAAGGCGTCTTGCAATAGTCGCCGAAGCCTCGGAATTTTATAGCTGACAATACGGCCTCCAATCTAGAAGAATTTTATTGACTACCAACCAGATAGATCACGCTGATGGACTAGCGCCACAGCCATAGAATCATGAAAGTCAGGTCGTACAGAGGAGCCAACTGTGTATCACACCACTTCCTTAATGTGTGTGGACTTAAACTGATGTTCACCGACATGCTTAAGGCGTAGATGGAGACACTACAACCAGCTTTGAATGTTGAGGAAGTGCAATAAAGAAATATTTTCTGCAGAAATCGAAAACAGTTTTGAGGCCGTAGAAACCCTGGAAGCGAGAAAGAGAATGTGAAGGAAAAGTGAAATGAAATAAAATCCATGGTACTAAGTTTAGCGGAGGATTGGGAATAAAGAAAAGAATAAAGAAGAAAAAATGGTTCAAAGAGAAGTGGAAGAAGGCTACAGAAAAGATAAGGAAGAAGAAAGGAAGTGGCTGGCTGACAGGAAGGCTGAGCAGAAAAGGGAACATTTTTTGAACATCAGTAGGTAGACGAAGCGAATCCTAAGCAGAGAGAGAGAAGAAGCTATCTATCCAAATTTTGGAACAAGGTGAAGCGGAGAGACACAAAAAACTGTTCATGAGAACTTTTCCAATGCATCAGAAATCGAAGACGTCAACCTTTCTCATTAGACAAACAATCCTCTCGGAGGAACATCCGCAACTGAACGTTATAGCAGAGGTTGAAAATACCGCATCAGTTGTAAGGTCCTCTCCGCTCGCTGGTGGAACACCGCGTCCTTTACTCGTCCACCGGGTCACTCGTAGTCATACCACAATGTTATAACACCTGATGATGGACATGCCCGAAACTGGTGCATTTTTAAATAAAAAGAAACTTGCAACTGAAGCGATATTTTCAACCACTGTTTCTTTTTAGAGATAGGGAAACATTCTTTGAAACTATTAAAAGATCAAAACAGAGAAGTCTCCCGCATTTACATTTAATATTACAGACTAAAAAATATCGTCAGCGTAATGGTGGACCAAATGCTCCCCGCAACACGAAGTTCTAAAATAGAGTTATTAATTACAATTAATGGTGGCTATTACTGGAGGTGATCACTAATTCAATAATCAATACTTTCTAATGACAATTCGACATATACTCCTATAACTTACAGACAGACTTACGTTGGATATCAGATTGATGTAGGCCTCCCGCTAGACGAAACAAGCTAGGACGAAAAAATGTAACCCGAAAAACATTATCTCTGATGTTTATCTCATGACATAGGTGCTATAGATAAAAGGCTATTTGTTAAGGGCATCGCTGTTTGCGAGCTTTACAGATAATAAACTACACTTTTTAATGTTTGACATTTATCGCGCACACGTACTCAGTCTTTCAATTATTCATAGTTCAAACGTATCTGCGTGCAGCCGACAGCCAGCTGACAATAATGCAAGAGCCAGAGAAACCGCCGGCAAAGAAAAACATTAAAAAATGTTAAAAATAATGTCTGTTCGTATCTGCATGTGTTGGTTATTATTTGTACCTCTCGAAGAACGATAGAAGTGATTTTTCAATGTAGTGGTTCATTGTACATAATAGTTAATGATTTTCAATGATACCTTACTGTACATATTATGGAAAAATACGGTTGCTCGAAATTGAAATTCTGTTGGAAGTGATTTTTGTAGCTTGGCTTTGGAGGGTTAACTTCGTATGATGGTTGGGCTGGTCGTAGTTACTTTTAAATAGAAGAATGACGTTATGCTTTTCCAAATAACAGTTTATTTATTCTGTGTGAGTGAGTTGCTCTTAGGAAACTTTGATTTTACTCAAGATTTGTGACATTCTGGTAACACTCAATTCACAACGCCTCCTGTAAACGCGACCGACGACCGCAAGAACAGCTATCTACTTTCGTTGGCGGCCGGTAGGGCCTCTCACAAGACTTGATGCATGCGTATCGGAGATTTATAAAAACACGTCATTGTTGGAAAGATTTTTCATAATGATCGGTATAATTAAACGTCACGAAATTATTTATCGACGGTTAATACCTCCATAGAAGAGTGCTGTCTCAGGAGTGAGTTGTTATCGACAATCATTTCTAAAGTAATAATCAAACAAGCTTCTATTACATTTGCAGTAAGTCGTTTGAAGGAAACGGTGCATTGAAATGTTATCACAAATACACCACTAACGTTAAATGTCAGTTAATAAATATTCGGTGTTATTTACATTTCTGTATAATTAGATGGCTTCAAATGGCTCTGAGCACTATGCGACTTAACTTCTGAGGTCATTAGTCCCCTAGAACTTAGAACTAGTTAAACCTAACTAACCTAAGGACATCACAAACATCCATGCCCGAGGCAGGATTCGAACCTGCGACCGTAGCGGTCTTGCGGTTCCAGACTACAGCGCCTTTAACCGCACGGCCACTTCGGCCGGCGTATGTATAATTAGAGAATGAGGTCTGAAATAAATGTTTAGTTATTTTCCAGTGTTTGTTTGAGTAAGAACCAAAGAGGACAGCTTAAATTGTTGCTACTGAAACGAGAAGCAATGACATTCACATTCTTCCTTGTCACAAATTCGATAGCAGACGACGCGGAAGTCGATATTACGCTTGAGGTCAAAAGGACGTCACGTTTGCAGGAAGTGTTGTGAAATGAGAGTTAAGCGCGACTTTCAAGTGCGGCAATTTTTCAACAGTCAGACAGATTATTGATTCAGGGATGGATTACAATCGTGAGGTAGTCAAAATTAGGAGGATAATTACGCAGGCCCCTTTCTTCGTGCGCCTAGGTTCCTACGGGCCGATTGGTCGACAGACCACATCCTCCCACGCATAGTATGCACCTGAAGGAAGAATAAGGAAACTGGCCATAAGTTATAGGCCACCGGCCGCCGAAACGTGTCTCTTTATCAGCAGCCTAAATACGATAGCCCATTTCATATGTAATCATTATATTTACCATTACCAGTTATACACAATTCTCACATTTCGCAAAAGAAGATGTAAATTCAGTTCGAATTAGGAAAGTCATTCCGATCTAAATGTCATGGTCCCTGCATACGATGCCATACAAGTTTCATAAGTTTATCGCTCCTTGAAACTAGATGTATGGTTACCAAATGGTATGCATTTGGAAGCATGGACGCATTGTTGATACTGTTTTATGTGTAATATTTCGACGGTAAACGCAATCGTCCTCACAAGGTGCTATTGCTTGGATTCCAAACAAATGAATTACTGTTGGTATTGCTTCTGCCTGAATTCGATTTTCATCTTCTGTTATGCCCTTTAACGCTCATTTCAACGCCTGCGCTGTTATTCCGTGAAACTCGTATTCTCTCTGCGTTTTTCAGTTCTGTCGGATGAAATGGTCTGCGAGGTATAATTAAACGGAGAGCCGGTAGCCAAGTCTCTTTTAAATTCAAACCTCCGTTCCTGTTTATTGGGTTTTCTGACATCTTTGTTTCAACAGATCCCTTAATTACGTTGTTCCAGAAACTTGGACTATACTGATCTCTTCATACTTCATTTCTTACGCCACATTCGTATCGAATGAAATACGACCATTGCAGCGGTGCGAACTCCACGTTTGTGGGACAGTGTAACTAAGGAGTTCACCGAAATGCAGATGTCGAAAACCCTAGCAAATCGTAACGGAGATTTCAATTTAAACTTGCCTTCGGAACCAGCTCCTAGTTTACTAACTTCGCGACTTCCATCTCATCGACCAAAGATGGAGAATGCAGAGACAATGTTCATTTCGCGGAGTAAGAGTGCAGCCGTTGAAAAATGTCGCGCGCAAAGGACGTAGCGGACGTTAGTAATCGAACTCTGTTATAAAAGCAACGTGATACCAACAATACTTCAGTCTGGTTGGAGTACACGTAACAGCAGCGTTGGCAGCATCTGAGGAAGCTAGCAGACGATTGTGTAGGTCGTCGAAATATTAGTCACAAAAATTATCAGCTAAGCTGCGCCGCCAAAGAGCAACATTAAGAAATCACGCCGAGAAGATCGTAGAGATCGCAGTACGGTTAACCATCAACATACGTAACACTACTCAGTGCGATTATTGCTTGTGTCCTTCCGTATTGGCGGTCTGTGAATACGTCAGTGTATCTGTGTGATACAGATTGATTGTCTCGAGCGACTGATTAAAAAGATAGGTGTACAGATATCAAACTGTAACGCGAGATAAAGAACAGATGAATGTGACTAATCAGTCTAATAGAAATCAAATATCATATAGATCACTAATAAAGTTTCCCAGTTTTTTATTATCTGTATAAACCAAGTCTAGGAACTTCGCAAAACTTTATTTGCAATACTGCTGAAAAAAAAATGTTCAGTGTTGCCATTTATAATGTTCGCTCGACGAAAGATCCGTACCCAAAGACTGGAAAGTTGCACAGGTCACACCAATATTCAAGAAGGGTAGTGGGCGTAATCCACTAAATTACAGGCCCATATCGTTAACGTCAATATGCAGCAGGATTTTGGAACATGTATTCTGTTCGAACATTGTGAATTTCTTCGAAGAAAACGTTCTGTTGACACACAGTCGACATGGGTATAGAAAACATCGTTCATGTGAAACACAACTAGCTCTTTATTCATATGAACAGTTGAGTGCTATTGATAAGGGATTTCAGATCGATTCCGTATTTCTGGATTTCCGGAAGGCTTTTGATACGGTACCACACAAGCTCGTAGTGAAATTGCATGCTTATGGAATATCGTCTTAGTTATGTGACTGGATTTGTGATTTCTTGTCAGAGAGGTCGCAGTTCGTAGTAAGTGACGGAAAGTCATCGAGTAAAACAGAAGTGATTTCTGACGTTCCCCAAGGAAGTGTTATAGACCCTTTGCTGTTCCTTATCTATATAAACGATTTGGGACACAATCCGAGCAGCCGTATTCGGTTGTTTGCTGATGACGCTGTCCTTTATCGACTAATAAAGTCATCAGAAGATCAAAACAAACTGGAAAACTATTTAGAAAAGACATCTGAATGTTGCGAAAACTGGCAGTTGACTCTAAATAACGAAAAGTATGAGGTCATCCACATGAGTGTTAAAAGGAACTTGTTAAACTTCGGTCACACGATAAATCAGTCTAATCTAAAAGCCGTAAATTCCACTAAATACCTAGGTTCACTGTTGCCACGTCAGCTTACATACTGTTATTTTTTCATTTGGAGATAGCGACTGGAGCTGTGGACCCTAGGAAATGCAGTGCAACTGGAGAAGTCGGAGCGTTTCCGACACATTATTCCGTCTGACTTCAATAGAGGCGTGACAAAAGTGAAGGCAACCAGAAACATTTGCGCCAAGTAGGTGTAAAATGGCACTGGACAGAGCACGGCAGAAAACCTTTTTTCTTGTTTTAACAACTATCGTTTTCAACTTAGTGACTCTCCATGTTCAAGAAGACATTCAGCGTTTCAAAAAGGTCGTTTAAAGGCATCAGTCCACAATGGTCCACGTCAGTGTACTTAATAGCTGAGAAATGTTATGAACTGTGAACACACCACCATGCGACATTTGCATGCAACGGGGCAGGTTCAAAAACCGATAGTGTAGGTACCGCATGCTCTAAGCCGAAATCCCAAAAAATCTGCGGGTGGCCTCATATGCATCCCTGCTTGCTCGTCATCACCTGTCTCGTGACCAACATCAACATTTCTTATCTTGTATCGTTACTGGTGATGAGAAAAGGCGTCTTTATCCTAACATAACGAAAGGAAAGGAATGGTTGAGCCCAAACAAAGCAGCAGCTCCGCGTAAAAGAACTGTGCGCATCCACAAAGAATAATGTTATGCATCTGGTGGAACAGTTTCGATGTTGTGTACAACGACTTGCTTCCCCGAGGTGTAACCATCACTGCTGACATTTATTATAAACAACTGATAAGACTTGCAGATACAATTCAAGAACAACGACCAGGAAGATAGCAATAAATAATGTTACTCCACGATAACGCCCTCTCCCGCCCCCACACATTCGGCTTAACTGACAAAATACACCAAACAGGAGCTAGACTTCAGCATCCACCTTATTCACCTGATCTTAAGCCCTCAGATTTTCACCTTTCCCGCTCTCTATCGAGCAATTTACACTACTGGCCATTAAAATTGCTGCACCACGAAGATGACTTGCTACAGACGCGAAATTTAACAGACAGGAAGAAGATGCTGTGATATGCAAATGATTAGCTTTTCAGAGCATTTATATAAGGTTGGCACTGGTGGTGACACCTACAACGTGCTCACATGAGGAAAGTTTCCAATCGATTTCTCATTCACAAACAGCAGTTGACCGGCGTTGCCTGGTGAAACGTTGTTGTGATGCCTCGTGTAAGGAGGAGAAATGCGTACCTTCACGTTTCCGACTTTGATAAAGGTCGGATTGTAGCCTATGGCGATTTCGGTTTAACGTATCGCTACATTGCTGCTCGCGTTGGTCGAGATCCAATGACTGTGAGCAGAATATGGAATCGGCGCGTTCAGGAGGGTAATACGGAACGCCGTGCTCGATCCCAACGGTCTCGTATCACTAGCAGTCGAGATGGCAGGCATCTTATCCGCATGGCTGTAACGAATCGTGCAGCCACGTCTCGATCCCTGAGTCAACAGATGGGGACGTTTGCAAGACAACAACCATCTGCACGAACAGTTCGACGACGTTTCCAGCAGCATGGACTATCAGCTCGGAGACCATGCCTGCGGTTACCATTGACGCTACTATGGTGTACTCAGCGACGAACCTGGGAGCACGAAGGAAAAACGTCATTTTTTCGGATGAATCCAGGTTCTGTTTACAGCATCATGATTGTTGCATCCGTGTTTGGCGACATCGCGGTGAACGCACATTGGAAGCTTGTATTCGTCATCGCCATACTGGCGTATCACCCGGCGTGATGGTATGGGATGCCATTGGTAACACGTCTCGGTCACCTCTTGTTCGCATTGACGGCACTTTGAAAAGTGGGCGTTACATTTCAGATGTGTTACGACCTGTGGCTCTACCCTTCATTGGATCCCTGCGAAACCCTACATTTCAGGATGATAGTGCACGAGCGCATGTTGCAGGTCCTGTACGGGACTTTCTGGATACAGAAAATGTTCGACTGCTGCCCTGGCCAGCACATTCTCCAGATCTCTCACCAATTGAAAACGTCTGGTCAGCAACTGGCTCGTCACAATAAACCAGCCACTGTTCTTGATGAACTGTGGTATCGTGTTGAAGCTGCATGGGCAGCTGTACCTGTACACGCCATCCAAGCTCTGTTTGACACAATGCCCAGACGTATCAAGGCCGTTATTACGGCCAGAGATGGTTGTCCTGGGTACTGATTTCTCAGGATCTATGCACCCAAATTGCGTGAAAATGTAATCACATGTCAGTTCTAGCATAATATATTTCTCCAATGAATACCCGTTTTTCATCTGCATTTCTTCTTGGTGCAGCAATTTTAATGGCCAGTAGTGTACAAGGAAACGCCTTTCCGGATGAAAATGCGATCCGAGCGAGGCTCGACGAGTTTTACGCCTAAAAACCACGTGATTACTGTAGTCGCGGAATCGAAAAGTTACACCAGCGTTGGCAGACTGTTATAAATAAAGAATGAGAATATGTTTTTGGCGAATAAATTCTGTTATGTGTTTCGTTGTGGAAAAACGCTACGAACTTGTGCACCGACCCAATACATTATTTCAATACAAAGCATTCCATAAGCTTAATTGACTAGGATTCTTGTGTTCAGTAAAAGGAAGGTCAGCGTTGGCCTTTCAGTTTAACATATAAGGTCGTTGTGCTCACAGCACTCCATGGAGTCGCCAATCAGTTCTTGTGTTCTCCACTCAAGTTATACCTCTAGTTATAATAACCAGCTCCTCAACAGCAGTGATACACTGGAATAGGTGTGCAGAAGTGATGTCATGTCATAACCGGCACTGAATATCAGAGAAGAACAGAACATCGCACAGTTACGTATTAGTATTTGGCGGTTTATTACAAATTGTTAGTGAGAAAACATGCAATACTCTGAGATTTCATTTTGTCCACCCTGTGATCATTAAGGTGACAAAGGACTAAATACACTACCGTTTGTGGAAATTGCAGCACCAAGAAGGAAACGCCTGAATTCAATTAATTTACATGAAAAGTAGTAAATGATTTCCTTTTCAGATCTGTACATGCTTTTGAACCCTACTGTTCAGTATGTCCTGTGGCCACCAAGCCTTTCAATTAGAGCTGCAATACGCCGTGGCATTCAATCAATAAGGTTCTGAATACGTTCCTGAGGGATTCCCCTCCACGCAGTTTGTATCCGAGCCCACAAATCCGTGACACCAGTTACTGGAGGACCGTGCCGCACCAGGTGCCGACCAACCATATCCCAGCCATGTTCGATGAGCGACATTTCTGACGAACATGCAGGCCAGGGAATCAATGGTTCCCGTCGCTCTTCGATGAAGGCCTGTACATTCCTCGCAATATGTGGCCGGGCATTGTGCTGTTGGAATGTGGCCTGTGGAGATGCTTGAAGCAGTAGGAGTACCCCAGGCACCACAAGCTCCGTTAGGAACCCATTGCTGTTCAAAGTGCCCGCAATACGTACGAGGAAAGATCGATTATTGTAGCCAATGACGCCCCAAACCATCACATCTGGTGTTTGTCTCCTATGTCCACAATGCAGCCTTCCAGGTCGCGCTCACCACGGTACCGCCGAACACGTATGCGGGCATCATTGTAGGACACGTTGAAGTGGGACTCATCCGAAAAGATTACATGTTGCCACTCAGCACTCCAGTTACAGTGTTCACGTGCCGATTGCATTCGGATGAGCTTGTGGTTTCTGAACAATGGAAGCCGACGTAATGGCATGCGTGCAACCAGTCCAAACCTGCAGCAGACTGCGACGAACCGGCGATGCTGACAAGTTCACACCTGTTGCAGTGCTCCAGCGACGGCCCAACACTGTCGATGACGCTGTAAGGTCCGTGATGACCATGTGGACAAGATGACGGTCATCCCGCGCTGTGGTCATGTTCCGTGGTCCATTTCCCACTCGTCTCTGCGTACGACCTTCCTCTATCCGCTCTTTCCACAGACCCATCACTGTCGTAGCAGCATGCCCTATGCGAGCCGAAATGTCACGGTATGACAACACCATTTCCCGGGACCGATCATTCTGCCCAGTTCGAACTCGCTCACATGCAGATATGGCTCCCTTCGACGTCGGCGAGGCATATTAGCACTCACTGTATTGTTTCCACCTTGTGTGACAGCTCTGCACTCACTACACTATGCGCGACCGACCCATTCGGACCGACACGAGAGGTCTCTGCTCGGCCTACTTATACCCCATCTCGCTGCAAAACGTATCATGTATTGGTTGCACACCCGTCGCCACTTCCACCGAGTGTGGAGCTATTCGGATAATTCCTTCTTCGTGTTGCACTTTTCACAAACGGCAGTGTACATGGATTAAAAGGGGTATAAGACAAGGACGTACTCTTTCGACCCTCCTGTTCAATCTATACGTCGAAGATGCAATGACGGAAATAACAGAAATGTTCAACAGTGGGATGAAAATTCAGGGTCAAACGATATCAATGTTAACATCAGCTGATGACGTTGCTATCCTCAGTGAAAGTGAAGAAGAATTACAGAATCTGTTAAATGGAATGAACAGTCTGAATTGTACAGAATATAGACTGAAGAGCCAAAGAAACGCACCTGCCTAATAACATGTAGGGTCCCCGCGAGCACGCAGAAGTGCCGCAACAAGACGTGGCACAGACTCGACCAATGTCTGTAGTACTGCTGTAGGATATTGACACCATGAATCCTGCGGGGCTGTCTACAAATTCGTAAAAGTACAAGGGGTGGAGGAGATCTCTTCTGAACAGCACGTTGCAAGACGTCCCAGATATGCTCAATAATGTTCACGTCTGGAGAGTTTGGAGGCTAGCGGATGTCTTTAACCTCATAAGCGTGTTCCTGGAGACACTCTGCAGCAGTTCTGGACGTGTGGATTGTCGCATTATCCTGCTGGGATTGCACACAATGGGCATGAATGGATGCAGGTGACCTGACAGGATGCTTACGTACGTGTCACCTGTCAGAGTCGTATCTAGTCGTATCAGGGGTCCCATATCACTCCAGCCTCACGCGCCTACACTGTTACGAAATCTCCACCAGCATGAACAGTCTCCTGCAGACATGCCGGGTCCATGGATTCATGAGGTTGTCTCCATACCCGTATACGTCCACCCACTTACTCATCCCACTAGGCCACATGTTTCCAGCCATCAACAGTTCAATGTCGGTGTTGAAGAGCCCAGGCGAATAGTAAAACTTTGGGCCGTGCAGCCATAAAGGGTATACGAGTGGCCCTTCGACTCCGGAAGCCCATATCGATGATATTCCGTTAACTGGTTCGCACGCTGACACTTGTTGATGGTCCAGCATTGAAATCGGCAGCAATCTGCCGAAGGGTTGCACTTCTGTCACGTTCAACGATTCTCTTCAGTTGTCGTTGGTCCCGTTCTTGAAGGATCTTTTTCCGGCCACAGCGATGTCGGAAATTCGATGTTTTTCCGGATTTCTGATATTCACGGTACACTCGTGAAACGGTCGTACGGAAAAATCCCTTCAGCGCTACCTCGGAGATGCTGTGTCCCATCGCTCGTGCAACGACTACTACACCACGTTCAAACTAATTAAAATCTTGATAACCTGCCATTGTAGCACCAGTAACCGATCCAACTACTGCGCCAGACGCACGTTGTCCTATATAGGTGTTGCCAACCGCAGCGCCGTATTTTGCCTGTTTACATACCTCTGTCTTAGAATAAGCATAACTATATCAGTTTTTTTGGCACTTCAGTGCAGATTGGGAGTAAATCGAAGAACGAAAAAAGTAATGAGCAGTAGCAAAAATGAGAACAGCAAGTTACTTAATACCATAATTGATGTTCACGAAGCAGATGAAGGTAAGGATTCCGTTACTTAGGCAGAAAAATAATCCTCGAAGGATGGAGCAAGGGAGGACATCAAAAGCAGGCTTGAACCGGCAAAATGGGCATTCTTCGCCAAGGGATGTTTAATAGTACCAACTATGACTCTTAATCTGAGGAAGAAATTTCTAAGAATGTACGTTTAGAGCGCTGCCTTATATGGCAGTGAGACATGGACTGACGGAAAAATAGAACTGAAGAGAATCGAAGCATTTGAGATATGGTGGCACAGAAGAATTCTGAAAAGTTGGTTGAGTGAAAAGGTAACGAATGATGAGGCTCCCCGCAGAACCGCCGAGGTAAGGAATACGTGGAAAATATTGACAAGATGAAGGGACCGGATGATAGGATATCTGTTAAGTCATCAAGGGATGACTTTCAAAATACTGATGGAGGTGTAGAGGGGAAAAACTGTAAAGACTGGAATACATCTAGCAAATAACTGAGGACGTAGGTTGTAGGTTCTATTCTAGGATGAAATGGTTGGCACAGGAATGGAATTCTTGACGCGCTGGATCAAATCAGTTATAGGACTGATGACTAAAATAAGAAAAAAAGAGATCATTCAGCAAGTTTGATACCGTCTCCGTCTGATAACAAAATACTTCAGCAGGTCTGACAATGCCATTGCCCTCGAGAGACAACTCTTTATTTTTTTTAAAGAAATAGTCCGCATTGGCTGTAGAATTCTTTTTATTAAAAGTCACGACCGTTTTAGCGCTACTTGAAGACGCACCCTCAACTGATATCTACAAATAATAAAGAAAATTTCTTTACAAAGAATCGTTAAAATTGGTGTAAAGAATGAAAGGACATTGAAAAATAATATTATAGAATTGTGCTTGAAGGGTACTCACAAAGATTCCTTTTAAGAAGAAGTCACCGAAAAGTAATTGCCTTCGAGCCGCTCCCTATGATTCATGCAAGTTGTAAACAAAAAGCACTCTGAAAGCAGTATTTCATATTTCAAACAAAGGGAATAACAGATACTATAAATATAAAATCTGGATAAAAACTAAAGGGGTCAAGTGAAGTGGGCCAAAATAGGCAGTGAACTAGTAATGCACTCAGACATAGTATGAACCCGTTAAACGAGAAGAACCTTCCCTCGCCACAATCAGGAATGAGATTGAGCGGCAGCAGCTGAAGCAATACTGACCACTACGCTGTGGGGAAGATATTTACAGCAGGCTTCAGAGGCAACGGGAACAAATCATCGCCGGCGGGAGTGGCCGTGCGGTTCTAGGCGCTACAGTCTGGAACCGAGCGACCGCTCCGGTCGCAGGTTCGAACCCTGCCTCGGGCATGGATTTGTGTGATGTCCTTAGGTTAGTTAGGTTTAATTAGTTCTAAGTTCTAGGCGACTGATGACCTCAGAAGTTAAGTAGCGTAGTGCTCAGAGCCATTAGAGCCATTTGAACAAATCGTCTTTTATAGAAGGCCTGAAGGGGGGGAAGGTTGGCTGTATATATTGTAAACTACTTGAAAAAAGTATCTAAAAATACTGAGTCCCATTTATAAAAATACTGGAAGTGGACAGTTAAGATGCAATAAATCAATACAATTTATGAACATACCGCAAGTGGATAGAGAAAACATAAAATATCAATAACGCCTGGGTGATAGTAAAACTATCCCTATTTCAGAGCTACGGCTGGTCTTGAAAGCTAAAGATTTTTCATGGTAAAGTACCGTGCTATAGGAGTAATGCCTATCTGATTAGACATTCAAAAGTTGCTAAAAGACTTCTGTCACAGATCTGTCAGGGCATTGAAGGTAGAATCAGGGAATCTTCTAGGGCACTATAAATCTCGACTTAGTCTCAAATACCAGGTGTATTGCCTTTGCTCTCGAAACGTAGAACCTGCATTTTCTTTCCGTAAGTCGGTGATAAGGTGACCAGTTGCGCGCAAATACGACCTTAGTACCGACTTTGGACTGGAATCAGTGACGAGTTCTCTGAAATTGTTTCTCTATTTTTGGGTGGAGTTCCAGTGCAAGGAACGATTAATACACTGGATTAATGTGTGGAAACTACGGCAAATGCGAAATGTCATTGGTTGCATTCAATGTGGACAGAGAAGAAAAAGTAATACATGTATTGTTCGTTTGTATTGCGAAATTATTTCAGTAGGCTGATATTTAATTTCATCGATTCCGTGATAAAAAAATGATTCAGGATGTTTGATTTGTCTACGGTTGATACCAAAATGATTGAGCACGTTTGATACTGTTTTCTGTTTCTGTTTCGGATTTCAGTACAAGAATCTGTTAATTCAGTCATTCATGAACCAAGCGACCGTATGAGAAGATGAAACTCAACATCCGCTAGCAAACTTAGTACAAGAGCGTGTTAAACTCTTCGATCCCTACATCTGCAATTTCCGCTATGCCTTTGGTCGTTGCCACTAACTGCGGCTTTCAGACGCCCCCGATTTCCGACTAATGGCGACAGTCACTTTTTCTCTTCCCCTCTCCTCTCTCCCCCTCCCCCCACCCCCCAAGCAAGTGGAAAACAGGAGACGGCGGTACCCGTATACGGTGGTGTAGCTAGCTTCCGGCAAGACGCTTGATGGATGGCGGGGTAGCCGCGTTCCGGGCGCGCAAGAAGCCGCTGTTTGCGGCATTCACAGTGTCGGTGAGCACGAAATCCGCGAAGGGCGGGGGAGAGGCGGCCGCTGCTGGCGTTGTGGGGCGCACAGACCGTCCGAAAAGTGTCGTGTGCAGTGGGTGGGGGAGAGGGGGAGGGGGAGGGGGCCCAGGCGGCCGCTGTCAGTCGATAATGATTCGGAAAGGGGCGGCTGGTGATTGATGGCGCGCTATAAATGAAGAACCATAAAGATTTATGGGCGCGAGCGATGATGGGCCATTAAGATGGCTTTCCTCTCCCCGCTGCTCTACTTCAGCGAGGCTCGAATGTCCACCAGAGGTCGGACTCCTCTGGACGCGTGGACAGTCCACTGAATCAAGCAGACCTTTGCGAACGGTGCTCGATGAAATCTGGACTATGCATAGAAAGAACTATTGCAGTATAGTACAGAAGGTAACTGAAAGAAATACTCGATGAGGCGAACTGAAATAGCACTTTTATTCAAAGGCAACCTATACGCTGATATCACCGTGGTTTAGGATGGTCCACTGGACGTTACAACACAGGGGTCACGTTTCTTAATAGATCACCATGGACAGCGAGAAATGCTCTGCTGGCCCCAATATCGGTAAGAAGTTCTTGTGCTAGGGCGTTCCATTCCCCTGCAGCGAGGTTCACGGCTACTGCACGGTCGTTGGTGTTTATGGACGAGCTGCAGTAACTGTCCGCACCGCATCCCGCACGTGCTCGATTGGATTTTAGTCGGGGATAAGTGCCTGGCCAGTCAGTTCGCGAACATCCTCTCGTTCCAAGAGCTCCTCCGCCTATGCTGCTCCATGCGGTCGCGAATGGTCACTCAGAAAAAAGCAGCTAGGGCCGAATGCTCCCCTGCGAAGACAAACACTGGAAGAGAGTACGGTGTCACAATGGCGTTGACCGACGAGTGTACAGTGTTCGAAGAATTGGAGGTCAGTGCGCCCAAGCTACAATGTGCCCCCTGCCCCCCAAAGCATAACACATGCACCGCCAGAACGATGGTGTTCGATAATGTTTCTGGGTGCATTACGTTTTCTCACCTCTTGCCACATGAGTGTACGTTGAGAATAGGTTTCGTTCAGAATCAATATTCAGATTAAACCTGCTCACACTCGAGAAGGGCACGTAAACCCTCTCGTTGCTGGCCCAGTCTCTACCCACTTAGCACCGTCGCATACGTTGCGGCCGAAGTGCGGGTGTCAACAGAACACAGCTTAGTTCTGCAAAGATATCACCCCCATGCAGTCACCATGTCCATGTGCAGCGTGAAATCGAGTGCCTTTCAGTCCTGTTAAACGTTGTAATAGCGCCCGCTGTTTGAAGTGGATCCCTACTTGCCTGTTTCTCAAAGAAGAAGCAGCTTGCTGCTGTAGTTGACCATGGTCGACCATTTACGGGCGGGAAGGAACGCCCGGTCCCCGGCACGAATCCTCCCGGCAGATTAGTGTCGAGGTCCGGTGAACCGGCCAGTCTGTGGATGGTTTTTAGGCGGTTTTCCATCTGCCTCAGCGAATGCGGGCTGGTTCCTCTTATTACGCCTCAGTTACACTTTGTCGGCAATTGCTGCGCAAACAAGTTCTCCACGTATGCGTACACCACCATTACTCTGCCACGCAAACATAGGGGTTACACTCGTCTGGTGTGAGACGTTCCCTTGGGGGTCCACCGGGGACCGAACCGCACAATAACCCTGGGTTCGATGTGGGGCGGCGAGGGGTGAAGTGGACTGCGGTATTCGTCGTGGGGTTATGGACCATTGAGGCTACGGCGCGGACGGAGCCTCTCCGTCGTTTCTAGGTCACCGGTTAACATACAATACAATACAATGGTCGACCAGCTCCACTTCTTCGGGCAGCATAGCTGTGTTTGGGAACGCTCCACATCTAACAACGCTGTAAGCGAAACCGAACTTCTGCGCAGTACTTGTCACACTTCGTGTTCCTTCCAGTTTCCCGATGTTTGTTCACGTTGCGAAATCATCCAGGTGCTGTCTCCAGGTCATGTTATAATGAAGAACACTATCTCAGCGCATTGTAACTGTTCGCTGACTGACACACACTGTTGTCTCCCATTCCTTCAACTCTCTTGTATTGCGAGGCCAGCCTCATTTGGCGATATAGCTTTTTCTTCGTTTGTTGGCTGTCGGGCCGCACCCATCATACCATCTTAATAGTAATCTCAGTTATGATGACACAAAAATGAAGATAACAAAGCAACCACCACCCGAGCGGAGAAAACCTTCCAGTCGGCCAGGAATCGAACTCGGGGTCCTTTGCTTAGCAATCCACGGCACTGAGCGCGCAGCTACCGAGGCGGACCTGGTGCCATGTTTTTGTGCACGACTCGAAGGTATCGGAAACATACTGACACACCTTCGTTCATTTCCAAAGAGTGCCTAAGATGTTATGTCACTTTGCCTATGTTGTCCGTATGTTGTGCGTGATGTATGTAAAACTATATTGCTCTGCACGTCTGAGATTGAATCTTGGCTACTGTGGACACCAAAGTCAATTTCCAGGGGAAAATCGCTCGTCCAGCCTAGAGATAATGATACTGTGTTTCTGTAATTTTTCTAAATGGGTTGTAATCGGTGCCTACTCTAACGGCTTAAAAGTAAGTGACTTTCACGTGAGGGCAGATGCTTTCCACCACATCTTGGAAAGCGGGGAGCTGGTCTTTAACGAGGATTGCTGTTAGTGGTAGAAGGAAAAGGGAAATTCTAATGCCTGCATCCAACTCCTCAGTGACTGGATGTAACGACGGTTTTTAAAACAATTTCGTCAAAAGATACAGGGGTACAGCCAACATACCTACTGTGGTGCAACAGAAAGAGGGGAAAACAATATGCCTCACACAGCACAGTGTCTTGTGAGAGGGACGCTTCGTTTTACAGCATTTCTATACACATCCCTTGATTTGTGACTGTCCACACCGCTACTCCGCACCGGTACCTCTGACGAAAAGAAATCAGAACCTAAAATTTTGAGATATGTTAAGACAGATTTTTTTTTTTTTTTTTTTGTTCAGTACAAAAGTTGTATTCGCAATTTTAAAGTGCGCAAGAAAGCGCTAAAATGGCGTTTTAGTAGAAAACAAAATTACTACTGTTGTGTAGGTCGAAAACACAATTTTTAAACTAGAGAAACTTGGCTCCACGTGCTCCGATTGATCGCGGGATTGCCCTGTTGCCGGATGATCTGGTCAATGCATGAGCGCGAATGCTTTGCCTGCCGGAGATCGCGATTTATCCAAGGCGGCCCGCACGCTCGGTGATAACACGCCAGCCTTCCACTCTGGGAGCCTGGGGTGGAATCAACCGGCCGGCCGCGGTGGTCTCGCGGTTAAGGCGCTCAATCCGGAACCGCGCGACTGCTACGATCGCAGGTTCGAATCCTGCCTCGGGCATGAATGTGTGTGATGTCCTTAGGTTAGTTAGGTTTAAGTAGTTCTAAGTTCTAGGGGACTGATGACCACAGAAGTTACGTCCCATAGTGCTCAGAGCCATTTGAACCATCTGAATCCACCGGAGTCCCGACACATCCATTGTAGTTTCATGATAAGTCGTACTGGGAAAAAAAATGTCAACCGCTGTTAATTCGTGCACAGAAAATCTTTTAAACATTGTGTTGGTCCTGAAAAGGGGCTTTTTTGTACCTAGGACATTATTTAAAGCAGGTTCTCGAACTGGTGACCCTCTGGCGCGACACAAGCTTGGTAACGTCGAACGGTGTTTTGCCGAACTCTTTCAAAGATTCCTGGCATTGCCTTGATGTCCCGATTGGCGGTATGTTGAATGCAATCCATTAATTCCTCTTCGTTTCTAGGTAGTTCGCGTCTTGGTGGATGAACTAGAACCTTGAAGAATCCTCACTGGAAAAAGTCTAGTGGCATGAGGTCTGGTGAACGCGGGGGCCATGTCCTACAGGCACCTCTGCCAATTACCCGGCCGTCGAAGAAATCATTTAAATACCCGCGCACGGCACGACTGTTATGCACGGGCGCCTCATCATGCTGCAGCCACATGAATAGATGTATGTCCAGGGGAACATATTCCAGCAGGCCGGGTAGAGTTTCTTACAAAAAGTGGAGGTAATTTGCTCCGATAAGTCGAGGAGGTAGACAAACCGGCGCAATCAGACCGTCACCCACAATGCCTGCCCAAATGCTGATCGAAAACTGTTCCTGGTGTCCGTGGACGTACGTGACGTGAGGATTTCCCCTTGCCCAGTAACGAAAGGTGCACTCGTCGGTAAAAAACGCAATGGCGAGGAAGTCGGGGTCTCGTGCAACACGTCGCAGAAACCACCGGCAAAACTCTAGCCTGTGCTCATAGCCCGCCACAGGGTTTAGGTCTAGGACAGGGTGGAAACTGAACCGATCTTTCTCTGGAAATGTTTATGATCGGATGCGTGAAGATTATTTGCAGCCATTCGAGGATCTGATGTTCCCAAACAACGGTGGTATTTTTATGGATGACCATGCACCATCTCAGAACATTCTGGCCAATTTGAGTGAATGATTTGGCCACCCATCGAACATAATGGGACATAATGGGAGCCTAAGGTTCATGCACAGTGTCCTGCACCGGCAACTCTTTCACAGTTATGAACAGCTACAGAGAAAGAACGACTCAGTCCTTCTTCAGAGGACTTCCAGCGACTTCTTGAGTACATGCTACGTCGAGTTTCTGCTCTACGACGGGAAAGAGGAGGTCTGGCGCGATACTGGGAGGCATCACATGACTTTTTTCACCTTATTGTATACATACTATGATGGCATAGTTAAAATGACTAGCTCCTTGAAGAGATACCTGTATGACGACTTTGAGTGGGCACCACATATTATACTTACGCATCGATTTTGTACAATCAATATTTTCCTTCTAAGTGATCGGTTATTCCAGATAATTATTTCATATGACGTGATTAAGCGGGAGTACACAAAATACGTCAGGTGATGCATTAGTTTCTTTCCAAAACTATCAATGTACGAAGAGCCCAAGTAGCTGAACTTAAGTGTTTGAGAAGCTCAGTATATATACCAAAAGGTTTGGAGCATTGTACTCCATTTACTCCATCTGATCCTGTGCCACATCAGTTGTTCATATGCCACTTTTTGCTGTACAGTATTGAATATAGTATGTTTTCCTAAAATTTTGGGAGAGTTCTATTTCACTGAGCACTTACATTCAACGCTGTTAATTATTTATTGCATATATTCCAATCCGTCTTTTGCCCTACAGTTTTCACCTCTGCCCAGCTTCCTCAAGCAACAGATTGCCCGATATTTTACCACATGTGCATCTGATTACCAGCTACTTTACCACGTGTCTTATTATTATCTACCTTCTTCTCGTCAGTGTTTTGTACATGTTCCTTTCCTCACCGTTTCTGCACGGAACCTCCTCATTTCGTATCAGCTCACCTAGTTTGCGACATTCTTCTGTAACATCCCACCTTAATCTGTTCGAATCTCTTCTTTTCCGATTTTCTCACAGTTCATGATTCACTTCCACAGAATTCTGTGCTCCAGACACACAATCTCATAAATTTCTTCCTCAGTGTCTACGTTTGAGACTAGTAGACTTCTATTACCGAGAACTTGAACCTGTGATATAGTCTCCGGCCTTCTTTTTTTTCCATTATGCATAATTTAGCTTCCAAGGTAACAGAAATCCTTCGTATACATCGTGCTCTCCAATTTTTATAGTTTGTTGCTAAACTCACTTTTGCTGATCCTCGTTACCGTCGTATATCTTCGGCTTACTCTCGGTCTGTACTCAGTGCTTCTTAGATCTTTTATTCAATTGAACTGGTCCCGTAATTCTTGCTCACTTTCACTGAAGACAGGAACGTCATCAGTGACATTAGTCACTGACATCTTTCCCCATGAGTTTTAATTTCAACCTGGAATTTTTTTATATCCACCATTGCTTCTTATGCGTACAGGTGGAGCAACTGAGGAGATTGGCTGCATCGCTATCTTACATCCTTTTTTTACCGGTGTGCGCCTTTCTTGATCTTCTATAGTTATTGTTCGGTTCTCGTACATTTTATACACCATAATGAAATCTGTTCCTATTATACCACAAAAAGAGACAAATATATTGCGGGCAGAGTCAGGGATGCAAAAGAAGGGAAGTAGTTTTTCGACTTATCTTCAGGCCTCAAAGATATTTAAATCAAAACAGTCTGCCACATTCTCGCTTTTTAACTTGTTAGGACTAGAATCCATGTCTTACAATGCATCCACCCCAGAAATTTTATGCTCCCAGAAAAACTTATTTTTAGTTATTCCATGCATGCTCTTTCTCCAAGCGATGTTATGTATTTTTTACTATGGGTGGCGAATCTTCTGGATTTTGGCCACAGCATCAGAGACATTAGCCTATGAATCACAAGATACAGCTGCGCCAAAGCTTTGCAGCTAAGAGAGCTCACTGCGCTGGAGAAGTAAGCTTAGTAGGCAAAAAAGAGGGAATACAAGATTTCAACTTCTATGAAGCTACCAGGTAAATCGGAAAGGTAGATCCCTTCTTTTACATCCCTAACTCTGCCCTGGACATACACCGCCATAGGTTGGCAACATGTGTAGATCTTTGTTGACATGACGACAAATGAATCGGTATATGTTTTCTTATTGTCTTTCGAAACATGTTGCTTATATAGCGGCAAACGATAGAGCTTTCACAGGATAACAGGACAACCATTAATTACATGTATTTGTCTACGTTCTTACAAAATTTGAACCAATTCGAACAAGTTTGAATCATAGAAGTTTTGCGAATAAAAATTAATAAATAAATCAAAAGTATGATGTGTTTTTTGGGCGTAAAATCCGAAAGAAACAAGGATTTTTTCACACGCTTAAAGCTTATCTTAGATCGAGGTCCGATACACTGGTAGACCAAATTTGAAACATCAGTCTCGCTCCAGTCCAGCGTTGAGTGTTGACTGTTGCTTTTGCTTATCCGAACGGTGCACATACAAACGGTGTCATTAGCTGAGCATTAGTTTCAGCCCAGTTAAAATCTTTTACAAAAGGAATTAATCGATTAGCACAAATTTCCCTTGGCGCCAGCTCCATTTCGTTGTTCAAACCTTGTTTAATATACTGCGAATATGCTGCGAATACGTAGAAAGAAAGATCGCTTATCATTTAGCTACAATATAGCAGGTCAGCAACTGGAAGCAGTTAATTCATAAATTATCTGGGAGTACGCATTAGGAGTGATTTAAAATGGAATGATCATATAAAGTTTATCGTCGGTAAAGCAGATGCCAGACTGAGATTCATTGGAAGAATCCTAAGGAAATGCAATCCGAAAACAAAGGAAGTAGGTTACAGTACGCTTGTTCGCCCACTGCTTCAATACTGCTCAGCAGTGTGGGATCCGTACCAGATAGGGTTGATAGAAGAGATAGAGAAGGTCCAACGGAGAGCAGCGCCCTTCGTTACAGGATCATTTAGTAATCGCGAAAGCGTTATGGAGATGATAGATAAACTCCAGTGGAAGACTCTGCAGGAGAGACGCTCAGTAGCTTGGTACGGGCTTTTGCTGAAATTTCGAGAACATACCTTCACCGAAGAGTCAAGCAGTATATTGCTGCCGCCTACATATATCTCGCGAAGAGACCATGAGGATAAAATCAGAGAGATTAGAGTCCACGCAGAGGCATACCGACAATCATTCTTTCCACGAACAATACGAGACTGGAATAGAAGGGAGAACCGATAGAGGTACTCGAGGTACCCTCCGACACACACCGTCAGGTGGCTTGCGGGCGTGTATAGATGTAGATGTAGATGTAGATAACATAGCTACAGTGAGACAGATGTTCGAATGGCTACACAAACGGCCGCTATCCGGGCTAAACGAAAAGCTTTTACACCATATTCCCAGCTCAAATGGGAACCGAGCACCGATACAACCCCACCCCCATGTAATGGTTACCAGTCTTTCCCTACAGCTCACATCTAATTTTGTCATTGACTTTCATACACTTTCTGAGGATGCTACGTATTGAAGAAGTCGGCACTTTCTCACGTAATCTTTGCTTCTTTAAAGTATAGGCTGCAGTAGTAATTAATGGCACTGTAATGAGAGTCAGTACCATCCATGCAAGAGCTTCGCAATTGACGAACTCCTCAAAGAGTGTCATCAAGTGGTGCGCGACGCTGGAAGCCGTTCAGGCGTGTGGACGGATAGCAAACAGCCAGCAGACCTCCGCCGTCTGTCGCCCGGTGCAGACGTTTCCTTCCCGAGAGCTGCGAAATAAAGCGACAGGCGAGCGCAGGGAGGGACGCAGGCGAGGCGGCGAAGGCGAAGACGAAGGCGCGCCGGGCGCAGTGCACGTAGCAAACAAGTTCCCCGCCGCGAGGAAGGAAAGGCCCGCCCGGCAGGAATGATGCGTGTAAATTTACTGTCACAAACTTGATTCTGCTCGCAGCGCCCGCTGTCTCCCCCACCCCCCGCCTGCCGAGGACGACGTGAATACTGAAGACGTCTGAAATATCAAATCAATCAGAAGTGCTGCTACCTGCAACAACTTTACACTCTCCCCCCCCCCCCACACCCCCCACACTCCATTGCCTTCCACCTACCACCCAGCGCAGCGTGTAAAGCAGGCTCCGACTCGCCGAGTTTGTTTCGGTGAAACCGTGTTCACTGGAGCGCGGACGAGTAAAAAGGTCCGCTTCGGAACTTCAAAGCACTTTTCTTATCCTCCAAAATTGCGCCGCTCTCGAAATAAGGCTGGGACAAGCAAGATTAATGGCGGGCTGCATTCACAAAAGCGCTGCCCCGCGATATTCCCGGAGAAACTCCTAGACCATCCGGCATTTTCCTCCCAGATTGAGCCGTGGGTAATGTGATTAATTTGGTGTAACGTGGGGATCATACATGATGGTACTCATACTGGTAACTTTTTTCCGTCTGTAAATCATGTACAGGTTGGATCACGTGTGTAGCCATTGTCAGATTCACAGTCTTACACTCTCCTTCTCTGTCGCATCCATTGTAACATGTAGTTTGCTGTCAACGTTATTTTGAGCCTCCAGTACACCTCCTGCAGTATGCCGATTACACAGCCTTCCTTGCCCTCTCTCCTACCCCTCAACGGTCCCAATGCCTTCTCCAGAATCACCTTGACCTCTTTGCTGCATGGTGCCTCCTGAAAATCAGTCATTCCAAGATCCAGGCAATCGTCGTAGGTCATACCACTTACTCCTTCCAGCTCCTTGATTTTTCCCTTACCATCTGTGCCCGTCCTTTTCGCCTCTCTACCAGCGTCACCTACCTTGGCCTCACTGTTTATCGTTACCTCACCTGGATCCCTTATCTCCGCTCTGCCCAATCCAAATCCCACAACCACTTTCGACTTCTTAAACTCCTCTCTGGCCAGACATGGGGTTTCAACCCCTCTACCATCCTTCACACCTACAAATCGTTAATCCGTCCCATCCTCTGTTATGTGAGTCACACCTGGATATCTGCTCCCCACCCTTCCCCCCCCCCCCCCCCCCCAACTTCTATGAGTCCCTCCAGATCATCAAGTGCCAAGCACTCTGCCTTGCCTTCAATATATGCCTCGCATTCCCCACGTGGATCCTCTACGACCTGATTCCTTTCCTCCATCTGCTCCTTTTCCTCGAACATATCTTAAAACGTCCCCTGAGAAAAATTACTGACACACAATATTTTTTGGCGCAACGCAATCTGACTTTCAAAAATCCCTACAAAAAAATGGCCCTGACTAACATTAACCTATACGTTTCACAAATCGCTTACCTCACAAAAATCTTGGTTACTCGAACTACTGCAATATAGCAACCGCCACTGCTGCCAGCTAAATGGCTCTGAGCACTATGGGACTCAACTGCTGAGGTCATTAGTCCCCTAGAACTTAGAACTAGTTAAACCTAATTAACCTAAGAACATCACAAACAGCCATGCCCGAGGCAGGATTCGAACCTGCGACCGTAGCGGTCTTGCGGTTCCAGACTGCAGCGCCAGCTAAATAAAAGATTCAAACTACGGAAGGCACTAACTACTGATAGGCATAATTAGCAAATGAAAGATTTTAATAGAGAACAAACAATGTATTTACCTTAATAGTCATAATATATATAGCAGTTCATGACATCCAGTCTTACAAATTTCAAAACTCCGCCATTTCTCTCCCCACATCCACCACTGCTGGCGGCTCACGTCCAACTGCAGAACGCTATGCGCTGTTAACATCCAGCTGGCCAACACTACAATGGCAGACAACAATGCAAACTAGCCACAGACTGCACACAGCACAGCCAGTGATTTTCATACAGAGCGCTATGTGGCGTTACCAATAAGAAAACGTAAACAGCCTACTTACATAGCCCCCATGCTCCCCACAAAAAATTTTACAAATTTTTTTTGGCACTGGCCAATACATATTTGTTAAAATTTTTTTCACAATTACAATAACAAAGAAATCAAATGCACACACTTATTGATACAATGTTGGTCAAAAGCTAAAATTTTCTCACTGTCCATAAAGACAGTCCTGATCATCCATCACAGCAAAATTGCAGTGTTTTTTTTTTTTTCTCAAAGTCTGAGCAGTAAAAGAAAATGCACACGGAAGTAGTGAATTTCCATGCAATCTTGAAGAAGTAGTGTTGTCCTTCCAACGGAAAGACAGTGCTGACTCTTGACATGCAGACAGGTATTGGTCCACAACAGAGCAACCCACAGCAGAGTCAGTCGAAATTTTGAAGAGTATTGGTAGGTAGGTCATCACAGAGCAGACCCACCGTAGTCCTGGTAGAGATTACGGTATTGGCGGGCCACCAGAGGTGCAGACCCACTGCAGTCCTTGTAGAAATAATGGTATTGATGGATCATCAAAGGTGTAGACCCACTGTAGTCCTTGTAGAGATGGCCAGCAGCCATCTGTTGTGACTGTGCAGGTGCACAATCACCATTGAAGAGTCTTGCGGGTAATATAGCAAGTCCATAAACCACCACTTGTGCACTCACACAGTTTTTGCAATTGTCCTTAGAACTAGCAATGCTGTTATCCAGTCCCTTGCTGAATTATTAACACACGTGCAAACACTAACGGTTCCTACTTCTCGCATATTGTCCATATACTATGACCAACAGAAATGTGTGCAGTGAAATGTAACTTACAAGTTAATAATATGATGAACTGGTATCAATTACAATTTTTAACATAAGAATACAATAACAATAGTACAAAACACATCATTAAAAACATAATAGTATAGATAACATTTGTAGTAAAACAGGCTTTACAAAAGAATAGAAATAAACATGCACATCAGTGTTACAAGAATTATGACGTAAGTACATACATAAAAGATCAGAATAATTATTGAAACATCAACTTCACACATGAGCATTAAAACAGAACAGAATTAATAATGTCTAACATCTTTACAAAGTAAATGACATATTATTAATGCAAATTATATTTGAGGATAACAGTATTCCTCATCATAGTTCATGTAGCTGAGTATTAGAAAAATTCTACAACATAAGTCTTCTCAGATAAACATATAAAGACAGGAAGAACATATAGCATCAGCGTATTGATCACAAACATACCGCAACAGCATAATACACATCGTCATCATAACATCATAAAACCTCAGCCAAATCTCAAAATCGTCGTAGCTTCCTTCAATAATTTCAATACCTAAAAAAATTCTCTGCTGATGTCAAAAGTGTCATCTGCCTCAAATGTACTTTAAAATCATGATCCCAGACCAAATACATCATTCAAAGCTCTCATAGTATCACAATGTTTCCAAAAAAATATGAACATTTCACAAAGTACAGACAAAATACAATTTCATAAGTGTGAAGTTATCCAACGGTCTGTAATTACGTAAACATGTGTCACTGATGTAGTAAAAAAATGTTTGTTTCTCTGTTAAATAATCAGATAGCTGTGTAATTTATGTGTTAGAGAAATATGATACCGATGTGTAAAGTTGTATAAGCAAATACCATATTAGCTAGGGCTCCTTGTCCTTTCCAAACACATGGTACACAAAGTAAGCGTGTACCCCCCCGAGGATTAATGTAATTATACCCTCAGGTGTTACAGATTACAGCAATGGAATGAAATGTATCACGGAAAACTTTCTTTGTAATTCAAAAATCTTTAAAAATAAATGTTTTAAGTACAAAATTAATCATTGAAATGTGTGTCCTGTAGCGTGAAATGTGCGTCTTGCTGTAAGATAATTCTGTTGAAGTGTCGTAGTTATCGTCCTCTGTAAGCAAAGTTCTGCTGAAGTCAACGTACTCACCTCATCATAAACAAAAGTGAGATGCTTTGCGTATAGATATCGTAGTTATTATGCTTATTGCCGTGATGAAGAAAGTACTATAATGTAACATATTGTTGTGCTACGAAAAAGGCTGTCTCATTGTAGCTATACCACAAAAGTTACTCCTAAAACATGTTTTACTTTTCAGAAGAATTCAGAAAACCTGTGCAGATATAAAACAGATACACTGCAAAAACAACATTGTAAATTGTCACTCATTAGGAGCGTTGTGATAAAATCATGTAGCTGTCACATAAACTAACCACTGTGTCATCTGGTATCTCACAGAAAGTACTTTAAATCCAGAATGTATTTTCAAGTAAACCAAAATGTTGCATTAAAATCTCTTTAGCAGTACTGGTGAGCCTTATAGTCGTTACGTAATCGTGCAACTAACAAGCAAGAATGTACACACACAATAACACTGTGTCATCTGTTCACAATAACAATGCATTCTTAATTTCTGTTTAAATAAGTTCTCTTGGTTCTTGACTGGATATTTAACTTCAAACATTGTTGCATATTAACAGATTCTAAGTCTGACAAAGCATACTAGTAATGTAAAGTGAAAAGTTATATGGCAAAGACAAAGTTAAAAAGCAGATTATCTTTCAATAAACGGTTTTACACGTAAAATGTGGTGTAAACCTTTACTCTTCCTAGTACGCAGAGTTTCAACTTCAACGCAATTATCATACAGTATACGTCGGTAAAGAATACTGGAATTTTTCTCAATGTCAGCATCTATGTCATTTTTCTCTGAGCCAGCCGGCGCACGTGGCTGCCTGCGGTGCGGGTCATTGTCTGCTATCTCTTTGTTGGCGTGCGTCGTTATTGGGATTAGGAGACCTAACTTCAACAAATTCACATTGACGAGTAGGCCCTGCCCTGTTTAAAGCTCGCCAGTTCTGATGCAATTCAGGTCTGTCGTTACGATTATATCATCTGTCGTCATGTCGGTAGATTCCATAGTTTCTTTCTTGCCGGTCACGTGGTGGGGAATTTCTTCCCGAATCGTAACTGCGTGCTGAACTGTTGCGTCTGAAGTTATTCTGTCTCCCTTGATAATAATTGTTTTTGTTCCCATATAGTCTGTTTCTATGGCAATCTCTGTCATATTCATTACTACGGAAATGCGATCTTTCTCTGTAACTTTTATTATTCTGCCAACGGTTGTCATATGGGTGGTGTCTGTTTTGGTCACGATTTACATTGTAAGAATAGCCTTGTCGTGTATTATTTCTCTCATCGCGGAATTGTGACGGATGTGAGCTGTAATTGTTGTGCTCCTGTTTTCGCGTTCCGCGATTGTCGGTGTCAGTTTCCAGTTCTTGTAACAGTCCCTGAAAAGCTTCAATGTCGTCTTTGCAACGTCCTGCCCAAATAATATGTCGTAAATGTTCAGGTAGTTTGGTTAAGCAAATGCGGATGAGTTCTGAGGGGCTGTATGGGTTTGACAGGTACTGATTCTTGTGCAACATGTCTTCAAAATATTTCACAAGACTGGAAAATTCAGATTGTTCGAAATGTTTCATCATTATGATGCCATGTTTTACTCGGTCTTGTGTGGCTTGAGACCAATATGCTGAGAGGAAGGCATGGTAAAATTCTCCTTCACTGTGGCAATCGTGAATGACCGATCGCATTCTTTCAGCTGGTTCATTCTCTAAATAGCCACACATAAATTCTAACCTGAGCTCCAATGACCAGTTGGGGGGAAAACAATGAGAGAATTGATGAAGCCATGCTTGTTGATGAATGTCATAGTCAGAATTCTTAAATGTTTTGAATTTATGTGTAGTAATGAACAGCTTATAGTCAAAATCATGGTGTCGGTGAATCGCACATCGCTCATTGTTACTTCGTTTCGGCGGTTCCATCTCAAAATCCAATACGCCTTGCCAATTTCTTTCATAATTTCCAAAGTGTCCTGTGTTATTATTTTGTGGCTTTTCCGTATTTCTATGTCCCTCTTCCCATATTGGAGTGTCCTCTGAAATACATAATTCTTGTATTACCTGTGTCAGCTGATCTTGTACTTCCTGGATTTCTCTTTGGTGTTGCGTATTAATTTGATTCTGATTTTGTTTGAATTTCCTAATTTGATCGCACACTTCTGTGTCATTAAAGACTGCCGGTTTTGTGTCATTCAGATCATCATCTACCTTTGTAGATAAGTTAGTGAACTGATCTGAAAGTTCGGCTACTTTATCCGTCAGTGAAATTATTTCCTCTGTGTGTTTTCTGAACCAAGTTTCAGAGTGTCCATTTGTGTTGAAATCGTATCTACTGTGTTTTTTAAGTTTTCCTGAGTTTTTGCAAGCTGCATAACCGAATCGGTAGATGCAGCTGAGTCAATTTTAACTTGCAAGATGTGTTTTTCATGAACAATAGTTTGCAGTTCCTTTATGGCTGCTTCGTGATTCTGTAATGCATTTTCATGACGCGAAAAAATAGGTTGCAAATGCTCACAAATTTGTGTTTTTACGTCGTTACAGACTTTTTGACATTTCGATTCGATTTTATGTAACTCAGTAGTTAAATCTTCACGTGTTTGTTCAAGCGTGGTGTGAAGATTTTGTTCCATTGCGTCTAACTTTTGAAGATTTTGTCCCATTTGTTTCTGAATTTGTTCAAGCGTTGTGTCTAACTTCTGAAGATTTTGTTCCATTGTGTCTAACTTTCGTAGTCTTTGTCCCATTTGTGGCATTAACTGTAATAACAATGCACTGGTGTCTGAAACATGTTCTTCAGTGCGTTTCGGCAGTGAATTTGCACCGGCAACATTCACATTTTGACAAGCGGAAAATGTGTCTTGACTCATTTGAGAAAACGGTGAGAACCCAAAACCTGAGTCTACAGTATTTGCAATATTGTGTCCTGTCATTTCGGAATCCTGAGGCGAGCTGTTGCCAACCGATCGATCGATAATGCTTCCCTGTTCACTAATTGTTTCACTGTCTACACCATTATTTGCCGCCCGCTCCATTTCCCTATGCACAATTACCAAATTACTACTTTGAATGTCTGTTAATTCATTACACAGTGGTGCTGATAAGCTACGCTCGTCGTCACTATTATTTCTCAGTTTACTTTGGAGCCTAGTGATACGTTTTTCACACGCCATTATAGTCACAATATTTCACACGATAACACAGAAAAGCACAATTTGAAGAGCAAAAATGAGAGAACACATTAACATAGCACTGAAAAAAATATCTAGTTAATTGCAAACGCAGCTGCGAAATACTTGGTGCAAATTTACATGCATGCCACAACTGTTTTACTGTACAACAATGAAAGACTGCAACTACAAAGGAGATTCTCTCTACAATTACGCGCTAGCAATAAACTAAAGCTACACTAATTACACAAACTACAAGAAAAAATCAGAAGATTCCAGTGAGGTAGCCTCGGCTAAGGGTCGACATATGAAACGTCCCCTTTTGAAAAATTATACATGACTGTGTTTAAACTGACACACAATATTTTTAGCGCAACGCAATCTGACTACACAAACTACAAGAAAAGATCAGAAGATTCCAGTGAGGTAGCCTCGGCTAAGGGTCGACATATGAAACGTCCCCTTTTGAAAAATTATACATGACTGAGTTTAAACTGACACACAATATTTTTAGCGCAACGCAATCTGACTTTCAAAAATCTCTACAAAAGAATGGCCCTGACTAACATTAACCTACACGTTTCACAAATCGCTTACCTCACAAAAATCTTGGTTACTCGAACTACTGCAATACAGCGACCGCCACTACTGCCAGCTAAATAAAAGATTCAAACTACAGAAGGCACTAACTACTGATAGGGATAGTTAGCAAATGAAAGATTTTAATAGAGAACAAACAATGTATTTACCTTAATAGTCATAATATATATAGCAGTTCATGACATCCAGTCTTACAAATTTCAAAACTCCGCCATTTCTCTCCCCACATCCACCACTGCTGGCGGCTCACCTCCAACTGCCGAACGCTATGCGCTGTTAACATCCAGCTGGCCAACACTACAATGGCAGACAACAATGCATACTTGCCACAGACTGCACACAGCACAGCCAGTGATTTTCATACAGAGCGCTACGTGGCGTTACCAATAAGAAAACCTAAACAGCCTACTTACAATCTGCATCCTCTACACCTCCTGGCGACTTGATCCCCCTCATCCCCTAGTTGCTCCTCCAACCCCCGCCCTCTGCCGCACCTTCACTGTTGTGTCCCACCTACCCTCCACATCCACAACCTTCATCTCCTTTCCCAAGGTGGCTTTCATCGACTCCCCCTCCCAGATGATGCCCTCTCTACCTCCATTTATCCTATCAACTCTGATCCTCACCTCCCCCTCCCTCCCTCTGTCCTTTTCCTGGGCTCCCACCCTCTCCTACCATCCTGCTTCTTCCCCACCTACCCTTTCTCTGACTCACTTCTCTCCCCTGAGTCCTTTTGGTCTCCCCTCCACTGCCTTTCCCATTCTCACATCAACCTTACCCCCCTTTTTTCTACATCCTCTGCTTCCATCGGCTCCCCCACTTCAGTCTGGAATCGCGCTACTTCTACGGTTGCAGGCTCAAATCCTGTCTCGGGCGTGGATGTGTGTGATGTCCTTAGGTTAGCTAGGTTTAAGTAGTTCTAAGTCTAGGGGACTGATGACCTCCCATAGTGCTTAGAGCCATTTGAAGCGCACCTATCATGAGAGAGATCCGAGACACAGCATGCAACATGCCACCAATGCGCCCTCGACCGCATTTATTTAATCCTCCACCGCCGATCAGAAGTTCTCAACCGCTAACTCACTTGTCTCTCAGTTGCTCAGTCATTGATGCACTAACTCACACTCTAATTTGGTGTCTGCTATTCATTCGCAGAGCGGGTTTAGGCTTTGACAATACATAGAGGGAGTGGTGTGCAACCTTTATATGGTTCCACTCTGCATTGTTGCCAATTTATTCAAGATGGCGGCGATAGAAGCGGAAACGTCGCAATGACATTATAGTGTGAAGTACATATTTCAGTGGGAAAATAGTTCAATTGGGCTACCTCCACTAACCCAAACCCCTCCCCTCCCCCCTCCCCTCCCACTCCTCCCCACCCCTTACCCCAAGGGAATGGTGGGAAGTTCAAAGCTTGACAGGAAAAAAGGTCACTTGGTCTACCTCCACTAACCTAAGTCATCTGACCGCCACCTCTTACTTGTAATTGGTGGGAAAAGGACTCAACCTGTGTCCAGTTGCTGGGGAGAGGAAAGAGACTATTTTATTTATTTTCAGTGTTTATTCAAACAATTTGAGTTTTCATAGGCAGTAGCTCCATCCAGTGTGTTCACCATGAGGTCTGGAGTCCAACTAAACTAGTACACAGTACTGCCACCGGAGGGCACTGTCGTCACATGGTGGTCTGGGGTGAGGGGGGGCAAATCGCAGGAAAGGGGTTCAGCCTGTGCTGGGCTGCTGGGGAGAGGAAAGAGCGTACTTTCTTCATTCTGGAACCATTTATTGAGGGATGGATTTCACATAGATTGTTTATTACAATGATACAAAACACTCGCTCTGATGTGCTTGGGGGCACAATACACAGCCTACAGACGTGCGAACTACTCGTAAATCACCCAAATAATGCACCTAAAACGCTCTGCAGACATGCTCACTGACTGTAAACTGTCGAAATAATGCAGTACACCGATGTGCAGATACGCAAACAACTCGCAAATTACCAAAATAATGCAGTACACTGATGTACAGACACGCAAACAAATCGTAAATTGCCGAAATAACGCTTGTAAAACGCTATGTAAACATGCATACTAATTATAAACTGTTGAAACACTGCATTGCACAGCCCACAGGCTTGTTCACAAAGTAATGCAACAGACAAGTTGACTATGCATAAAATTGGCAAAATAGTATTGTATAAGGCTCTGCCAACATAATCACAACGCTTAAACAGCCGAAAATAATGCAGTGCACAAACACTCAGTGCAAGTAAAAACCGCTTTCGAGCTATCGTTAAGAAATTTGACCGTGACGTAAATTGTTCCCTAAAGATGTACCAAGTCCTTCACGCGCCAACTCCAGATGCAAGCCACTGCTGGAGAGACGAATGCACAGGCAAGAGTCATTCCTCTCAGCCCACTGCCACTTACAGCAAGCAGGTGAAAGCCATGTCTATTTTTGGGTGTACAGCTAGAATTCTTCGAGTCTTACGCTGACCTCACATGTCTGTGTAAATAAGAGCCAAGTCTCCCTCTGGACGTGCATGTGTTCACCTAACCACCGTGCCTGAGATATAGCTGCGAGTCCAGCGCCAAGAGAGGTTTGCATCGCAGCTCACCCTCACAGACGCTGCTAAACAGTTCTCAATGTTGTACTGAGATAATATGACTATGTAAATAAGAGCTGAGTCTACCTGTCAGAAATAGTAAAGTGCTGCAGAAATAGTTTACGGTTGCTTTCGTAGGAGCTACCGCGATGTCTCAGCTTGTCTGCATGGAAACTCTGGTCCTAACGGTACCTGTTCACAAAAATAGCACTGAATAACACCGAATTCTTCCTGATGATCCTAAAAGGACAACCAGTCTGTCACTGAATTTACCCATCAAACTGCTGCTGGTGGTGGTGTGGGAGTACCATCCGCCATTGTTTTCTGCAGATGAGACTTTCAGCAGGAAAACTATTTTGTATAGATCGCCATGTTGCACAGACATTTAAAACTCGCAAAAGTGGTCTACAGATGATCAAATACATCCCACGTACTCACCGTGCTGCAGTTCTGTCCCGACAGAGGAAATTGTGGACGTAAATGTGGCCCATGACTGCATCCACAGAAGCACATGTCAGCCAGGGAGAGGCAAGCTGGCCATGGACGAACCCTCACCCCAAAAGGATCTGAGTGGCAGGAGTTTGAACATTGTCAATACTACCAGTGCAAACACTCGTTGTATTGAAACTTCTCAAATTTCCACAGAGTATACAGAGTATACACGCAATACACACGGATATCTCTGACGGAAAGCACGCTATGGTAGTCTGTGCAGCTGCGATGGCCACTGTGTCCGCATGGCGCAGCTGCCTAATAAACAGAAGACCCTCCGTCGAATATCGGTTCGGCACAAATTTTCAACTTTTCCCATTGATTTAACGCTCGCTAACAATAACGTCTGTAATTCCCTTGTTTTTTGAAAAGAATTGTGACAACATAAAGCATGACATATAACAGAACCTTGTCAATGTCGTAAGTCACACGTTTTATAGTATAAGTGTGCGCTCACCATCATCAGTATTTCCCTTAGCGCTGTGGCTGTAAACGTAGGTCTGCAGAAACGGCATGCATGTAAATGGAAGGAATGCTGTTTCTTTCATTTGTTTCCACTTCCTGCCGAAGAAGTCTTTCTTTCCTTTTGTGACTGCCTTTTCCTTTTTGTTTTGTTAAATCATCCTCCTTCGGTTGGTCGGCTCTACCTGTAGACTAACGAACAGTGTCCCATTTGTTGTTGGCTTTACGTACGATCAGCCTCTGAATGGGAGCCCATGTCCACGCTGGAATGTTCTCTGCGCCTGCAAGGACGCATGGATATCCACGTGAAATAGCCTTCAGGCGACCAGCAGGCAGCTGAGAAGAATGCGTGTTAAATATAGTTTGTAATTTTGTAAACCCCGTAGCAGTTTCCGACATTACGACTTTTCAGGCTTTTCATATTCAGAATGTTAGCTGAGAAACATTGGAAGCTGATATATCCAAACATACATTGATGGAAAAGAATCACAACACCAAAACTAATTAATGCAGAGTAGTGAAATTTCTGGAATACATTTTTAGGTAACATATTTAAGTGATTAGCTTTGTAAAAAATGGTTCAAATGGCTCTGAGCACTATGGGACTTAACTACTGTGGTCATCAGTCCCCTAGAACTTAGAACTACTTAAACCTAACTAACCTAAGGCCATCACACACATCCATGCCCGAGGCAGGATTCGAACCTGCGACCGTAGCAGTCGCGCGGTTCCGGACTGCGCGCCTAGAACCGCTAGACCACCGCGGCCGGCTAGCTTTGTAAGATCACAGGTTAATGTAAGTGCGATATAACCCATTGCAACTGTGAACAGCTAATATAACCGGCAGAATGTTAAATGCCAGCACGCAAACTTGCACGCATTGTGTAGTGCAGCTGCCGGATATCAGTTTGTGGGATGGTTCCATGACGCACTGGGTTGGTTAATTCAGGAATGGTTAAAGCTGTTTGTGGATGACGCCCAAGGTGTCGTCCAATGACGTCCTGTATGTGCTAGATTGGAGACATACCCGGTGGTCGAGCAGACCAAAGCGACACGTCAACACTGTGTAGAGTGTGTTAGATTACAAAAGTGGTGTGTGGGGAGTATCATCGTGTTGGAAAATATCCCTGGAATGCTGTCCATGAATGGCGGCACGACAGGTCGAATCACTAGACTGAATATGGAGTCAAGATACGAGGGATAGCTACGAGAGTTGTTCTGCTGTGATACCAAGTCGCACTCCAAACCACAACACCCAATGTAGGTCCAGTGTGTCTAACACGCAGAAACGCTCTCAACTGGTCTCCTCCTAACCAGCACATGACCACCACTGGCATTGAGTACCGTTTGGCACCACTGAAGTCGCAAATGGCGATGGTTTGGGTTAAGTGGAAGCCATGCTGCAGGGGGTCTGGGTCGGAGCTGTCCTTGAAGTAACAGTTCGTTGCGTCACTTTGGCTCCAACTGCTGCTCAGATTGCTGCAGCAGATACAGTATGATGCGCCAGACAAATACGCCGAACACGATGGCCTTCTCTCTCGGTAGTGCCATGTGGTCATCAGCAGAGCGGTCTTCTTGTGACTGTACATTTCCGTGACCATCGCTGCCAGAAATCATGTACAGTTGCTACATTCCCACCAAGGCTTCC
This sequence comes from Schistocerca americana, assembly GCF_021461395.2. Classification (NCBI taxonomy): domain Eukaryota; kingdom Metazoa; phylum Arthropoda; class Insecta; order Orthoptera; family Acrididae; genus Schistocerca; species Schistocerca americana. The sequence goes on along the minus strand of NC_060119.1, from coordinate 394,715,250 downwards.
TGCAATATCGCAGATGGAACATCCAGCTTCTGTAGCCCTATTACACACTCTCGTTCAAACTCAGTGAAGTGATGATAACGGCGCCTTTGCCGCCTTGAAGGCGTTCTTGACTAACACCAACTCACCACGTCCAGTCTCACGAGCGGTGCAGCGTGTATTTAAAGCAAACCTGATTTGTATCTGTATAATGGCGCTACAAACGATACTCCTACGCGACTGGCACGAACTCTGGACAGACATCATGTTTCAGATGCAGAAACACGATAAACAACTTTCGTTCATGCCGCACAACTCCTTCTTGACGCTGCGATTTTTTTTTTCCCGACAGTGTATAAACATTTTTGGTAAAGTGTTCTTCTGGGGCCTTCCCCTTTTATGATATTTCATTCTGAATACTGCGGCTGTAGGTAACCCTTCGCGTATTTTATGCCTGCTAACTTCAGGATATCAAAAGATGTATTCCAGTCCCCCAGCGAACATAGATTTGTCTTCTTCTCGTAACTACAGATTGAAAGGAGCAATCTGCATTTTCTTTGAAGAAACTTTTAATAGCCAGCTCCACATTCGGTAGTATATTTTCCTGATGACCATTTTAAACATTTAGGGCTGTCATCTTCTGATCTTAAGAAAACTTCTTTTTACACGTCCAGCGTGTGTGATACAGTCGTAATGTAACAGGACGTTCAACAACAACTTTTTGAACATCAGAAGATGGCAGTCTTAACTGTTGAAACCGGTCATCAGGGATAAATGGTACTGAATGTGATTTTAACTATTAAGAGTTTCTTCGTTGAGTCTGTCTTCTCAGACAAGTAGTACGATCGTATTTCCATGAGTGTTTCTACATGTTTTTCGGAGCTCAAACTGATCTTCAGAGAACTCGGCTTCTGTCGCACCTCCCATTTTTCTGAAAGTAAATGCCGGCCGGAGTGGCCGAGCGGTTCTAGGCGCTACGGTCGCAGATTCGAATCCTGCCTCGGGCATGGATGTGTGTGATGTCCATAGGTTAGTTAGGTTTAAGTAGTTCTAAGTTCTAGGGAGCTGATGACCTCAGAAGTTAAGTCCCATAGCGCTCAGAGCCATTTGAACCATTTTCTGAAAGCAAATATTCTTCAACTACGATTTAGTGAACTGTTGTCTGTGTGGTTTTCCACACCAGTAAGCCCATCCTTTCTTTGGTAGGGAAATCATAATATTCTTGTTGAAGACTCATTGTACTGGAGCAAGCAATAAAGGAAGAAAAATATGGAACGCTCAGAGATGGCAAATGATTTCAAAAATTAGATGGCTGTTACGGATAGTGTCTCAAAAATAGCTATAAATGAATATCAACAAAATAAAAAATGGTAATGTAACGTATCAAAATTAAATCAGAAGTTACTGAGATAATTAGATTTCGAAATGAGCCTCTAAAAGTAGAAAATGTTTTTTGGCCAGAAAAGTAACTGACGATGGACAAAGCACGGAGAACATAAAATGTAGTCTGGCAGTAGGAAGAAGTTAAACAAACAAACACGGACCGAACAGACTTTAAGGGTGCAACGGGACCGACCGGCCGCCATGTCGTCCTCACACTTAGGCGCTCACCGGATGTGGAGGGGCATGTCATCAGCACACCACTCTCCCGGCCGTTGTTAGTTTTCGTGACCAGTGCCACTACATCTCAACCATGTGGCTCCTCAATTGGCCCCACAAGTGCCGTGTGCTCCTCATTTGCCAACAGCACGCGGCAACGCCAGACGATGACCCATCCAAGTGTTAGCCAAGCCCGACAGCACTTCGGTGATCTGATGGGAACCGGTAGTACCACTGCAGCAACGCCGTTGGCAATAGGAGGGAATGCGTTCCTGAAAAAGAGGAAAATTTTTAACATCGGATATAGATTTATCCACTTTGCGCGTTGGCCATTTCCCATAGCATCATGTCACAAATTTAAGTATAGAAGTGGAACACAGACAAGAGACTAAAATATGTTTAAATGTGGTGTTCCAGAAAACGCTGAAGACTTGACGGGTAGATGGGATGACTAATGAAGAAGTGCTGAAACGAACTGGGAAAAGGGAATTTTGTTGCGTAAAGTAAATAATTGACGGGATCAGTTCACATGATATCCTGAGCCACGAAGGAAAAGTCAGTACAGTAACGGAAGGAGTCAAGTCCCTGTATGGGTTCCGCGGAAGGGGGAGGGTAATTTGAGACGAAGTCCTTCTTTGCTCAAGATAGGCTGGCGAATAGAGCTGCATCATAGCAGTCTTTAGACTGCGGGCCACAAAAAGAAATGTTCAAATGTGTGTGAATTCCTAAGGGACCAAACTGCTGAGGTCATCGGTCCCTAGACTTATACACTACTTGAACTAACTTGTGCAAAGAACAACATACACACCCATGCCCGAGGGAGGAGCCGAGCCTCCGGCGGGAGGCGCCACGCAATCCGTGACATGACGCCCTAGACCGCGCTGCCTCTCCGCGCGGCTCGCAATAACAGCAGCAGCGACAAAAGACGTACAAAAGTTGGTTCAAATGGTTCAAATGGCTCTGAGCACTATGGGACTTAACTGCTGTGGTCATCAGTCCCCTAGAACTTAGAACTACTTAAACCTAACTAACCTAAGGACATCACACACATCCATGCCCGAGGCAGGATACGAACCTGCGACCGGAGCAGTTGCGCGGTTCCGGGCTGAGCGCCTAGAACCGCTAGACCACCGCGGCCGGCACAAAAGTTGGAGAACTTCTGTTAGATCACTAGGTTTCGCTTAGATCAGATGATGTGCGACAAGACGTTGCCAACATCTAATGTGAAAACATTGATCACTAAAACCTAACTCACTTCTTATACGCCGGCCGGTGTGGCCGAGCGGTTCTAGGCACTACAGTCTGGAACCGCGCGACCGCTACGGTCGCAGGTTCGAATCCTGCCTCGGGCATGGATGTGTGTGACGTCCTTAGGTTTAAGTAGTTCTAAGTTCTAGGGGACTGATGATCTCAGAAGTTAAGTCCCATAGTGCTCAGAGCCAGCCAGACTTCCTATACAAGGGATGTACCAAGTGCCATGGACTGAGGCACACAGGTGGATCAGGGTTTTCTAGATTCACAAAAATTCAATTGGACAGTCTGACAGGGAAAGAACAAATGAACTGATTAGACGTGAAGATATTAAGCTGCTTCATAGCACTTTTGTTTTGCGTGTTGCTATACCGGTTGCTTTTGGATGTATTTATCGACTGACAATTTTTATTTACAGTTCATTGCTGATACCTGAGTTTATGTATTGGCTTTTATCATTTGGAGATAGTGACTGTAGCTGTGGACGCTAGAAAATAGAGCGTCAATAGGAAAAATCGGAACATTTCCGACATGTTCTTGTGACTGAGTTCACTAGAGGGATGACAATAGTAGAGGCAGACAGAAACATTTGCAGTCCATGTAGCTAAAAAGTCGTTGGACAGAGCACTGCAAGAAATCGGTTTTCTCGTTTCAAGGACGACCATTTTGACGCTAGTGAATCTCCACGTTCGGGATGAAGAGGAAACATGATGAACTGTGTATCTTCCCCAGCGATGGCAGACCGTTGTAAACATTGAAGGAGAATGTGTTATTGATGACTCAAGTTCCTGTTATCTGTGGTGTTTATCAAAATCATGATAAAACAGTAAGAGCTTATTTAATAACCTAATATTTCGTCTGTGAGTGTATGCTTGCTTTCACTGGTCCGCCACATAAACAGCCTGGTAGCGAGGATACGCTCCATTTGATCCACCATGTGATGAGCCACGGCTCTAAAGAATGACAGGTGCGAGAAAATAGAAATTTGATGTAAGTACGTACTGAAAATTAGTATCAAAAGCAAGCAATTAGGGTGGGGAGAATGGTGATTGACTTGCTCTTCAAAGTGCTTACCTAGCAGTAAATGCTTTCTGCCAAAAATCAGCTCTCACTCTGGCAGGTGTGACAACGTAGTAACTGACAGTGACGTTGGATCTCGATTCTGCCAACAAGATTAACATCATTTCTGTTTCAGCGCTAGTTGTCAGATTTGATTGTGCAGACATACAAAGGGAGATATGTGTTGTTTATCGTAAGACGCTAGGCAAGCCTAGAGTACCAAGTAATAGAGAAAGGATGTCTTTCCCGTTTATTCGTTTGTGCAGACATACAAAGGGAGATATGTGTCGTTTATCGTAAGTCGCTAGGCAAGCCTAGAGTACCAAGTAATAGAGAAAGGATGTCTTTCCCGTTTATTTATTTGTGCAGACATACAAAGGGAGATATGTGTTGTTTATCGTAACTCGCTAGGCAAGCCTAGAGTACCAAGTAATATAAAAAGGATGTCTTCCCCGTTTTTGGGATGAGTCTTCAGATGGTTGAACATAATTACAAGTCTGCATCGTAGACGTCTATCTCTTGTGAAATTGTGGAACATATGTTATACTTACTCTTTATGACCATTTTTGAGAACGAAAATGCCATCTAAAAATCAGGATAGATTCAGCAAACAGGGATCTTGCGATGCAAAGCTCACTTTGTTCGTCCATGAGATGTAGAGCGCCATAAGCAGTGGGATCCAGACTGCTGTGTTCCTTGATTTTCGAAAGACATTCCACACAATTTCGCATTGTTGTTTGGAAACAAAATACGGTGATTTATGTTTTGTTCTTAACTGGAGAAACTTCGGGAGTACACCAAGAGTGGGTACTGAGCCGTTACTGTTTATAATATATATATAAATGATGTAGTACTGCACGTCACCCTCTGGAACCCTTCGCAGGCAAGATAGTAAATAACTTAAGAATCCCGGTAAATTTCGTCAACGGATGGTTTGCTAAAAGCATCAGCATCACGGATGGGGCGTAATTACTAGGAAGTTTATAGTTAAAACAGGGAAAGGGCACGATAACGTTATGAAGAACTTCCTGACGTCAGTTAGGCCCTACTTAAGTTTGGAAGTGGACCAATCAGTAACTTCACACGCATTGTAACTGGGAAATCACCCATCTAAAGTAAGTTAATTGTGTTTTGTAACGTTGGATATTTTATCACGGACTAAAATATGTACCTCCGTCCTGATTTACACCAATAAATCATGAGGCACCTCTGCTTCTGCAATTAATAACCTGAGGAATTAGTCAAAGATACAGTCCCTTAGTTCCGTGGTTAATGCCTTAAAATTAAATACCGAGAAATGTTGCATTGTACTTGGCAGCTCCTATTGCGAAAGCAAGACATCTTTTCCCGCTACATTGCACTTACATAGACGGCATTATTCAAATTATTTTCACTGTATAAGGCGTGACTGAGACCAAGCAAATGCAGTGTGACTGTGCTGGCACGAATGCAAAATTGAGTGTGTTTGCTTCTTTGCTGTTATGTTTCATGAGCTGTGATATAGCTGCACTGCGAGTAAATCGGCGTTGTGAACCTTAGTTGCAAAAACTTTTACTCAGCTACGTATTATGAAAAGGGTTATACAATATTTGTTTGATTTGTTGCTGTCGTCTCACGTACAGTACTTTGGAGGGGATCAGTTTACATGATTTTTATATGGTGTTGTGTGATTAGCTATTAATGAGACTCAGGCTCACAACGAACCCAAATAATAACTCAACTGCGTTCAATAATTGATCTTTCGGTTGAGAAATAGAATGAAGTGCCTGTCGTTACACTGTAATAACAGTAATTTTCGACACACAAGTAACGGTAATAGCCCACGATATTTAATTTTACGACAGATTAGCGCTGTTTTAACTCGGGTATCCTGTTCTTACGCTAACCGTATGTTTTGGCATAAATATCAAACTTGGTTCGTGTACTAAACACGCAAACTAAGTTGACACTTGGTGCAACCACTGATGGGAGCGATCGTAATGGCATTTCTCGTCGCTCCCATCAGCCACGGTAGCCAGCTTAGTTATAAATGCGAAAGTTACTTTGTCTCTCATGTTTTCACTACCAAACTGATGAACCTACGAGTAGTTTGAGGATTTTTGGTATGGAGATAGCCAGCCAGAACCCTGAAGAAGAACATGTGGTGTTTTATATAGTAAAAAAAGAAGAAGAAGAAAAGGAAAGACCCTTAATATGGAGGTAGGCGACGATTGGGAGAGGTCGGCGACTCCTGGTGTTTATATACAAGTATTATTGGGTGCCAGTACGAATCCAATAATAACTCAACCATGCGTTTTGCGAAGCTTTTAAAAGATTTGCTTAACTACCTGGACTAGCTAGACGGTTTTTACGGCGAAGTATTGTGGAGATACAATAATTAAATCCTCTAGTAAGCCCGATAATTATATTTGAAACTATTAGAGTATAGCTCGCAAACTAAAGTCTTGATTTAGTGCTTATTCTAACAGAGATCGCCGGGCGGAGTGGCCGAGCGGTTCTAGACGCTATAGTCTGGAACCGAGCGACCACTACTGTCGCAGGTTCGAATCCTGCCTCGGGCATGGATCTGTGTGATGTCCTTAGGTTAGTTAGGTTTAATTAGTTCTAAGTTCTAGGCGACTGATGACGTCAGAAGTTAAGTCGCATAGTGCTCAGAGCCATTTGAACCATCTATCAGAGATCGAGTAGCCAAAGCTACTCGAACGCAATAAACCTCGGGGCAGTCTCAGATGCGCTGGAACTTAGATGCAGAACATCACTCACTTTTAAGAGCTACAGACACATTAGAACAGTGGAAGGCACGCCGCATTTTAGCCGCCGAGCGGTATGAACTTCTTACAGCTTCTGAGACCGTTGAAGACTCATAACAAGGCGTACAACAACAGACAGACGTCGTAGCTTTCAGTGTATGACGACTTGAAAGGCTTTTAATGGCGGTGCGTTTAATTATGGTGCATTAATTCATTATTTTAATCACCGATTAGTCATCTTAGTGGAAACGGAACATTATTTATTTATTTCGCGTATGGCAATCCACATCATTTTATGCTTGTTACAAATGTTTAAACAAAGATATACATAAAAAACACAATAAAATATGCTATATAAGAAGTATAAAACCTAAAGATAACGGGCAATTCAATCAAACACAAACGCCAAGATTATATATGGTAAATACAATTAAATATAAACATCAAGACTATGTATAAAGTCTTTTTCGGCGTCCGTTGCCATCAGAAAATCACTGAACTTGGCGCTGTCTGCTCTTCTGTCGCACTCTCGGACGATGTGGCGGATGGTCTGTCTGTTTTCTCCGCAGTTACAACTGGGAGTTGGTGTTTTTCCCTATTTCTAAAGAGTATCTGCACATCTTCCGTGATTTTTACCTATTCTGTTAAAGAATTACCATATTTTACGCGGTAGTTCATATCCGCGCGGTCTCTCAGTGATGCAGGGGAGGCCTTGACAATGCTCAGGGCACACCTCTCGCCACTGTTCCCTCCAGGTCTTTATTACATTAAAGTTTATACTTTGCCATTCCTTAGCTGCTATCATTGTTGTATGCGTAGACTGAAGTCTGTTTCTTTCCACGTCAGGCACGTCGCAGTGTGTAGGGAGCTGCGCGTTGTCGATTATCTTCCTATATTCCCGGAGAACAGCATTCTTCAGACGTAGGTTCAAATGGTGCAAATGGCTCTGAGCACTATGGGACTTAACATCTATGGTCATCAGTCCCCTAGAACTTAGAACTACTTAAACCTAACTAACCTAAGGACAGCACACAGCACCCAGCCATCACGAGGCAGAGAAAATCCCTGACCCCGCCGGGAATCGAACCCGGGAACCCGCGCGTGGGAAGCGAGAACGCTACCGCACGACCACGAGATGCGGGCTCAGACGTAGGTCCGCAGGTGGTGTGTGGTTCAGAATTGGCAGCCAATGTGTTGGTGTTGATCTCATGGTTCCGCTGACAATTCGCATCGTGCTATTCAGCTGCATGTCGATTATTTTGTGTGTGTGTGTGTGTGTGTGTGTGTGTGTGTGTGTGTGCGTGTGAACACTGTTCATCCAGACCAGAGCGCAGTACTCCGCGGCCGAGTAGACCAGCCCGAGTGCTGACGTATATAGCGTGTCAACCGAGGAGCCCCAAGTAGTGCTCCACAGCTTCTGGAGAATATTATTCCACGTCTTTAGTTTGGCTAGAGTATTTTCAAGATGTCGTTTATAAGTGAGCGCTCTGTCCAAAGCGACTCCAAGGTACTTGCATGATCATTAGATCGGAGCCGATTTCACTCGAGACGAACGTCAAGTTGTTTGCATGCTAATTTATTATTGAGAAGCAAACATGTAGTTTCTGTTTTTGTAGGATTTCGCTGTAATCTCCATTTACGAAAGTATGTATTTAATGGCAAGGTTGTTTCCATGACCTCACAGTTCTTGTGTTGTGTTGCCAAGACCCAATCGTCTGCGTACCCAAACTTCCTGGAAGATGTGGGTGGCATATCGGCAATATACAGACTGAACAGTAGTGGAGCCAACACGGAGCCCTGTGGTAGGCCGTTGTTCACGATTCTTTTGATGCTTATCTGTTCTCCTGTTACTACTTGGAGTGTTCTGGCAGCAAGCATGGCATCTATAAGTCTGGTAGTTCTCAGGTAAGGGATTGTTTGCATGAATTACAATAGGCCATGTCTCCAGACAATGTCGTAGGCAGCAGACAGATCTATGTAAACAGCTGATGTTTTTAATTTCCTTTGGTACCCAGCTTCTATGTATGTAGTTAGTGACATAACCTGGTCGGTACAGCTGCGCGCAGGACGGAACCCGGCTTGCTTCAAGGGAACTGACTCCAGAATCTTGGTGGTAATGCGGTTATAGAGAAGTCTTTCCAGGAGTTTATAGACTGGGTGGTACCTCTTTGGTTCGTTACTCGCCTGGGAAATAGAAGAAAAATGTAGTCATTGTAATACTTTGAAATTGAAGGAAGAAAGAGTTGGGATGAGTTGCTCTGGCGTCAAAATGTTACTTCTATTACTAATTGAGCTAGAGGGATCCCAATAAATTCTACTTTTGTACGAATACAATGAATCGAGCCGCTTTTTAAATATAAGTAGAAAATATAACGCATGCGTTTACATTCTTCATAAGGAAAAATAATAGAAACACGTTCATTATATACCTATATACTGGCACTACGTACATTTATACCTACACATCCATACCACAGAATCCACAGGTATTTATAAATTGCTAGCTTACTAACAATCACTCATCATAGTACAACTATTGATATGCAAGCGCTGTCGCGGGTAGCAGCTATCAGTTTACAACAATGTTTGGGAACTGACCTCTTACACACCCTCGCAGTATAAGAACCGAGGATTTCGCTGCCTAAGACCATTTCAACATAATTTCCTTGGGCTGTTTACATGTGGTGTCCCAAACTGACCAGCAGTCTATGTAGAATCCCGTTTGCTTCACTGAGCATCCATCGATATAACTTTCTATTAGGCACTGAGATTTCAGCTAAATAAATCCATATTGGGAAGTGGACACTTGAATGCACACTAGTACATAAGCATTTCTTATTGAAGAAGTCCAAACACACGTCGTCAGAGGGTATTTTGAGTGTGACAATAAATTCCTCGCCCAACCCCCCCCCCCCCCCCCCCCCCTCCGGAATGTGTCTCACATGGAAGAACAATTGGCAATAAATTTCTCTCATTTTTCCGTTGTGGTAAGTGCTCGAAGAGTATGTGAATGGAGGTAACAAGTTGACAACGCATCCACCTTCGACAATGAGTAAATGCGCACTTGGTAACCGCGTTGTATCGCGTCAAGTGATGGTGTAGGCATATTCTCCACAGACATAATTCTGTTATTTTTTTTTTTTTTTAGTCATCAGTTTTCTGAATGGTTTGATGCTGACCGCTACGAATTCCCCTCCTGTACCAACCTCCTCATCTCAGAGTAGCACTTCCATCCTCAATTATTTGCTGGATGTATTCTAATCTCTGTCCTCCTCTACACTTTTTGCCCTCTACATCCCCCTCAGTATGATGGAACTCGTTCCCTGATGTCTTATCAGATGTCATGTCATTCAATCCCTTTTCTTTATCAGTGTTTTCTACAAATTCCTTTCCTTCCTGATTCTGTGTACAATTTCTTCATTTATAATCAGTCCACCCAATTTTCAGCAACCGATTGCAGCACCACATGTCAAATGCTTCGATTCTCTTCCGTTCCGATTTTCCCGCAGACCATGTTTCACTATTACACAATGCTGCGCTCCAAACGTACATTCTCAGAATTATTTTCCTCAAATTAGACCCATGTTCGACAGTACAGCCTCTGACAATAAAGTCGGGACGGTCGATGGGGCAACACTGGCGAATCACAACGCTGCACCTGCATAGCGGCCGGTGTTGACAACTTGCCCACATTCAGTTGAGCATCGTGTGTGTTCCGTGTTAGACCTGTTGGACGAAGTGCTTGTTTAGTGCGTTCGTTCTAAACTGTGAACAGGACAACGAAAGCGCAAAGGATCAATTTAAATTTTAGTTTTAAGCTTGGCTAGACCCCGAAAGAAATGCATGCAGTACTCGTACGTGTTTATGGCGATCAAGCACTGTCCATGAAGTGTGTATACGAATGGCTCGCCCGGTTCGAGAAGGCCGGGAAAGTGTTTCTGACAATACCAGTAGTGAACGGCAGGCGACCGCCATGTTTGACGAAAACATTGAGAAAGTGAGGACATCAATCACGAATGACTGTTGATTATCTGCGTGCATGATATCGGATGAACTGCAGATTAACCATGAATCGGTGCGACTAATCCTTACCGGGAGTTAGGGAAGAGGAAACCTTGAAGTCGTCTTGTGCCACATCACTTGACTGACGATCAGAAACAGGCATGTTCAGAGGCTTCACACGATTCTGTCGAAACAGTGGATGCGACCCCAAACTTCTTGAACAGTGTTGTCACTGATGATGAAACCTGGTGTCTCTGGTACGATCCTGAAATGAAACGGCGAAGCATGGAATGGAGTTCTCCGACTGCACCTCGTCGGAGAAAGGTCGGATCGGAAAAATCGCGCATCAGAACGATGCTCATCACCTTTTCCGATAGTCAAGGCATTACCCACAAGGAATTTCCACCTGAGGGAACGACGATGAATGCTGCATGGTACGTTGAAATTTTGAGCCGTTTCATGCAACGTCTACTCAGGTTAAGACCCCAAAAGCTCACCCATACACTGCCAATATCGTCAAACAGTTCCCAGCACAAAAGAGGGTTGTGCAACTTGAACGTCCACCTTACTCGCCTGATCTCGTTTCTCCAGACTTCTTCCTATTCCCTCAACTAGCTCTGGAAGGAAAGAGATTCGACGATATTCCTGACGTCCAACGAAACGTGACGCAACTTTTGAAGACCATCCCAAAGGAAGACATCGTGAAAAGTTTCCAGGACATGTATTGCAGAGCTCAGCGGTGCGTAGTTATGGGAGGTGACTGTTTCGAAGGTCAGCAAGGTAACTGTAGTTCAAAATTCATCTACGTTAATGTTACAGTACTATTTACCGAACTTTATTGCCAGACGTTGTAGTAGACTTCTCTTGGCCAGGATTGCACTTTTTGCCAGTGCTAGTCTGCGTTTGATGTCCTTTTTGCTACATCTGTCACTGGTTATTAACTTCGTGACTATCACTCCTGATGTTGAGTTTCTCGCTTTTCTCGTTTCTCCTCTTCTCGTTATTTTCGTCTTTCCTCGATGTACTCTCAATCCTTACTATACAGGGTGATCCACGAAAATATGCAAATATTTTAATATGTTATCCTAGAAGTAAAACGAAAGAAAAAGTTCATTTAAACATAGGTCCGCAAATGTTAAGTTATGCAACTGCAGCTAACAAAAGATTTTGCCTGAAATGTAGCAACTTCGCTAAAATGGGATATGTTTTATTAGATTCACCACATCAATAACAACAAAATAAATGGAAGTTATGCTTTACTTTAACCTCGTGCAGTTTTGCGATGGTTTCATATTGGCGAAGTTGTTAAATTTCAGGTACAATCTTTTATTAACCGTAACTCCGTATCCAGAAATCTGCGGACCTATGTTTATATGAACTATTTTTTTTTAGTTTTGCTTGTAGAAAATATTTGCATATCTTCGTGAAACGAGCTGTATACTCATTAGACTGTTCGTTCCAGTCAGCAGACCCTGTAATTCTTCTTCACTATCATTGATATCCTTTCACTTTGAATTGTAATTCAATTTCTAAACCTGTATTTTATTTCCATAATCGTCGGCCTATGTGGCCGAGCGGTTCTAGGCGCTACAGTCTGGAACCGCGCGACTGCTACGGCCGCAGGTTCGACCCCTGCCTCGGACATGGATGTGTGTGATGTCCTTAGGTTGGTTAGGATTAAGTAGTTCTAAGTTCTAGGGGACTGATGACCTCTGTAGTTAAGTCCCATACTGCTCATGGCCATTTGAACCATTTATTTCCATCATCGCTTCTTCGACGTACAGATTGAACAACAGGGGCGACAGAATACACTCTTGTTTTACACCCTCTTTAACCAGAGCACTTCGTTCCTGATCGTCCACTCTTATTATTCACTATTGGCTCTTGTACATATTGCATATTGCCAGTCTCTCCCAGTAGCTTAATCCTATTTTTGCCAGAATTTTTAACATCTTGCACCATTTTAATTCTCGAACCAGATTGACATATTCTACGAACGTGTCTTGATTTTTCTTTTGTCTGCAACGTCAGAATTGTCTCTCTGGTGCCTTTACCTTTCCTAAAGCCAAACTGATGGTCGTCTAACACATCCTGAAACGCGTACGTATTCAGTACCAGCGATGGCGAGGCATGACAGAATCTCTGACCAGAGAATTATTTATCGTTGCTAGTCTGCGCTTGACTGCACGAGAGTTCAGTTCAGAGTTGGACGCTGTTGCTAGTGCATGCACTCAGTCAATGCTAGTAGCGCGCGTGAGACAGTAGTCGTGTGTGAGGAGTCGGCGGGCGTCGACATGGGTCTCTGGTCACGATTCAGGACGAGGTATATTGTTATCAAAGGTAATGAAGCAGCATTGCTCTCAGCCAATAAAATCTGTTAATTGTAATTAATTTGTTCAAGAAATGCCCCAATAATAATTTTGTTTTCAAAGCAATCGTTTTTAAGAAAAGAATCATTCCAATTGAAACAATATTTGCTATGCTTTTCCTCCCAGAATGAATTTATCAGATTAATTATTGCACAGGGCCTAAGGTCAGCGCAGCTGCCCTTATAAAATTGATCAGGTTCACCTTAACGTTAATTTTGTGGGGACTTAACATTTTTGCACATTTTATTATCATTGAGTTTTATTACTGTGGGAAGATAACATTTGGCTCTATTTGTATTTTCATTCAATTCATATCATTTAAAAATAATTACGGGGAGGTTACACTTAGCACGATGTCCAATTCTCATTTAAATATTTTCTTTTATTTTTGCGTGGAGGTTACAATCCTCAGTTTTCTTTTCTATTCTTTGTATGTTATTAGTGTCAGCATCTTGAGATGTTAAGGTGTGTGGGATAATTCTCGCACTTGTCAGCTCTTGCAGTGCCCGGAATTGTGTGGCCGATAAGAGGGTCGTTCAACAAGCCATTCCCTACATTTTTTTTTAAAAAAAAAGCCATTAATATACACAGACAAACGTCATATTTGGTACTTCACATTTGATGTCTGTTATGTGCGTCGGTGAAGTTTCGAATCGTTATGGCTACTGGTAGACCCGTAGTACAGCGTCAAAAGTTCGTCTACATACGACTCACGTTAGAAGCAGCGTGCTGTTATTGCATTATTGAGTGCAGACAGCGAAATTGTGGTGAGCATCCATAGACGTTTGTGTGCAGTGTTTAGCGATGATGCAGTTGATAGAAGTACAGTTGGGCGATGGGTACAGAAAGATACAGCCTGGGGAAATGCAGAAACAGAGCTCCAAGACCAGGGACTTTAGGGACTTAAATGTCACAACCACTATAGGAGTACAGTTGGGCAATGGGTAAAGAAATGGAGAAACACAGCTCCATGATCAGGACGGGACGGTCGGGCGTCCTGTCACAGACAATGCTCAAGACATGATGAATCGTGTGGATGCCATTATTCGTGCCGAACGGCGCATCACAACTCTACAGTTGCCTTCACAGTCGACGGTCAGCATAGCAAATGCGTCTGCAATGATCGCGACTCTCGGATAATCAAACACGTACTCACGATGGATTCCACGAATGCTCACAGTGGACCACAAGATTCAGAGAAAGGCCATTTCATTTGAATTGTTGGAGCATTTTGAGACCGTCGTGGTACACACTTTGAAGATGACGAGAGTGTCAGTCATGCAATGAGAACATAGGTACACGTACAGGATAAGAGCTTTTACCAGCGGGGAATACATCCACTACGTTGGCGTACGGCCAGAGAACGTGATGGAGACTACGTAGAAAAATAGGACATGGACAAGATATGTTGGCGTATATTGTCGCCAAATTCTGACTCTTAATAATAAATATGTTCTAAGAAAAAAGATTAGGACATTACTTATTGAACGACCCTCTTAATGTTTTCCAAAAGACAGATGGTATGTTGCCAGACTCATACGTTCTACAAATAAACGTCATTTTGTTGTCACTTTCCCTAACGATTTTAGAAAATCTAATGGAATGTTATCTATCTTTTCTGCCTTATTTGGTCTTAAGTCCTCCAAAGCTCTCTTAAATTCTGACTGTAGTACTGGATTCCCTATCTCTTCTAAATCAACTTCTGTTTCTTGTTCTACCACATCAGACAAATCTTCCCCCTGCAGAGGCCTTCAGTATACTCTTTCCGACCCTCTCTCTCCTCTGCATTTAACAGCGGAATTCTCGTGCACTGTTAATGTTACCACCCGTCACTTAATTTCATCAAAGGTATTTTTTACTTTCATGCAAGCAGTCAGACCTTCCGTCATTTCTTTTTCGATTTCTTCACGTTTTTCATGCAGCCATTTCGTCTTAGCTTCCCTGCACTTAGTGTTTATTCCATTCCTCAGCAACTTGTATTTCTCTATTTCTGAATTTCCATTAACGTTCTTGCACATCGTTCTTTCATCCATCAACTAAAGTATATCTTCTGTTCTCCATGTTTTTTCGCAGTTACCTTCGTTGTACCTATGTTTTTTTTCTATCTAACTTCTGTAATGGCCTTTTTTAGAGGTATCCATTCCTCTTCAACTGTAGTGTGAACTGCGCTATTTTTTATTGCCGTATCTAAGCCTTAGCGAACTTCAAACGTAACTCTTTAATCGTTAGTACTTCTGTATCCCACTTCTTTGGGTGTTGATTGTTCCTGACTGATGTCTTAAATTTCAGTCTACTCTTCGACACTGCTACATTGTGATCGGAGTCTATATCCGCTCCTGGGTATGCCTTACAATCGAGTATCTGATTTCGGAATCTCTGTCTGACCACGATGTAATCTAACGGTAATCATCCCGAATCAGTCGCACTTTTCCAAGTATACCTCCTCCTCTTGTGCTTGTCACAACTCCATATTCTCCTATAACCGTTTCTTATATTCCTTCTGCTACGACTGTAGTCCCGTCCCCATAACTATTAGATTTTCGTCTTCCTATATGTACTGTATTACCTTTTCAGTATCCTCACATACTTTCTCCGTCCCTCCATCTTCAGCTTGCGACGTCGGCATGCATGGCTGAAATGGTTCAAATGGCTCTGAGCACTAAGGGGCTTAACATCTGAGGTCATCAGTCCCCTAGAACTTAGAACTACTTAAACCTAACTAACCTAAGGTCATCACACACATCGATACCCGAGGCAGGATTCGAACCTGCGACCGTAGCGGTCGCACGGTTGCAGACTGTAGCGCCTAGAACCGCTCAGCCACACCGCGCGGCGAGCATGCATGGCTAAAGTACCGTTGTCGATGTTGGTTTGCTGTAGATTCTGATAAGAACAGCTCTATCACTGAAGTGTTTACAGTAACACACTCTCTGCCCTACCTCCCTATTCATAATAATTCCTACTCCCGCTATTCCATTTTCTGCTGCTGTTGACATTACCCAATAGTCATTTGATGAGAAAGCCTTGTCTTGTTTCCACTTCACTCCACTGGCACACTTCATGTTACAGTGCCGTATGTACCAGTGGAAAACAAGTGTTGTTTACAAAGAATGTCAACATACACGCTTTCATTGTGTTATAATATTTCCTTGACAAACAATTCAAAATTTATAAGTGTTAAAAAAAACTAGAATGTGGTAATTTGCAAAAAACTTAAATTTATCCATTTCAACTAGTTATGTGAATGCCAGCAGAACGCACCACAGACCGCGTCAACTAGCATGGACTCACTGCCAGCATAGCAAAAACAGAAAAAGAAAATAGTGATAGTAATCTCTACGTGTGTTGCGTTTGTGTTAAAAGTGAAAGCTTCAGTTCATAAAGTTTCTGTGAGCTTACTTAGGAGTTAGGATAACCCGTGAGCCATGTTCATGTTTACGCGGCGAACGACCAAGGATTCTTTCCCCCCCCCATTGGCAGTAGGCACAACCTTAACGTCTGCGCTGGCTACCTACTCCCACGGCAGGAACAACACGCCGTAAAGCAGACGGCCGTCCAGATAACGGCAGGTGTCTCCCGTACCCGGCCTCCCACGCTTCCGTTTCGCGGGTAGCGGATACGGGCGGCCATCACATAAAGTCGCTCTCGCGAGCTTCCCCACTCAGGAAGCGGACGTGCCTTTCACTGCCTGCGCCTTTAACGACTATCAGTTATGTATCTGAATAGAAAGTTTTATGAACAATAAATTCCATGCTATTGTCCCGCTGTAGCCGTAAATTAGTAGCCAAACCATGGATACCGGAATGTGGAAGTGAATGAACTTCTCAAAAACAACTTAAATGAGTTCCCGATGATTCTCAAAGTTATTTTTGCTGCCATTTCCCCACTATCGCTAATTTGGAGAGCGACTTAAATTGCTACGTCACTGTAATTAATTTCTCTTGTATTATAAACCACAGTCCGTCAAAATATTTTGCTACTATCGTAAATTTCGAGCCTGATAACCGACACAACTGACTTTATTTTTAATAGTCTTTGTTTAGTTTATTTATTATTTCTTACTTCCTCGTTACATTCATAATCTTCTGTGACTTATTGGAGGCAATATTGTATCAGGGAGGTTACGTTTTTTTCGGACACGTAATTCAGCAAATGCCTGATTTAGTTCGATTTAAGAAGCAGAATGCAGAAAGTTACCTTGCTACGTTCGAGTAAAAAAAAGGGGGAATCCACATTTATTTGAAAAAGGAGACAGAATTAGTCCTGTTTGCAGAATATACAAGCATTCATGTGGAGCGTTAACAAAAAAATGGTTCAAATGGCTCTGAGCACTATGGGACTTAACATCTGAGGTCATCAGTCCCCTAGAACTTAGAACTACTTAAACCTAAATAAACAAAGGCCATCACACACATCCATGCCAAAGGCAGGATTCGAACCTGCGACCGTAGCGGTCGCGCGGTTCCAGACTGAAGCGCCTAGAACCTCTCGGCCACTCCGGCCGGCGAGCGTTAACAGATAAAATAGTAAATGTTGTTTCTGTGTAAGATTCTGAATGGCTTTGGACAATTGGATTAGTTTAAAATTTCAAAAAATGACCCCTTTCCTATTAACCTAGACAAGTAACGACAGAGTAGAAAACTATGTTTTTAGGTGTGCATCTTAACGAGAACTTAAACGGAAAAAATCGTATCGCAGAACTGCTAAAACGTTTAGGTTCGACTACTTTTTCAATAAGAATAACTGTAACTTTGAGGATATAGAAGTAGGTAAGTTACATTATGCATACTTTTGTTCACTAACATCTTATAGGATAATATTTTCGGGTAACTTCTCACTTAGGAAAAAGTATTCTTTGCACAAAAGAAAGTAATTAGAAATATCTGTGGATTTCACACTCGTTTATCTTGCAAGTACCTCTTTAAGCTTCTGGAAATATTAACCACAGCCTCGCAGTAAGTGTATTCACTTACGAGATATCAACAATCCAACTAAGACTGTTAGTAGCAAAGATGTTCACAAGTACAACACTACAAGGAAAAAGTACCTGTATTTCTCTTTAATTTTGGCACAGAAGTGGGAGGAATATGAAGTTATAAAACTCTTCGGAAGTCTGGCAGATAGGAGAAACGTTTTCAAAAGTAGATCAACTCTTTCTATACCATACGGTAGTTTTTGAGTAGAGATAACTAGTAATTAAATAAAAAGCAGTGAATGGTCAGCATGAAGCCATATAAATATTACTCTTATTTTTTATTTAGCTTATATAGGTGTTTTACGTGTGCTCCTGACACATCCCACATCATACTGTTAATCGTGAATTTGGTCAATGGAACTGCAAACTAATCAGTCGCATTACACACATTGCACCTCTATATGTAACGTTCACTGCCATCATCGGAAACGTCTCTAATGTATATCTCCAACCATTTCAAAATTATTTACGCCTCAGTAGCTGTGCATTCAACTTGTCTGACTTCAACGTGGAGGACAAGACTTCGGTTCCCGGTGCTGTTACGTATTTTTCCATGGTAGGAATACTGAATCGGTGTGCACTCAGCCTCGAAAGATCAAGGATTTACTC
Organism: Schistocerca americana; assembly: GCF_021461395.2. NCBI lineage: Eukaryota > Metazoa > Arthropoda > Insecta > Orthoptera > Acrididae > Schistocerca > Schistocerca americana. The sequence goes on along the minus strand of NC_060119.1, from coordinate 394,696,660 downwards.
GAGTGAGAAACAGCGGCTCTATGGTGTAGAAAATCGATGACGACCAGGCAAGTGGGGTGCTGACACCATGCCCCCACACACTGCATCCGAGTGATACCATACACTAACAGAGAATGACATGATGGTCACACGGCTTCAGATGGTCCTCGGGCCAGATCGTGGGGGCTTGTGTTAAAAGACACAAAAGCTTTCCCATCAACTTGTTCATTCTGTTCACAAATGTTTCCTCCTGATCACGCTTTCCTTATATCAAGTAATTCTTTCTTCTGTAATTTAAGTACACTGTTATTTTTAGTGACATTACAAATCGTTATAGTTCAAAGTTACAATTCATTTCGTTTCGCTTTTCCAGTTACAAAAGGTTATAGTTGAAACACAATTAATTTAGTTTCGCTTTTCCAACTACAGTAGTAGGGCAAGGACAGCGTCACTTCTCTCTGCATTGTTGCCAAATTTATCGAAGGTCGCTGCGATGTGTGTGACAATGGCACAACAATGTCATTTTGGAAAGTTCAAACTTTGGTGGGAAAATAAGTCAATTGGGCTACCTTCACTAATGCAACACCATCATCTCCACTCCCCCTCCATCCCCCTCTCCCTCCCCCTCCCTGCCCCCTCGCCCCTCCCCAAGAAAATGGTGGGAAGTTCAAATATTGGAGGAAAGAGATCATTTGCGATACCTCCACTAATCTAAGTCATCCAACCACCACCTCTTCCTTTTAACTGGCAGGAAAAGGACATAGCCTGTGCCGGGCTGCTGGATAATATGGATGTAAATCTTTATTTTGCATGTATTGTTTATTTGAACAATTTGAGTTGTCAAGGCAATACCTCCATCCAGTGTGTTCAACTGACCTAGTACACAGTACAGCCACTACAGGGCATTGTAATCCCTATGACATAATCCAAAATGGCTGTCTGGGGAAAAGTGGCGAGAAAACGGCTGAATCAGTGACCAGCTGCGGGAGAAAGGAAGGAGTGTACTTTATGTACTTCCACTGGGAAGTTTCAACAATTTATTTATGAATAGACTTCATATAGTTTATTTATTTATTATGCTGACACAGAACACGCTCCCTGAAGTGCTTGGGATCACAATAAATAGACTACAAACCTGCAAACTGCTCGTAAATTACCGAAATAATGCTCCACACTGCGGTACAGGCACGCAAAAACCTTGCAAATTGTCAAAATAATACCTGTAAAACGCTCTGCAAACACGCTCCTTAATTGTAAACTGTCGAAATAATGCATTGCGCAGCCTACAGACCTGAAAACTACGTCTAAATTACCGACATAATGCAGTACACTGATATACAGACACGCAAGCAACTCACAAATTTTCAAAATAATGCATGTGAAACGCTCTGCAAACACGCTCACGAATTATAAGCAGCCAAATTAATGCATTGTACAGCCTACAGAACTGAAAACTACTCCTAAATTACCGAAATAATGCAGTACACTGTGAAATCTCGTTTCGCAGGACACAGCAGATCAGGTTGTGGAAAGGGGCAAGGTCAATTTCTGTTAGTTATACAAGAACACATACAACTTTATTCTTCAAATCGATGCACAGTGTTCGCTCTAAAACGACAAAGATCAATTCATGGCTGTGGGTCCAAGTAACTTCTCCAGAATAAGTTTAGATCATTGCTTTTAAAAAAACGCAATTTAGAGTAATGGCTGAAAGCCTTACTCAAGTAAAGGTATAGTATCTTCTCAGGTAAAGGCCTAAACAATTACTGAAGAATAAGTAAAGACCACCTTAAAATAAACATTTACAAAACACAGCTGTAGGCCATTTCAATAATTCAAGATAGTTAAAATGAAACCTTAAAGACAAGGATTTACGTATTAAAGTCACAGATTCTGAACAATCATGGCTGAAGTCCTAAACATAGAGCAACAAGAGTTTTAAATAAAACACAGCTGAAGGCCTAATCTTAAAATAGTTGTCATGAAGTCAGCTGAAGGCCATACACTAAACATATAACAGACAATATTAATACATGGCTGAAGGCCTGCCACAGTACCTGCAACCAAATAAAATGACTATCACAAACAACAAACAGTGGTGCTCAGAAATGTTCCAAGGGTCGGCCTCGGGAGGAAACTCTAACAACAGTTTAGGTGAGACAGGCAGCCAAGTATAACACTAGACAATTGGGTGGCAACATGACCTAGGGACGGCTGTGGAACCAACCAACATCCTAATCAATTCCCTTCCACCCGACACACTTGCTGCTCTCTTTCAACCAACCGACTGACTACTCCAGTAGGCAGACAGCTTTCATCTGCTCAGTGGAAATCACAGAAGCTACATACAGTTCGAAGTAAACACACTTGCACAAGAACTCGAACAATCGTAAAAGCAATCACTGTGGAACAACAAGGACGAATCAGATCGACACACAGAGAGTTTCCGCAAGCGGTCGGTGGCCAAATACACGTAGTCCGATGAGACGAGCGACTGAACGACCAACCAACGATCGTCCTACTCCAATCTCCTTCCGTCACACCGTTCATGTGTGTCGCCAGCGGTCGGCGAGTACTGGCTTTCCGCACATCACTGGCGCTCCATCCCTGATTGCTGCGTTCCGACTGAGCTCCCAAATAAACTCCACACAGACGACAAATCGGAAATACTAGGGGTCGCTCCAGAGATGCTACAACAGTGCACTGATCGATAAGCGCTGCTGCTGCCACTGACGAGCAAGCAAACCAGCAACCGAGTAACCCCAATAAATCGAATTAAAGAAAAAAAACGAGGTGACAGAATCACAAAACAAGATAATGAGCAATAAACGGCATGAGCGCGAGTCGTGCATGTCTCACACTGATTTACAGACACGCAAACAACTGGTAAATTTTCAAAACAATGGGTTTACATCGCTCTGCAAACAAAATGGTTCAAATGGCTCTGAGCACTATGGGACTTAACTTCTGAGGTCATCAGTCCCCTAGAACTTAGAACTACTTAAACCTAACTAACCTAAGGACATCACACACATCCATGCCCGAGGCAGGATTCGAACCAGCGACCGCAGCGGTCGCGTGGTTCCAGACTGTATCGTCTAGAACCGCTCGACCACTCCTGCCGGCAGGGTACTGCAGTCCAAAGCAGATCCTCATCCCTCACTGTCTATCACCCCTACATTCTATCATAGTTATTCTACGCTATACAAAAGAGAGAGGTTGTGAACTATAAAAGCTCCACTAACTTCATCTGATAGAGAATGCGATAAATTTTTACGGCCTCTCTCTCTCTCTCTCTCTCTCCCTCTCTCTCTCTCTCTCTCTGTCTCTCTCTCCCTCTCTTTTCCGATACATCGAAAACAAATACCGCCGCCATGCCAGCATCAAGCCTATGCCGCGATTCTATATGCAGGTATCGATATATTGGAGCAGGCGGCCAGTGATCAAAGTCCCTTGCATAGACCAGACTAAAGTGCCAACGCCCATATTGTCGGAGGAGGATGACCATATCTCAAATACCATCAGTTGCAAGTGAGGTTCCCTGTGTCATTGTGTTGAAACATGGTTTTTATTCTGCTGTAACACGATTTGTACACTGCCATACATTTTGTTTTTTCTCCCACGACTCGACACACACATACTGGATGATTTTAAGTAAAAGACCGTCACAGTGTAAGGAAGCTGGAAGAGTTTGGCAGCGCTTTTGGAGCGTTTCAAAACTGCTCTCCAGAAGTGATCGACAGATTCTGCATTTAAACTCATCTTCCACAGTGACGTGATAGCTGATGGCCCAGTGTCCCCTTTCGACTTATTCTTCATATTGCAGCCATGTACGTGATCACTGTTTCAGTGCTACCCATCGTCAGAAGTTGTTGCCCCTCCACCAAGACTCTTTCTTCATCTCCATCAAGCGATATGGGTCAATCATTATGTGGTAATCAACAGTGTAGCAGTGGATGGATGGAATGGAAAAGACACCGTCGAAGTGCTGTAATAATAAACATCGCAGTTTGTAAGGTGTCAGGCAAATCCAACACCTTCCATGAAAACCCTGACATGATAAGCAAATCCAGCAGTATGTCACATAGCTCCGAATAAATCGTGACATTAAATTAACCAAAGTAATACGAGTAACGAGTGAGCAAGTGGAATACCGCAGACTAACACAAGAATGCCTAAATGCATGTCATACCTCCCCACCGTGAGACAGACGCAGTTCCGAGGGGAGAAACGAGAACAGAAGCCGAGAGCAGAACCGTGTTAAGTGAGAAGACCCTACGACAAGCGACGGACACCCACGTCGCCAGCTAACCGCTACGACCACACCACCCGCAAGTTTTTAGCGTGAGACTTTTTCGCGTCTCTGTTATGTTAGGACCACCCCCCAGCCCATGTTAACAGCTAGAGCCCTCCAGAAGAACAGTATAGCTCCTACGATAACACAAAAAGGGCTACACCACCCGCAAGTTTTAGTGTGAGACTTTTTCGCATCTCTGTTACGTTAGGACCACCCCCAGCCTATATTAAAAGATAGAGCCCTCCAGAAGAACAGTATAGATCTTACGTTAACGCTAAAAGGACCACACCAGCTGCAAGTTTTAGCGTGAGCCTTTTTCGCATCTCTGTTACGTTGCAAACTTTAAAGACATTGCCCCACCACGAAAAGTATAACATTTCTCATTCGAGGGACAGAATTTTTGTAGGCAGAGCTTAAGGTTAACATTGAGACCCTGATTGGTCAGATGAAAACACAGCCAGATAGTTTTTTTTAAACCAATTTCGGTAAATTGTAGTAAGGAGAAGTTAGGAGAGAGCTGCTTCCGAGAGGGCGAGCTGGACGGAGCTGCGCCGGCCGCCGCCCCCTGAGGAACACCGACAAGGTAATGAACGCACGCGATGCCGCATTTTTGAGCGCATAAGGCTTCACTCAGAACTGCAGAAGTCTCATCTGTTACATCCCCTTTACGTAATACTAGTGTCGATCGTCAATTAAAGCTCATGGTGTTTACATTTGCCACTTGAAGTAAAAATCCGAAATGCGATGATTTTTCTGTTATATAGTTATTGAGAAGCCACATCAGCCACTGTAATTTACTACAAGTTAGATAAGTAATTAAAGATAATTGAGGGTCACTGTAGACTATTTTGTTAGCTTTCTCTCTTGTAAAACTTAATTTAAACCTAGATTATAGATGTGATATGGCATAGGTCATCCTTCGATCCATTGTAGAACTTGGAAACCCATTCATGGAATATTCTTTCACATTTTTGTTGAACGCAGTTGGTTTTTATCATCCTGTATTAAAACATTTCCTTTTATCAATAGTGCAATTTATAAACAAAGTTTTGTGAGTAGAATAAAATTTCCAATGGTAAACTTAACTGCTTTTTCGACGTTATTTTACCAGCTAACTAAAAACTGGAAAGCCTTAAACCCCTTCCACTAAATTTGGTTAGTATTAAGATTCTTTTACAGGGAGTGCAGTGGAGCTGACGCTGAAATCATTAAGTATGTGGTTATATCATCGCTAGTCTCACTGAACTCTTCTGAATTCTACATGTCAGGTGTGGTCTGACGTCTCCTTACCAGCAACAGGTTCCAGGTTCAAACTAGTCAATTCCCTAAAAAACACACTCAGAGCGTCGTTGCGCGAAAGTGGTAGGGAGACATAATGTAGAACAAACAGACACCACGCAGAATGTTTAGAAAATGGCGACCCTGCCAGGATAGTAAAATACCATGATTGAAGGTCGACCACATGCCTAACTAGGTCAGAAAAATATCCTGTTGAAAAATTTTCATAGTAAAAAATTTTTTTTCCTAAAGTTTTAAATACTCGAAAACAGTAGCTGTAGCGATAGATAGTAAGAAAGTGTCAGAGACAATAGCATAATTAAGTTATGAATTTTAAAAATTGTTAGAATTAAGTTTTCTCCTCAATGCAAGCGCACAGGTGCAGGATACATCGTTGACAAGCTGGTTCTGACCCAAGAAGTAAGTGAATGGATTGTCAGTCTTGGTAGTGTCAAGTCGTGTGAACAAAAAGCTTATGAAACGCGTGTGATCGTATGAGCGCATGTTGACTCGAAGCAGGGCGCGTGAATTGCTTTTAAAACAGAAAATAAGGGATTCGGAAAGATTAGCAATGGCAGATCGAGACATTGACCGAATTGAGGTAGAGACCCAGCATGAAAATGGACAGAGAATAGAGGACAGTACAACAGACGATGCAGTGTCGCGAGAAATAGGACATATAACGCACCTTAACGAGGATAATGTATGCCAAGGCATAGAAAACGTAAGTCGGCATACGACAGAGGAGCAGGAAAGTAGAGAGACAGTCGATGAGGATTCTGTTGCGTCTTGAATATGTAGAACCCATAGTATAATTAATCAGAGCTCCCTCACCACAGAGTACAAGGAATGCGAGCAGAAACGTGTCACAGCACAGTTCAATGCTATCGGTTGCGAACCAACACTTGGGCGAAAACACAGAGCGTAGGACGTCGGAAGAAAACGCAATAGGACCCACCAATCTGGCAGAATTATTACAACAAATTACGGAAATCATGACAAGACAAAATAAAGAAATTGCGAACCAAATTAAAATTCAGAATGCAGAAACCACGAGATAAATGCGTGAGATTAAAGAACAAAACAAAAAAATTCAGTTACACCTAAGTCATATTGAAGACGAGGCAAAAGAATCTCGAGAAGTGATAGGAAACTTAAAAACAGGTCACAATCAATTGAGAACAGACATTGACAAGGTACAAGCGGACGTACAAACATTGCGTAATGACACTCAGGACGAGATCAAAACATTACGTAACAACACCCAGGGAGAAGTCAAGAAATTAGAGAGACAGATAAACGTAATTACTAGACAAGCAGCAGGTACAGCGCGTGAAATTGTTGAAAACGGTGTGTTACACAAACGTATCACAAAAGCAACGCTGAAAGATATGATAACCACATAGTCAAAATAGAAGCGCAAACGAAGCGACAATTTCAGAAATTGCGAACAGAGTTGTTGCAAACCATTGAAGAGCGTAGTGAACAGGATCGAACAAGCACAGAGTCTGCAACCACATCCGTATCTGTAACGGCACCGGAAAAACAAGCAATTAATGAAGATATTACGCATTTGCGATTCCAATCACAGGCGGAAAGTAACATACGTGACAATGGAAGGCCAGGTCGCGAAGAGTACAGTGCAATGCATTCAGCTACACGTTCACAACCGATGGAAGAAAATCATTGCGTACCACTCCAACGATACTACGCAAGGGTAGGCGAATGTTACTGTGGACAATATCCAATGGATCTACCACAACCGGAATGAACGACGGGAGAAATGATCAGAAACAAAAGTGGCGAAGAATCGCGAATTTCATATGGAACTATGGCGAAGTAGACGACTCACAGTCAGAAAATTTCAACACTTTCGAGAAGGAAACTCATTACATCCACGAACTTTTATTGGTCAATTACGAGTAGGATTACCAGAACACTGGACGCTAGCACACAAATTAGACTTTATATGTGCACACATGTCAGGAACAGTCGCAGAAACCATGCAGAATGTTGCAGCGACATGCCGCTCGTACGAAGATTTCAGAGAGAAGTTTCTCTCACGATATTGGTCCAGCGAAGCACAGAACAGAGTGAAGTAAGAATTATTACAGAACCCATATTTTGAAAATTCAGGAGAGAAGAGTCCCGTGAAAGTTTTCGAATTAATGGCAAAGAAAAATCAATGCTTAGATGTACCATACAGTGACGGAGAGTTGATTAAATTAGGCGCGATGAAGTTACCATTGAAATACCAGCAATCATTAGTAGGTCGCGGAGACAATGACGTCGAAGCATTTAAAGGTATTCTAAGGGAACTAGAGTACATATTTTCGGAAGATGACGCAAGAAAAAGACGAAGCGCACGTAAAAACGAAAGCAAAAAGCAGTGGAATCCACAAGACACAGTACGAAGAAACAATAATTACGAACCATGTGATAACTTCGCACCAAGAAACGACAATAGATTTCAACAAAGAACCGGTTATGGAGTTAGAAGAGAATATGGCAATAACTATAATTCACCCAGGAACGGCAACATCTATTACAGAGGGAATAACGACAACCGGAACGGGTACTGGAGAACCAATAGAGCGATAAATTATCTACAAAGAAATCAATATCAACAAGCTGAACAAGAAAAGAGAATAAAGATAGAAGAGGTGGAGGTAAGACCACCAAACCCTGATAAACGTTCGAATTGACAGCTAAGCGCCCATGCCAAAGAGAATGACGCACCGACCCAGGACAATTGCATCACCTTGAACAGAGAAGTAAAAATCTTATCACGAGAAGAGAAAAAGGAAGAAACAAATCCGCAGGACGAGATGAAAACGAAGACAAGAAAATAACAACATCGTGTTGGGACGAAATTAATTGGGAGAATACTGACGAGGAAGATGAATTACCAGAGGTATGCACAACGAATGTAGGAGGAAAGGACGAAGTAATGAGTATTGCAGAGATATTTGAGATGGAAACCAGGGAAAGCGAATTCAATGAGGATAATGTGCAGTCGACAACCCAACGTAAATAATGAAGGAAGTTATGAAGTGATAATTAGAGCATTTAGATGCGATCATGTGGAAGTAGCGACGAAGAAGGAGAAGATAGACGAGGATGAGGAAAAAGTAGAGGATGTTGAAGAAAGCGTAAATGAAGGAAGAAATAAAGAAGAGGAAATATAAGAGAGAGAAGTAGCAATCGAAGCTTATCCTACAGAAAGTTCGAATTCACAAGGGAAATTTCTAAAAAGACTCAAGTATGATTCAGTGGAGGATTCGTTGATGCAAGAAGAAGAAGAACAGTACCAACCCTTTCAAATTCAACCAATTGTGAAGGCCATGGTAAAGCATATCCCAGTCAATATTGTAATTGATAGCAGAAGTGAACTGACTGCGATCTCAGAAAATTTGTTCATGCAGTGTAATGCCAATGAGGAATTGCCAGTTCTGAAAACACGTAAGATTAAAGTAAGAGGTCCTATTAGAAACAATGCTGCGGAAGTTACGAGACAAACAAGGTTAACTCTTTCGTGCCAAGGTCATAAGATCGAAGCCAACTTCGTGATTATACCTAAACTAACTGTAGATTTGATTATAGGTGCGGATTTTTTAAATGAGAGACGAGCGATAATAGATATGGGGAAAGGTAGCGTAACATTCGGGAATGTCACACTTCTCTTTGAGCAAAAGCTAAAATTAGAAGAAATACCAGTTATAAACAAACAATTAAGAATGATGTGAGATAAAGGGGATGAAGAATTAGAATAGTATGCACAAAAGGGGGAATCGCCTCAACTCATGTTAGAAGTTCATAAAGAAATTGACGAAAAATTGCAAGAAGTTCAAGGTATTTCGGAACACAGTAAAAGAGAATTAGAGGGTATTTTACGAGATAAAGCAGAGGTATTTTTACCTAAGACTGGCAGTATCAAACACTTTCAGTACAGGTTTGAAGATTAATTTTACTACTGGTGAAGAATCAGCACAATATTTCAAGATTATGTTGCAGAAAAGATCGTCAGGAGAAAGAAGAATGAAGAGGGAGGAAGGTGGGAAAAAGAAATTAGTTTCAATAATAACACCAATAGTACCATAGATTAAGGTGAAGGGATAAAGCGTAGATAGTCTAACAGCATGAAATACTAAAATGCTATACCCCACGACACTACACAAAAAATAAAAATAAAACGAATTTGAGGATTTTTGTGGAAGTTAAGATTCAAAATATCTTAGAGTTCTGACATGGAAAGGGCGCCGAAATTTGTAAAGCTTTTTAAGAAGGCATAAAACAATGTAGGTACTAGACATATGTTAGATGATTATAAGTAAAACTTTTTGTGAGAACCATTGTAAAAACTCCAGCAAAGACCAGCTGCAATGACCCACAAGTTGCAATGCGAGAAGTATCAAGAAAGAAAAGGACGTAATTAGCAAGACATGACTCCTACAAGGCAGAAGCGTCGAGAGAAGGGAAAGGACAGCGAGACCAATAGAAGACCCTTGTAACTGAAGTGGGCAATAAATTTAACCGCTAGGCGGAACCCTGCTGGGATGGAACACTCTGCAATGCCGAACGTCAGAAGGGTCTCCGAGCACCCCCACTCAGCGGAGCAAGCCAAAAACGGCACGACGAGAAGACCGCTTGGGCAAGCCACCACTGGCAAAAAAAATATATGTAAAAGTCACACTACCGCTATTAAACAGCACGCTGATGCACGAAACTGAAGAAAATGTCCACAAAGTAAAATGACACGCCCAAACAATTTATCAAACTGTTACTAAGAGGAGAACTTCAAAGCGACTAGTTATCAATAAATATTTCCATATCCTGCCCAGAGAAGAACCAAGAATCAAGTAAGAAGCAGAGATAAAGCAGGAAGAACAGAAGTTGAAGATTCGCAAGATTGAGACCAAGAAAGAAGATGGGTGAAGAATAGACGACATACCTTCCCAAATCCCTATCCTATTGTAAACTAGTCGTCTGCGAAGTATTACAACGAAACCAACTGCTTTCAGTGACACATAACGATCACTTTTACGCATACAAAGCCAGTAAAGCACGAGATTCTGCACTCACAGCTCCGTTCCATTATGGGACCTCCACAACAGCAACACACACTTGGAAAGCCAACAAGGAACGATGAACAACGCTGTACATCAAATACTTGCCCACATCCATCTCGCTTAAGTCCATCACCTTCGTGCAACCTCATGCTTGAACATACATAGGATTGTGTGAATATGTGAAATCAAATTATGTGATATATGAATTGTGCAAAAGAAATGTGTGAAAAACTAAATAAGTTAAGCACACCAGACAGCTAATAAACTACAAAATAACAGTCATAGACTATCGATAAAAATAAGTCATTAGTTCTGAAATGGACAGTATATAGGGAACAAAAGTAAGGCATAATAAACACTAAAACTATATGCCTCTTATTTTCTCCTCATAAATATAAAAGAATAACTATATTTTACTTATTTTCTCCTTATAAAAACAAAGAATAAAAAATTATCTTGTTGGATGTTTTCCTTTTTCTTAACATTTGTACCATTTGTTAGGATAATATCTCAATACTTGTGTATGTATAGTTCTTTGTCAAAGCAATTCTTGGAAATAATTCTTATTTGTTAGTGTAACAATGTTGAAATGAGTGTTTAGAAACAAAAACATTTTACTTGTACATGATATTTAGAAAATGTGTTAGGAATAGATTTTACTTAATTACTACATTTACAAAAACAATATTTCTAATAAAATCGATGTGAAAGACTCACTTTCGATAACAAACTTCTTAAAAAACACACTTCACATTTAAATAAAGAAAGAAAATAATTAAAAATATTCTTCTCTTGTCATTTTTAAGAATAATGTGGAAGAATATAAAAATATAAATTAGCAATACAAACTAGCATAGAACCAGAATATCGTGGCTGAACAGTAGGCAACAAAATTTAGATAAAGCAATAATTTTTGACTGACTTAGACAACGATTCAATCATTGCCTAACTTCAGTGGAAAAATTTAGTTCGAAGGGTGGTGCTATGTAAGGTGTCAGGCAAATCCAACACCTTCCATGAAAACCCTGACATGATAAGCAAATCCAGTAGTATGTCACATAGCTCCGAATAAATCGTGACATTAAATTAACCAAAGTAATACGAGTAACGAGTGAGCAAATGGAATACCACAGACTAACACAAGAATGCCTTAATGCATGTCTTACCTCCCCACCGTGAGACAGACACAGTTCCGAGGGGAGAAACGAGAACAGAAGCCGAGAGCAGAACCGTGTTAAGTGAGAAGGCCCTACGGTAAGGGACGGACACCCACGTCGCCAGCTAACCGCTACGACCGCACCACCCGCAAGTTTTTAGCGTGAGACTTTTTCGCGTCTCTGTTATGTTAGGACCACCCCCCAGCCCATGTTAAAAGCTAGAGCCCTCCAGAAGAACAGTATAGCTCTTACGATAACACAAAAAGGGCTACACCACCCGCAAGTTTTAGTGTGAGACTTTTTCGCGTCTCTGTTACGTTAGGACCACCCCCAGCCTATATTAAAAGATAGAGCCCTCCAGAAGAACAGTATAGATCTTACGATAACGCTAAAAGGACCACACCAGCTGCAAGTTTTAGCGTGAGCCTTTTTCGCATCTCTGTTACGTTGCAAACTTTAAAGACATTGCCCCACCACGAAAAGTATAACATTTCTCATTCGAGGGACAGAATTTTTGTAGGCAGAGCTTAAGGTTAACATTGAGACCCTGATTGGTCAGATGAAAACACAGCCAGATAGATTTTTTTAAAACCAATTTCGGTAAATTGTAGTAAGGAGAAGTTAGGAGACAGCTGCTTCCGAGAGGGCGAGCTGGACGGAGCTGCGCCGGCCGCCGCTCCCTGAGGAACACCGACAAGGTAATGAACGCACGCGATGCCGCATTTTTGAGCGCATAAGGCTTCACTCAGAACTGCAGAAGTCTCATCTGTTACATCCCCTTTACGTAATACTAGTGTCGATCGTCAATTAAAGCTCATGGTGTTTACATTTGCCACTTGAAGTAAAAATCTGAAACGCGATGATTTTTCTGTTATATAGTTATTGAGAAGCCACATCAGCCACTGTAATTTACTACAAGTTAGATAAGTAATTAAAGATAATTGAGGGTCACTGTAGATCATTTTGATAGTTTTCTCTCTTGTGAAACCTAGATTATAGAAGTGATATGGCATAGGTCATCCTTCGATCCACTGTAGAACTTGGAAACCCATTCAGGGAATATTCGTTCACATTTTTGTTGAACGCAGTTGGTTTTTACCATCCTGTATTAAAACATTTCCTTTTATCAATAGTGCAATTTATAAACAATGTTTTGTGAGTAGAATAAAATCCAATGGTAAACTTAACTGCTTTTTCGGCGTTATTTTACCAGTTAACTAAAAGCAGGAAAGCCTTGAACCCCTTCCACTAAATTTAGTTAGTATTAAGATTTTTTTAAAGGGTGTGCAGTGGAGCTGACGCTGAAATCATTAAGTATTTGGTTATATCATCGCTAGTCTCACTGAACTCTTCTGAATTCTACATGTCAGGTGTGGTCTGACGTCTCCTTACCAGCAACAGGTCCCAGGTTCAAACTAGTCAATTCCCTAAAAAACACGCTCAGAGCGTCGTTACGCGAAAGTGGTAGGGAGACACGACTTAGAACAAACAGACACCTCGCAGAATGTTTAGAAGTTGATAATGTGAACAAATTTAGCAGTTTTACAGTAATTTCAACACTGACCAATGATGCAACAGCATGCTTCCAAATTTCAGTATTATCGCTAAACCACCTCTCCTATATTTTGCAAGTACCGTGGCAAAAGTACAAAGTTGACTGTGCAGTACATACGTTCATTATTAAGTCTCGAACATATACAGCCTCCAAGTATACCAGACAGCAATCTTCATATTTGTAGCACCTCGAGCATAGTGAGTAATATGTTTTAAAAGATATATGTAAATACATATGTAAGATATGAAGAGGAACATTCCCAGAATGAAATTTTCACTTTTCAGCGGAGTGTGCACTGATATTAACCTTCCTGGCAGATTAAAGCTTTGTCTTCCGCAAGGAAGTGCTCTATCGGCTGAGCTACTTAAGTTTTAATCTGCCAGAAAGTTTCATATCAATGCACACTCCACTGCAGAACCAAAATTTCATTCTGAAAACATCCCCCAGGCTGTGGCAAAACCACGTCTCCGCAATATCCTACTTCCAGGAGCACTAGTTCTGCAAGTTTCGCAGGAGAGCTTGCGAGCTAACATCCCAAAGATCTTCGGGCTCACATGCGAATCTCTTCGTTGAAATGTCTTGGCTCAAACTCATATAGGAGTTGATCCGCACGTGTCACATTACATGCCCTAAATTAGACACTTGTGACCGTTTGGTTAAATTGTCTAGCTGATTGCATGTTTGCGAAATTGTATGAAACGTACAAAATTTATATAACATTTAACAACTGCAATAACAATATCGGGAGCTAATTTAACGCCCTAAAATGAAGTAGGCCACACAGTTGCTATTTGGTTGGAATAATGACTATTCCGAAAGCAAACTGAAAGTGAAAGTGGTCGTATTCAGAATTACTATTACAGTCGAGCGCATATCATTTGACACAGTTCGATCATTCACAGTCTCATCGCGAATTACAGGTCCAATACTCCATCTCGTTAACTACGCGAAAAGTTAAGAGTTCACATGAAGCGCTCAGCTGCTCACCGCTCAGAGACTACGTCCCGCAATATCACACAATGCGAAATTTTCTAAGTCGTTTCACTTCCTAGCTATCTAAAGACCGAACGTCCGCTTTCGCTTCTCCACCAACACTGTCCCTCTGTCCGTCCCCGGCCGCGTTACTCGCGCGCCGAACATCCTCGCTCAACTGACTATTACAGTTCCCTTTCTTGAAACCGTCCTTCTGATTGGCTACAGCTTATTCTACATTATTTTACATTTTAACATATTTAAATAAATGAAGCTTGACCACTTTCACTTTCTAAATAAAAATAACAATAATACCCATTACATAATAAACGTTAAATTCTTTTATATAAAACCAATACAATTTCCTTCTTAACTTTGAATGTCATTGCCAGAAGCCTTGTACCAGTTTGCTTTCTGATAACAACAAAAGTAACTATTATGCACTAAACTTAACAACAAATATTCTATGACCTAATAATTCAATAAGGTGCCAAGATGTCATCGTTCAATGCGTTATGTGGGGAGGAAATGATGATCTGATGCTTAACTGAAAGTACTGACATTTTGAATTTACTAAACAAAAAATGTTACAGAGTTGATATTTACAAAATTTGCCTTTTTGATAATGCGCTTCTACATGAAATTTCGATCGTTATGATCGACCAAAGCGTTCAGGTTTTAGCATCCAGATCTTTGTTACAAAACTTGTTAATTTCACTTTAAGAGTAAATCCTAAACTATTACAGATATGATCAGTATTGGGGTTTTATTGGGATCACCATGAGAATTTAAGAAGGATGGTAGATTAAAATTACTGTATCTTCATTCCTTGAATTACCACAGAATTAAATAGTTTTCATAGATGTTTCCCTTTATGGCTGATCTTAGGTCCGCCATATTTAACACTGCTACGTGTCCTTGGCCACAAAACCTTCTATTTGGTTTCCCTATGACGTAGGTTCTCGTCTGTCTCCCTCGCACACTACAGCGCTTGGGCTTCATTCAGCACAATAGACGCCTGTGAATTTCCCCGTCTCGTGGTGAATCTGCGCTGTTTGTGGCACACAGTCCTGGACAACAGGGTTAGTTTCACAATTCCTGAAGGCTGACTTTTTCACCATATACTTCTAATAAGAGCGAAATCATCGTTAACTCACAAGCTTCTGTGAAGTTTAAAAGGTAGAAGACGAGGTGCTGTTGGAATTAAAGCTGTGACGACGGGGTGTTAATAGTACTTGGGTAGTGCAGTCGGTAGAGAACTTGCCCACGAAAGGCAAAGGTTCCTAATTCGAGTCTCAGTCCGGCACACAGTTTTAATCTGCGAAGAAGTTTCAAGGAGAACATTGTTACCTGAAATCTCAAAGAGTGATCCACCGATTTACTTCAAATTTTTGCGCGCTACTGTACTAAAGATATGGAAGTTTAGTGGCCATAAGCAGAACCTTGTTGGCAAACACTAAGGTAGTATTCATTGGCTTGTCGGCTTAGAATATGCAGTACTAATTAATGAGGTTGAAGTTCAGACAAAGGGGGCAAGAGGAGATGGACAGATGGTAGGAGGAAATGGACAGAGAAAGCGTGAATGAGGTGATGAACCGAGGGGGGGGGGGGGGGGGGGCGGCCGCGGTGGTCTAGCGGTTCAGGCGCTCAGTCCGGAACCGCGCGACTACTGCTGTCGCAGGTTCGAATCCTGCCTCGGGCATGGATGTGTGTGATGCCCTTACGTTAGTCAGGTTTAAGTAGTTCTAAGTTCTAGGGGACTGATGACCACAGATGTTAAGACCCATAGTGCTCAGAGCCAGCCCCGAAGGGATGGGAGAAGGTGGACAAAGAAAGGGGCGTTGAGGTGATGGACAGAGAGTGCTGAGAGGTGAAGATGGATAGACAGAGGGGGGAAGAGATGATGAAAAGAGAGGGGGGAGCCAAAATGGAGAAAGAGGATGGGGGGAGGAGGATGAAAGGGGAGACAAGGAGATTAGGGAGTATACCAAATTCCCACACGTATTACAAATGTTTGCTTTATCTTATCTTTCTTTTCCAGTTCACTACTTAGAAACAAGAAGATGCGTGGAGCAGGTAGAGTGACTGCCTTAATCATGATGTTACGTGCGAACTGACTGAAACGTATGGCTTATGTGTGACTGTTATTGAGATAAAAAGAAACAGCCCATTGTATTTGCAGTTACTCGCAGTTGTGCTACAATGCATTTCTGAATATGACGTTCTCATATTTTTTACATGTTATGTGATAATGTGGAAGTGTTCCATTTTAAATACTGCATTAGTTCATGGGCTTTTTAAAGTAATTTCGCATCTTGTTGTATGTTGTTCATTCGTGTTTAAATATCTCTTAAGGGGAAGTATTTAGGATTTTAAAATTTCGGTAGCGCACTAGCTCGTGATAGGTAAAGGTCGCAGCTTCGAGTGTCGGTTCTGCATACAGGTTTTATCTGCCAGAAAGTTTTTGCGTTAGGTTGTTTGAGAAGTTCGTAAGTGGTAAATGGGTGAATGATAAGAGTTAGGTGGTTGATAGATGAGAAGTGAGGATCGTCGTGTCGGCAGAAGCACTGTGAGGAGAAAGTTTCCGCTGAAAATGGCGAGTGTTGTCTACCTCGGAGGAAGTCGACGATTCGAAAGCCATGGAGGGCGCACTCAGAAAGTGCTGCTTATGAAGCCAGTTTACTGTGCTGCACCTAACCTTACTAAAACATTCATGGCGACCACTAGCGCCCTATTGCGACGCTGTTGGGCAATTTACAAGCCGGACACCGCATCCAGTTGCGGTTCGGCGGGTCGTCCGCTCGTTCGCCGCTAGGGTTAGTATGGGAGCCTAATGGCGTTATCGGCGGAAGGTGGTCGGTCGGGCTCGGATGCACACGCAGCTATCGGCGCTCACGATAATGGACGGCTTCGGTAATCAGGGGCCGGAGTGGCCGTCCCCCGGGGAATCTGCGGCCGAGTCTGCGCGCGGCGTGTTTAATTACGAGAACTTGCTCCCGGCCGCGATAAGGCGGGGCGGTGCGCTGCCGCGGTAGCCTGCGTTGTTAACTATGCAAAGCGCAGGCCGCGCGGAGCGGGGCGAGGCCGCAGCTGGAAGGAAGGGCAGGCGGCGTCCGGCAGCGCCGAGCTCCCCAGGAGGCGCCGAGCCGAAGAAAACGACGCCGGCGCGCCCTGCGCCCCCCCCCCCCTTCCGATGCTCCTCGGCGTTATCTGCAGGCAGCAGTCCGGGGAGCGCCTCGGCGCGCCGCGTCGGCCGGATTAGCGGCTCAGCAGTTCCAGGCAGACAGACACACGAGCCGCCGGTTCGCTGCCTCCCTCCACGACGCTGCGCGCGCCCCTCTTTCCTTTTGACTGCCTGCGAGGTGGCCAGACAAAAGAGACTGCGCTGCGTCCTCACTAAAAACCTTGAGAGCGAGGTCACAAGTTCAACCTTTGCTAATGCTCATATCTAAGTGATGTGTCAACAATTACGACAGGAACAATATTACGTGACTCATCACGTGCATCAGGAGAATGACAGGAAACGGGAGATGCAGAGATCAAGCTTTCATGGGATGTATGTATTATACACTATTAGCCATTAGAACTGCTATATCAAGAAGAAATGCAGATGATAAACGGGTATTCATTGGACAAATCTGTTATACTAGAACTGACACGCGATTACATTTTCACGCAATTTGGGTGCATAGATCCTGAGAAATCAGTACCCAGAACAACCACCTCTGGCCGTAATATCGGCTTTGATACGCTTGGGCATTGAGTCAAATAGAGCTTGGATGGCGTGTACAGGTACAGCTGTCCATTCAGCTTCAAGACGATACCACAGTTCCTCAGGAGTAGTGACTGGCGAATTGTGACGAGCCAGTTGCTCGGCCACCATTGACCAGACGTTTTCAGTTGGTGAGAGATCTGGAGAATGTGCTGGCCAGGGCAGCAGTCGAACATTTTCTGTATCCAGAAAGGCCCGTACAGGACCTGCAACATGCGGTCGTGCATTATCCTGCTGAAACGTAGGGTTTCGCAGGGATCGAATGAAGGGTAGAGCCACGGGTCGTAACACATCTGAAATGTAACGTCCACTGTTCAAAAATCGCCGTCAATGCGAACAAGAGGTGACCGAGACTTGTAACCAATGGTACCCCATACCATCACGCCGGATGATACGCCAGTATGGCGATGACGAATACACGTTTCCAACGTACGTTCACCACGATGTCACCAAACACGGATACGACCATCATGATGCTGTAAATAGAACCTGGATTCATCCGAAAAATTGATGTTTTGCCATTCGTGCACCCAGGTTCGTCGTTGAGTACACCATCGCAGGCGCTCCTGTCTGTGATGCAGCATCAAGGGTAACCGCAGTCATGGTCTCCTAGCTGATAATCCATGCTGCTGCAAACGTCGTCGAACTGTTCGTGCAGATGGTTGTTGTCTTGCAAACGTCCCCATCTATTGACTCAGGGATCGAGACGAGGCTGCACGATCCGTTACAGCCATGCGGATAAGGTGCCTGTCATCTCGACTGCTAGTGATACGAGGCCGTTGGGATATGGCACGACGTTCCGTATTACTCTCCTGAACCCACCGATTCCATATTCTGCTAACAGTCATTGGATCTCGACCAACGCGAGCAGCAATGTAGCGATACGATTAACCGCAATCGCAGTAGGCTACAATCCGACCTTTATCAAAGTCGGAAACGTGATGATACGCATTTCTCCTCCTTACACGAGGCATCACAACAACATTTCACCAGGTAACGCCGGTCAACTGCTGTTTGTGTATGAGAAATCGGTTGGAAACTCTCCTCATGTCAGCACGTTGTAGGTGTCGCCACCGGCGCCAACCTTGTGTGAGCGCTCTGAAAAGCTAATCATTTGCATATCACAGCATCTTCTTCCTCACGGATAAATTTCGCGTCAGTGGCACGTCATCTTCGTGGTATAGCAATTTTAATGGCCACAAGTTTACTTCACAAAATGGACACAGCAGACATTCAAGAAATGCCCCATGAACACCAAAATAAAATGGTGAGCTACAGTGATCACAAACTTTCACACCATAAAAACCTAAGGCCAACTCACTGGAAATTACAAACCGTACAGGACATTCAGCGATGTATTCAATCTTAAAAGAACATTTTTCTTCCGAGTCTGTCTTCTGACCAGTTTGGCGCGGCTCGCCATAATTTCTTCTCCTGTGCCAAACTCTTGCAACTTATATCCTCAGTTATTTCCTGGATGTATTCCAAACTCAGTCTTCCTCTACAGTTTTTGCCCCCTGCAGCTCCCTTTAGTACCATGGAAGACATTCCTTGATGTCGTAACAAATGTCCTATCTTCCTGTCCCTTATTCTTGTCAGCCTTTTACACATATTCCTTTCCACTCCGATTCTGCCCAGAACCTCCTTATTCCTTACGTTATCAGTCCACCTACTTTTCACCATTTGTCTGTAGCACCACATCTCAGATGCTTCGATTCTTCTCTTTCCCGGTTTTCCCACAGTCCATGTCTTACTATCATGTAACGCTGTCCTCCAAACGTTTGTTCTCAGGAACTTCTTTGTCACATTAAGGCCTGTGTTTGATAGTAGTAGACTTTTCTTGGCCAGGTATGCTCTTTTTGCCAGTGCTAGACTGTTTTTGATGTTCTCCTTGCTCCGTCCGTCACTTGTTACTTTGCTGTCTAGGTAGCAGAATTCCTTAACTTCATCTACGTCGTGACCATTAATGCTGATGTTGCGTTTCATTTCTACTACTTCTCAATACTTTCGTCGTTCTTTGATTTGCTCCCAGTCCGTATTCTGCACTCAGCGGACTGTTCATTTCGTTCAGTGGATCCTGTAATACTTTTTCAGTTTCGATATCCTTTTACCATGAATTTTAATCCTGCTCTTGAACCATTCTTTTATTTCCATCATTTCTTCTTCCACGTAGAGACTGAACAGTAGGGACGAAAGTTTACATCGCTGTCTTACACCCTTTTTAATTCGAGCACATCATCTTGGTGTTCCTCTTCCCTCTCGGATGTCGAACATGTTTTATATTACCCGTCTCTTCCTATAGCTTACCCATATTTTCCTCAGAATTTGGAACATCTTACATTCCCAACTGGTCTGAGTTGAAAGCAAATTCCCCCACCGAGCGACAGGAGAAGTTTGTTTACCGCATCCACAAATTTTCAGACGGATTCCGCAGTTTCCTGTGCATCGGAAAGTTGACGCTTTGTTTGAAATTTCGTTATCTTACGTCTACCAATTCTGTAGCGCTGTTTGAAGTTATGCAGCGATCTACTGCTTCCCTTGAAATTACTCTAATCTATATCGAGAGCTATTTCAATTGCATAAAGTAACAGGGCATTATCGTTCGCATCCTGTAAATAGTATAGAGCATTCTTGAAACGTACAAACACCAGTTTTTATAACAAGTGCACTCTGTTCTCCCTTGTATAGCCGTTATTTATCATGTACTACACCGTCACCTTTCTCCGGATTTATTATAAATCTGTTCATAATAGAGTTTTTATTATGCTGGGGACGAACTTCTCTGTACGTAATTACGTTTAGTACCCGCTCCTTGGACAACGATTGTTCTTCACTACGTTTCACTGCAGACGGAATTTGTGGCTCCGTGTCCGACAAGGATGATGAACGACGTGGCTCGGGATCTATTTCAGTATCACTTTTACCTGTTAAGCACGCGTCGTCATCATTGTACCCCTTCCGTACAGTGCCCACAGTCGAGCGTATACGACACCACTCGTTCCACTGACTCATCTAGCAGAAACGCTGATATTTCATCTGCCACTTCTTTCTCACATTGCCGCGTTGGGTAGCCGTGCCACGGTTCGTGCGGCTCCCCCTGTCGGAGGTTCGAGTCCTCCCTGGGGCACGTGTGTGTTGTAGTTAGTGTAAGTTAGTCCAAGTTAGATTAAGTAGTGTGTAAGCCTAGGGACCGATGACCTTAGCAGTTTGGTCCCATAGGAACTTACACAAATTACTCACATTGCGAAATTCCTTGGGTTCCTTTCTGACGACATGTCAACTTCGACAACTGTGGTTTTAGATATAATGCAATGTTTGCTTTGTTTATCGATGCCATTGCTCTGCTTTGCATCAACACCACTAGCACTGCAGCACTCTCGCGAGTTACTCGTCGACTAAGCAATTCAACTACGCTCCGTAGCCTCTGCTCATCATTGGATACTTCCAGCCCCGCCCCCTGTGGTCATTAACAGCCAATATTGCGGTTGCATGGTAGACAATATCTGAGGCGTCGAATGCCGTAAACACCATTGGCCTTTTGCAACTTCCGACCCTGACACTCAGGAATGTTCAAATGCTTGTGAATTCCTAATGGACCAAACTGCTGAGGTCATTGGTCCCTAGACTTACACACTACTTAAACTAACTTACGCTAAGAACAACACACACACACACACACATACACACACACACACACACACACACACACACACACACCCATGCCCGAGGGAGGAATCGAACCTCTTGCGGGAAGGGCCGCGTAGTCCACCATGACAGTCAAGGGGTTCCTTGTCACATGAATTATTTTCCTACTGCTTCAGAGTAAACCCTGAAAAGGTTTTCTTCTATTTTACTTGAATCCATTGTTGTCATGAACTTCTCATATGTCTCCATGCCTCCTATAAGCCCCGCGGGCTTTGCCCGGTTGGTGCTGCACCCTGCTGTCAGGCGTAACAATTACAACGCCACTCACGGTAGGCATGACGCTCAAAATAGCCAGTTTCTGAAGTAAATGACTTTCGTTTTTTCCTATTATTCCCCATAATAAAGGTATGAATCTAACTAACATTGAAAAATTTTGGAACCTCTCAGGTTGAAGACACATAGAATCAAAAAAATTAAAAGATGTGCGGAAATAAAACAAAACTTATCCATCCATCGTTTCCTGCTTTTTCTAAAAAGCTTTAAGTTGTTGAATATTATATAAAATCACTTGGGTTCAACTACTGGCTCTATTTTTTTCAAACTCTACTGAAAATCACGTTGTAACCTCTATTTGGGCATTACGAATAGACAGTGCTCAAGAGTGAAACAGAGACTGAAAATCTGTAGTTTTGTGTCAATTAGTCATTTTTCAAGGGCTACAACCAGATAAAGGCATATTAGGTAGACACTGGCAGCAGATCAGATACTTTCTGTTTTCATTGTAAGATACGAGTGGACTGTAAAATTTTAGATTTGCTCCTTGTATGATGTTGCAAGTTTCTTGTGGTTCCCCCTGCTTGTAATCTTTTAAAACAAACAGAGCATTCTAGTTCACTACTACCACAGCTCATAGAATATTTCCTGAGTAGCGATGGTACCACTCTGTAATACAACTGATCTCTAACGACGACAGCGAGAAACTACCAATAAGCCACATGAGGCAAGTTTTGAGCGTTGTGTGTACGCGCATACCATCCAATATGCCACCTCACATGGGAACAAGTACTTTATTGTCTCAGAAGCGCTGTACCAGTCAGTACACATTGGTTTTGCTCGTTTCTGTGTTCAATTTTATTAAAATAGCAGTGATCCTGTTCCCATTTTCTATAATAATGCATTATATCAAAGAAACGGTAGTTTTATGAATGAAAATTACTCGTTCTTTGAAAAAGGTTGCTTTAAAAACAACAAATTTTAGTACTGCTGCTATAGCGAATCGATATTTCAGCTTTTCAACCAGTTATCTGTAACAGAGAAAAATACATATGTTACCTCTTTACGGTATATTGATAATTTTTCCTTTTTCAGGTGTCTGACTGCAGCTGAATGATGTTACCTTTTTACGGTATATTGATAGTTTTTCCTTTTTCGGGTGTCTGACTGCAGCTGAACGATGTTACCTTTTTACGGTATATTGACAATTTTTCCTTTTTCGGGCGTCTGAATGCAGCTGAATGAAAAAATTTTCGTGCCGTACGCGTTTCGCCTTTATTCTCTGCAAGGCATCTTCAGTGGTCTGGCATATGTACATATTTTACTATTTAGTTTACATTTTGGGGCAAACTACTTATAGGTTATAAAAAGTTCTGGTGGTTGGTTTTTGCTATGATTTAATAATATTTTAAATCCTTCTTACAGATTGCGTGGGCGATCTTCTACATATTATGTTCCTGTTCCATTTTTGTTGCAGTTCCTCTTCTTGTAACTGTCACTTGGGGCTATTTTTCCACGTTTCACAGCACTTGGAAATATCTGTGATCTGTTCGTGGATTCGCGCGCGCGTACTTGTGTGTGTGTGCAAAATAATGAATTAATATTTATTTTGGTGATTTTTTTTTTTTTTTTTTTTTTTTGGTGGCTGCTTTTGAGAGAGGGATGATTTCTATCTTATTATTTCTTTTATTAAGTGTTGTATGGAGCCTGTACTGATGTGTGTTTGATTATTTATCACATGTTTGTTTTCAGCAATGGCGTTCTGAATGTGGAAGTTTTCTTGCATTTGTGTAAGGTATTTGTGATGGTTTTTTTATTCTTATTATTTTCATTTCTTGTTCCACGTTTGTAGAATGGTGGTTAAGGTGTTTTAAATCTTCTGTAAAAGTAGAATGTTTTATTTCGCACTTCCAACACATGATATGCTCTTTGCTATGCGTTTTAAAATTCCTGCATGTCATGCCTATGTATTCTGCAAAACAACTTCGACATTCAAATTTATATATTCCTGATCCCTTGAATTTATACCTCTTGGCAGTTGGTTGGCTTAGGTGTGATTGGAGGGTTTGCCCAGTCTTATATGGTATTAGGAAGCTCTTCCTCTTTATTACTTTTGCAACTCTGTTTGTTAATTTATCTGTGTAAGTCATAGTGTACCATCTGCTTCTTTTCTGTGTGATGTTTTCACTGTGAGTTTTTGATGAGAGTGGTTGTAAGTTTGCAGCTTGCGAGTTATTTTGTATTCTGGAAATGTTGTGTTCGTTTTGTATTTGTGTTTTTATTTTTTGATTGAGCCTGTGTACTACATGTATCTCACTCTGCAGCACTACTTGGGAAATCGAATTACTTCTGGTGGCTTGAGCATCTCAGTAAAATGTAATCAATTAGAAAATAAAATGTTGCCCAAAATAAAGAAAAATCACAAGTCACATAAAAGACTGAGCCCAATGTGTGAGTTAAAACACAGTGATCCATCGAATCATGGCCACTTCAGTGACATTTTCACAGTTTAGGAACACACATTTTATGTAAAACCGTAATTTACTTTATGTTAAAAACAGGCACTAACACAGCAATTAATATGCTGTTTGAGAGATGAACAACAGAGCACTCAATAGGTCGCATATAGCAGATTTAAAAAGTATAAAGTATTTATTTAACTTTAGCAAAAACTAACTGAAAACAGCATTTTAGAACAATATTTTCCATTATGTAAGAATTTTATATTTCGTATGTTACAGAATGAAGGAAAACCCAGACGTGAGGTAGACCGTTATCCACCGAGGATAATTTGCGGAGAACAAATGAAGCTACGTTATGAAAACACTTCCACAAATACCACATTGAATTTTCCGCAATCACGGATCATCTACAGTAGAACTAAGAGCGTGATGAGATCCCAGAAGTACTAATGCTTTAGTGGTTGGTACGACGCATGTGTCCCACTAAATCAATTTCCAGTTCTGTGTGTTAGGGCGTCTATAAATTACATCTGTCTAGTGCTAGCATGTAGTGAGATGCTTTCGGTACTTGGAGAAAAATACTACGAACCACGGGCCTGTGAGCTATCGGATGGAGCGGCATGTCTTCACAGTGTGTCTGTTTCACGAAAATAAGGTCAAATCACAATTTCCTCCGTTCTCTGTCTGCAGTAACTAATTGTGTTTTCTCATACATCGTAGACATTGTTTTGACACATTACTATGCACGTCAGTAATTTTGCTGGTTCCGACGTAATTTTTATATAGTAGGACGCACGTGTTCAACAATAAGTCTTTTTTTCTTTTTACCATTATTACTGCCAATTTGATGCACCCCGCCACCAATTCACGCCTATTCCAATCTCTTCATCTCAGAGTAGCATTTGCAACCTACATCCTATATTGTTTGCTAGATGTATTCCAAGCTGAAACTTCCTGGCAGATTAAAACTGTGTGCCCGACCGAGACTCGAACTCGGGACCGTTGCCTTTCGCGGGCAAGTGCTCTACCAACTGAGCTACCCAAGCACGACTCACGCCCCGTCCTCACAGCTTTACTTCTGCCAGTATCTCGTCTCCTACCTTCCAAACTTTACAGAAGCTCTCCTGAGAATCTTGCAGAACTAGCACTCCTGAAAGAAACGATATTGCGGAGACATGGCTTAGCCACAGCCTGGGGGATGTTTCCAGAATGAGATTTTTCACT
The DNA here is from genome assembly GCF_021461395.2 of Schistocerca americana. Lineage (NCBI taxonomy): Eukaryota > Metazoa > Arthropoda > Insecta > Orthoptera > Acrididae > Schistocerca > Schistocerca americana. The sequence continues at coordinate 394,670,977 of NC_060119.1, read as the reverse complement.
CTGCAGCGGAGTGTGCGCTGATATGAAACTTCCTGGCAGATTAAAACTGTGTGCCGGACCGAGAGTCGAACTCTGGACCTTCGCCTTTCGCGGACAAGAGCTCTACCAACTTTTTTTTACGCTCTATCCATCCTTTTTTTATTTTATTTTATTATTTTTATTTTTTTATTCCGTCACGCTGACCACTTTTTTTTTTATCTTTATTGAACAAACGGAGAGTAAATATATATATACACAAAGCAACAGTTCTTCAAGGTACCAGTTAAACATGTACAAATGAGTGATAGGTAAACAAATTATTAGAATAACATTAAATACAACAAAATATAACATATCCTCTTTTTTTTTTTTAATAATTTGTATTGAACAAACTAAAAGTACATATATATTCACTATGCAAGAGTTCTTCGAGTTACCATTTAAAACATATACAAATGACTGTTAGTTTAAAAAAATTAAAAAGAAAAACATTACATACAACAAAATATAACATATTCTGTCTTCGTCCTTTTTTTTAAATAATTTTTTTTTTTTGGTCGATGCATGAGAACGTGGATAATGGTGTTGCATCATGTGACAGGTAGGCATGGTACACCCCAACTTTGAGGGGGATCAAGGAAGACGCTGCGGAGATAACCGGCAAAAGTTTGTCGGTAAGATGGTTTTCGGGTGAGGGTGCTATGCGCGGTCACAACTTTGTACCAGAAGTCAAGGACTGTATGCGGACCACTCTGAAAGAGATACTCTAAAGCCTGTCCTCGAAACCAGATTAGGGTATGGTGCTTAGCAAGAGGGTAGTGAAATGTCTGGGGCAACAACAGGAAATCCGGGGTTACCGTCGTTGGCGGGGCACGGAGGTAAAAGCCCACGATTCGTTGGATGAGGAGCCATACGTTTTGTTTCAGGGGGCACGTAAGACGGTGCTCGTCGGTGTCTTCGAGCTGACAGTCAGGGCAGAGTGGGGAGGTGGCCAGTCCTATGCGATAAAGTCGACGATTAGTCGGGAATTTTCCATAGACTAAAACATAACAGAGTGCAGACACAGACGACAGTAAAAAGGGTGCATGCACACATCCCCAAACCGTGCGCCAGTTAATGTCACGATGCTGTAGCACCATGGGGTCGCAAGGGTTGGACAGCAGAAACAAACGATAATAATCTTTTGTACGGGGAGGACGGGTGACTGGAAGATCGGCACGAACGTAGCTGAGTTCTATGAAACAATTGGCGACGTGGTACAATAATGGAGAAATAGGTGCCACATTGATCGGTGGATTGAGAGAAGCTGGTCGGAGGATATCTATGGCTCTGAGCACTATGGGACTCAACTGCTGAGGTCATTAGTCCCCTAGAACTTAGAACTAGTTAAACCTAACTAACCTAAGGACATCACAAACATCCATGCCCGAGGCAGGATTCGAACCCGCGACCGTAGCGGTCTTGCGGTTCCAGACTGCAGCGCCTTTAACCGCACGGCCACTTCGGCCGGCGGAGGATATCTAAGAGACTGCGTGTTAAGGACGGGACCGGCCCCTGCCAGTGCCGTAACAGAGTGTGGACAAAGAGTGCAGAAGATCGTGCCCGCACGTTGACGAGTCCGAGGCCACCTTTTGCAGGAGGCAGTGTTAGAGTGCTGTAGCGGACTTTGAAAAGTGCCCCTGCTGACACGAAATATCCAAAGGCTGATTGGATGCGGCGGCCAAGGAGTAACGGCATCGGGAGGATCTGGGCGACGTGTACCAGTTTAGGGGCGACATACATGTTGACATAGGACACACGTTGGTTTAAGTTACGGTGCACTTGACCGCGGACATGGTGCCGAATCGACTGCAAAAGCCGCCGGTAAGCCAGGGCCACTGTGCGGTGTGTGGAGCTCGTAAATTCGATACCCAAGTAACGAAGGGTGGCACTGACTGGGAGTGGGGTCGGCACCATAGCCAGGAGGCCGCGCCCAATGTGCATCATAGTCGATTTACGGACATTAAGAATGCTACCAGAAAGACGTCCATACTGGTGGATCCATTGGATGGCGTCACTGAGTTCCGTGGAGGAGCAGGTGAGAAGGAGGAGATCGTCCGCATAAGCCCTAAGTGAAAGGTGTAGTCACGCAAAGTGAGGCCCTGCAGTCTAGAGGTAAGTCCAGTGATGAGGGGCTCAAGTGCAAAGGCATATAGTAAAGTAGACATAGGGCATCCTCGACGCACAGAGCGGCGTATAGGAATCGGTCCTACAAGCCTCCCATTGACTTGTACCATCGTGACCGCGGGAAGTAGTAACCGGCGAATGGCATCGACAAAAAGTAAGGGGACCCCATACGTGTCGCCACCATGAGGAGGAATGGGTGTCGAACGAGATCAAAGGCACTCGTGAAATCGACGGATACCAGTGCTGCACGAAGACGACAAACCGACGCCAGTGCAATGAGGTCACGGCATTTGTAAGGTGGCCCCACAACCACGTGCAATCTGCTCAGGTGAAAGGTCCGTAGGTAAGACGGTGCGTATGCGCGCTGCTAAGAGGCGTGCATAGATTTTATAGTCTGCATTCAGTAGTGTAAGGGGGCGATATGCAGAGACATGAGACCCTCCCTTCGGTTTAGGCACAGGTAGAAGAATGCCAGTGACGAATTCAGGTGGAATTGGGAAGGACGGAGTAAAGAGTTCCTGAATCATTTCCGTGCAGCGAGGGTGGGCTTACTGGTAGTTGGGAGCTCCAACGTCAGGCGCGTAATGGGGCCCCTTAGGGAAATGGCAGCAAGAGAGGGGAAGAAAACCAATGTGCACTCCGTGTGCATACCGGGGGGAGTCATTCCAGATGTGGAAAGGGTCCTTCCGGATGCCATGAAGGGTACAGGGTGCACCCATCTGCAGGTGGTCGCTCATGTCGGCACCAATGATGTGTGTCGCTATGGATCCGAGGAAATCCTCTCTGGCTTCCGGCGGCTATCTGATTTGGTGAAGACTGCCAGTCTCGCTAGCGGGATGAAAGCAGAGCTCACCATCTGCAGCATCGTCGACAGGACTGACTGCGGACCTTTGGTACAGAGCCGAGTGGAGGGTCTGAATCAGAGGCTGAGACGGTTCTGCGACCGTGTGGGCTGCAGATTCCTCGACTTGCGCCATAGGGTGGTGGGGTTTCGGGTTCCGCTGGATAGGTCAGGAGTCCACTACACGCAACAAGCGGCTACACGGGTAGCAGGGGTTGTGTGGCGTGGGCTGGGCGGTTTTTTAGGTTAGATGGCCTTGGGCAAGTACAGAAAGGGCAACAGCCTCAACGGGTGCGGGGCAAAGTCAGGACATGCGGGGAACAAGCAGCAATCGGTATTCTAATTGTCAACTGTCGAAGCTGCGTTGGTAAAGTACCGGAACTTCAAGCGCTGATAGAAAGCACCGAAGCTGAAATCGTTATAGGTACAGAAAGCTGGCTTAAGCCAGAGATAAATTCTGCCGAAATTTTTACAAAGGTACAGACGGTGTTTAGAAAGGATAGATTGCATGCAACCGGTGGTGGAGTGTTCATCGCTGTTAGTAGTAGTTTATCCTGTAGTGAAGTAGAAGTGGATAGTTCCTGTGAATTATTATGGGTGGAGGTTACACTAAACAACCGAACTAGGTTAATAATTGGCTCCTTTTACCGACCTCCCGACTCAGCAGCATTAGTGGCAGAACAACTGAGAGAAAATTTGGAATACATTTCACATAAATTTTCTCAGCATGTTATAGTCTTAGGTGGAGATTTCAATTTACCAGATATAGACTGGGACACTCAGATGTTTAGGACGGGTGGTAGGGACAGAGCATCGAGTGACATTATACTGAGTGCACTATCCGAAAATTACCTCGAGCAATTAAACAGAGAACCGACTCGTGGAGAAAACATATTGGACCTACTGATAACAAACAGACCCGAACTTTTCGAATCTGTATGTACAGAGCAGGGAATCAGTGATCATAAGGCCGTTGCAGCATCCCTGAATATGGAAGTTAATAGGAATATAAAAAAAGGGAGGAAGGTTTATCTGTTTAGCAAGAGTAATAGAAGGCAGATTTCAGACTACCTAACAGATCAAAACGAAAATTTCTGTTCCGACACTGACAATGTTGAGTGTTTATGGAAAAAGTTCAAGGCAATCGTAAAATGCGTTTTAGACAGGTACGTGCCGAGTAAAACTGTGAGGGACGGGAAAAACCCACCGTGGTACAACAACAAAGTTAGGAAACTACTGCGAAAGCAAAGAGAGCTCCACTCCAAGTTTAAACGCAGCCAAAACCTCTCAGACAAACAGAAGCTAAACGATGTCAAAGTTAGCGTAAGGAGGGCTATGCGTGAAGCGTTCATTGAATTCGAAAGTAAAATTCTATGTACCGACTTGACAGAAAATCCTAGGAAGTTCTGGTCTTACGTTAAATCAGTAAGTGGCTCGAAACAGCATATCCAGACACTACGGGATGATGATGGCATTGAAACAGAGGATGACACGCGTAAAGCTGAAATACTAAACACCTTTTTCCAAAGCTGCTTCACAGAGGAAGACCGCACTGCAGTTCCTTCTCTAAATCCTCGCACAAACGAAAAAATGGCTGACATCGAAATAAGTGTCCAAGGAATAGAAAAGCAACTGGAATCACTCAATAGAGGAAAGTCCACTGGACCTGACGGGATACCAATTCGATTCTACACAGAGTACGCGAAAGAACTTGCCCCCCTTCTAACAGCCGTGTACCGCAAGTCTCTAGAGGAACGGAGGGTTCCAAATGATTGGAAAAGAGCACAGATAGTCCCAGTCTTCAAGAAGGGTCGTCGAGCAGATGCGCAAAACTATAGACCTATATCTCTTACGTCGATCTCTTGTAGAATTTTAGAACATGTTTTTTGCTCGCGTATCATGTCATTTCTGGAAACCCAGAATCTACTATGTAGGAATCAACATGGATTCCGGAAACAGCGATCGTGTGAGACCCAACTCGCCTTATTTGTTCATGAGACCCAGAAAATATTAGATACAGGCTCCCAGGTAGATGCTATTTTTCTTGACTTCCGGAAGGCGTTCGATACAGTTCCGCACTGTCGCCTGATAAACAAAGTAAGAGCCTACGGAATATCAGACCAGCTGTGTGGCTGGATTGAAGAGTTTTTAGCAAACAGAACACAGCATGTTGTTATCAATGGAGAGACGTCTACAGACGTTAAAGTAACCTCTGGCGTGCCACAGGGGAGTGTTATGGGACCATTGCTTTTCACAATATATATAAATGACTTAGTAGATAGCGTCGGAAGTTCCATGCGGCTTTTCGCGGATGATGCTGTAGTATACAGAGAAGTTGCTGCATTAGAAAATTGTAGCGAAATACAGGAAGATCTGCAGCGGATAGGCACTTGGTGCAGGGAGTGGCAACTGACCCTTAACATAGACAAATGTAATGTATTGCGAATACATAGAAAGAAGGATCCTTTATTGTATGATTATATGATAGCGGAACAAACACTGGTAGCAGTTACTTCTGTAAAATATCTGGGAGTATGCGTACGGAACGATTTGAAGTGGAATGATCATATAAAACTAATTGTTGGTAAGGCGGGTACCAGGTTGAGATTCATTGGGAGAGTGCTTAGAAAATGTAGTCCATCAACAAAGGAGGTGGCTTACAAAACACTCGTTCGACCTATACTTGAGTATTGCTCGTCAGTGTGGGATCCGTACCAGGTCGGGTTGACGGAGGAGATAGAGAAGATCCAAAGAAGAGCGGCGCGTTTCGTCACTGGGTTATTTGGTAACCGTGATAGCGTTACGGAGATGTTTAATAAACTCAAGTGGCAGACTCTGCAAGAGAGGCGCTCTGCATCGCGGTGTAGCTTGCTCGCCAGGTTTCGAGAGGGTGCGTTTCTGGATGAGGTATCGAATATATTGCTTCCCCCTACTTATACTTCCCGAGGAGATCACGAATGTAAAATTAGAGAGATTAGAGCGCGCACGGAGGCTTTCAGACAGTCGTTCTTCCCGCGAACCATACGCGACTGGAACAGGAAAGGGAGGTAATGACAGCGGCACGTAAAGTGCCCTCCGCCACACACCGTTGGGTGGCTTGCGGAGTATCAATGTAGATGTAGATGAAGCATTAACGGGGTGAACGCCCGGTAAAACTCCACTGGGAGACCATATGGTCCGGGTGATTTGTTCTTGGCCCCTTTGTTGATCGCATCTACCACCTCTTCTGCGGTGATTGCAGACATCATGGACGTTGACTCCGCTACGGTGAGGGTCCGATCAGGGGAAGGACGGAGATCATCAGGAATGGGCGTCGCCATCGGTTCATCATCATAAAATTGGCGATAATGTTCAGCAAAGGCAAACACCACCGCCGCCTGTGTTGTGTGGTGAACACCATCTGAGGTCGTGATGTTGGGGACGAAAAGTCGACGTCGACGACTATGGTCGGATGCGGCATGGATTGTGGATGGGGTTTCGTCGTGGAGGAGGTCTTGTCGTCGGAAACGCACCACGACACCATGCAGTCGTGCACGTTGAAGAGAGAGGAGACGAGCTTTAGTACGCTGTCGTTCCCTATGGGTGTCAGGTTATGGAGGGAGCGCATCGAGTTCACGGAGAACGGCGTAGTGAAAATTTGTGGTGTCTCGATGCCATGCTGCTGCTTTCTTGCCACATTGAATGAAGGCCTTTCTGATCGCAGGTTAGGCATATTTGAGCCACCAATGGAACGTGGATGTGTACTGCGGAAGGCGTCTTTCGCAAGATGCCCATGTATTGGCAATACATTGTCGGCAGTGTGGATCATTAAGGAGGGAGATATTAAGCTTCCAATAACCTCTGCTGCGCCACACTGACTGAGGTGGCAGAGTCAGGGAGCAAATGACGGCGCAGTGGTCCGAAAATGCAAGGGGCCATCGTTATGCTTGGGCGACTTCATTGCCAAGGTGGGCAGACATAAAACCGGTCCAGTCTGCTCTCAGAATGTGCTGTATAATGGGGAAAACCGGGGGTATTGCCATGAATTTTCTCCGAAACGTTCACTAGATAAAAATCTTCGATTAAGGTGAGCAGCGCCGGGAATGTCAAATAACCAGGCATTTGGTCCTGCGGATGGAGGACACAGTTGAAATCGCTTCCCATGATAAGGCGATCATAGCGTTCAGAAAACAGGGGGGCCACGTCATGTCCGAAGAAAGTGGACCGCTGCCGACGGTTCGTGGAGCCAGACGGAGCGTAGATATTGATGACGCGCGTGTCGAAGATGGTAACAGCCATGCCTCTTCCACAGGGAAGGATTGTCGTGTCCTTGAGTGGGATTCCTTCGCGTATGTAGAAAGCCACTCCACGCCCTGATTGATCACATGTGGACGAGTATGAGTCGTAGCCGTAGACTGGTGGTAGTGTGGCAACGCGTACTTCCTGAAGAAGGGCGACGTCGACGTCACAGGCCCGAAGCACGTCACATAGGAGTTGCAGCTTGGGTGCAGTGCCGATCATGTTGATGTTCAGTGAGGGTACATTATAATGGCACGGCAGCCTCCGATACGTAGATAGGAAGGCACGTGTTTCTGCAACTCGATGCGGACCTGTCTAACACCGTTTAAAACGGGATAGGTTTGAAATTGTACCCATCGTTCGGGAAAATGTTCCAGAACGTTGCCATAGGGACGGAGCGCCTCGATGACGACGTCTGCAGGTAGTTCGAACGGCAGTTCGAAGATCCTTATCGTCCGCGTGCCGAGACCTGCGTGATCGACGGTAACGGGTCCGACGTTGCCGTCGGAATGACAGAAGCGCAGTCCACGTTTTGCCTCTTGAAGCACCTTGTCGCACGCCGCATCGTTGATCATTCTGACGTAGACGGTACTGCTAACTATGGACAAGTGGATACCAATTAGATCCGTTAGTGGTATTTTAACTTCATCGCGAATAAATCGTTCTACCTCCAGGGCCTTGGGTCGGGCGAAGTCGGAACAAAAGTGGAAACGTAATGTCTTCTTCCGATAGTTGTGCGCCATGGTGGTCTAAAAGGGAAAACGACACTTACAGCGGCCGAAGTAAACACAAACACACGGTGCGCGCTTCGCCCGCAGCGCTCTGGCGCGCGACCGCCTCGCAGCACTGCCGGCGGCAGACTGCCCAACTGAGCTACGCAAGCACGACTCACGCCCGGTCTCACAGCTCCACTTCTGCCAGTATCTCGTCTCCTACCTTCAAAACTTTACAGAAGCTCTCCTGCGAACCTTGCTTTCAGGAGTGCTAGTTCTGCAAGATTCGCAGGAGATGGTTCAAATGGCTCTGAGCACTATGGGACTTAACTGCTGTGGTCATCAGTCCCCTAGAACTTAGAACTACTTAAACCTAACTAACCTAAGGACATCACACACATCCATGCCCGAGGCAGGATTCGAGCCTGCGACCGCAGCGGTCGCGCGGTTCCAGGCTGTAGCGCCTAGAACCGCTCGGCCACTCGGGCCGGCTTCGCAGGAGAGCTTCTGTAAAGTTTGCAGGGTAGGAGACGAGATACTGGCAGAAGTAAAGCTGTCAGGACGGGGCGTGAGTCATGATTGGGTAGCTCAGTTGGTAGAGCATTTGCCCGTGAAAGGCAAATGTCCTGAGTTCGAATCTCGGTCGGGCACACAGTTTTAATCTGCCAGGAAGTTTCATATCAGCGCACAATCCGCTGCAGAGTGAAAATCTCATTCTGGAAACATCCCCCAGGCTGTGGCTAAGCCATGTCTCCGCAATTTCCTTTCTTTCGGGAGTGCTAGTTCTGCAAGATTCGTAGGAGAGCGTCTGTAAAGTTTGGAAGGTAGGAGACGAGATACTGGCAGAAGTAAATCTGTGAGGACGGGGCGTGAGTCGTGCTTGGGTAGCTCAGTTGGAGCCGGCACGGTAGCTCAGCGTGTTCGGTCGGATGGCTACGTGCCTTCTGTAATAAAAAAACTGAGTTAATCGATCAACAACGAACTTAAACGGATGTCTTATGACGTCCGCCCCGAGCAGATGCAACGAACAAACACGAACAAAATGAGATTAAAAAAAAAAAAGTTGGTAGAGCACTTGCCCGCGAAAGGCGAAGGTCCCGAGTTCGAGTCTCGGTCCGGCAAACAGTTTTAATCTGCCAGGAAGTTTCATATCAGCACACACTCCGCTGCAGAGTGAAAATCTCATTCTGTATTCCAATCTCTTTCTTCCCTTCAGTTTTTGCCCTCTAAAGATCCCTCTAGTACTATGGAAGTCATTTCCTGATGTCTTAATAGATGTATACCACATATTCCTTTCCTCTCCGATTCTGTGCAGAACCTCCTCATTCCTTGACTTATCAGCCCACCTAATTTTCAACATTCGTCTGTAGCACCACATCTCAAAATTTTCGATTCTTTTCTGTTCTGGTGTTCCCACAGCCCATGTTTCACAACCATACAATGCTGTTCTCGGAACACGTTCTCAGAAATTTCCTCCTCAAATTAAGACCTATGTTTGCTACTAGCATATTTCTATTGGCCAGGATTGCCCTTTCTGCCAGGCCTTTTTGCGTGCTCCTTACTCCGTACGTCGTGGTTATTTTGCTCCAAGCTAGCAGAATTTCTTAACTTTATCTACTTAGTGACCATCAGTCCTGATGTTAAATTCTCTCTGCGCTCATTTCTACTACTTCTCATTACTTTCGCCTTTCATCGATTTTCTCTCAATCCACATTCTGTACTCATTAGACTGTTCATTCCATTCAATTGTTCATGTTATTCTTCTCCACTTTGACTTGTCATCAGCGAATCGTATCATTGATTTCCTTCCACCTTCAATTTTAATTCCACTCCTGAACCTTTCTTATATTTGCATCATTGTTTCTTCGACGTACAGAGTGAACCCTCGAGGCGAAAGACTACATCCCTGTCTTCCATCTTTTTTTATCCTAGCACTTCGTTCTTGGTTGACGACTCTTATAACTCCCTCTTGGCTCTGGTACATATTGTGTATTACCCGTCCCTCCCTAAGACTTACCCCTGTTTTTTCAGAATTTCAAACATCTTGCACCATTTTACATTGTCGAACGCTTTTCCCTGGTCAACAAATCCTATGAATGACTCTTAATTTTTTTTTTAGTCTTGCTTCCATTATCAACCCAAGATCAGAATTGCTACTCTAGTGCCTTTACCTTTCCTAAATCTAAACTGATCGTCATCCAACGCTTAATCAATTTTCTTTTCCATTCTTCTGTATATTATTCTTGTAAGTAACTTGGATGTATGAATTGTTAAGCTGATTGTGCGATAATTCTCGCACTTGTCAGCTCTTGCAGTCTCCGCAGTTGCGTGGATGATATTTTTCAGAAAGTCAGATAGTATGTCATCAGGCTCACACATTCTACACACTGATGTGAATAGTTGTTTTGTTGCCACTGCCCCCAATGATTTTAGAAATTCTGATGGAATTTTATCTATCCCTTCTGCCTTATTTGATCTTAAGTCCTCCAAAGCTCTTTTAAATTCTGATTCTAATATTGGATCTGCTATCTCTTCTAAATCGACTCCTGTATCTTCTTCTATCACATCCATCCGCTCTCGCCTCAGCATTTAACAGCGTAATTCCTGTTGCACTCTTAATGTTACCACCCTTGCTTTTAATTTCATCGAAGGTTACTTTGACTTTGCTATATACTGCGTCAGTCCTTCCGACAATCATTTCTTTTTCGATTTCACGTGGTAAAATAGAGAAAGCATTGATGTGTGATATGTCGAAGCCATCTTCAAATGTTACATTGAAAATTTGTGTGCAACTTTTCATTTTTTTCTTTGTCGGGAGAATAAATGTGTTGCACTACTGATTTCTTATACTTTCTTTCATAATTTCTATCCTCATAAAATGGTTCTAAAATTAAAAATTTAACTCTGAAAATCCTAGGTTCACATGAAAATACGAATCTATTTAGGTTCATGGGAAACATGTGTCCCACTTCACCGGTTTTCAAAGTTTGTGACCTTAAAATTTTGTGGTAGTGAAAGTGTATTATTTATCGAAAAGTTTATTTTCCAAATATATACAAAATAAATACCAACCATGAAAGCGTTAAACGAGGCCCTTCACGAGCTATACCACATTTTCTCTTATACAGCTTAGTTTACTGTTTATATGACACTGGGGTAAGGAACATGTAATGCGTCAAACATGACGGAGATCTGTTACCAATATTTTGGTTGAGTACCGCCAATCAGTTCAACCTGTTACCGATTCCAGACAAATGAGTAGGACGCCGTTTCCCTTCAGAATCTGACCAAAGGAGAACTAGTTCCTGAACAAACTTTTCATCTTTATTTCACTTTTGTATATCAAAAAAGCTTAAGATAAGTAAAGAAACATAAAATTTCGGACCTTGTTGGGTGGCAGGAGGTCGAATTCGAGAGGTTTTGGCTTGGTTCAAATGGCTCTGAGCACTATGGGACTCAACTGCTGAGGTCATTAGTCCCCTAGAACTTAGAACTAGTTAAACCTAACTAACGTAAGGACATCACAAACATCCACGCCCGAGGCAGGATTCGAACCTGCGACCGTAGCGGTCTTGCGGTTCCAGACTGCAGCGCCTTTAACCGCACGGCCACTTCGGCCGGCCCGAGAGGTTTTCAACCAAGCTCCGTCGGAGTTGGGAATTGGAGAGGCTTTTGTCACTCAGTCCAACGGCACCTCTCATTCACGCGTGGTGAGTGCCGTGTCGTAAGTGGAGCCATTCACAGTGAATGCAGTGTTTGTGTAAGTAATGATGGGGCCGAGAGGAGCGGCAGGGTGAATCCAGCATCGGCACAAAGCCTGCGCCTCTTCACAAGCGACAGGGGGGACGGGGTCTAAAGTTTCCAATCGACCTTCGCACCAACGAGTACAGTAGTGAAAGGAGATGTAGCAGCCAGGGAGATAAATTCTAATCTTGCTTTCGTACCCCATAGGGACCAAAGAATAAAAGTCTACAGAATAGTGGAAACTGTCATTATAAATGTAACGCTTCTTCAAATTACAGTATAGTGAGAAGAGTAAGCAAGGAAGACAAATTGCATAGGTAATACAGAGAAAGAGTTTTGCTTCACAAGAGCTAATGATGTCCGACTATCAATTAGATCATTACTTAAAGAAACGCAGCCACGAGCTACTTCTTATATGAATTCTTTATGCCATGGCTCGTTTCATTTTACATAGAACTTCATCTGGAGTAATATGTTTAAATATACATTATTATCAAGTTCATGTCGATCCCGTTTTGAACTCTGGAGCTGCGTTTTACACAATAATACTTTTACCTAACACATTTGTAGGGTCATATACAGAATGTTACAAAAAGTGTCTACTGTTTTGAAAGGTGGTCGTATCCTCCAGAACAAGAAAATAATTCTAGTAAACATGGGCTCTAAAACAAATAACTTAAGAGTCTTGTTTATTTTTGATAGTGTTCATCTTCGATACTGTGAAACGTATCTCTTCTCCTGCAAGCTCTTTGCCTTCCATGCTTTCTAAGGAGCTAATATGGGACAAAACAAAATGTCCCGCGATCATGGGTTCTAAAATTCATACGTTAAGAGATATGAGCACTTGTTCAATAGAATATAGGTGTTTCAAAGCAGCGAAGTACTCACAGCTTTTACAGTATGCATTGTAGAGTCCTTGTTTACTAAACATTTTCTCTCGTTTTCATGGATAGTACCACCTGTCAAAACAAATGGTTCAAATGGCTCTGAGCACTATAGGACTTAACTTCTGAGGTCATCAGTCCCCTAGAACTTAGAACTACTTAAACCTAACTAACCTAAGGACATCACACAGATCCATGCCCGAGGCAGGATTCGAACCTGTGACTGTAGCGGTCGCGTGGTTCCAGACTGTAGCGCCTAGAACCGCTCTGCCACCCCGGCCGGCCCTATCAAAACATTCGCCATTATTTAACACCTTGTATTTACGTACAATTTGCAGTTAGTTGCACCTACGTCTATTTTGTGTTTTGTAATTCCTTGTTTCCGTTTATTTGCGTAACTTACATATTTCTAACGAAACTTCCTGGCAGATTAAAACTGTGTGCCCGACCGAGACTCGAACTCGGGACCTTTGCCTTTCGCGGGCAAGTGCTCTACCATCTGAGCTACCGAAGCACGACTCATGCCCGGTCTCACAGCTTTACTTCTGCCAGTATCTCGTTTCCTACCGTCCAAACTTTACAGAAGCTCTCCTGCGAACAATGCAGAACTAGCTCTCCTGAAAGAAAGGATACTGCGGAGACATGGCTTAGCCACAGCCTGGGGTATGTTTCCAGAATGAGATTTTCACTCTGCAGCGGAGTGTGCGCTGATATGAAACTTCGTGGCAGATTAAAACTGTGTGCCCGACCGAGACTCGAATTAGGGACCTTTGCCTTTCACGGGCAAGTGCTCTACCACCTTTTTTTTTTTTTTTTTTTTTTTTTTTTTTGACGGATAGGGCATGGGTCGACACCCGAAGCCTGGCCATCCCGCCGCCACGCCCAAGCAACGTGTAACGTGTTCGAGTTCGAGGATCGAAGGATCAGGAAGAGGATGTAGTGGGTTTGTCGATGTTGTTTTATTTATTTATTTCTTTAATTTTTATAACATTTTTTGTATTATAGATTTATTTTTGTTTCATTACAAAGATAGATCCTACAACTGCCGTAGCCGAGCGTCCGAGCCGTCTTCTCGTCTGTTGGGAGGGGTTCCCCCATATTCCGTCCGTAGAGGATCAATATGCTCCAGGATTCTTCTTCATTTTCAGCGTCTCGTATCCGGAACGCCCCAGTGAGCAGGAGGATCCGCAAATAATGAACCTAAATAATTTGCGAAACGAGTTCTGTACTTCGGGTGGCGGCTGAAAGCTCCATGTGTTGTCATCAATAGGGACCAAAACTCGAGTGTGCCTTTGGGAGCATCGCAAAATATGTAGTCCGTTCTGGTTGATGGAAAGTATACGCCGTCGGAGCGCAATACGTCATCAGGGGAGATAGACTCCGGCAATCGCCGCAAGAGTAACGCCAGCATGCGCTGCGTCAGTAGCCAGCACTCGCTGGTCGCGGCACACGTCAGACGGTGTGCATCCGAGTCAGCGACTGAGCATGTCGGACACAAGGGGTCGTCCGTCAGATGTATGGAATGTAGCCTCTGACGAGTAGCGAACATCCCATTCACAACCACGTACCGCTATGAACGCACCGTCGTAGGTAGAAAAGGCGTGTGTACCGCTCGCCACACCGTGTTCCAGGCAACTTCAGGATGTCTGTGTGTGACCGTATTTACAGGTTGCCGCTGTTGATAGAGGCGATAATAGTCTTTTGTGCTGGGCTTCCGTGTCGTCGGAAGTTCTGACCGTAAGCAGCTGAAGTCAATCAAGAACTCTCTGATGTGGGTGAGTGCCGATGAAATGTGTCCTACAGAAACCGGGGGATGCAGAGAGTGTGCTGCCACTTCCGCTATCAGGGTGCCCGTCAGAGTGGCGTGGGCAGAGGTCCACTTGCGACGCATAGTGTTGAGATAAAGCCATCGCGCACGGGTATATACATGAATTAAACCGATACCGCCCGCCCGCTGCGGCAGTGTCAGGGTGGCGTATCGGACTTTAAAAACCAGACCGGCGCTTCCGAAATGTCCATATGCTGCTTGAAATCTATCGGCCATCGTAGCCGTCAAGGGAAGGATATGCGCAAAATAGTTCAGTTTTGAGACAAGATAGGTGTTGACATAACGTGTTCTGAGGAGCATATCCAAGCGACGCAGTTGGTTTTCCTCCAGCAGAGCACGTGTCTGGTGTAGGACCCGGCGGTACGTAGCCGCCGCCGTGCGGCGGACATTGTCAAAGGGCACCGCCGTTGTGTGGGAAAGCCCCCAAAATGGTTCAAATGGCTCTGAGCACTATGGGACTTAACTTCTATGGTCATCAGTCCCCTAGAACTTAGAATTACTTAAACCTAACTAACCTAAGGACATCACACAACACCCAGCCATCACGAGGCAGAGAAAATCCCTGACCCCGCCGGGAATCGAACCCGGGAACCCGGGCGTGGGGAAAGCCCCCCTCCGACATCCATGTATTATGTCTTCTTCACGTTGACGACGCTCCCAGCGACCGCCCCGTACTGGCGTAGCCACTGTAGCGCCATATGCATTTCATCCTCTGATCTGGCCAGGAACACCACGTCATCGGCGAATGCACCACAACAAAAGGTCACGTCCCGCAAGGAGATACCAGTTCATCGCTGCCGTAGACCATGTAAAGCTGGTTCAAGCGCTGCAGCAAATAATATACCCGATAGGGGGCACCCTTGTCGCATTGACCGTCCAACAACAATGTGACCAGACTGATAACCGTTGACCATCATGCGGGAGCGCGCTCAGTGGACCAGTCGAAGAACCACCTGTGCAGACTTCGGAGAGAGGCCCATGTGTTGCAAAACTGCACGTAAGAAGCCGTGGTCCACGCGGTCGAATGCGTGGTCAAAATCTACGGCAACAAGGGCGTCTCGTATTTTGCAGGCCGCCGTCAAAGCAATTACGTCGCGGTATGCTCCTAACGCCGTATGAATGTTGCTGACACCACCTAAACATGTCTGATCAGTGTGGTTGGCTTTGCCGATAGCGGTGTGGAGACGCGCGCGGAGGATACGGGCGAAGATCTTGTTGTTGAGGAGTGTGAGTGGGCGAAAATCCTGCCACCTACAACCACCATTCGGTTTCCGTACTGGGATCAAGATGCCTTCTGTGAATTCTGTGGGGACAGTGAAATCAGGGTGGATCAGGTCTTGAAACATTTGGAGCCACTTGTCACCCATAAGTTGGTAAAAAGTGCGGTAGAATTCCAGGGGTAAACCGTCCGGTCCAGGCGACTTGTTCGGTGCCCCACGTGCCAAGGCCGATGTCAGCTCGTCGCGTGTAATGGGCAACAGCAGACTATCATCGGGTGCCACGTCCCGAGGGGCGGGAAAATCGTGCAACAGCTCGTCATAATCACGTACATTTCGCGGATCTTCCATGTACAAGGTCCCATAGTGTCTGGCGAACGTGTGCACGATGTCCGTTAGTGTCACTGCGCGGCAGCCGTCCTCCGTGTTTACCGCAGTAATGAGCTGACGTTTGCGGTGGCGCCTCTCGCGCACAGTGTGATACACTGACGCTGTTTCGTTGGGGATACAGTCTTGCACTCGCGCACGGATGCGGACACCTTCTAGCTGCTCTGTCCTGATGCGAAGTAGACGAGCTTTGATGCGTTGTACGGACATCTGACGTTCGGGAGACGGCGGTTGCGTCGCCAGCTCACGTAACGCTGTATAGTAAAATTCCGATGTTGCCCTTTGCCAGTTCGATCTGTCACGCCCGTAGGCCATCAAGGTCTTTCGGAGGGCAGGTTTCACACATCCCAGCCACCACAGCAACGTGGAAGCATACATGGGCAGGCGCCTGATACATCGACACCAGGTGTCAGTGACTGCTCGCCGACACGCTTCCTCGCGAAGGAGGGAGACGTTCAGCGTCCACGGGCCCCTGCTGCGTCTTGTGAGTTGTCGGGGCAAGGTGACAGTGCAGATGTACGCGAGATGGTCCGTGAAGGCCGTCGGCCAGAGTTCTGCATCACGGGTTGGTGTGCGGAGGGCACGCGAGACGTATATCCGGTCCAGACGACTGGCAGAATGGCTGGTAAAGTGCGTATATCCACTCTGGGTCCCATGATGTAAGAGCCATGTGTCGTGGAGCGCGAGGTCACGTATCAATGCTTGTAGAGCCGGGCATGGGACGTAATGCGGTATCTGGTCCTCGGGCCGCAGAACACTGTTAAAATCGCCCCCCACTATGTAATGGTCCATATTTCCTTGCAAAAGTGGGGCTACCTCCTCCGAATAGAAGACATGCCTGTCACCACGGTGCGAATTACCGGAGGGAGCGTAGACGTTAATGAGGCCGACTGCGCCAAGTGTGAGTGCGATGCCTCGCCCGTTCGGCAAGTACGTCGCGTCCGTTGCCTCTATGCCATCTCGGATAAGGATGGCCGTTCCTCCTGCGCAATCACCTACGGGTAGGCTGTACGTGGTGTAGCCATATAGGTCTAAACGCAGCTCGGGACGGACCTCCTGGAGAAGGGCAATGTCCAAGTCTGCCGCTCTAATCATGTCGTGTAACATGCGGGTCTTGACAGTGGAGTGGACACCATTTACATTGACTGTTCCCACACGGTATGACTGAGACATATCAAGTGGCGGAGGCAGTGTGGCGGTGCAAGCCCACAGTGATCTCACACACCACACAGCCATGCATCTGCATGCGGTGCATTACTGTGCCGTATGAGTCCCTGACTGGCAGAGCCCTCCGGGCTCAATGTCAGCCATGGGCTCTGGTGGAGATATCGATGTTTGCTGTGCATCATCTGCCTCCATATCGTCTGCCCAATCACCAAGAGACGATTGTGATGTCATTGGGGGCTTGTCGCTTTCACAGGAGCCCACATTTTGGGAGTCGACGCAATGCGCCTCGTTTTCTGGGCCACCAGATTTAGGAGAGTGTTCCTTGTCTTCGGGCACCTTCTGGTGAATGATGCCATTGGAGTCCGTTGGAATTGTGGGCGAGTCAACGAAGTCGATGTCTTCCGCCAGCTTCACATCCCTGTCCTGTTCTTCAGCTGACAATCGCCTCTTCTTGTGTCGCTTGGGTGATTTTTGCTTTCGGGTCCGAGATTCGACATCCACTGGAGGGCGGGGCTCGACACAGTCTCGGTCGCTAGGAACCCCTGTGTCTGATCCCGACAGTGACGATGGCTGGGTGCCCACGACGCTGCGGCGGGCAGAGGCTGTAGGAACCTGTGCACCGTTGGGCTGCGGTGTCGTCGACGACGCTGACTCTCCAACGAAGCTGGCAGCGGCTTGAGGAGGTAGCGGGTTTTGATCATCCAACACATCATGTCGTGCCGCCTCCACATGTGTTACCGGGAGAGAGGTCATAGTGGATCGTTGGGGAAGTTCATTGCGGGGCACCTGAACGAGGCGGCGCTGCAGACACTCAGTTCTAACATGGCACTCCTGGCCGCAGCCCAAGCAGGTCCTCGGTTGTCCATCATATATAACAATTGCGTGGCAGCCACCAACGAAAACATATGATGGAACGTGCTTCTTAAGTTCTATGCGCACTTATCATACCCCGTTAAGGACAGGGTACGTTTCGTAGTGTTCCATTTCTCCTCTGTGTGGCTCAGAACTGTGCCGTATGGCCGCAGCGCATCAACGACTAGGTTGGCAGGAACTTTGAACGGTAGTTCAAAGATGCTCACGGTACGCACCCCCAGACCAGCATGGTCAACTCCTACCACGCTCACGTTACCGTCTGCAGAAGCGAAAGCCGTTTGCAGATCGTTGGAGTAATCTGTCGCAGGCCGCTTCGTCAATCAGTTTGAGGTACACTGTGCTGGTTACAATATACAGATGAATTCCTATCAGTTCTTGTGGTTCTACGTGCATGATGTCTCGTAGAAACCGTTCAATTTTATGGGCCTTCGGTCTCGTGTACGATGCGTTGAACGTTAGTTTGATTGTAGCTTTTCGATATGAGAACGCCATGTCGGGTCGGTACAGGTACTATACGGCAATACAACGACGCGACCGCGCGCTAGCGGGTAAACAACAACACCTGCGGAGCACTGCCCGGCGCGCCGAGCCCGTCCGCACGGTAACGCGGCTGAAAGCCGACTGCCCATCTGAGCCACCGAAGCACGACTCGCGCCCGGTCTCACAGCCTTACTTCTGCCAGTATCTCGTCTCCTACCTTCCAAACTTTACAGAACCTCTCCTGCGAACCTTGCAGAACTAGCAAGAAAGAAAGTAAAGCTGTGAGACCGGGCGTGAGTCGTGCTTCGGTAGCTCAGATGGTAGAGCACTTGCCCGCGAAAGGCAAAGGTCCCGAGTTCGAGTCTCGATCTTCACAGTCTGGCATTAGCTGCCGCAGCGGTCGCACGCTCCTCAAGTTTGCTCCGTGAACGTTCAGTGTTTACGTCAGTGTTTTCGTGTTTTGTGCTCGTTTATTGACGTTTTGCACGTGAATTAAGCGTTATCAATTGAGCATTTGGTCTTCTTTCGTGTCATCTTTCTACGAAGTGCCGTTGGGATTTCGGCGTTGTCCGAGATTTCTTCGCTGCAGAACACCATGGCAAACTCCGTGAGAAAAAACACCGTGATTTTCACCTTCGACAAGTACACCCGTCGAGTACAGCCCTCTGCACTTGAAATACACGACTGGATTACCGAGGTAATTGGCCTTCATTCTGAATCTGTTCATACCATGCAGCTGGACTCTGATGAATACTGCATTTTTGTAAAGTTTAACGATTCCGCGAGTGTAGACCGCTTTATGGCAAAATTTGGTTATGAAACGGAATTTATACACCGTGATGGTACTAAAAGTACTGTCAAACTCCGGAATTCCGAGTCTGTAATTAGGAATGTTAGGGTTTTGAATATTCCCATAGAAGTAGACAATTCGAAAATTAAAGATGTCCTTTCAAAGTATGGGGTTGTCAGGCAAATAGTCAACGAAAGGTGGGCTTCGCATTTCAAGCTGCAGTGCTTTAACGGCATTCGCTCCGTGGAGATGGAAGTGAAAGCAAACATTCCCTCCCACATCTTTGTTGACGGGCACAAGGCGCATGTTATGTACTCAGGGCAAACCCCTACATGTCATGTATGTAACGAGTCTGGTCACCTCCGTCAGGACTGCCCTCGCCGTGTATTTGTGCTAACAAAAAACCTTACGCAACTCCGGAAATTGACACTCAACGATTTGTTGCCAGCCAGTAATACAACAGAGCCAGCGGCGGTCGTGGATCCTGTTACTACCTCTGAAAATGTTGCACTTAATGTTAATGACTTTCCGTCTTTAAAACCTGCATTAACTGCTGAAATTCCGTCCCGTGACAGCGAGATTCCCACAAAAAAGCGTCCTCTAGAGGACACTGAAAGAAATGTTGATGAGGACTCTTCCTGTGAAACACCCGTTGCCAGGAGGCCGAAGCCCAGTCCTGAAGATCTGTTGGAAGTGGAAAAAGGAGATGGAATGAAGGTCGATGTGGCTCCCACTTCCGCACAAGGACTTACACCGCCACGAACAGATAGTGACGCAGCGGGTAGTGATTTTTCACGGAAATGTGACCCTGAGCCTGAGGTCACGGCTGAAATAACCGCATCAAGTGCACAACCCATACAGTGCGAACCGTACGAGGAAGTACCAGGTAAAGAGCCTGCTGACTCCGAAGCGCAACGCCGCGCCGAAGGAGGAAATACACAAGCATCACCGCCTCGCCAGCAAAACAACACAACAGACACCACGCCGGAACCAAACATTGACGACTCGCAAGCCACGGCCGTTGCCCCATTTAGCCACCGCCGGCGGCTGCGACAGACACCGGGCCTTGCTGTCACGCGTCATCAAGCGAAAGTCACACCAGAGAAGAAAGACATCAAGAAAAAGAATATCAAATATGAAGTCATCAGGTCCAACACTGACGAGGAGAAAGAGAATGGCCACAGTGACTTATAGCAATGCATTGTCAGGATTTCAGGATACTTTTCTTCTCAAGCTATTTGTTTAAAAGCAGTGAAAATTTTCTAGGCAGTTAGTACATGTAATGGGCACACAGCTTGTAAAGATCGTGCCTTGTAGGGAAGCACGTTTGCTGCTATAATCATACCGAACCTCATCCCAAATAGCTTCTTCCGGTATGTCTGTACTGCAAGCTTATAGCATTACTGCTATTAACATTAATAAAATACAGTCACCCTTGAAATTGGCAGCACTAAAGGAATTCTTGTACCAGTCCGGAACAGATATCGCGTTGCTACAAGAAGTTGCGATAACGGAATTTCGGATCCCAGGCTTTTTTGAAATTGTTAATGTTTCTACGGAAGCCAATATCGGTACAGCCATTCTTATAAAGGAAGGCATTCCGGTGACTGAAATCGAACGACTAGAATCAGGAAGAGCCATAGGCATAAAACTTTTCGATGTGACAGTGATTAACCTTTACGTCCCATCAGGAACTTCCCACAAATTGGATCGTGCGAAGTTTTTTCAAGATGAACTGATTTATTTATTGAGGAAAAATCCGTGTTCTCTTATATTAGGTGGAGATTTTAACTGTGTTTTAAACCAGAAAGATCAACAACCCAACTTCAACTACTCGCCACAGTTAAAAAAATTAGTAAGTGATCTACACCTTAAGGATGTGTGGGAACTTCAGCACCCGACGTCAGTCGGGTTCACGTATATAACCAGCCACTCCCGCAGCAGACTAGATAGAATTTACGTGTCATCAAATTTGCAAAATTATTTATTAAACGTTGAGACTATTCCAGTGTATTTTAGCGATCACAGTACACTTTTAACTTGCTTTAATCTAAGTGTACAACCAACCCGTCGATTCAGAGGCCAATGGAACTTAAATATCTCTGTTTTAACTGACGAAGAACTGGAACAGGAAATAAGGTTTGCGTGGACTATGTGCCTCCGCACAGTAGACAAGCACCCAACAGTCATAGACTGGTGGACAAGGAGGGCTAAACCAAGGCTGCGGAAAGTTGTCATGCAGTATAGTGCAGCCAGGCACAGGGAGTTGAGGAATACAATGGAGTTTTATTATAAAGTTTTAAGAGACTTATATCAACAGGCCCATGATGACGTAATTCGTCTAAATGATATCAAAAAAATAAAAGCCAAGTTATTAAGCATTAAACGGCAACAGATGGAGGGACTCAAAATTAAATCGAAAGCCACATCAGTCGTAGCAGATGAAACAGCTTCTCTGTATCACTTGGTGCGGCATGCTAAAAACAGACGTCAAACTTTAATTGATGAAGTCCAGACGCATACTGGTACGAGGCTCACATGCCAGAAACAAATACTGGACGAAGTCCACAGGTACTATGAAACCTTATATGCCCCTACCACAGTGGAAGATGCAGCTCTCGAGGACTTTCTCACTGTTTTAGGTCCACAATTGTCGGGAACAGACAACGCTGACATCCTGTCACCTATTACTAAAGATGAAGCGCATGAGGCAGTGCGTAACTCACCTCTCAACAAATCTCCGGGACTTGATGGCCTCCCTGTGGAGTTTTATGCCCGCTACTGGTCTATAATTGGGGACAAGATCACTTCCATGGCAAATGAGGTCCTGAACGGAAAACCGGTCCCTGCAGAGTTTAAGGAAAGTAAAATAGTACTGATTCCTAAGAGTAAAGGCAAAACCAACTTAAACAATTTTCGGCCTCTTTCGCTACTAAATTCTGATTACAAAATAATTTCGCGTATTATCAACAAAAGACTCTCTGCCTTTTCCAACAAAATATTGAGTCATCACCAATCTTGCTCTCCGACCAGAACGATATTCGAAAGTCTATCTGCATACAGAGACGTCATTGCAATTACCTCAGTGACAAGTATAAAATGTGCTTTAATCTTCATAGATTTCAACAAAGCTTTTGACCGCGTTAGTCATAGATACCTCTTTGCGACGCTGTCAAGAATGGCTTTCCACCCCCAGATTGTGAACATGCTAAGGAATATTGCAACAGGTGTAAATGCGAAAATAGCAATCAATGGCCAAACATCTAAACCCATACAGATAAGGCGAGGGGTTCCACAGGGCAGTCCCTTATCAATGTTTTTATTTTCCGTATCTTTAGAGCCCTTCCTCCGCACTGTCCACGAAAGATTAACAGGCATAACATTGAGTGGTGAGAAAACTGTCATACGAGCTTACGCTGATGACGTGGGCGTTGTAATAAGGAATAAGGAGGAGACAGTTACACTGGAAAGAGAAATCCAAAGATATTGTCTAGCGTCGGGAGCGACAGTAAATGAAAACAAAAGTCAAATATTGAATCTACGGGGCCTAGATCAACTTCGGCTGGCATGGGCAAAACAAGACAACAAACATAAAACTTTGGGAATCACCTTAATGGCATGTCCGATGCGGATGGCTGCTTTTAACTGGACGGAAACTAGGAGGAAAGTTCATGGTGCTGTAATGGAGAACATCCATCGAACTATGGACCTGGTGCAAAAAGTCAGATTCATCAACTCCTGCGTTTTGTCTAAAGCGTATTTCACTGCGCAGATATTTCCAATCCCTAAACTAGTAGCGAAAGGGATCATGTCCACTGTTACCAATTATTTATGGAGAGGAGACATATTCAGGGTTGGTGCGACTACGGTTATACTGGATTTCAGAAACGGGGGCCTCGGTTTGGTGCATATTGGCAATAAAGCGTCTGCTCTGTTCCTCAAACGGACTTTCCATATACTCAGAGAACTTCCACAATGTATAACCGCAAAGCTCTTTGAGGCTGTGACACCCCATAGCCTGCAAGCACCGATTGATGTGCGAAGGATTAATGCCCGTCTGCAGTATGTGAGGAACTTTTTCCTCGAAGCAAGTTATCTTAGTGACGAAATCAGAAGCAACACACGTATCACAGCGCGCGACATCATACTTGAAAGGAAGTTAAATGAGGGTAGAAACAAAATTGAAACGAAATTCCCAAATTGTGACTGGAAAGCTGTATGGCGGAACATCAACTATGCCGGGCTATCTACAGACGCTATTTCCGCATGGTACAAAACAGTTAATAATGTCATCAGCACCAACGAGAGACTATATGGGATCGGTTTAAACCAGACACACCTTTGTGGAAAATGCAATCTGGTGGATACACTCAGCCACAGATTCACCTGTGGTGGCAATGTGCATAACTGGAATTGGATCAGGCAACAAATCGCCTTTCTCACCAGATCCTCTACGCAATATATAACGCCGTCGCTCCTCCTGAGACCGGACATGACATACTTTCCGAAATTAAAAACCAACGCCATTAGCTGGTTACTGGGAAAATATGTTAGTTATGTCATCCACACACTTGGGTCGGACAACGAGATAGAATTCCGCGTTTACATGAAGTGTGAATATGCAAAAATCAGCACGTATCGCAACCACAAGAAGCACTATGGCAACATGCTGAAGATCATTTTTGAAAGAATGGGTGTTGGATAAATATGTGAAACCACTACAACACCTTGAACGAGAACGAACAGAAGAAAAATAAAAGTCACTTGGTTCCTTATTATTTACTTTAACCTTGGTTCCGGAACCTTTTTTTTTTGTTTTTTGTTTTTTTTGTTTTTTGTATGTGTTTAATTGGATTGTATTTAAACTGGTTCATAGTCAAGAAAACTGGTATTAAATATGCTATTATTTTTTATTCAATGGAGAGTTTACAAATTAAACAGTGAATTCAACTTTGTAGACAAACCCACTGATTGGGTGACAATAATTTGCACCTAGAATAATCTCAGTTATCTTGAGCAAAGTTTATACTGTAACCACTTTTAAAGTTTGTTTTACCATTATTACTGTATTAGACATATTTAGCATATAAATAGTTTAAAACTGGTTCTTTTTTTTAATGTTGCAAATGGTTTAATCATTAATTGTACTGTTGAATACTTGAAATGTATGTTTTAGTAAAATACAATTAAAAAAAAAAATCGGGCACACAATTTTAATCTGCCAGGAAGTTTCATATCAGCGCACACTCCACTGCAGAGTGAAAATCTCATTCTGGATACATATTTCTAGTTTCAGTAATATGCTGATGCAGTGTCGCCCGCCTTATGTTTCTTCGCCTCTCCCCCCCGCCCTCCCCACCCCCAACCTTCTTTTTTCAGCGGAAAACACATGTAGTGTCGACGACTTTCAAACTCGGTACATGCTTCTGTATCAGTGAAAAAATTAATGATGTCATATTCCATACTGTACTGATGTTTACTGTACTGACTAGCGCTGAATAACTTTAGAGGCAGAGTTTTCCTGTTTAAGGTTTCCGGGGCAGACAACAAACATTAACGCTGTGTATCAATGATTTTTGGTATTTTTTACTTTTTTTTCTGACACAGGATTTAAAAGGTTTCCAGCGAGTGCAGGAGTGACTGGGTAGCATTAACAGCGCAATATTCAATTTGGAATGAGTTATACAAAAATAATTGCATCCTTTATTTACAGAGCTGGATTATACACATTAAAGGAAGGATTCTGATGTTTATCTAGACTAGTGGAGGGTCGACAGTTGATTAGTACTGACGGAACGGTGATCTGTTTGTCTCAACATATAATTTTACACACAATAAATTAACATAATGGAACAACATTTTGGAACGAGCAAAGCAAGAAGTGAAATGGCCAATTTTAATGTCACTAAACTGTCATAACAGGAATCTGTCGGGACATATCATATATATAAGTGTTGGATAAATAATTAAGAAGACACATTTGTTCGATGTAAGATTGTAGTTAGCAGAAAGGAAAAAAAATGTGGAGAGGGATTCTCTGCCAACTATTCCACCCACCTAGTTCTAGAGAAATATTTCAATGATATTTATTACATTAATAAATCTGCGAATTACAAGTGATAACTTAAATATTTTAAAATTGGGTGACGTTGGGCAACAGCGTAGATCAGGGAGTGTACGAAAGTAATCTGAACCGAGTGTACATTAGGTGTAAGACTGCCAGTAATAAAAGTGACACCAAGTAAAGAAAGTTAACAGAATGGGTCAACGTTTGCAAGTAACCTGAACCAAATGTAGATACACATGCCAGACAGACTCCTCCAGTGCGAGCTGGATGGCTGTGTTTGCACTCCAACCTCCGCATGTTCCGTCCCTTAAAATACTGCATAGAGTATCTTCCTGTGGAGAAGCACAAAACATGCTTACTCTGAAATTGATTCTTTGAGAGTGGAAATAGACAAGCTTTGTGCTCGTATCCTTTAGTATAAACTATTATCAGAGTTTTCATTGCAACTCGTGTAGCGAAATGGCACCGAGAAACTGTGAAATTATGAGTAATTTAATCTTACAATATTAAAGCAAACCATGATTTTAATTTGGCTTCTGGATTCGCGTCACATGCTGTCCTTACGTATGTGTCGCATTGATTTCCTTCTTTTCCTACTGCATTGTATATCTAGCATGAATTTCTAACTAACCGTAGATTACGAACTGCATTCTAATGTATACACACTACTTCTGCAGTTAGGAAGCATTTAGAGAAGCACAGTCACATCTTAAGCGGGACTCGATTCCGAAGCTACCATGGCGACTCTACCGCGAGCCCATAATGTACTTTATTAGAAAAAATACGCGCTTACGGAATCATTAATGGCACGAAAACCGTTGCGTCTCTCTGGGTGAGCTTAGTTATCGGGCAAGACTGGTACGTCTTAAGCCCGACGGAGCATTAAAGCGAATTTCCAAAAAATATCTAACAGATAACCTGACATACGAATTCCCTGCCAACTATCTTACAACGCAGTTTGTTGTGCTTTGAGACCCTAAGAATTCATTATCGTACATTTATTTGCAAGGCTTGCAACACGTACTTTTCGCCGGAAAATCTCAAATCACTTCACACGAACACCCCCACCCCCCTCCCCCGAAATAAAGCTGCAGCAAAAAGGCAAATTGAATAACTGTCCCTGTCGTGACACGACTACGCAAACCCATTAGAGCGGCGCACACGCTGTGGAAACAAGTGTGCCTTGTGCATTAGTGAGCGCCGCAGCTGATTGCAACACGGGACGTTGCGCAAAAAGGCAGTCCGTGTTCCTCGTTGCCAACGGGTCACTGTTAGACTGTGATATGTGCTCCTCTCCGGGTAGCTGTTACCGGATGATTTTCAAACGCTTTTACGCGGGGTGACTCACGCTATCTGAAACATTCCCAGAGAGCACTGCAGGCAGCGTAATTCTGCATTTACCCAAATTCACATCACCTGTCTTCTGCTCGGTGAAATAGAATTTTGCGGTGTTTCTGAGGAATGATTACGATTTGAACATCCATACGTATTGCGTGCATATCAGTGTGAGACAAAAACTTTGTATATCAGTTCTTTAGAGATCTCCTACTGAAATCTGCGATGAACTTTTAACAAAAATGTTCAACTGTCCAACTTTGAAAAAGAAATACTTAGTAGCTAAATTGTATTGCAGTTATTAAGATATATGGTAATGAGACTCTTACATAGGAAGATCTACATCGATGAACATGCCTCATGAAAGGGTTAAATTAAACAAGTGAATATTATAATGGTCTACCGCAATGAAGGAATAGGATTTATAATTTTCGCTGAAATACTGCCAGCCCAAGCCGAGTTTTAATTTCAGGCTGTTTTCTAAAAATTTGAATTTACCTGCGCAACCTGACATAGTAGTGGATCTCCCATTTCATGGTTTCTTGAGAACAAATTTCTGCTTCCCCTTTAAGAAACAGAATTTCTATTTCTTCTTTTAATCTCTCTAGTAGACGAAATGCAGTATTTTTAGTAATATGAAATAAACTTTGTGCCAATTTTTTCCTAATCACCAAAACTAAAATTGAAAACGCTCCTTCCACGACCAGCTGATAGTTAACAAGTATTCCGTGGTGTCACCACCAGACACCACACTTGCTAGGTGGTAGCTTTTAAATCGGCCGCGGTCCGTTAGTATACATCGGACCCGCGTGTCGCCACTATCAGTGATTGCAGTCCGAGCGCCGCCACACGGCAGGTCTAGTCTAGAGAGACTCCCTAGCACTCGCCCCAGTTATACAGCCGACTTTGCTAGCGATGGTTCAGTGTCTACATACGCTCTCATTTGCCGAGACGACAGTTTAGCATAGCCTTCAGCTACGTCATTTGCTACGCCCTAGCAAGGCGCCATATTCAGTTACTATGAATGTATTCTGAACAGATAATATTGTGAATCATGTACCGCCAAGAGCGACGTTCATCGTTAATGGATTAAAGTTAAGTATCAAACTAATTACGTCCGCTTTCTGAATTCTAATTCCTTGTCATGTTCCAGACCTCACGTCAGTATAGTCCTTCTCTCCTCACGCCAGCCTGCGTGAGCTAAAACGCGTGCATTTCGGCCTCCACTAGTAAGACGGTGTTGGCTCTTCTGCCAACACAACAAATTCAAAATACGTGATTACCCTCTTACGAGCTTCAATGCAAAGTAACGATTTGGCTTTCGTTTTTATCGACGATTAGCAGAATTTGTAAATTGATTTTCCCTGTAACAGTCCTTTGCCAACGGCCTTTCCGCAGTGGTAACACCGGTTCCCGTCAGATCACCTATGTTACGAGCTGTCGGGCTGAGTTAGCACTTGGATGGGTGACCACCCGGTCTGCCGAGAGCTGTTGGCAAGTGGAGTGCACTCAGCCGTTGTGAGGCAAACTGAGGAGTTACTTGATTGGGAAGTAGCGGCTTCGGGCTCGTGAACTGACATACGGCCGGGAGAGCGGAGTGCTGACCACATGCCCCTCCATATCCGTATCCAGTGACGCCTGTAGCCTGAGGATGACATGGCGGCTGGTTGGTGCCGTTGGGCCTTCATGGCCTGTACGGGTGTAGTTTTTGTAACAGTCGTATAGCATTTTCATCAAGGAAACGCTATTTTGCGACCGCAATAAACAATCACGCTGAAAGTAAAAGGTTATATGATTGGTTCCCACAAAACACCAGCTCATTTTGAACCACGACTTCTTGAAAGTTGTTGCTAAAGTTTTCAACCAGAAAATTTCGAGTTCTTAGGGTGTTTATTCAGTTCATATCGAGTAGTGATTTTAATAAATTTTAGTGTTCTTGTAAGTTTGTGGTTTTTATTCCTTTGGGGATTGACGGTCTGTAAAGTTTAAAACGTGTTACTTAAATTCGAATTAATATCTCTAGTGTTTCTTTCTTTTATTTATTTATTTATTTATTTTTGCTCACACTAGGATAATGTTCGAAATTACAAAAATACTGACGGTCTCACACAAGTGCCGATAGGGAAACCGATGTCTGATAGAACTAGCAAAAGTTATTCTGGGATAAAGTGTATACGCAACAGACACAGTTCCGCATAGAAGTTTGGGAACAAAATAAGAGATAGCCGAGTATTGGACCAGATTTATAAATGGATTCAGAACTTCCGTGCAGCCAGAATTCAATACGTTGGTTGTGTGCATCATAATATTCTACTTTATAGACTGAGAAGTTGTATGCAATTTATGGTACGGCGATCCAGTGAATAAAGTCATATCCAACTGTAAGAATTCAGAAAGTTGTACTTAGCACCTCAACCGATGAGGGGAGATTGTTCTGACTGGGTAGAAATCACGCATGGTGTTCCTCAACGTTCAATCTTAGCTCAGCTATTGTTCTCCATACATTTAAAGGATCTTCCATCTACTATATAGCAAGCAGAATTAGTTCCTTTTGCGGATGACACTAGTAATCAATCCAAGCAGACATACTGCAACAGAAGAAATACTAAACAATTTTCTTAAGAGTGCCATTGACCGGTTTTTGCGAATGGTCTCACTGTCATTTAGAAAAAGGCATACCTGTACCTCTAAAGGTACTGCATCAATGATAAGTGTAAGGATATAATAAAAAGTGTGGGAACATGAAAAAAATTCATGTGTCGGTGTTCGTATCAGCTGCAAAATAATCTAGTTCAGCCACATTTGCAGTTAATATCATTGAAAATTTTGGACAACGGCCTTGCCGCAGTGGTAACTCCGGTTCCACTCAGATCAACAAAGTTAAAGTGCTGTTAGCCTTGGCTAACTATTAGATGGGTGTCCGTCCAAGTCTGGCGAGTGCTGCTGGCAAGCGGGGTGCACTCAGCCCTTGTGAGGCGGACTGAGGAGCTACCTGAGGTCAGTACAGCGGTCACTAAAACTGACAACGGCCGCAAGAGCGGTGTGCTGACCACCTGCCCTTCCATGCCCATGCATCCCGTGACGCCTAAGGGCTGAGAATGACGCGGCGGCTGGTCGCTACCGTTGGGCCTTTCAGGGCCGCTTGGACGGTGTTTGTTTATCAATACAAATTTTGGGGGGAGATAAATCAATAAGTTGATATATTTTGCATATTTTCCTTCACCAATGTCGTATTCTCTGTTCTGAGGCGACTCATCTTAGAGAAATGAAGTCTTCGTTGCTTAAAAATGTGTTACTCACCCATGATCAGATTGTTTACATGTTTCAGTAGATGTAGTGTCCCTTTTGCAATATTCACCATTATCGAGGTGAAACATAAATAAAAATGACTGTATCTGACTCAAAATGAATTACAAACATTGATTTATCTGCGAAAGGTAATAACACTAACTGTAAAAATATACAATACAGATCGATAAATGCAGAAAAGACATTATTTTTATTGTATGAGATTATAATGTGATTATCTTTGTGAGAGTATAAAATACAATGCAATGCTCATTCTTATGTCTAGTCTGTTTTGTTCTGTTCGTTCTGGTGTTAGCTGGAATAACGTACGCAAGCTATTGTGCTGCGCTAGCATTTGTTTCTGTCGTAACGTAATTGCAAATATTTAATGGTGTAAACTGTGTCCTAGTAAGAATATATATTAGTATAAAGTGATCTCCGTGTGTTATTTCAAGAACCTACGCCACATTTATCTTATGGAAAGAATATTTAATGAAAAGTACTTAGCGTGTTTCCAGCTGCTGCGGAGCGAGTAACAGTGATCTCTGATTGTTAACGATTAGCCGCCATTACGCGGTACATTTAAAAATATTTTTTCACAGCACAATGTCTGATAGCCGGAGCGGAAGAAATTATGTTAAAATATTCAGTGAGATTAATTGAAGGAATCCACTGAAATAATTTTTTAAAACTTGTCTATTTTCTGTGATAGTAGTAATTTCAGAGCTGAGTAATACTACACTAACACATTTACAGTAATTTGTAGGGAGCCTGGCACTCGGTAAAACCAGATACAATACGTAATTGGCAACCTACGAAATTCATTATTTTGCTTATTGTATCTCTTATGTTTTGATTTTTTTTTTTTTTTTTTTTTTGAAAGCTGAACGAAAAAACTAACTTCACTAAAAATCAGTAACAGATCACGATAAATCAAAGGACAAACAAAGTTACTAGGAGAGTGTTTCCTGTAAACAAATAGTTACATTATTTTTTTAAGAGATATAATAAATAGCGCCCTGTTACGTGGGGCCCGAAGAGATAAAATATTTTTTTTTAGGGTTTGTATGTATGTAATTGTTAACATGTATTGAATGTATTCGAATGTCTATCAAATTCCATTTCATGTATAAACTTGAACGAGGAAAGCGGAGAAGAACTGTATAGACCCTGAGAGGACGAGATAGCAAAAAGAAAAGAAAAAAAAAAAGAAATCAAGGTAAGGACCACTATGCATAAAAGCTTACTACATAGGCCCGTATCATCAAAGTACAGTATCATATATGGTACATGGTGTACAGTGGTGTAGATATTAATATTTTGTGATTTTGGAAACAATAAGCAGTTTGACTTGTGAACTTAGTCCACATTTGTAGTTTGGAACAATTTATGTAGTTAGCCCAGTGAAAGTTATCGTCATTATGGGAAAAGTTGGACGTGTGTTAGATTTGCAACCAGATAATTTGTCCAGTGTTATAAATAATGTGCAATTATTAAGCGATATGGATAGTGACAATGACTTACTAAATATTAATAGTGATCGGGGGAGGAGAAAATGTAAACAATGTAGTTTCTGGTGATATGTCAGGAAGTAGCCAGCAGACGAAAACAGTAAAACCGATAGATGCTACCAGCAGGGCTAGTGATAATTTTCCAATGATTAGAACAACTACCACACCGGTATGCTCACCAATACCGGATCCATTTGCTGAATTTTTACGGAAATTAGAGAAAAAGAACGAACAGCTAGTCAATCAGATAAGGGAACAAAACGAAGAAAGAGAGAGATTGAGGGAAGAGAGGAATCAACAGCTAGTCAATCAGATAAGGGAACAAAACGAAGGAAGAGAGAGATTGAGGGAAGAGAGGAATCACCAGCTACTCAATCAGATAAGGGAACAAAACGAAGAAAGAGAAAAGGTCTTAATAGAAAGTATAGGTACAATGTTCGAAAACATACATTCAGAAATGACAGAAATAAAGAAAGCCTATGCCGAACTGCCGAACATTGTAAGCAACATAGCACAAGATGTGCAAGCGCTTCAGACGGCACAGGCAGTCATCCGGGACGAAGTAGAACAGCTTGCGAACCGAATGGACAATTTAGAAACGACACAAAAAGAAACCATAGAAACGCATTTAAATGATCAAGCCCAGAAAGTAGAAAAAGATTTCCATGACTGGCTCACTGAAAAAGAAAGCCAGATCACAGAACGTGTAGAAAGCAAAATACAGTCTGCTCTGCAAATAGTTAACTAACGGGCAGCTGTATGTAAACAACCCACAGTAGACACGCTACCACTCGCAGGTGAAAATAGCGAAGCGAGATACAAATTGCCAGTACCGCTGTTGCAGCAAGAAATGACACACACAATGGATAAACCCAAGCGTGCACATTCGCAAATGTTTAATAACTGTGGCACGGCTGTTAGGAACGTGTACGATAATGAGAAAATTTTGTGAAGTTCATACCAACAAATTAGCGATTCGGAAAGAGAAAACATACAGTTTACTGGAAGCGTTCCTATTCATAACCCCGTGGGGGCAGCCTCTACTTCCACAAGCAATAACATTGATGAAAGCTTAATAAAACAGACAATTCCAAGTATTTAACGCGGAAAAGAAGACAGTGCATCCGGTAATCTTCATAAAAGGATTCGGAAATGTATTACCGAGTGCCTGGAATGAACGCCAAAAAATTCAGTTCATAATCGCACACATACAAGGCGACGCTGCCTTATGGGCAAATGAAGTCATAGAAAATTGCCATAGCGTGGCACAATTTGAAAAATCTTTTCTAGACAGATACTGGTCTAAGGCTATTAAAGAACGCCTGAGGACTGAAGTATACAGCCCGCAAATGTACAATCACAAACAGGGTACACTCCGTAAATATTTTGAAAAATATATCAACAAAAGTAGATATTGGGATGACCCTGTATCAGCCCGTGATGTTATCAGAATCTTAAAATTACGATTGCCCGATTATATACGAGACAAATTAATAAATGTACCCGAAAATGACCTGGAATGGTACTTGTCCGTGCTGGACGAAATCGATCTCTCCCAGGAAGAAAATAGGATAAATAAAGACCGGGAGAACAATAATGGTTCACCACGCAAGTTTAAAAATGGCAACAACAATTCCAATTTTGGAAGCCACGGAAATGGAAAGGAAGATCAATCCGCAGAACAAAACAGGAAGTACGGAAACGGTCAACCATCTTACAATCAAAAACGTAGGTGGGAAGATAGGGGACATAATTATAATAACAAACGTCGAAATGAAGGTCAATGGCCGCAACAAAGCAGTAGCGCCAACACCCGCACTTACCCGGTGCAGTGCATGCAAACATCTATGCAACTTACCGCCTCCTAACGGTAACCAGTACCAGTGTGACAATAGGAATTCTATGCAGAATACTAACGCAATACCACAAACATGGACAGACTCGAATAGCAGCGTAAGGATAGTAGAAATGCCCACTGACGGAAACCACCCTAGTGCAAGACCGTCAAACGAACAACGGCCACAATAAGCTCCCAATTGATGGTCGGCGAAAAAACAGGGGGCACACCTATAAACAATACACAAGATAATATGTTATTACTGAGGTACCAAGATGGAAACAGTACACAACATGATTTACTTATGGAATCAAACCAATGTAACAAAAAAGAAATAACGAACTACAAACCATCATAAAAGCTAGAATTAATGAATTGCCAGTAGAAATACACATAGATACAGGTGCCACTACTAATGTTATGAGCTATGTTCTATTCAAAACCTTGAGCCAAAACCGCAACTTACCGACATTTCCTGTACAAAACTGCTGTGTCATTGGAGCCATGGGAGCACAAGCACAAAACGTTCAGTATCAGGTGCTGGTAGATTTATGCCTAGGGGAAGATAACGTAAAATGTACCTTTCTCGTAGTCAAAGGATTTAGAATAACCTGCATCCTGGGGGGGGAGGTTTCCTGAGCGATATGAAAGCAAAAATTGATTTCTCCAGCGGGAAGATCCCCCTACTGAATGAAAATAAGCAGATTGTACTGGATTTAACACGAACAGTAAGTACACCCGGTAAAGATTACCCGAGCGTACGAGTAAAAAGCGAAGAGATGCCCATATTTCAATTAAGCAGGAATTTACGGGGCCAGGGAGAATATTATTCGGACGTAGCTCACAACGAAACGCTTCGCTGGACCGAAACCCTTAACAACGAAGCAAAAGAATCATGTTATCTAACTGAATCCTAACGAAAGCAGCTCGCACAGTTATTGAATAAC
The DNA here is from genome assembly GCF_021461395.2 of Schistocerca americana. Classification (NCBI taxonomy): domain Eukaryota; kingdom Metazoa; phylum Arthropoda; class Insecta; order Orthoptera; family Acrididae; genus Schistocerca; species Schistocerca americana. The sequence goes on along the minus strand of NC_060119.1, from coordinate 394,636,645 downwards.
TACAGTGATGTTTTCTCTGAAAAACCTGGAATCATCAAAGGGTATATGTATAATGTAGATGTGTTTCCCCATGCGATATTCTGCCAAGCATCATATTCAGTACCGTGGACGAAAAGGGAGCCAGTTAACAAAGAAATACAAAAAATGCTGCATTGGGGTATAATAGAACCATCCCTTTCGCCGTACAGCAGTCCGCTGGTAGTTGTAGCCAAGCCAGATGGAAAAATCAGACTTGTCCTAGACGCCAGGAACATTAATAAAATTATAGTACCCGTTAGGACGAGACCGGCGAATTTAGAAGAACAAATACAGAAAATCTATGGAGTCAAATATCTCACCTCGATAGATATGCGAAGTAGTTACTGGAAAATCCCGTTAACAAAGGAATCTAGAAAATTCACCGCTTTCATTTTCAATGGAAGAAGTTATCAATTCAAAGTGTTACCTTTTGGACTCAAAGTAGGCGCAGGCGTATTCATTACGACACTGGACCAAGCGCTGGGCGCAGACTTGCTAGAAAAAGTTACTCTTTACGTGGATGACCTTCTAGTGGCCACAAGCACATGGGAAGAACATATAGAAATCCTGGAAAGAGTGTTAAATAAGCTCGCAGATGCAGGAATAACAGCAAATCTTGAAAAATCAAAATTTGGGAGGGATCAGCTTAAATTCCTTGGACACATCATATCACCTTCCGGAATAATGCCTGATACCAAGAAGATACAAGCGATCAAAGAATTCCCACAGCCCACAAACAAAAAACAGTTAAAATCATTTATCGGACTAGTCTCCTTTTTCCGACGTTTTGTGCCGAATCAGCTGCTCAACAATGAAGCCTTGCTCACGTTATTGCGAAAAAATGTCACATAGAACTGGTCCGCAGAGTGTAAGCAAGCTTACAAAGAGATCAAAGGAGCCTTAATGAATGCACAAATGCTCTACTATCCGGATACGACCCGGGATTTTTGTATAGCCACCGACTCTTCATCCTATGGCTTAGGAGCATGTCTGTTTCAAGTAGAAGAAACCAATGGGAACAGGGAAGTAAGAATTATAGCTTTTGCCAGCCGAGTGCTTACTCAATGTGAAAGAGCATATTCCGTGACCGAAATGGAAGCACTCAGTGTTGTATGGTCTCTGCAAAAATTTCATTATTATGTTTATGGCAAATCAATTAAATTGTTCAGTGATCACCAAGCCTTAAGCTTCCTATTAACCTACAAACTATTACATGCCAGACTAGCCCGTTGGGCATTAGTACTACAGGAATACAATCTAAAAATTATGTACATAAAAGGGAAAGGTAATGTCATTGCGGACGCTTTATCACGTCCACCAGTAGACATGTCACAGCTAGGTGAAATGATCGAGCGAGCGTCAGAATATTAAGTTTTATTAATGACGTCGCAACCATACCGTCGCGAATATTTGCACCTGTGCAAGAATGTAGGACAGCTGCAAGACGAAGATCATACCTGGACGAAAGTGAAACGATCACTAATAATAGAGCAAGCTAACAGCGAAAATTCGCGGTACAAAGTGGAGAACAACATATTGTACCACAGAAATGACACTGCCTCAGAAAACTGGTGCGTGTGTATCCCGTACCAATACATACAAAATTTTATCTGGTACACGCATTACGCATGGGGACATGTAGGAATACAGAAGTGTGTAGCAATAATACAAAGATATTGTTACATCCCGAATAGTAAACGTGTGGTCCAAAAGATATTACGAACGTGTGACGTTTGTCAGAAAGCTAAAGCAACAAAACAGAACTGCATCCAATTATTCCGGTACAGCCACTTCAAATTGTGTTAATGGACATCGCAGGAACATTACCTGCGGCTCGCGGTGGAATGAAATATATATTAGCTGTTTACGATACCTTTACTAAGTATGTGAAATTATTTCCAATGAAAACCACTACTGCCAAACAGATGACACAACGCATATCGAAAGAATTCATACCGAAAACAGGAAAACCACTAAACGTTCTAACAGACAATGCTAGATATTTCACTGGTCAGCTGTGGAAAGAGTTTCTACGTGAACAAAACATAAAGCATATATTAGTTGCACATTTCCACCCGGAAGCAAGTCCCGTAGAGAGAATTTTTCGGGAACTCAACAGATTTATCCGAACAGATACTCATCAGTAACATACAAAGTGGCCGGAATTGTTACCCGTCTTTGAAAATCCTCATCCAGCTACCGGATACACGCCCAATGAGTTATTATTTAGTAGTGCAGAACTAAATGAATGGATCACGCCGCTACCAAAATTGCCGCGCACAGATAAAAGGCAAGAGGATAAAATAAAGGACGCCATCAGCAACATGACGATCTGCGCTACTCAACGAAAGAGTCGATATGACAAGTCAATAAAACGGACAGTCTCATATCAGATAAACGACTTAGTTTTGATAAGAAACCATCCTAAGTCGTCACTCATAACAAAGAAGAACAAGAAATGGCAAATGCTGTATAATAGACCTTTTAAAATTATACAAATACCGCACGGTTGTAGCTACCTTATAGCTGATGTGATGAGCGGGAAGATCAAAGGATTGTATCCCTATAAGGACTTAAAGAAATTTGTGGTACCTGACAATAGGACCTGAATGGTTTACCGTATTTTTGTGTAATATGTAGGTTTTGCACAGACTTCAATATATATTTTTGTGTAGTTGTAAGAATTTGATGGTTTCTTTGTGCTTAGTATGTAAGATGTTTTGTCTTTATGTCAAGGAGTCATTTACACATCAGCCTTCAAAAATGAGTAAAAAGAAGCTAAAGGACCATCAGTCCAGTGATGGAATTTGTTTAGAAACATAATCAGTAAGTATAAGATGTTTTTCAGTGGTTATTAGAGTTAGTAACTATAAATTTTATTATGCTGTGTGATAAATGTTTATTTAAAGAATGCACTAAATATTCTAAACTGTTACATGAAAAATGAGCAGAAAGGTGTATGCAAAAGACTGTGCACATACAATGTGACATCTGTGATGCTGTGCTTTGACCTTAAAAGAGAAAGTATAAGCATCTAGCCACAATATTTGAGATTAAATGAGAGCTCTACTTTAGAGCCTGTTTTTGACAGTTGCAAACCTTTTATAGGATACGCGATTACGCTAACAGCTTATGGAGCAAGCACATGCGCAGCGATCCTAATCCCCAAATGAATATACTCTATGACAAATTTATTAATGCTCAAATATAAAAGTGTTGCAAGTCAGGCCAGAATCCGTTGCATGTATGATGTAACACTTAATTGTTTGCAGTAACAGAACAAAAGTGCTTTTGATCTGTGAAATTTCATTGTAACATATTGTGTAAACAAACAGACATCTGTGTCACTATGTGATATAAAAAAAAACAATAATCATGTAATACAGTTGTATCAAAGTCATGCTGTCAGCAATACTAACAGGAACTATAATAGCGTGTTGGTATTCGCGGAGGAAGTGTGAACTTTGAGAACTGTAGTAGTGATCAACTTGGACAGTGAACACTTATGTGCTGTACAACTGAAAAAACCGCGAGGTACAAACATTAACAACACATATCTGCGTGCAATGACCGAAAACACAAAACTGTTACTGCAATGGCAACTACGGTGGAACGCCATCAAACAAAAATTGTGAAACATAAATATTCCATACGAAGTGATGACAACAGGGATGTGCAGTGCTTACTTCAGCATCATATCTCCTGCATCATTCAGCACCAGTACGTGCAAACGAACACGAAAATATCAAGTAACTGAGCCTGTGCCTCGATGATGCAATAATGTTGACTAATCAATTCTTACCCACAGCCATAACATCTTAGAAAATCCGTTCTATAACATATGTGCATTTGTTTCATGATTTGCACTAGTAAACATCCTCTCCTGTGCAGAAAACTTTAACGAGCGGTGCGCAACAATGCAGACGCACCACGCAGACAAAATAACGTCGTTCCGTACTCCACACCCTGACCGCCGCCTACGGACAAGAAAGAAGCCAACAGTTTCCAGCCGACGCTCCATGGCAACGGGCACGAGGCATCGCGGTAGCGTCATACAGCGTCATCCACACCACACGACGAGAAATGCGTCGACAAAAATTAAAAAAAAACTCAGAATATTACCAACACAATATAAAAAAATTTGATGAACACTTTCATATAAAAACTATGTTTGTTTCTTTTTCATAAAATTTTATATTTGATGTAAATACTTGTAATACTAAAACATGTAGAACCAACTTATGTAAGTAACACAAAGGGTTAAATCTATCAGCTCTGCCGAGGTTTTTTTGGGGGTTTCCCTGCAGCCCTTGTCCAAATGGAAGAGCTTGTTATATTGCAACTGTCCCCAGTCATGTTATGTAAAAAGACTCAGAATGAATGTGTACCCATGACCTAATACACGGTGAGGTGAACTGAAAGAGACCAACGAACGAAAGAAAAGTGACACTCGTGGTCTACAAGAACCAAACATTAAGTAGTGTGTCCTTGTAGCCCAGGGGGCCGTGTAGTGTCCCTTTTGCAATATTCACCATTATCGAGGTGAAACATAAATAAAAATGACTGTATCTGACTCAAAATGAATTACAAACATTGATTTATCTGCGAAAGGTAATAACACTAACTGTAAAAATATACAATATAGATCGATAAATGCAGAAAAGACATTATTTTTATTGTATGAGATTACAATGTGATTATCTTTGCAAGAGTATAAAATACAATGCAATGCTCATTCTTCTGTCTAGTCTGTTTTGTTCTGTTCCTTCTGGTGTTAGCTGGAATAAGGTACGCAAGCTATTGTGCTGCGCTAGCATTTGTTTCTGTCGTAACGTAATTGCAAATATTTAATGGTGTAAACTGTGTCCTAGTAAGAATATATATTAGTATAAAGTGATCTCCGTGTGTTATTTCAAGAACCAACGCCACATTTATCTTATTTTTTCACAGCACAATGTCTGATAGCCGAAGCGGAAGAAATTATTTTAAAATATTCAGTGAGATTAATTGAAGGAATCCACTGAAATAATTTTATTAAAACTTGTCTATTTTCTGTGATAGTAATAATTTCAGAGCTGAGTAATACTACGCTAATGCATTTACAGTAATTTGTAGGGAGCCTGGCGCTCGGTAAAACCAGATACAATACGTAATTGGCAACCTACGAAATTCATTATTTTGCTTATAATATCTCTTTTGTATTTTTTTTTTTTTGAAAGCTAAACGCAAAAACTAACTTCACTAAAAATCAGTAACAGATCACGATAAATCAAAGGAGAAACAAATTTACTAGGAGAATGTTTGCTCTAAATAAATAGTTACATTATTTTTTTAAGAGATATAACAAAGAGTCTCGGTTTGTCTACCGCTTTATTATTTATTGTACATAAGGTGCTCCAGTTCAAAATGAACAATTATACCAGAATAAAAAACGGCATTCACTGCGTCACATACAGATTATATGTAACACAGAAAGGGGTTCACAAAGCTGCAACAAAAGCTGCTGATCATTCATCCAGTGTTATAAAATGTCTGATATATAGAAAAGTAAAATTTGAAAACGAAATGAGAAAGTTTGTCCTCGACAGTTCCTTCTATTCCATGGAAGAATTTCTCTTGCTGTAAGGCGTAAAGATGGTGGGTAGGAACTACAATCTCACATATGTATATTTTAAAAACACTAGTCAGCATGCAGTCATATTTGCAAATTAGTTTTTTATTTTAATACAAAATGACTCATTACAAATCATTACCATTTATCGAGCAAACGATCCATGCAACATGAAACTAACTAACTAAAACAAAACAAACACCGTCCAAACGTGCACTTAAGGTTCAAAAATACCGAGCGACCCCCATGTCATCCTCAGACCTTAGGTGCCACCCGATGCGAACATGGAGGAGCAAGTGGTCAGTCCATTGCTCTCCAGGTCGTTTTGAGTTCCCATGACCACTGTCACTACTTCTCAGTCAAGTAGCTCCTCAATTGGTCTCACAAGGACTGAGTGTAAACGGCTTCTCAGCAGCACTCGGCAGATCCTTAGGGTGACCCATCCAAGTGCTATCCAAGCCAGACAGCGCTTAATTTCAGCGATCTGACAGGAACCGGTGTCACAACTGCGGCGAGGCCGTTGGCAGCTAACTAACTTAACGGAACGGAATCGACGTATGTAAGGATAGCAGCAGGAGTAACGCAGGTGCTACGATATGGCTGTCAGTGTTTCCTATACATATACCTTACCTAGTAGCTAACACTGAAGATCCCGTGAGGCTATCGGTCTGTTGCCTCCAGTAAAGATGCGACACCATAACATTACAGCACGGAGATGCACAAGTTCGACGATTGGTGCAGGTACTGGCAGTAGTCTCTGAACGTAAATAAATGTAGCGCATTGCATATTAGCTGGCTAAGAGGTCCAATAGTACTCGATTACAGTGTTGACGACACATCACAGGTAACAGAAAACTAGTAGCAACCACCATGAGCTACGTAAACTAGGTATACCACACAAAACAAGTTACAGGGAAAGCAGGTTCCATGCTGCAATTCATTGGGAGAATCTTGAGGAAATGTATTTCACCCACAAAAGAAGTGGCTCACAAAGTACTTGTTTGAATGAATCTTGAGAGCTGCTTGTTAGCTTGGGAACCTTACTACTTTGGATTAATAGAAGAGAGAGAGATCCTTTGCTCGGTGCGAAAGTGTTACCGAGATGCTCCGGTGGCAGAATCTATATGAGAGGAATTCAGCATCACAAAAAATCAGCCCTTTAAATTTGACGATGAGGGGTCAGGCTACATACGGTATTCTATAAATTGATGGGGAAAAGAGAATTAAATTTTAACTGTGCACACTTATTACTTTACACTGATGTGCCAAAATATTCTGACTACCCCCTTGGAGCGAAGTACATCACTGATCCTACGTATCAGGAATCCGACAGTTGGTGATACGTTTTTTGAGTTACGCAGGATTAGATGTCTACGCACAGATCATGTAATTCGTTTAAATAGCGGGTCGCTGATGTGCGAATGCGGTGGTGGCGCCAGATTGCGTCCCAGATGAGTTCCATAAGATTTACATCAGGCGAATTTGGTCGACGAAACATCAACGTGAGAGTCCACTATATTACTGCTGAAATCACTGTAGCACGGTTCTGGCTTCGACACAAGGACAGTTATACTGCTGAAACGTGACACCGCCGTCGGGGAAGACGTCAAGCTTCAATGGATGCAAGCGTAGAAGAATGTCTCCCATAGCACAATCGGAGCGTGGAATGTCAGAGACCTTAATCGGGCACGTAGGCTAGAAAATTTAAAAAGGGAAAGGGATAGGTTAAAGTTATATATAGTGAGAAATAGTGAAGTTCGGTGACAGGAGGAACAATACTTTTGGTCAGGTGAATACAGGGTTATAAATACAAAATCAAGTGAAGGGAGATGAAAATTTAATAGTCATGGATGACCGGAATTCGGTAGTTGGAAAAGAGAGAGAAGGAAACGTAGTAGGTGACTATGGATTGGGGCTAAGAAATGAAAGAGGAAGCCGCTTGGTAGAATTTTGCACAGAGCACAACTTAATCACAGTTAACACTTGGTTCAAGAATCATAAAACAAGGTTGTATACATGGAAGAAGCCTGATACTGACAGGTTTCAGATAGGTTATATAATGGTAAGACAGAGATTTAGGAACCAGGTTTTAAATTGTAAGACATTTCCAGGGGCAGATGTGGACTCTGACCACAGTCTATTGGTTATTAACTGCAGATTAGAACTGAAGATACTGCAAAAAGGTGGGAATTTAAGGAAATGGGACCTGGAAAAACTGACTAAACCAGAGATTGTACAGAGTTTCAGGGAGAGGGTAAGGGAAAAATTGACAGGAATGGGGGAAAGAAATACAGTAGAAGAAGAATAGGTAGCTGTGAGGGATGAAGTAGTGAAGGCAGCAGAGGATCAAGTAGATAAAAAGACGAGGGATAGTAGAAATCCTTGAGTAACAGAAGATATATTGAATTTAATTGATGAAAGGAGAAAATATAAAAATGCAGTAAATGAAGCAGGCAAAAAGGAATACGAACGTCTCAAAAATGAGATCGATAGGAAGTGCAAAATGGCTAAGCAGGGATGGCTAGAGGACAAATGTAAGGATCTAGAGGCTTATTTCACTAGGGGTAGGATAGATATTGCCTACAGAAAAATTAAAGAGACCTTTGGAGAAAAGAGAACCACTTGCATGAATATCAAGAGCTCACAAGGAAACCCAGTTCTAAGCAAAGAAGGGAAAGCAGAAAGGTGGAAGGAGAATATAGAGGGTCTATACAAGAGCGATGTTCTTGAGGATTATATTATAGAAATGGAAGAGGATGTAGATGAAGATGAAATGGAAGAAATGATACTGCGTGAAGAGTTTGACAGAGCACTGAAAGACCTAAGTCGGAACGAGGCCCCGGGAGTAGACTACATTCCATTAGAACTACTGACAGCCTTGGGAGAGCCAGCCCTGGCAAAACTCTACCATCGGGTGAGCAAGATGTATGAGACAGGCGAAATACCCTCAGACTTCAAGAAGAATATAGTAATTCCAATCCCAAAGTAAGCAGGCATTGACAGATGCGAAAATTACTGAACTATCAGTTTAATAAGTCACGGCTGCAATATACTAACGCAAATTCTATGCAGACAAATAGAAAAACTAGTAGAAGCCGATCTCGGGGAAGATCAGTTTGGATTCCGTAGAAATATTGGAACACGTGAGGCAATACTGACCCTACGACTTATCTTAGAATCTAGATTAAGGAAAGGAAAACCTACGTTTCTAGCATTTGTAGACTTAGAGAAAGCTTTTGACAATGTTGACTGGAATACTCTCTTTCAAATTATGACATTGTAATTCTGTCAGAGACATCAAAGGACCTGGAAGAGCAGTTGAACGGAATGGAAAGTGTCTTGAAAGGAAGATATAAGATGAACATCAACAAAAGCAAAACGAGGATAATGGAATGTAGTCGAATTAAGTCGGGTGATGCTGAGGGAATTAGATTAGGAAATGAGACACGTATAGTAAAGGAGTTTTGCTATTTGGGGGAGCAAAATAACTGATGATGGTCGAAGTAGAGTGGATATAAAATGTAGACTGGCAATGGCAAGGAAAGTGTCTCTGAAGAAGAGAAATTTGTTAACATCAAGTGTAGACTTAAGTGTGAGGAATTCGTTTCTGAAAGTATTTGTATGGAGTGTAGCCATGTATGGAAGTGAAACATGGACGATAAATAGTTTAGACAAGAAGAGAACAGAAGCTTTCGAAATGTGCTGCTACAGAAGAATGCTGAAGATTAGATGGGTAGATCACATAACTAATGAGGAGGCATTGAACAGGATTGGGGAGAAGAGATGTTTGTGGCACAGCTTGACTAGAAGAAGGGATCGGTTGGTAGGACATGTTCTGAGGCATCAAGGGATGACCAATTTAGTATTGGAGAGCAGCGTGGAGGGTAAAATCGTAGAGGGAGACCAAGAGATGAATACACTAAACAGATTTAGAAGGATGTAGGTTGCAGTAGGTACTGGGAGATGAAGTATCTTGCACAGAATTGAACAGCATGGACAGCCGCATCAAACCAGTCTCAGGACTGAAGACCACAACAACAACAACAACAGCAGCACAATACTGCTCACACCAGCCTGCCGCGAGGCGCGGTTCATGTATCGAGCCTCCGTTCGCCTTGAAGATGCCGTTCGCGGAGACCCTTTGACCTGGCGTAGCAAGGAACATGATTCATCCGAAGATCCGACACGTTTCCATTGATCGACGGTCTAATCCCGATGGTCCCGTACCCACTGTAACTGTAACTGACAATGTCGCTCGGTCAGCGTGTGAACACGTAGGGGTGGTCTGCTGCGGAGCTCCATGTTCAACAATGTGCGAAGAACGCCGTGCTCCGAAACACTTCTGTGTGCGCCAGCTTTGTGCTCTTTCGACAGAGATGCCACTTATGCCATCTGTCCTACTTTACAGAGCAGAAGCCGGCCGAAGTGGCCGCGCGGTTCTGGCGCTGCAGTCTGGAACCGCGAGACCGCTACGGTCGCAGGTTCGAATCCTGCCTCGGGCATGGATGTGTGTGATGTCCTTAGGTTAGTTAGGTTTAAGTAGTTCTAAGTTCTAGGGGACTAATGACCTCAGCAGTTGAGTCCCATAGTGCTCAGAGCCATTTGAACCATTTTTTACAGAGCAGACGAGCCTCCGAGCTGCACATTCTGTGAAGAGTCCCGGACGTATAATCACTTTGCGCCTAGTAGTTCCACCGTTCTTTTACCACCTTCCATAGAGGCTGATGGCAGTGGCTCGTGAATATTCGACCAGCTTCGCAGTTTTCGAGATACTCGTCCACGGGCTCTGCGTAATAATAATCTGCCCTTCGTCAAAGTCACTTATCTGAATGGCCCATGAGCAGCCCAGATCTTCGTTTGGGTGACCCCTGCTCGTGTCTGATACGCTTATATACTTTTTTACCGCTTCACTTGCCCTCGACGCCACCAGGCATCGTCCAACGTCGTTGTGGGTGGTGGTCATAGTGTTTTGGCTTATCAGTGCATGTACACTGCTGGCCACCGTAAATGCAACACCCTGAAGGAAGCATCCGAATCAAGTGAAATTTACACCATGGGTTTGCAGCGATGAGATATGCAACTGATTAGAATTTCAGCGCAGGCGCACATCACGCACGCCTGTGGCGCCACCTCATAGCGCCATTTAAGGCTTGGCGATTTCGACGAGTGTACGTTCGGCACGTGTGTTTACCTTGTGGTTGTTTCACAAGACGATCAGTTATGACTCGTAGACAACAGCGAACATCCTTTGATCAAGTATCCGAGTTCGACAGAGGAAGGTTAGTGGCTTACCGAGATTGTGGATTATCATACAGAGAAATCGCTAGTCGTGTTGGACGAAACCAAACAACTGTAATGCGGATATGTGACCGTTGGATGCAGGAGGGTACGACGGGCCGACGTGGTCGATCGGATTCACCTCGGTGCACCACTGTACGTGCTGATAGGCAAACTGTGCGCATCGCAGTGACGGATCGCTCAGTGACATCCCGAACCATAGCACAGCACATTGCGTCTGTAACGCATCATCCAGTGTCTGCGCGTACCATTCGACGCCGTTTACAGCAGAGTGGTCTGTCCGCAAGACGTCCATTTCTTCGTCTACCATTGACGCAGAACCACAGACGTCTCCGTCGCCAATGGTGTGATGACAGACGGATGTGGACGGCAGAATGGAATGACGTTGTCTTTACTGACGAGGCACGCTTCTGTCTGCAGCACCACGATGGTCAGATTCGAGTGTGGAGACACCGTGGAGAGAGGATGCTGGACAGCTGTATTGTGCACCGCCACGCTGGTCTTGCACCGGGTATTATGGTATGGGGCGGTATTGGATATTACTCTCGCACGCCTCTACTACGCATTGCCGGTACTTTAAATAGCCGGCGCTACATATCCGAGGTGCTGGAGCCAGTTGTCCTTCCTTACCTTCAGGGCTCGGCCACAGCCATATTTCAACAAGATAATGCGCGACCACACGTGGCACGCATTGTCCAAAGGTTCTTCGTCAATAACCAGATTGAAGTGCTTCCCTGGCCGGCTCGCTCTCCGGATCTTTCGCCGATAGAAAACATGTGGTCCACGGTTGCTCAACGAGTCACCCAGATTACATCCCCAGCTGCCACACCAGATGATCTATGGCAACGTGTGGAAGCTGCTTGGGCTGCTGTACTCCAGGAACACATCCAACGTCTCTTTGACTCAATGCCGAGACGTGTGACAGCGGTGATCTCCAACAATGGCAGCTACTCTGGCTACTGATTCTGGCAGGAACCACATGTCACAGACGTCTGTAAACGTAATCATTTGATACTTGGTCAACATGTTATCTACAAAATAAATTTTGTTGCGCTACCTCTTGTCTTTCTTGGTGTTGCATTTACGGTGGCCAGCAGTGTATAAGACAGTTAGTGGCTTACTGCATGTTAATAACTAATGTATCCTCCTCTTCCTTCTGTGAGCTTCCTAACAAATTGTGGCATAGGTCCGCCTAGGTTAGAACAAATGTTTCTTAGTTCGTCGTCTTGAAGCCATACTTTTACCACAGTTACTAACATGCATACTTTTGATGAACAGTCCATTTTACCAAGACCCCTTTTCGAAAACGCAGATTCTCAATGGGATTTATGCCTGGCTAATTGTCGCGCTACTGAAGCACATTAATGTTATTTTCTTCCATGAACGTCTTGACTGCTCTAAAAATGTATAATAGTCCTAGATAGTGTTCAAACTGAATTTATCATGCATCACCTGAAACTAGTGCCTCAAGGCCACTTGCAGTGAAGGAACCCCTAAAATATGGCCCATTGGTTCTCCGCCTGACAACCCTAGGTCTGTAACCTTGAACAATAAAATGCTACTCAGCACTGAAATTTAGGCGTTTCCAGTGGTTGGACTTACGTATTTTGCCCCATGCCATCAGTTTTCTCTTCGTGGTAAGTGTTCACAACTGCCTCTTTATTGGCTTTTCCCGGCCGAAGTGGCCGTGTGGTTAAAGGCGCTGCAGTCTGGAACCGCAAGACCGCTACGGTCGCAGGTTCGAATCCTGCCTCGGGCATGGATGTTTGTGATGTCCTTAGGTTAGTTAGGTTTAACTAGTTCTAAGGTCTAGGGGACTAATGACCTTAGCAGTTGAGTCCCATAGTGCTCAGAGCCATTTGAACTCTTTATTGGCTTTCGTGCCTTCTGCCCACAATCAAGAAACCTACGCCGTACTATTGAAGAGTCAATTTCAACCTCTTTAGCCAATAAATCTCTCTGGAGATCCTTATTTGTTTTGAGAGGATGAGTTTTACTGTTTCTAAGTAGATTTCTGCCAGTTCTAGGTATGGTTTTCTGTTTTCGTCCACATCTGTCTTTACTCTTTGGAGACAATGAGGCAGTATCGCAATGAGGCAGCATCACTAGATGCCCTAATAAGTCCTCGTACACCACATTTCCCACATCAACAACAGAGACAATGCCTCTTATAGTCATAGATGAGTCTTCATGAAGAGCAATTCTTTTTTCCCGCTTCTGAAGTGAAATAACATTTTAACAAAAATACAATGTTTTACTGTCAATAACACAGAAATAGCACCCACTGTTGTTACATACACAAGCACTCAGCTGAACTGGAGGGTTTTGTGCATGACTTTATACACAAGTACACAACAATAAGGAGATGGGGGCTACAGTTTAGTTCAGTTACTGTCGTCGTGTAACACCTGGACAGGAGGAGTAATGATTAGTGAACAAGTTAACACAACAAAGGGCTTAATCTGTATTTCTCCTAGTGTACGAAGACTTACTATTACAATACAGCAAGAGACTTCCAGCTCATACAATAGTAACGAGGATGAGACTCAATGTCCTAAGCAGTAATGAACATGTGACGTAGTGGCTCCAAATGCAAGTGGGCAGCACAGAGGGCGCTCGTGGTACGGAGCTGCTGGAGCCATGGCCCAGTGAACGCACACTGTTGGGTCCACCAGATTCTTCGCAACAAATGGTTCAAATGGCTCTGAGCACTATGGGACTTAACATCTATGGTCATCAGTCCCCTAGAACTTAGAACTACTTAAACCTAACTAACCGAAGGACATCACACAACACCCAGCCATCACGAGGCAGAGAAAATCCCTGACCCCGCCGGGAATCGAACCCGGGAACCCGGGCGTGGGAAGCGAGAACGCTACCGCACGACCACGAGCTGCGGGCGCTTCGCAACAGCTATAGGTGTCTAACGGAAACCTGCCATTCCGTTACCAAGTTCGCGACGCACTTGAGATGTTACGTAAACGTGATACCACAGAGGGGACCTAGAGTTGTTGTTCGCAGCTAAGGCAACAATAGTACGCCATGAGATAAACAATTGGGCCGACAAAACTAGTCACAGCTAACCATCTTCACACCCTTGTGAAATTTTGTCCCAATTAATTTACACCCCAGAGAAATTAAAGATTATATGAAAGTTTATCGACAGTGGTTCTTCACATGAATGGAACAGAGAAATGAGGCATATTATGTCAGTGGAAGCACAACTGATCTCTAGGTTGTGCAGAATGGAGAGAATATGTTTCCGAAATTCGAATTTCATCTCCCGCACCCCAAGCTGTACCGCATGTAGGTAAACATACTGAAAGAAGCTCCTTAAATAAACCAGGGGGACAGGCCTCCCCATTGGCCATCGCCTGACTTTCAGGGGCCATTAATCATGCGCCGTCTGTTGCGAGGAGGACGGCGTGACTGCCGGGGCCACAAACACGGCCAGCGAGAACGCTTATCCATGCCGACAGACGCGCCACAAAAAGGAACGCTGGCTCGGAAGAATATCCGCCATGAGCGTGGCTTTTTACTGATGGCCCGATAACAACTGCCTCCCGCTGCCAACTGGCAGGACGAGCTTCCACAAAGTGCCTCGATACCTGACTCTGTAGTTCGCTTCAGCTGGTGCGGTAATCAGGACTCGTGACTTCGTCTCTGGCGCAGCGGTGTGCATATCCGCGTTCTAGCGTTCTGAACTGTATACTGCCGACCTGCTTTCGGTTGGTAATGCTAGCAGAACAGTCAGTACTTGCTTTAGTCTATACCCACACTATTATCGTGCCTAATGACTACGGTTTCGGTACCAAGTACCGTCATCAGGGCATCCTACGATCAGGAAATAAAATTTTTAAAACAAAGCAGGTGTTGACAGATGTGAAAATTATCGAACTATCAGTTTAAGAAGTCACGGCTGCAAAATACTAACGCGAATTCTTTAAAGACGAATGGAAAAACTAGTAGAAGCCTACCCCGGGTAAGATCAGCTTGGATTCCGTAGAAATATTGAAACACGTGAAGCAATTCTGACCCTACGACATATCTTAGAAGATAGATTAAGGAAAGGCAAACCCATGTTTCTAGCATTTGTAGACAGAAAGCTTTTGACAATGTTGACTGGAATATTCTCTTTCGATTTCTGAAGCGCCGGCCGCTGGTGGCCGAGCGGTTCTGGCGCTACAGTCTGGTACCGCGCGACCGCTACGGTCGCAGGTTCGAATCCTGCCTCGGGCATGGATGTGTGTGTTGTCCTTCGGTTAGTTAGGTTTAAGTAGTTCTAAGTTCTAGGGGACTTATGACCTCAGCAGTTGAGTCCCATAGTGCTCAGAGCCATTTGAACCATTTTTGATTTCTGAAGCCGGCAAGGGTAAAATACAGGTAGCGAAAGGCTATTTACAATTTGTACAGAAACCAGATGGTAGTTATAAGAGTCGAGGGACATGAAAGGGAAGCATTGGTTGGGAAGGGAGTGAGACAGGGTTGTAGCCTATCCCCGATGCTATTCAATCTGTATATTGAGCAAGCAGTAAAAGAAAGAAAAGAAAAGAAAAATTCGGAGCAGGTATTAAAATCCATGGAGAAGAAATAAAATCTTTTAGGTGCGCCGATGACATTGTAATTCTGTCAGAGACAGCAACGGACTTGGAAGAGCAGTTGAACGGAATGGACAGTGTCCCGAAAGGAAGATATAAGATGAACATCACCGAAAGCAAAACGAGGATAATGGAATGGAGTCGAATTAAGTCATGTGATTCTGAGGGAATTAGATTAGGAAATGAAACGCTTAATGTAGTAAATTAGTTTTGCAATTTGGGGAGAAAAATAACTGATGATGGTCAAGTAGAGAGGATATAAAATGTAGACTGGGAATGGCAAGGAAAGCGTTTCTGAAGAAGAGAAATTTGTTAACTTCGAGTATAGATTTAAGTGTCAGGAGTTCGTTTCTGAAAGTATTTGTATGGAATGGAGCTATGTATGGAAGTGAAATATGTACGATAAATAGTTTCGACAAGAAAAGAATAGGAGCTTTCGAAATGTGGTGCTACAGAAGAATACTGAAGATTAGATGGGTAGATCACATAACTAATGAGGAGGTATCGAATAGGATTGGAGAGGAGTTTGTGGCACAACTTGACTAGTAGAAAGTATCGGTTGGTAGGACATGTTCTGAGGCATCAAGGGATCACCGATTTAATATTGGAGGGAAGAGTGGAGGGTAAAAATCTTAGAGGGAGACCAAGAGATGAATACACTAAGCAGATTCAGAAGGATGTAGGTTGCAGTAGGTACTGGGAGATCAAGAAGCATGCACAGGATAGAGTAGCATGGAGAGCTGCATCAAATCAGTCTCAGAACTGAAGACCACAACAACAACAACAGTGAAATATATTTTATAAAAGTTTTGTGAAGAGTATTTCAACTGTGTACTGAGTCGTATCTATTCGTAGCGATTGCGATCTGTAGACAGTATCTCTGGTTCGTTTTCCGTATGTTCGCGAAGCGGCGCTCTTGTGCCTCGTCTTCCGGTCTGAAATGTTTGCGAAACGGGCGAGTGTGAAAAAGACAGCCAACGGGGAGTGAGCTGGAAGGAATTCGGTTGTTGGAGCAATCGTGTGTTGTCACGCGTCGGTGGTCGGTGTCTTGACCGCTCTCAGGCAACCGTTGAAACGGGAACGTCTTTGATTATGATTAGCTGACTCCTGTGTTCTGAAACGGCACTTCCTTCCTGTTGTCGGGGCGTGTTGTGTGCTCTAGTTTGGCAGCGTTAGCGAGCTGTGTTGTTACTTCCCAGCCCTACATGATTCTTCCTCGAGCTGAGAATGTGTGCGTTCGGGGAAGTTTGGCCCCGCTGTACCTGCATCAGTTTGAACGTGTCCACCTGTGTTCACTCAGCGCCCTGTGTTGTTTTCCTGAAAAGATGTGACGATTGAGATGATAGTTTTTCATTGTTTGGTTTTAGTGATGTTTCTCCTTACCAAATGATAACATTATTGCTGTCACCGCCTGTGCAAGCTGTGAGTTTGTGAAGACTGTCGCAGGTGCTGCAGGTGCTGTTTTGAACATTTGTGATTAATGTGTTCTTTTAATTATCTTTTAAATTCTGATCTTGTGAGGTCTATTAGTATACCGGGTGCACTGCCGGAGAGCTGTGAAACTGAGTGTTGTAAGGCGAGAGTTATTATAAGATTCTTTGAGTCTGATTGGCCCTGCAGGCCGTCTTGTACTGGTATCTCGCCGTTATATTGTAAATAATACCAGGATTCCAGCCTGGAAGGGAAGTTCAAATTGTTATTTAAAAACTGCTGTAACTATGTTTCTATGTTTTGTAGCTTTGTTATGTTAATACGCTTATTCTTGGTTCTCACCAGTGTTTAAATTGTACTATTCTTGAAATTCTTAGTTTAATGTGTCAGGCGCCGTTTGTCGAGTGTTGTTGAAACGTATTCTGGATTGCTCGTTCAGGAAGATATTTGCTAAAAGTGTGTTATCGTACTAATTTACCTGTTTGTGTTTCTAGGCATCTTCTTGTCGCATGGGGTGGCGCCCGCCTGTGCTCTGATGGGTCTGCTACTGTCTCTGCGGTTGAAACTGTCCCTGCCTGACGTGGGTGAGCGCACCGGCTGCACGATGTTACTGGACAACATTTGGCACTCGCCGCTGCCGTCACGTTGTGCGAAGCAGCTGAACGGCACGGTGACTGCTGTTTATGTTAAGTATTTTTTTTTTCTTTTCTGGTTCCCGTCGGTATAAATCTTTTGAGTTTGTGTATTTTTCTCTTCTGACTTGGGTCCCTTTTAATGCCGTGCCTTCTGTGTATCAAGTTTTCCTTGGTCGAGCAATTTGCTGTCTCTTGTACTATATAAAGTTTTATCCTTTCCTAAACGACTGTTAAATTTTGATTTATAATTTAAAATAATTCTGTTAGCTCCGATATTTAACTTTGTTTAAACATTGTACCCATTACTAAATTGGTGCTAGTCATTGTTAGATTTAAGATTCTAAAAATCTTGCTTTAAATTTGTCCGTTCTCTTAAGGTATTGTGTAAAACTTTGGTGTGTGACTTAAAACTATTCTGATAGTTTCCACATTCAAATTTGTCTAAACACGTTACCTGTTACTAAATTTGTCCTCGTCGTTGTCACATTTGACCTTCTAAGATTTTGGTCCATAATTTAAATCCTTTCTCTTATCTTGAGACACATTTACTAGTTTCCAGAATAAAATTTTCACTCTGCAGCAGACAGGGCGCTGATATGAAACTTCCTGGCACATTAAAACTGTGTGCCGGACCGATACTTGAACTCGGGACCTTTGTCTCTCGTGGACAAATGCTCTACCAATTTTTTTTTCCGTCGCATTTGCTCGGGGTGGACGTCCCATGACATCTGTTCAACTTCGTCGTTGATTTTTATTACAGAGGGCAGCTAAACCTCTCTTCCAACAAGCTGAGCTACTGTACCGGCGTCCAACTGAGCTACCCAAATACGACTCACGACCTGCCGTCACAGATTCAATTCTGCCAATACCTCGTCTCCTATCTTCCAAACTTCAAGAATCTATCCTGCGAACCTGGCAGAATTGAAGCTGTGAGGGGAAGTCGTGAGTCGTACTTGATTAGCTCAGTCGGTAGAGCTTTTTGCCACGGAAGGCAAAGGTCCCAAGTTCGAATTTCGGTCCGGCACACAGTTTTAATCTGCCAGGAAGTTTCATATCAGCGCACACTCCGTAGCAGAGTGAAAATTTCATTCTGGAAACATGCTCCAGGCTGTGGCTAGACCATGTCTCCGCTATATCCTTTCCTCCAGGAGTGCTAGTCCTGAAAGGTTCGCAGAAGAGCTTCTGTGAAGTTTGCCATGTAGGAGACGAGGTACTGGCAAAACTGAAGCTGCGGGAGGAGGTTGTGAGTCGTGTTTGTGTAGCTCCGTCGGTGGAACACTTGCCCGTGAAAGGCAAAAATCCCGATTTCGAGTCTGGGTTAGGCACACAGCATTAATCTGTCAGGTAGTTTCAGTTTACCTGTTGCTAAATTTTCTGCTAGTCATTGTTACATTTGATCTTCAAAAATTTTGTTTGTAGTTAAGAGCATTCATTTAGTCTGGAAAATTTAAAATAGTTTCAACATTCTACCTGTATCAAATTTCTGTTCTCGTTTTTACATTTCATCTTCAAAAATGTTTGCTTTAAATATGTCAGGTCTCTTAACAGACAATGTCAAATCTTGAGTCTGTAATTCAAAACCATTTTGTTTGCCTGGTGTCATTTTGCTGTCATTCTTAAATCCTGGGTCTGTAACTCAAAACTATTGTATTAGTATGGTATTGTTTTGCTATTATTGTGTTTTACTATTGTTTCTTTTAAATTGTTTAATAAATGAGAATGACTGGCAAATAATGAATGAAGTCAAAACGATGAATTCCTGCTAACCTGGCAGGATAGAGCCCAGCAAGAATCAGAGTTGGTTAGTTCTTATCGGCTAAGGTGGGAGGAAGAGGGGCAGAGTTGCCTTTCGTTATCGATATCATTCATTTATTGACATTTGAATTGTCTTAATGATTATTTTTCTTCTTTCTAAATTTTGCCCATCGTCTAAATATAGCGCCTTGGATTAGTAACCAAAACGTTCTCAGTCCCGGGTTAGAACCCAGCAACCGCTTAAATTTTGCATAACAATCAAGAGCAGTCATGGCCAAAGACTTCCAGCATAGGAACTCATCCTCATTAAGCCAATGGACTTGTCAGACAGGGCGAAGGAGTGGGTAGAAATTCCGGGCACTCTCTTGAACTTGGAGCGGGAAACTGCCTCTAGAGGTGGAATAATCAGCAATGATCAACGGCACGAGGATCAGAAGGCAATGAAAACCACTGTATTAGAGACACAGAATGCGTATACACAGGATGTGTGGCCTGTAGCTGAAATGTCGTGATGATCTCCCCATTGGCAAAAGGTTCAAGGAAAAGTCAGCCATTCGGATGTCCTACAGGAAACTGAAAGAGGGGAGTGACCGTGAGAAAAAGACTGAATAACCAACGAATGGACAACGTTCTACAAGTCAAGACGTCGAATGCCAGAAGTTTGATTGTGGCAGGGAAACTCGAAAATCTGAAAAAGGATATGCAAAGGCTCAACCTAGATGTAGTGGGATCACTGAAATAAAACGGAAAGAAGAAAATGGTTTCTGGTCAGATGACTACAGGGTAATATCAAAAGCAGATGGAAATGGTATAACGGGAGTAGAATTGGTTATGAGCAGACAGGTACGGTGGATAGAGAGTTACTGTGATCCGTTTAGTGATAGGTTTGTTCTCATCAGAATCGATGGCAAACCAACACAGACAACAATACTTCAGGTATGCATGCTAACGTCGCAGGAAAATATGAAGAGATAGAGAAAGTATATGAGGATACTGAAAGGGGAATTCAGTACGGTAAGGGAGACGATTATCTAATATTCACAGGGACTGGAGTGCAGATACAGGGGAAGGAATAGAAGAAAGGTTTACTGGAGAATATCGGCTTGTAACCAGGAATGAAAGAGGAGACATGTTAATTGAGTTCTGCATTTCAGCTAGTATTAGCGAACACTCATTTCAAGAAACACAAGAGGAGACGGTAGGTTTGGAAAAGACTGGGAGGTAAGGGAAGATTTTAGTTACATTACATCATGGTGAGACAGAGATTCCGATATTAGCTACGGGATTTCAAGGTGTACCAAGATCAGATATAGACTCAGATCACAGTTTAGTAGTGCTAAAGAGTATGCTGAAGTTTGAGAGACTAATCAGGAAAATCATGCTCAAAGAAGTGGTATACGAAGGTCCTAAGGAATAAAGCGGTAGGCTAGAAGTTCTCTGAAGCTATAGATGCTCCGATAAGGAATGGAAAGCAGTTCACTTGAAAAGGAAGGGATATATCTAAAAATGGTATTCACAGAAGTTGTAAAG
Source organism: Schistocerca americana (assembly GCF_021461395.2). Classification (NCBI taxonomy): domain Eukaryota; kingdom Metazoa; phylum Arthropoda; class Insecta; order Orthoptera; family Acrididae; genus Schistocerca; species Schistocerca americana. The sequence goes on along the minus strand of NC_060119.1, from coordinate 394,615,769 downwards.
AAAGCAGTAGATACAAGTAAGATAACAATGAATATATCATGCGTAGCAGGAGAAATATTTCGGTTGATCAATGAAAGAAGGAGGTACAAAAGCGTTCCGGGAAATTCAGGAATACCGAAATACAGTTAGGAATGAAATGCATAGGAAGTGCAGGGAAGCTAAGCCGAAATGGCTGCCCGAAAAATAGAAAGAAATCGAAAAGGAAATGGTGATCGGAAGGACTGTCTCACAATACTGAAAAGTGAAAACAATCTCCGTTGAAACTGTAAGTAAGGGCGATAACATTATAGGAAGATGGAAATTCCGCTTAAATGCAGAAGAAAGAGCCGAGCGATAGAAACAGTACATTGAATTTCTCTATGAAGGGGAGGAACTGTCTGATGACGTCATACAAGGAGAAGCAGGAGTCAATATAAAAGAAATAGGGGTTCCAGCATTAGAATTAAAGTCCGCTTCAGTCATTTAAAAGAATATTGGAAAATTTAAAATCACGTAAGGCAGATAACATTCCACCAGAATTTCTAATATCATTGGGAAAAGTGATAACAAAACGACTATTCACGTTGGTGCGTAGAATGTATGAGTCTGACGATATACCCTCTGACTTTCGGAAAAATTTAATTCACACAATTCCGAAGTTAGCAAGAGCTGACAACTGTGAGAATTATCACACGATCAACTTAACAGCTCTATCATACAAGCTGCTGACAAGAATAATATGCGGAAGAACAGAAATGAAAACTGAGGACGAGTTTGATGACGATTGGTTTGACTCTAGGAAAGGGAAAGGCACCAGAGAGGTAGTTTCGGTTGATAACGGAAGCAAGACTAAAGAAAAACCAAGACGCATTCACAGAATTTTTCGACCTATAAAAAAAGTCAGGCAATATAAAATGGTGCAAAATGTTCGAAATTCTGACGAATGAGAAGAGGAACAATAAGAGTGGAAGACAAAACGTACAGTCTGGAAATTTCTCTCTCAAATCACGGTCTCTCTTTGATACTAGGAGATTGCCCTTTTTGCCAGTGCTAGTCTTCTTTTGATATCCTCCTTGCTCCCTCTGTCACGGTTTCTTTTACTGCTCGGATTAAAAAAGGTGTAAGACAAGGATGTAGCCTACTTTTAAATAGAAAAAATGAAGAAGCAATAATGGAAATAAGGTTCAAGTGTGGGATTAAAATTCAAGGTGGAAGGATATCAACGATAAGGTTCGCTGATGAGAATGCTATTCTCAAAGAAAGTGAAGAATAATTATAAGATCTGCTGAATGGAATGAACACTCTAATGAGTGCAAAATATGGACTGAGAGTAAATCGAAGAAAGATGGAAGTAATGAGAAGTAGCAGAAATGAGAACAGCGAAAAACTTAACATCAAGGTTGATGACCACGAACTAGAAGCTACCTAAGGCAGTAAATTAATCTGTGACAGGCGGAACAAAGAGGATATCAAAAGCAGAGTAGTGGTATCAAACATAGGCCTTGATTTGAGGAAGAAATTTCTGAGAATGTAAGTTTGAAATGCAACATTTTATGGCAGTGAAACATAGAGGGCCACGTGGGGTAGCCGCGCGGTCTTAGGCGTCTTGTCACGGTTCGCGTCGCTACCCCCGTCGGAGGTTCGCCGGCCGTTGTGGCCGAGCGGTTCTAGGCGCTTCAGTCCGGAACCGTGCTACTGCTACGGTCGCAGATTCGAATCCTGCCTCGGGCATGGATGTGTGTGATGTCTTTAGGTTAGTTAGGATTAAGTAGTTCTACGTCTAGGGGACTGATGACCTCAGATGTTAAGTCTCATAGTGCTCAGAGCCATTTGAACCATTAGAACAATCGGAGGTTCGAGTCCTCCCTCGGGCATGGGTGTGTGTTGTCCTTAGCGTAAGACAGATGCCTCGGGCATGGATGTGTGTGATGTCATTAGGTTTAAGTAGTTCTAAGTTCTAGGGGACTGATGGCCTCAGAAGTTGTCCCATAGTGCTCAGAGCCATTTGAACCATTTCAATCTGGTTATCGACATAAATGTTCAAGTTTTGAATAGCTCAGTTCCTGACTTATTTGCTAACTTATCAAATCCGCTGCAGCTGCTCTGTCAACCAGGCACATTCCACCCAAGTCTCACCAAAAGAAACACAAGAGGAAGACAGAGACTGGATAACATCCAGCAAATGACAGAACGAAAGTTGAAGATACTACTCCTAGACGAAGAGGTTGGCACACGAGAGGAATTCGTGGCGAGCCCATCAAACTAGTCAGAAGACTGATGACTGAAAGAAAAAAAAAGAAAAGAAAACTGATTCGTTACAGGAAAACAACGCATGGGGATGGAGCACGCAGGTTGCCTGGCCTGGGCTGCTTAAAACGCGAACAGCTTCAGTATGAGCTTAGGTTACGGCAACAGCCGATTTGAGGACGGCGTTGCTGGATTGACACCAAGGTTACGCGAGTTGTTGGGCAGTCCTGTTCCTGTTCATGTTCCCCCTGACATAATTGGCGAGGTTGGTGCAGGTATTGCTCGTCCGCTTTGGGTGAATTGCTTCGTTGATATGTAATTTTCTGGCCCAACTCTTTGATTGGGACAAATGCCAAGCGCTTTGAAGCATCTTCATCTTAGTAGGGAACAAGAAGACGCGATTAATCAATTGCTCGGCCAGGTGAATAAGTTACAAGTTAACGCAAGCACACTGGGTTTGTGTGAGAAGGCGAGCTGCGTGGACGACTGTAGTTCCATTGCGAGCAAGTTGAATCTGGCTGCCGGCCGCAGTGGCCGAGCGGTTCTAGGAGCTATGGTCGCAGGTTCGAATCCTGCCTCGGGCATGGATGTGTGTGATGTCCTTAGGTTTAAATAGTTCTAAGTTCTAGGGGACTGATGACCTCAGAAGTTAAGTCCCATCGTGCTCAAAGTAATTTGAACCATTTGAATCTGGCTATCGACATAAATGTTCAAGTTTTGAATACCTTAGTTCCTGACATGTTTGCTAACTTACCAAATCCGCTGCAGCTGCTCTGTCAACCAGGCAGATTCCACTCAAGTCTAACCAAAAGAAACACAAGTGGAAGCCTAATTAAAAGAGAAATACAGAATTTAGTACAGGAATTGGACCAGGCCTCTGTTATAGACCGAAAGCCGCTGAACGGCACTCAAAATTGTAGCAACAAGAAAAACAAGTAAGTAGATTTTTAACGAGTTAACGAACTCAAATCAGCGAAACTTGTAAGGCGGCCAAAATATAAATACAGTTACCGAGTAGGAAGTTCAACTACCAACCACAAATCATACGAAATTCGCAACACTTGGGCGAGGGTAAGCAAATAACCGCGAAGTGGAGTACCAAGCTTAACTAAGGCGTTCGGTTGGCTAACAAACACCTGAGTAATAGCATATAGAACATAACCTTCTGAATAACATTACAGCCGTGTGTAAGGTAGTAGTAACAAACCCAAAATAAAGTCCTCACTTAGAGAGGCTTAATAATGAAGATAATTAGACCACACCCTTGTAAACAATAGAAAAAAACCACCAAAAAATAGTTCAAATGGCTCTGAGCACTATGGGACTCAACTGCTGTGGTCATCAGTCCCCTAGAACTTAGAACTACTTAAGCCTAACTAACCTAAAGACATCACATACATCCATGCCCGAGGCAGGATTCGAACCTGCAACCGTAGCAGTCGCACGGTTCCGGACCGCGCGCCTAGAACCGCGAGACCACCGCGGCCGGCAAAAAAAAAACACCAACAAACTTAGTATAAACACCCGACAAGACAGTAGACTAAATTGTGCACTCCAGTAATAGTACAGCAGTACGTGGCACATGAAATGAAGCCACTTAATATATAAATGCGCGCCGTTACAAATCCGACTAACTACAGCAAATAACACTCAGAATCAAATTTTAAATAAAGAAACAAATTCAGTAGTTTTACCGTAGTGTGGTGAGACAGCAGTGGGATCAATAACTAGAAGTCTTACCAGAAGTCTGATATGGAAGGGCGAACGAATAACCAGAAAACTACCGAACTAAAGAGTCACAGTACTGGTACAGAAAATGACAATTGTAGTTACGGTTACTATCAATACTCGGCTCAATCGTATCAGATAAATCGTATCGGAAGCTCAGCAGACATATCCGTACAACAATCCACGAACGACAGCGTGGAGCAGACACACAAATTAAACACAGCGACGGTCCGCCGTCCATCTCCAGGTCTGGTTGGTCGCTGAAGCACATAACATGCCCTTTCCTTCGGTACCAGACCCAAGCACCTAGAGGTTTGCAGCCGGTTGCAACCGAGATAATAGTCTAATGCTTTGCAGTCCAGGAACCCGCCGGAGAGTCTCTTCCTGGTATCACTACTACGCTCAGAGGCTGTGACTGTTAAATGCGGAAGTTTTACCAGCCATCAACTACCAGCACACTACTGCCCTGACCGCCAGGTTCTAATTTGGCCGCCTAGTAGTTGGGAGATGTAGGCACAATCGCAATTTTGATTTCAAACTTCTATGCAAATTAATGAAATTGATCAATTAATTATCCCCCACGTGGGAAATGGCGGGAAATTAAAAATGGTGGTGCCATTTCTGGGACTTGAACCCTGGTCCGTCGGGATGGAAAGCACAATGCATTCCCCCCCCCCCCCCCCCCAACACATCGAAATTTCCCAGATGCAGAAGAGGAAGGTTAGGTAAGTGTACTTTACTTATTTTGGTTGGAAAGTTGAAGTCAATATCGGTCCTAATAACGCAATTGATCATAATGATTGACCCTAATTACACAACTAGTTCTATAGTGCTACTCAAAGACTGCTTAAAATCGTAATGCCACTCAAAAATTGACGGTGCCATTCAACTGATATTATCCTGCTGGGAAAATTTCACAATACCACTCGAAACTAGGGGCAGATGCACTCAAACACTACCCTTAACCTACAAGCTGGGGTAAAAAATGTTACTATCTTAATTTTTTTTGGTGGAAAATATGTTTAACTGACGAGATGCTGGTGTTGGACAGTGATGAGTGTATTACCTGTTAGCATATAGCTGAGGACTTAGCTATCACTTATTAATGCCAGAGGTCGCTACAGACACCTGCTCAACAGTTACCCTGCAGCACAGGAATTGAAGCCATACACATTACCACAATGGAAGGAAAAATGCACCACTGTTCGAATTACACAACGAAATTGTCATGAAGAAATCCAGCACTCATAGAGACCAGGTAATGATGCAACAAACATGCTGGTGAAGATCGTCATCCCAAAATTTTGCAGAGGGGGCAGTAGTTGGATATGTGTTCTCCTCAGCGTAGAACCACAAAATTCCGAAAATTAGAGGCCCTCTTACCTTCCCTGATCCCTCCCTCCCTCCATCCCTTCCTCCATCCACCTACAGGGGGACACAGGCATTCTCAAATGGCCTGCTGCTACTGTGGAGCACCTCACAGTTTTTCTGTGGGGTGCCAAAATACTGCAGCGGATGAGCGGGTATGTCACGCACTCATGGTCTCCTTGAGGCAATGGTCCTTCACCAAAACAGAAACATATAAACCCAACTAAACAATAGGAGATAAATGAAGACTGCACCACCCATACACCTCCCCCTAATCAGAGCGCAGCTGTATCCAGCAATCACACACACTGGAGTTCCACACACCACCACCACAAGTGGCCGTCATTCTCAGATTCAAAAACAATTCATGGTGGCAATTGTATTTAATGTCGACATATGTCTTGTAATCGAGCATCTATTAAAAATGATAACAGAATCACAAAGATTAAAAATGTCCTCTTCCCATAAAAACCTTCTTTTAGTTTATTAGCAAAATCAGAATAGATTTCACATTCACCTGCAGGATCCAATTCACATCTCATTATTTTACAACTTCCAATGAAGTGCACTGCCACCGAGTACAGATGATCAGACTACAGAAGCAATACATGTTCTTCCTGCATAAAATTGGGAAAATCGTCAACCATTTTTCTGAGAAAATTACCGATAAGTGCAGAACGTCCTTGGTATTTCGAAATCATCATTGGAGTAAAGAAAAAGCAAGAATTTAAACTCTAAAGACAAACATCTATGTTAAGCAATTTCGTTCAGCTTGATGGACAAAGTAAATGACATGAGAGTGTCTCTAGCGTTAAAATCAGTTTATGTAAATAAACTCATGCAGTTGTCTATTACAGACATTTCAGACCCAAGAAGTAGAGAATACAGAATGCAATCTTTTGAACAATTTGGTCACATGTCGGAAAAAACAGAATCATTTTACATTTGACAACAGCGAGCTATAATTCAAGAGGACGTTGCTGTTTTGTACACTACGGCAGGTTCTGTTTTACCTACGCAATGCGATATCTCACTGGCGACTACGAAACAAATTGTGAGAGCCTACCTTGTGATAGAATTTTCTATAAGATTTTACCCTGTCTTACTCTTCTCATACAGTGAAATTAAATACTGTCTGCCTACTTACATTTGATATTATTGATCCGCAACTCACCTCTACTGACATGACTGTAAAGTTTAAATCATACAGAAGATTCTTGCATTCTAGTTTTGCAAGCTTGTTTATCATCACAGCCTGTTTCATGCAATCTGCTGAAATGTAAAAAAAAAAATTTTCATTTCTAGGTTCCATAATGAGCTATAATTCAAGTGGTGTCTACTTTATGATTAGAAGTTATGAACTGTGAAATAATATAGGACTTGCAGTAATTCCTATTTTGAAACATGCAATCATGGCATCAATAATATAAACAGTTGTGATCCAATGAGAACAAATACAGTCGATTTCTATTAGTTTTATGGGCAAAATCGGTGTAGTTTTGAGTTAATTATCTGCATCCAAACTTTAATATGTTACACCACCCCTTGTATTAGAGTCTCCTATGACATTTTACCACATCTCTCTCTTCTAATATATCGAGAAACAAATACCATCTTACATATACACGTATGGCTTCATTGGAGATGGTTGCCACTGGTCGAAATCGCTTGCACTGACCTGCATAAAGTTTTATCGACTGTAATGGAGGAAGACCATATCCAACAGCCTATCAATCACAAGAGAGGGTTCCTGTATTGATCCTTGTAACCTTCCCACAAAAATTTAAAAAGAAGACAACATTTAATAGAAATGGGAGCCAAGTGTAACCTCCCTAGCAATTAAATTTAATGACAATAAAAATGAGAATCGCAATCTGACTCAAAGTATAAGCTGTCACGAAGATAATGAAAAACAATTTAATGCTAATGAAACTTCAGTGATAATGATAACTCAATTAAACCGAAATATCGGTCTTTGGCACTGTGCAAAAAATCAGAATTAATTTCTTACCTCATTCGAAACTGCATGTCAAAGTTCTGCTCTTATTGTTGGCCACGGCTTGGAGGAAATGCATTGCAAATAATATTTGATTTTTTTTTTTTTTTTGAAATTTAACTGAAACTTTACTTTAAGGGAAATGGAAGGAAATCATTGGTTCAATTAAATGGTTTTTTTTGTAAAAAAATTGCTTTGCAATCAAAATTATTATTGGGGCGATTATTGCACAAATTAGTTACAGTTAATTTACATTATTAGCTGAGCGCATTTAAAAATAATATACCTCGTCCTGTATCTTGACCAGAATGCCATGTCGACGCCCGCCGACTCCTCACACACAACTACACTCGACTGCTACTACCGACATACTGCACTGCTCACAGACTGCCCACTGACAGGCTGCTCGCAACTGTACTGCACGATTACTACCGACCGACTACTGGACGCAACTGAACTGAGCTACTGCTACTGACAGAATGCTGCTCGCAACTCTCGCGCGGTCAAGCGCAGACTAACCACGATAAAAGGCTCTCTGGTCAAAGATTTTATCATGCCTCACCATCGCTGCTACGTTACATACGTGTTTCATAACTCTCCACTGGGGGGGGGGGCAAAAATTTGGCAGCGATGGTGAGTCATTTGGACTTGCCATCGCAAGAAATTTTTACAATTTACAGAATATTCAAATGTAGTACATAAATTAAATGTGGTGCACACGTACCAAGTACAAAATATATCAGACAAAGACAAAATGTGAGTGCAAAACATAGTTGCAAATCAGAAAAATGTATATACAAATTATTTGACAGATAACAGAGTGCGTACGCACTGAAAAAATTCTGTAGCATTTTCAGAACAAATAAACATAATGGCAGAAAATCATGTTGACAAGTGACATGAGTGCACATGCACTGCAGTTGAGGACATATCAGCAAATGACGAAATGTATATACAATGAGTAACAAATGACATAAGTGCATATGTACTGAAGTAATGAACATATCAGGAAATCATAAAAGGTATACAGAATGAGTACAAATCATATTGAAAAATGAGAAAAGTGCACAGGCACTGAAGTTCAGTAGAAAACATATTAACACATAACCTAAGTGCACATGCACTGTAGTTCAGAACATATCATCAAAATAAAAATGTATATACAATATAAAAGACAAGAGTGCACATATACTGTACTTCAGAACAAATCGAAAAAATGTCTTTAGCATTTTCACAACAAATAAACATAATGGCAAAAAATCATGTCGACAAGTGACATAAGTGTACTCGCACTGGAGTTCAGCAAATCGAAAAAATGTATATCCCATGAACATAAATGATGTTAGCAAAAAAATGATCTTCACTATGTGACAAGAATTAGGATAGGAAAGGGAAGGATTGCATCATGGTTGTAGCACTTTAGATTGCACACAGCTGTTCTGAAAGTCCATATCTTTCCACAGAAGTACAACACCAAGTGACACAATTTGAAGCTCTTTTCCCATCAGAATTTATGAGCGTAGCCAAGACACTGAACTGTCGTAGTAATATTCCATGTTTTCATTTTGGCAGTACTTTAGGTACACCAAACAGTGGGACCATAATAACGTCTTCATCGCTCACGGTGGTGGACAGCATGTCGTGTCAACACCACGCTCTTACAAGGCACACCAACGTAGAATTAGTGCAAAAACCAAATATAGTGCTCCATGATCATGAGGATGGACAGGACAAATCGACATTGCAGTAATTCAGGGTAGTTAGCTCATAAGGTGAAGGACATTAAGTCACATAATATTGAGAATTACAGTAGTAGTTTGCGGCATTCATAGCCTAGTTATTGAACATTTCTATACCATGTATTTAGTATTACAGAATAATGTTCATAAAATTAAATTATTGGTATCATGGGTAATCGTATTACAATAAACAGTGGCAGTCCTTGGCCAGTTACAAAGCATATTTAGTATGACAGAATAATGTTCATCAGAAGTCTTAATTGAAAAGGTGAGTCAATTATTGGCCTAGCATTAACATAATACATTGAGTGATACAAATTATTGGCACTCATTGGCCATTTGCCAGAAACATGAAAAGTCAACATTGAAACAAGAGCTAATTAATGGCATAACTAATAACATAATTCATTAAGTGACACTAATTATTGGCACTCAGTGGCCATCAAGTATCGAATAGTATAAAACATTGTTCCTCATTCAGTATTATTCAGATCATTAAGAAGTCATTATTAAAAATCAGCTAATTACAATCATAGCATTAATAATCATGGGCATTATAAGTAGTCTCATTACAATAAACAGTGGCAGTTATTAGCCAGTTACAAAGCATTATTTTATATATATATATTTTTTTGTCTCATTAAGAAGTCATTACTCAAGAGACATACTATCCAGAGCTAATCGGTATTACTCAGAATTATCATAAACTAGTGACATTATGTGGAACTGGTAATACATTTTTTTTTGTTAGCAATGCATTGCGTTGGGATCGATAATTAATTGCTGAGGTATAACACTATTTGCTTTGACCTATTGCTGCAAATGAGGATAGGTAACGTCATTCGTCATGAGTCAGCTGTAGCAAGGTTATGTAACACGGCAGTATATGTGATCACATTTATAAATGATAGGCACAAATGGGTAAAAATAAAAATGCAAGTACTAGAACAGGTATAATAAGTAACAGGTTTAGTAAGTATCATGAAAAGCTTCTCCTGGAAAAAAAATACAAAATGGATTATTGACCTGAAAGAAGAAACACAAACTATGCTGAAAAGCAGTGAACTTCGAATTAACAGGTAGTGAAATGTGTATAAAATGTGTTCCATAGCTGTCCTTTCCAAAACTTTCCGTCGTCCTACTATGCAATATAACACGTGCTGTCAAAGCAAACTGCAACAAATACTTAAATAGCTACATAGCATAAATACATAACTTCAACATTATCCTCATCTGTAAAGAAACAAACTTCATTATCAATCACTTCATTATCCATATTATCATAACTTCATTATTATCATCACCTATAAAGAAAAATTTCATTATTCATAACAGCATATCCTTCATCATTATTCATCAGCATTCATTATCATCTGCAAAAAAAAATCACTTCATTACTCATTACACAACTATTCCTTATCTCTAGCATATTTCATCACTAAAACTAAGATGTGTAGTTCTGTCTGACAGCCTGCATCAATCGCCTTGTATTCTGAAAGAAAAATTAGTTAAGACTACTATTCTACGATGAGTATAGTATATTCTTGTTAATGCTTATTAATCCTGATCCATTTACTCTTCCTCATAAAGTTATTGCATCTTCTTTCGTTTATTCCGTAGGTGAAATTCCCATTTCTGTTGAATTTATTTCTTACACGCATCATTTCTTTCTGAAATTGATGAACAAAGATTAATGTCTTGCATTTAAATCATATACCCAGTAAATAATGACTGGTTTGTGGTGACATAATTAACCATACAGCATAACATGACAGAAAACGTAATATGTCAAAGACATTGACAGTGTGCAGAGGCAAAATGTACAGAGAATATCACAATGCAGCAGCAAAAAGAAAAATGTAAAACAGTCACGATGTTGAGATATCATAGGGCAACAAAAATGTCAAAGTCAACTGGTGTGTGTTATATCTTAACTATTTCACAGTGCATACAAACAAAACTGGAATACAATCATATACACAAAAAATGGAAAATGTGCACGGTCTGATGTGTAACGACAAGAAAAGCGACCTGCTAACCTTACCTTGTCGGGCACTTGCCAAGAAAAAATACGATAATCATCAGTAATTAGTCATGTGAATATAATTGCATTAGTAAATGGCATCATAGTGTGTCGAATCATAAAGTGTCTTCATTCAATAAAGGGTTTAATATTTTACCAATGGCCTTTCGATTTTCTCGTTCTCAAAGTTTCGACGTGTACAACATTGGGGTGAGGGATGCTGCGAATCCGATATGGACCTGCGTATAGAAGTTCAAATTTACTGCACTTACCTTTTAATTTGCTGGATAAATAGTGTGTACGCACTAATATCTTCTGTCCAACGTGAAAGTCGCGGCGTGTACAAACCTGTTTTTGCTGTCTTCTCCGGTGCTCTGCGGCACGTTTGATGTTGTTCAGCGCAATGTCAATTATTTCGTGGTGTCTTAGTCGACGACATTTAGGGAAGTTTACTAATTCTTTAATTTTGTTTGGTGGTTCAACGTTTTTCAGGATAACAGACGGAGATAGCATAGTGGATTCATTTGGAATGGGATTAATTACATCTTGGAATGAGAGTATGTGTGTATCCCAATCAATATGTCTTTTGTGGCAGTATATTCGGCACAGCTTACCAATTTCTTTCATTAATCTTTCACAGGGGTTCGAAGAAGCATGGTACTTGGGTATATAAATCGGAGAAATGTTTCTAGCTCGTAACATGCGTGTCCATATGCCACAACGAAATTGAGATCCATTGTCAGAAATTACTTTCATCACATGCCCTACATGAAATAGAAAATGTTTTACAAATGCTTTCGAAACAGTTTTAGCAGTAGCTTTGCGTAGCGGAGTGAAAGTAACAAATTTTGAAGTGAGCTCAACAGCGACAAAGATGTAGCAAAAACCTCTGTTAGTTCTCGGAATCAGACCAAAAATGTCTACTGCGGCCATATGTTTTAATTTAACAGGTACAATGGGATATAAAGGAGGAATATGTGAAGTGGTGTCTGATTTAGCTTTCTGGCAAATTTTACAAGACGCTATAACTCGTCGTATACGTTTCTCCATGTTGGTAAAATAACAGTTCTGTCTCAGTATAAGAAAACATTTTCTTGCTCCGTAATGTGCGTAACTTAAATGAGTGTACCAGATTAATTTGTTAACCAGTTCTTAAGGAATGCATAATAACCAATTGTTGCTGTCAGGATGAGAGCGGCGAAACAGAATGTCATTGCGTACAGTGTAATGGTTTCTAATCGTAACGTTATTCTTATCTTGCCAAAGGTGTTTAATTTCTTTCCACACGTTGTCTTTATTTTGCTCCTTTGCTATGTCCTGTAATGACGATGAAATAAAGTTTTCAAATGCAACTTGCTGAATGTACATGACACTGAAATTTGCTTTGCAGAAGTTGGTTGCTACGTCTTGCTGATTGTTGCTCAGAGAACGCGATAGTGCGTCTGCTATAACATTTTGTGTGCCGGGAATGTGAGCTATTGTAAAATTAAATTCTTGTAAATAAAGTTTGAGTCTGCTTAATCTGTCGTGAGTGAATTTAGCCGAAAGTAAAAATTGTATTGCTCTGGGGTCTGTGTAAACGGTGGTGTGTCTGCCATAAAGAAAGTGCCGAAATCTCGTAAAAGCCCATACAACACATAGTGTTTCCAATTCTGTAACGGAATAATTTCGTTCAGCAGGTGACAGAATGCGACTTGCAAATGCGATGTTTTTAATTACTGTAGAACCATCTTCTTCAATTTCCTGGAAAATATGTACGCCTAAAGCGGTGTTGGAACTGTCGGTGGCAATGGAAAAATTCTAGTAAGATCTGGGTGCGATAAAAGTGGTGCATTCAACAAAGCATGTTTCAAATAACATTCTCGTGAACAAGATTCTGCGTGTGAAAATTATTGCTTACGTTACTGGAATATGCAACCTGTACTGTACGTGGTCAAATTGTATCGTACGTGCTGTTATTTATTTCACGGGAGGATGCTGTGGCATATCCACTATTTGAACTGCTCTGTTATTTCTTACTGACGTGTTACGCTATAGATGACACCTATTGCCTGGTTCATTCATGATTATTTGTTGTTGCTAATGTTCTTGCTGCTGATAAGATAGACTGTTATTAAATGTACGCTGATAATTGCGCTCATTATTTTTACGTCTGTCGTAATAGTCATTCCTATACGGTGCATTGCGATAGGAATTGAAATACTGAGTTTTCTGTACGTAGCTATTTCCTTGCTGCCGTGCGTTACTATTTGTTGGATCTGGGACTATACGTGCACGCGGCGAAACATTAAAGTTAGGTTGACCTTGTAGACTGCATTGTTGGTTAGGTATGCTAAGCGGCTGACTTTCATGCTATTGTAGTGAAAAACGTCTATTGTTTCTAAAATGTGGTTGCGACTGCCGAAAATTTTGTACATACTGATGATTAAGATTTTATCTGTTATTAAAATTACAGCGGTAGTTGTCATTACGGGAGTGCCTACTGAAAATTGTCACATTCGGTAAAAGATTTGTCATATCGGGTTTTCATTACATATTCTTAATCCTAGATAGAGCAATAGTTAAAGAGCTGTTTTGATAGATATAAAGGATAGTAGAAGAGAAGGCAGCAGTGCAGAAAACTAAAGATGAAACAGCACTACTACAGCTCGGGGCCCTATGCTCGCTACGGCACATATTCATTAAAGCGTAATGAATCCCCAGAGGTCTTTTACGCACTGCAAATAAATTTTAGCTTTTGCGTTGCAAGCAATAGCGGTAAAATTCCTAAACCAAATTGTTGTAACCATGTTAATTCAAGTTTCCTCATTACAGGCAATGCTGATGAAAATGCAATAGCAAATTGTCGCATTAGGTTCAAAGCTAGCTTCTCCATTACAGGTAATAGCGGTGAAAGTACAAAAATAAATTGTCGTATACAGTGTAAATCGTGTATCTGTGCTCTGTCATTATTAAATTCTTTACATTTTCTTGCGGATAAAAATTGCTCGTAATCAACGTTCTCCTCACTAAATTTGAAAACACGTTCGGGTTTGTAAGTGAATCTGTTCGTCTGTGTCATTTCGTACTTCAAGTTGCGTAGCTTTTCATATTTTAAGTAGCGTAGCTTTTCGGATTTTAATTCGCGTAGTCTCTGTAAATTGTTCACATTATACACGCTGCGTGACTCTGACAAATGCTCGCAAAGTGGCGGATTCTGTGACATATTGGTGACTGAAATAGTTTTCAACTCTGTTACTGTAACACTTTCGTCAATTTGGTTGATCTGTCGTGCAAATTTCTCGTCAACTTCCGTATTCGGAGTGTGTGAAACTTCCACTGACTCTAAATTAACCTCGTCGCGAATCTGTACTGCGTTTTTAGGGCATTGTTCGGTGACTGCATTAACTTCGTCTTTATGTAATTCTGTTGTGCTTACACGTGTACTATTTAATTCATGTGCAACAGTGCCAACTTTTTCATTACTGTTATTAGCACAAGTCTTAGTATTCACACGTAATTGTTCTTTAATGTCCTGGCATTGCACGGTAACAGCTGTATTCTGTTCACTAACTTGTCTGTTCCGTTCGTTAAGGTTGTCTTGTTTTTCGTTTGTGAGTTCGAAACTTTTATCAATTGTTTCTCTAAGTTGTTTGTAATGGTTGTCGACACTTTCATTTACCTGTTTGTAATGGTTGTCGAAACTTTCATTAAGTTGTTTGAAATAATTATTCATCATTTCCTTCCGCTGTTTGTAATAGTCGTCTAATTTTTCATTAAGCTGTTTGTTCTGTTCACTAAGTTGTTGTTTGAGATATTCTTTAAATTGTTTGTTATCTTCACTCTGTTTGTCTAATTTTTCATTCTGTTGTTTGGAATTTACAATAAGGTCGTTCTTCAACTGTAGCATTACTGCCATAAATTGATTCAAATCAAAAGTAGCAGTTGCACTCTCAGTGCTGTGTGATGGAATACATGCAATTGTCACGTTCTGTGTGACCATTTGGTCATTCCGTAATTTGCAAAAAGATTTGTCAGTCGAACGTACACTGTCAGTCATTATTTCGGAATTAAATAGATCCGTCCTACTTTGAGTATCCTGATCACTTTCATTAGAAAAATTTGTCTGTACATCACTTGAATTTTCCGAACCGGGTGTGTTAAGCTGGGCAGCGCTCATTACAATAGAGCGTCCCGCGTCATCAATTGTCGTCAAATTAACAGAAGAGACAATTGAGTTCGTTTGTTCATCATTAAGATCTACATCATTATTGGTGGTTGGAATGCACTGATTGTTAATGAACGCAGGATTGTCATCATTGCACTGCGTGTCACAAGTCCTATCGGTGAAGTTATTTAAGTCAGTAATTTCGTTCGTAATACCTCGCGATACACTATTCACAGTCTTTCGCGGCATTTTTGCAATATTCACAATTATTCACAAAACAAATAAGCACAATGCAAAAACAACACACAAATACAACAGAGCAACGAATTGCCGTTGACCTGTAGAAAGAAAGTCACAATATTAGTAAAAGCGTTGCGTCAAATCCTAATTATATCTAAGCAATAAGAGCAGATATCTGACCGTTTTTCAAAAGATTCTCAACGAAATACGATCCTGGACTGGATGTGTCGCCAAGTGTAACCTTCCCACAAAAATTTGAAAAGAAGACAACATTTAATAGAAATGGGAGCCAAGTGTAACCTCCCTAGCAATTAAATTTAATGACAATAAAAATGAGAATCGCAATCTGACTCAAAGTATAAGCTGTCACGAAAATAATGAAAAACAATTTAATGCTAATAAAACTTCAGTGATAATGATAACTCAATTAAACCGAGATATCGGTCTTTGGCCCTGTGCAAAAAACCAGAATTAATTTCTTACCTCATTCGAAACTGCATGTCAAAGTTCTGCTCTTATTGTTGGCCACGGCTTGGAGGAAATGCATTGCAAATAATATTTGATTTTTTTTTGAAATTTAACTGAAACTTTACTTTAAGGGAAATGGAAGGAAATCATTGGTTCAATTAAATGGTTTTTTTTGTAAAAAATTGCTTTGAAAACAAAATTATTATTGGGGCGATTATTGCACAAATTAGTTACAGTTAATTTACATTATTAGCTGAGCGCATTTAAAAATAATATACCTCGTCCTGTATCTTGACCAGAATGCCATGTCGACGACCGCCGACTCCCCACACACAACTACACTGGGCTGCTACTACCGACATACTGCACTGCTCACAGACTGCCCACTGACAGACTGCTCGCAACTGTACTGCACGACTACTACCGACCGACTACTGGACGCAACTGAACTGAGCTACTGCTACCGACAGAGTGCTGCTCGCAACTCTCGCGCGGTCAAGCGCAGACTAACCACGATAAAAGGCTCTCTGGTCAAAGATTTTATCATGCCTCACCATCGCTGCTACGTTACATATGTGTTTCATCCTTCATAAGCAGTTTAATATGTAGCGTTTTCATCTCTAACAAATCCAAGCAGTATATGACTACAGCCCTGTACAACCCCATACACTTCGTTCTTCTACCATGTCTTCAAAGTCTGTGTCAGGTGTTACACTGACGTCAACATGTTTCGATCCATTGGCTCTCACAGAAAGCTGAACGTTGCATGGTGTAAAGAATGCAGTTCCCACAACACTCAGGTTGGTAGAAATAAAACGCAGAGGCGATGTTTCTCAGTGACAAAAATGTGGAAAACATCGCAACATATGGAAAGTGGAAGAGTTTATTGCATTGTAGAGCAACAGCTATCTGAAGTTATGCAGTTAATTTCATCATCCATAGTGACAGGGTAGCAGATGTCTTGGTGGTCCATTTCGAAGAGCATTATTTCCTCATGTTGCAGTCATGTACATGGTTATTGTTCCTGTGTTGATGATCTCCAGAAGGTGCTGTTCACAACATGCATGAGGTAGCAGAGATAAAAAGAGATACTGTTATCTTATTGATGAACATAAAAAAGATGTTGAGAGTACAACAACATATGGTAGTGGGGTGAGTCTGCAGCTTTGAGGAATGTTTCCAAACAACTGTCTGAAAGTGACGACCTCTAAATTTAATACCGTGCTCCACTGCGACAAGTAGCAGATATCTAGTGTCCCGTGAAAGCTCTTTACATCTCAACCAAGTGGTTTCAGTCAATCATTTTATGGTAATCAACAGAGTATATGACGGGAAAACGGGAAAAACACTGTTGATATGGGACGATGTACTGTAATATGCATTGCAGTTGATTGATGATCAATTTTAGCAGTTTTATCAGTTGTTATGTAATTTCAATGCCAGCCAACGACAAGGCAGAATGCTTCCCAGTTTCTGTATCATCGCTAAATCGCTCCTCCACTACTTTGCAAGAGCCATATACGAGACTGTGACTGCAGGTAGATGACTGTGCAGTATGTCCACTTGGCAATATATATCAAAGTATACAAGATGTCCACTAATTCTAATGCCATCCAATGACACAGCAGAATGCTTCCCAATTCCTGTATCATCGCTAAATCGATCCTCCACTACTATGTAGATACAATATATGAGACTGCGAATGCAGCTAGACGATTGTGCAGTATATCCATTCGTCCATATATACCAAAGTATAACAGACACGCCGATTCAATTAGGTTATCTACGTGTTTCCAGCACCTTACATGTGTTACAATGTGTTACATGTGTTACAATTACAACATGCCATCTTTCTTGCGTGTCTCAGAGTATTCTTGCATTCGTAGAATAAAGTCGGGGATTTACAGGCCCCCTCCCTGTTGACTTTGACCAATCCTCCCTGCAATACCAATCTTACCCACAGCACCAATATAAACGCACAGAATCTCTCCAGATGTGTGTGTGTTGAGGAGTGTAGTACCTCTTATCGGTATATAGTATACATGAGATTTTTGTGGTAATATAACATATGGCTAAGAGGAGACGTGTGCTTTATACATCATGGACCTACAGAAAGATGAAGTTTTTAACATTCCATGTAACTCAACCGTACTATCAATTCTGAAGCATTATTACACAGTCTGGCGTCACTACCAGGAAGGTACTGGCATGAGAAAAATGATGATAGAGCATAAACACACACTCCGATGGTTATAAGATTCTGCACCTAAAATGCTATATTGTTAAAGCTGTACTGTTTCTGAAGTATTAGTCATGCGGAATGCAACCCTCTTAATAATCTAATGCAGAATATATTTGTCCAAATTCGACATTCATCCAACTCTCAAATTTCCTACCCCAGTCACTACAGTGGTAAACTTTAAAACGATAAAACTGCTTCCTTCTACAATATTCTGGTGCCCTAGGAACGCATTGTCATTGTATATCTACCGCCCTGCTGCCTCAAAATGCACACAATGAAGCAGCAATTGCTAATGAGGGAGTAAGCACCACAATCAGTAGCCAAAGGACATGTAACAGTCTAATTTCTGTTTACAGTAGCATCACCACAGTTCTGGTAGCACTCCTCTTGCACAAAGAAGTCCTGTTCTGATGTTAGGTAGCTTTGCTCATGTGTTGGATAAAACAGCAATTTCGACCTGACACCACATCTCTCAAGTACACCCCTCTAACACTATTAAGTGTGATATTATGTGACATCAGACCACTCTATCACAGAACACCCTATAGTATGGCACACATCTGATAAACGCATTGAGTCTTCTCCTTAATATTTAAGGAATAACACTGTTCATGAGAATCAACCATAGCTTGGTAATATCTATATTTGACTGCATGAATGAGAACGCAGTGAGAGAGGACAAGTTACTCTCTCACCTATTTTTTCCATACAGAAAATCATTAAGATCTTAGATCTTACTACAACTTGACACACCTTGAGCGAGACTCCAGAAAGTTAATGACCTGAACAGACATTGATGGAGCCTGGAAGGGTGCTAAAAGCAAGATGAATTTTTATGATTCTTAGCTCATAGGAATGGCTTGTTGGGAGTTGAAAGCATTTATCAGCGAGTCCATCTCTTAGTAAATCTTGCTGGACAGATTCACAGCCATACAGGGCATATAGGGCGGCACCCTGTTTGCACAGGGCTCCAGCAGAACAATGCCACAATACCTGCCACAGCACTAGCAGAAGCCTGGGCAGGGGCGACAGTCTAAAGTAACACATCTACACAACAGAGTCATGAACCAGACATTGTGTGCAGAGCCACGCATTGTAAAAATTCACATGTTTTGTGTTTGCTGATACTGCAAGAACGCCAGTGAGCCACTTCCCTCGGTTGCCAATGTTGTATAAGAAAACTCCGGCATCTGAGAAACGTTTAGAGGTGGTATCTTTATTACACCTCATAGCAAGGACTAACAAGCTCCAAGGCACAGGCCATTTAGATAAAGATCTTTGAGATTGTATCTGTTCACTTGTTGCTGTGGGAAGAGACATGACTTTGGAGAAAATCATCTTTTCCCCCTCTTAGAAAACTTAAAAAATCCAGTAATTGGCAATTTCTTTTTTTCAGAGATGCAGGTTTCTTAACTCTTGCCTTGGTTCGACATGAGATTGTGCTGTCATATGTGAGGGGAGATTTAGCACCTCTAGAGCCTTGTGATTGGCTCAAGACAGTGTGAAGGTGGTGCCGTTCATGCACTTTGTGGGGAAACGGAAGTTTCTCTGGATAGGTGCGAAACACTTGGATGTAGGACTTTGATCTGGTAAGATCTTCTGATAGAAGCTCTGGCATGTGTGGTTGGTACTTGGGACGTGTCCTGAGACTGACTTGACTTGCAAGTAGTTTAGACTAGGGATGCTGTGGTGACGTTCTTACTGTACTGACAATGTCACTTCAAACATCTTAGACTACTCGTTTACTAGGGCACATTTATTCATTTTTTGTTTATCAGTCTTGTCGTTTGGTATCCTTGTGCACTCTGTCGTATAAGTGAGCCAAGTTGGTCCTTGGTACGACCAGCGAATGGGAGTGTCACACACTGAAATCTACCTTGAGTTCAGGGCTCTGTTGAGAGTAAATTGCAAACTGTCTGCCTGATTGCTAGACCGTGAGATTTTTGCATTTCTTTCGTGGCCGCGATCGATTCACAGTTGCCACCTCCAGGTCTCACCTCCTCTGCCACACACATCTTGCCAGCTGCAAGTCACGTCGCCGCACGAAGTAAAGAGGGTAATGCACTGCCAATCCGGCATTGTCAGGGCTGCACCTATGTAGAGAAACTTCAGTAGATTTGATCGATCAAAGTCTGCTCAGCGTCAGATCAATTCAGCTTGCATTATTCACATTTTTAGGGCCAGAGTACTTGACTCACTGATCACCTAGTTAAGCTCTCTCTGTCAACTAGACACCACCCAGTGGAGCGTTTAATCATCTGTTAGCTGTTTAGTATAGTTTATGTCTTGTTTGGTAAAATAAATATTGTTAGTAAGTTTCATTTTGCCATAATTCTCAATCAATTAAATAGTCCAAACAAGTTACCTTTCAACAGTTGTGGATTGGGATACATATGTCTTACATGATTTAATATGGCGCCTCTGTGTAACATTTACCTCGCCTTTGTTAAAGTATGTGTTATGAATACCCATGTAGTTTATAGGGATAGGGGGATAGTTAAGGCCAATGCAGCCAGGGCATAATTTTTAAGCTTTTCTCGGTCTTGAGTGTCTGGATACCCACCAACCCACCTCAGTTCCCCACGTTTCTTGGTACCTTTTCCTCTGATTTTATGGATTCTCAGTAAATTTAAGTAATTTTTAAATTTTTTTCGCGATTTTACATATTTCGTGGTATTTCCCTCAATTTTACGCATTTCTCATCAATTTGTCGTAATTATACAAGGTTTTCCACCATTTTTACAGAGTTAATGTCATGGTCATATTGGCGGCATACCCATGCGATTTTAGACGAGGATATTTGCGTGTACTGTATACGACAGTACTAAAAAACCCTAAGAACTCCCTTCTTCCCGGTGGTCCAGACGCTTGCATTTTGGGTTGGAAGATCATGTAAGGCATAGTAACACTCTCCGCATACCCACACGAGGCTCGACGAGTGGTGCAGATTGGAAACTCGCAGTCTTGAAACAAATCCACGCACCGCTACGACACGTCAGAGAGCTTGTCTGCAGACTCTTGTAGTGACGCACTTGGTTCACATTCGAAGTCTGGCACAGTTCTACACTTTCATCATCAGACGTCCACTCTACTGTGTAGGGATCTGCAGCAGGGAGTTGAAGTATGTACAGAGTTGATTTCTGCTGATGCTCTGGTAGATTTTTTGCCCGTAAGTACATACTCTTATCGCCTACCAGTTTAGTTTCGCTGCTTTTCGTTTACATTTTCCAACACGGATAAGCCCCCACAACCTTGTCAGGACATCTACAAACTGTAGATATCGGGGATTGTTTTAGCCTGGCAATAAGTTGTTCGTTCGTTGACAGTGGGTCGACTGCGCTTGGCATCCTAGAACATGAGAATTTCCCCTTCCCAGACCTTCAGAATGCACATCTCCGGCAATGAAACTTTCAGACGAACAGATAGCAAGTTATGCATGTAAAACGCAACCGTGCGCCGCGCCGCTGACATTTCTACACACATACATATAGACACTGTGCATGTGCATTACAGAATGAGAGGTCTCCATTTGAACCACTTGTACGTTATTTTCGATATTGCTACAGCACTGGAAGTAGCGAAAAACTCTCTGCAAAACGATTCTTTAGGGGATGTAAACACATTTATGTTCATCCTGCTAAAGAGCACAACATCTTGTATGCAAGTTATGTTACCGATATTATGTAACAATATTGTCTAGAGTCTGCAGTAATAACAACAAACCATGTCATACTGCGCCTATCGCACCTCTTTTTATATTCTTAAGGAACCACAATGTCGCCACATACTGTATTTGAATGCACTCAAAACCAAATATTCTATCCTATTATTCTATTTTTTGTATGTTTATGTCCATGTGTAACTTTGGGTGGCTCCAATAAACCCAACCCAGTCCTCCTGCTGGTGGATCTATCACGCATTATATCCCGAACAGTGTCTACAGGACGATCCACAATGCAGTTTGTCCGGAATTAGGTTCTAAGGAGCATCCACCCGCGAGAGCACTGGGTGAGGTGTATGGCAACAATCCATGACACTCACACAGACATAGACACACAAAATATTAAGCAAACGCACTTCATCTGTAGAATATATGGTTGTGACTGACTGGGTGCATTCGAGTACCGAATTATACCATATGACTAATGTATACTTAAGAATAATACACAAGAAGGATTGTCTCCAACCTTCCGACAGGCATCTAGCACAGGAAATAGCGGAACTGGTATCATGATGTGTCATCATTATGGATCTTTAAGAAGTACAAAAGGAGATGTGATAGGCATAGCAGGATGACGTAGTTTGTTGTTATTACCGGAGAATCTAGACAGTATTGTTACAGAATGTCGGTAACGTAACTTGCATCCAAGATATTACGCTCTTTATCACAATGAATTTGAGTATGCTTACAACCCCTACAGAAACATTTGCGAAGAGTTTTTTGCTATTTGTGCGCCTGTAGAACTATATAAAGTAATGTACAAGAGGCTGAAATAGAGACTTTCAGATTGTTAATATGCATGCATAGTGTCTGTATGTGGTAGTGTAGAGCTGTCAGCGGCGGACGGCTGCAGTTCACATGCATAACTTGCTAAGTGTTCGTCAATTAATTATGTTGCCGGAGGTGCACACTCTATAGGAAGGGGAAACTCTCATGTTCTGAGATGCTAAGTGCAGTCGTCACACTGTCGCCAAACGAAAAACTTATTACTAGGATAAAAAATATACCCGGAATCTACAGTTTTTGGATGTCCTGGCGTGGTTATCCCTCCCATGGATATCCTGCACACATGCTAGCGTAATTCGGCTATGCGTTTACAGCTGGATTGGAAGTACAATCAAATTTAGAATGTATGGCCGGTAGATCACGTGACCGGAAGTGCATCCATCTTCTATCTTTAGAGTACACAAGGAGGCTCCATAGCTGCAACAGAGCAGCCTTCTGCGGTAGTTGAAAGTGTCGACATAGATTCCTCCAAACTGTTTAACATGCGTCAGCTATTAGGGAGGAGGACGAGACCAACTGACGAACGTTTTGGTTTATGGTTGCTACTGAAGAACCTGGACACTCTTGCTCCTGACATTGGTAACAGAAATTACGCCGAAAGTGATACGTTCCTTAGCAAGAATGTTCCTTAAATGTGGTCACTCCTACTATAGAACCGTTTTGCGATAACATTATGGTACTTAAAATGTGTGATCAAGTGGACTGTCAGGAGGAGCTAGAGAAGGGCTCATCTGTAATGTTAAAGAAGATGTGTGGCTCATTAATTATTATCTACATAGTAAATTCTCCAAGTTCGTCACTGCGAGACATGGTGTCAAGCCACCAGTTCTCCTACACGGAATCGAAAGTGTGACAAACAAGAGATATATTGGATACCATTGGCAAGGAAGTACTGGAAACTATACTGAAGAAATGTGAAATATGGCAGCATTATATAAAGTGGAATTAGCGGACATTAAATTGAATTTTTTAATGGAAGAGTAGCCTGGAATATTGCAGCAGCTGCTTATAGACGATTATTACGTTTTGGATTTAGACATAACGCCAGAATTTGCCGGAATTTTTAATAAAATCGAGATGTGCGACTTCCTAATATCAACCCACGACATATGCATGGAAGGAGACCGCCAGGAAAGCAGCAGTGTGATTGTGGACAACGACAAGACAGCTGGAATAGACTGTTTAACGTGGATTAGATCCAAATGTAGACTAAAGACCTACTACAAACACACACACACACACACACACACACACACACACACACAAACACACACACACGTGTCTGTGTGTGTGTGTGTGTGTGTGTGTGTGTGTGTGTGTGTTGTAGTTCTTTTTTCTACAGAGTAAACAAATTTATTCGTAACCACTTTACAGATTTTATAGCGACTACGAGAAATTTTCATATCTTCTTTGGCTAAGGAGCGTGGCATTAGCGGGCTGGGGGTACAGTATACATATACGGAATGGATCGTGTGTTCGACCTATTGTAAGGTTGTTTAAGTGTAGCAGAAACCAACAAGCAGTATTTACAATGTGCTCCACTTTACCCAGAGCCAACTGCGTCTATCTGGTGTCGGCTAACAAGTAATTCACATACCATTTGCTGTGTGGTGTTTAACATCGATCAGCAATTTGTCTACTGGGGTAGTAAGAATACCCGAAAACTGACTGGTGTGCATGTAAGTCTGCCACACTTTCAAGACCGACAAAAGCTTATAAGTTATGTTCTGTCTGCATTAATTATCTACCTGAAAACTATGTGGAGATTTCTAACCCTAACTTCAACAAAGACAATAAAAGCACTACACAGAAGTGCTATGTTATAGGAGGAGAAAATTATTCTTCTCAGTATAGAAGGCTGTTCTCCACAATACCATCAGATATAGATAGCACCGAATTATGACTGGTACCCACAAACAACATTATTCCACAAGTCTTAAGGAAAAGAACCAGTGTGTCAAATAGACTTAAGCCATTCCCCAGTAAGGAAATTACGCCTTTAAGCGAAATTAATTTGGTGTCTGTACCGAAAAGAAAACTGGAAATGGAAGAAATCGAAGTCAAAAAACGAAAACTGGAGTATATGGCGAAGACAACTGCCACAAAGAAGGAATGTAAACAGCAGCTGCAATAGGGAGAAGATATTGCAAATGTACAAACAAGTCTTACATACTGCCTTAAACACAGTGTGTGGTGAAATATGGCCACCACTGGTGAATATAAAATATCTTATGTTGGAGTGCTGGTCGAAAAGGATGGATTGGAGTACATGTACTACATTAAAACACACACAAAAACTTGTTTATAAAGCTCCATTCGCACCTGAATCTACTTAAAATGTATGATTACATTGTGTTTATATGTCCTGGATTATATGTTGTGCATTCAGCAACAGAACAAGCATTTGCAGAGCTTAAAACCAACGGTATTACGGCCTTTTATGACCACGCATTTGAAAAAGTTGTAAACGTAAGTTCCAAACAGAATTTCCACATAAGTGTGTGACAAAAGAGCTGGTAGTATACACCCCGGATGATGTGAAACGTTATGACAACTTAATTATGCCAGAAATAATAGGTAAGATTAAAATCGCCGAATGTTGTCGCCTATAAGAACTGATGGAGGGAACAAAACTAACTGTTAAAGCCATAAAAGACATAGTTTACAGAAAAAAGAGATAGGTCTTGGAATACGAGAACATTCCTTCTTTGTCCCTGTCAAATTAATGATTGGAGAAAGATTAGAAGAGACCAACATATGTTAAAATTATAAGATAAAAAAAGAGAGAATTGTTTTCTGCGTATAAATGCATATGTAGAAGCTAGTAAAGATTTTGTACAAAAATATTTAGCCGGCCGCAGTGGCCGAGCGGTTCTAGGCGCTTCAGTCTGGAACCGCGCGACCGCTACGGTCGCAGGTTCGAATCCTGCCTCGGGCATGGATGTGTGTGATGTCCTTAGGTTAGTTAGGTTTAAGTGGTTCTAAGTTCTAGGGGACTGAAAACCTCCGATGTTAAGTCCCATAGTGCTCAGAGCCATTTTGAACAAAAATATTTCTTTATAAATTCTCTCTACCCCTCCAAAAAATATAAAGGAAAAGACTACTATTGATGATGAATTTTTTGTATGGGTTGTGGGTAGGTGGATGACCTGAAAAAGTAGTTGAAACTACGTAACTGAAGCCACGGCCACCCTCGTTTCTTACCTGTGTGAAGGCTAGAGATTGAGTGTATCTGCCTAAAGTTTCAAGTGGTATAGTGAAATTTTTTCGCTGCAGGAATACACCAGTAGTATGGCACCGTCAATTCTTGAGCTGTATTGCGAATTAAGGCCGACCAAGTGTAGTACTAAGCATATAGCTGTGCAATTAGGACCAATATTTATGGTTAATTATATAATTAGGACTGATATTTACTTCAGCTTCCCAACCGAAATAAATTAACTACACTAACATAACCTTCCCCCCCCCCCCCCCCCCAGCATCTCTGCAGTTTCCATGTGATGGGGGAGAGGGGCATTTGTAATTGGGCTTTCTGTCCAGAAGGACCAGGATTTGAATCCCAGATAGGGCAACATCTTTTTTTATTTCCTGTCAGTTCCCTAGGAGGGGGGGGGGGGGGGGGGGGTGACGTTAGCACAGCCTTGGGGCAAAGAAATTCCCACCTACATTCTAAATTTCTGCCAAAATTCGAAATTTCTCCCAAAATTCGGAATTCCTCCGAATAGGGTAGGTGGAAAGGGAGAGGGGTGGGGGAGGGAGGGTTCGGGAGGGAGGAGGGAGGAGGTTGCGAGCGAGGCCCGTTGTATTCTTTTTATGAAGACACTGTCACGTTTCATTAGTTTTCCCGAGCTGAGCATTTCAACGGATTATTTTATAATGGAGTCTCAAAAAGACGTTGTTGTGGCCAGAATTAATGTTTTGTCATACCCATTGAATGTACGTTGGTGACGAAATGTTATTAAATTGCAGATTTGCTGGGTTGCAGAGGATGAGTGCATGTGTACCTTCTGTACAGGGTTCTTCCACTGTGCGAGTTGGTTTCTATAGGCTGTACCACACTGGTGAGGTATTTTGTAAATTATCAAATTATCCTACACTGACCCCAACAGATCCGAAGTCTTAGATGGTGGGCGGAAAATGACTTTCACCTGAAAATTACTAAGGATTCTTACCATTTTGAAGGAAATATTGCCAACGAAGGGAAGAAAAGCTAGGGACTTCGCTGACTCGTTCTCCTCTCTATCCACTTGTCGGTTTTTGGTGTTCGCTGAGAATACCCTGTTAATTTAACGCCTCTGGACACTGTCTTTAAATGTGTCATTTCTTTAGGCAAGCTATATGCTCCCTACACTGTATGGGCTCTATGTACAAGAGTTTTAAGCACACTCATTGTTTGGGAGGGATGATGGCAACTGGAAGAGAGTAGTACAAATCAATGTGGGTGGGTTGACGATAAAGAGGGTATCCCAGAGAGCCGTCACTCTTCCACCTAACCAAAACATCCAGCAATGGGAAACAATCATCGTTTCCTGATTCCATAGTAAAGCGAATTTTCTCATAAATGGAGTTAAGGTAAAAATTCCATGAACGTACCCTCTTCCTGGGGCCACACTGTGAAAATATCAGCCACGTGCCTGCAAAACACAATTTAAGAGCCGCTGATTCAAGTGCTCTTTGCACAAAATCCTCCATAAAAAAGTTGACTACCAGACGAGACAAATTTTGTGTTCAGTTTTTAATAGCGTAATATTTACGTGAACATCACGGTGTGATAAGGTTTTGAACAGATCTTCAAGACAAGAGGATTATCTAATAAAAAAGTATTGGGTGCTAGTTAAAGAAAGCTGATGCTCACATCTTCGTAACGATCAAGTATATCGGATGTTTCAGTTATAACTACAGACTCTTTGTGGAATGATAAGTTGGATGTAGGCAACCATTTTAAGTTTACGTACATCGGGTCTCTGACCCGTGGTTATTGCGCTAGACAACGCCAAAGCCCGTTCACTCGGTCTGGAGGAAACATCACTGTACATGGTTATTGCTGCAGTAAATACTCGAAGTGTGTGCCATTGACTTGGTGGCATAACTTAAGCCGCCGAACCACGGAACGATGGACACTGGGTAATGTTTCATTGGCTTGATCTCGGTCGTCTCCTGCAACAACAGCAATTCCAGCTACGAGTTCTTCCACAATGTGTACAGTAATTTGATACGCAAGAGCCTTTAAGTGGCTCCAAAGATAAAAATCAAGTGGTATGAGATCTGGGGCACAGGTCCATTACGTCCAATTCAGCGTCTAGGGTGTTGGTGTTCAAGAATCTTTTCACTAGATTCGTGAAATGGAGAGGCCCCATCATGCTGGGGAAACATCGTTTTATGGTTCGAAGCGGCACTACTTCGGGAAGGCCGGGAACAACGTGTTCGAAAAATATGCGGTCAAAACGACCTGTTAGAAGGTGTGGAAGAACGTAAGGCCCCACTACTTGATTGTAAATAATTAAATCTCATACTGAAAAACATTCTTGAAAATGGTGGACAGACGTATGTCGAATTTTCAAGATACCATACACGGGAGTTGTGGCTTTCGAACATTCTTCGCGGTCGAAAGCAGTTTCGTCAGCGCACGGAAAAATGTTTGCGAAGTTGGGAGTTAGCATTCTATGCTGCGACAACAGTACGGTAGAGACGTTCCGAACTGGAAAATCAGTGGCTAGAAGGTCCGAACCTTACATAAGTTGTAGCGATGACGATGATCATCAGAGTTCTCCGAACACTGATAAAACTAGCATTTAAAGCATGGGCAACGGAGTGTGTGCTTTTTAAAATATTGATGTCAAACATCTGTAGTACTCGTCCCTCGAAAGCAGGATTGCGTACACTTTGTGGTCGACATCGAGCATCGAAATCTCCCTATAATGGGCCCCTTTCACGGAGACGACGATCCACAGCAGTAAATGTTCTCTGATTTGGTATACCTCTGTTTGGATAGCATTCTGCCTACAAACTCCGTTCTCTTTCCATATTTCCTGCAACACAAAAGGCCAAGTGCATATCTTCAAGTTCATTCCACTGTTCCATAACATACTACCATGCATCTACGTGGATACTCTGCAAATCACACATAAGTGCTTGGCAGTGGGTTCACGAACCACCTTCACAAAAATTCTTACTCCAACCTCGTACAGAGCGCGGAAAAATTAAAACTTATATTTTTCCGTGCGAGAACTGATTTCCCTTAGTTTATCGTGGTGATCGTTTCTCCCTATGTAGGTCGGTGTCAACAAAATATTTTGCATTCGGAGGAGAAAGCTGGTTATAGAAATTTCGTGAGAAGCTTCCGCCGCAATGAAAAACGCCTTTCCTTTAATGATGTCCACCTCAAAACCTGTATCATTCAGTGACACTCTCACCTATTTCGCGATGATACAAAACGTGCCGCCCTTCTTTGAACTTTCTCGAAGTACTTCGTCAGTCCTATCTGGTAACGATCCCACACCGCGTAGCAGTATTCTAAAATATGACGGACAGACGTAATATAGGCAGTCTCTTTAGTAGAACGGCTACATTTCTAGGTGCCCTGCCAATAAAAGGCATTCTTGGTTAGCCTTCCCCACAACATTTTCGATGTGTTATTTCCGATTTAAGTTGCTCGTAATCGTAATTCCTAGGTATTTAGTTGAATTTTCGGCCTTTATATTCGACTCATTTATTGTATAACCGAAGATTAACGGGTTCCTTTTAGGACTGATTTGGATGACCTCACATTTTTCGTTATTTAGTGTGTGTGTGTGTGTGTGTGTGTGTGTGTGTGTGTGTGTGTGTGTGTGCGTGTGTGTGTCCCATGAACCATGGACCTTGCCGTTGGTGGGGAGGCTTGCGTGCCTCAACGATACAGATAGCCGTACCGTAGGTGCAACCTCAACGGAGAGGTATCTGTTGAGAGGCCAGACAAACGTGTGGTTCCTGAAGAGGGGCAGCAGCCTTTCCAGTAGTTGCAGGGGCAACAGTCTGGATGATTGACTGATCTGGCCCTGTAACACTAACCAAAACGGCCTTGCTGTTTTGGTACTGCGAACGGCTGAAAGCAAGGGGAAACTACAGCCGTAATTTTTCCCGAGGGTATGCAGCTTTACTGTATGAGTAAATGATGATGGCGTCCTCTTGGGTAAAATATTCCGGAGGTAAAATAGTCCCCCATTCGGATCTCCGGGCGGGGACTACTCAAGAGGACGTCGTTATCAAGAGAAAGAAAACTGGCGTTCTACGGATCGGAGCGTGGAATGTCAGATCCCTTAATCGGGCGGGTAGGTTAGAAAATTTAAAAAGGGAAATGGATAGGTTAAAGTTAGATATAGTGGGAATTAGTGAAGTTCGGTGGCAGGAGGAACAAGACTTTTGGTCAGGCGAATACAGGATCATAAATACAAAATCAAATAGGGGTAATGCAGGGGTAGCTTTAATAATGAATAGGAAAATAGGAGTGCGGGTAAGCTACTACAAACAGCATAGTGAACGCATTGTTGTGGCCAAGATAGACACGAAGCCCACGCTTACTACAGTAGTACAAGTTTATATGCCAACTAGCTCTGCAGACGATGAAGAAATTGAGGAAATGTATGATGAGATAAAAGAAATTATTCAGGTAGTGAAGGGAGACGAAAATTTAATAGTCATGGGTGACTGGAATTCGACAGTAGTAAAATGAAGAGAAGGAAACGTAGTAGGTGAATATGGATTGGGGCTAAGAAATGAAAGAGGAATCCGCCTGGTAGAATTTTGCACAGAGCATAACTTAATCATAGCTAACACTTGGTTCAAGAATCATGAAAGAAGGTTGTATACATGGAAGAACCCTGGAGATTCTAAAAGGTTTCAGATAGATTATATAATGGTAAGACAGAGATTTAGGAACCAGATTTTAAACTGTAAGACATTTCCAGGGGCAGATGTGGACTCTGACCACAATCTATTGGTTATGAACTGTAGATTAAAACTGAAGAAACTGCAAAAAGGTGGGAATTTAAGGAGATGGGACCTGGATAAACTGAAAGAACCAGAGGTTGTACAGAGTTTCAGGGAGAGCATAAGGGAACAATTGACAGGAATGGGGGAAAGAAATACAGTAGAAGGTGAATGGGTAGCTTTGAGGAATGAAATAGTGAAGGCAGCAGAGGATCAAGTAGGTAAAAAGACGAGGGCTAGTAGAAATCCTTGGGTAACAGAAGAGGTACTGAATTAACTTGATGAAAGGAGAAAATACAAAAATGCAATAAGTGAAGCAGGCAAAAAGGAATACAAACGTCTCAAAAATGAGATCGACAGAAAGTGCAAAATGGCTAAGCATGGATGGCTAGAGGACAAATGTAAGGATGTAGAGGCTTATCTCAAGAGGGGTAAGATAGATACTGCATACAGGAAAATTAAAGAGACCTTTGGAGAAAAGAGAACCACTTGCATGAATATCAAGAGCTCAGATGGAAACCCAGTTCTAAGCAAAGAGGGGAAAGCAGAAGGTGGAAGGAGTATATAGAGGGTCTATACAGGGGCAATGTTCTTGAAGACAATATTGTGGAAATGGAAGAGGAGGTAGATGAAGATGAAATGGGAGATATGATACTGCATGAAGAGTTTGACAGAGCACTGTAATACCTAAGTCGAAACAAGGCCCCGGGAGTAGACAACATTCCATTAGAACTATTGACAGCCTTGGGGGAGCCAGGTCTAACAAAACTCTACCATCTGGTGAGTAAGATGTATGAGACAGGCGAAATTCCCTCAGACTTCAAGAAGAATGTAGTAATTCCAATCCCAAAGAAATCAGGTGTTGACAGATGTGAAAATTACCGAACTGTCAGTTTAATAAGTCACAGCTGCAAAATACTAACACGAATTCTTTACAGACGAATGGAAAAATTGGTAGAAGCTGGCCTCGGGGAAGATCAGTTTGGATTCCGTAGAAATGTTGGAACACGTGAGGCAATACTGACCCTACGACTTATCTTAGAAGCTAGATTAAGGAAAGGCAAACCTACGTTTCTAGCATTTGTAGACTTAGAGAAAGCGTTTGATAATGTTGACTGGAATACACTCTTTCAAATTCTGAAGGTGGCAGGGGTAAAATACAGGGAGTGAAAGGCTATTTACAATTTGTACAGAAACCAGATGGCAGTTATAAGAGTCGAGGGGCATGAAAGGGAAGCAGTGGCTGGGAAGGGAGTGAGACAGGGTTGTAGCCTCTCCCCGATGATATTCAGTCTGTATATTGAGCAATCAGTAAAGGAAACAAAAGAAAAGTTCGGAGTAGGTATTAAAATCCATGGAAAAGAAATAAAAACTTTGAGGTTCGCCGATGACATTGTAATTCTGTCAGAGACAGCAAAGGACTTGGAAGAGCAGTTGAACGAAATGGACAGTATCTTGAAAGGAGGGTATAAGATGAACATCAACAAAAGCAAAACAAGGATAATGGAATGTAGTCGAATTCAGTCGGGTGATGCTGAGGGAATTAAATTAAGAAATGAGACACTTAAAGTAGTAAAGGAGTTTTGCTATTTGGGAAGCAAAATAACTGATGATGGTCGAAGTAGAGAGGATATAAAATGTAGACTGGCAATGGCAAGGAAAGTGTTTCTGAAGAAGAGAAATTTGTTAACATCGAGTATAGATTTAAGTGTCAGGAAGTCGTTTCTGAAAGTATTTGTATGAAGTGTAGCCATGTATGGAAGTGAAGCATGGACGATAAATAGTTTAGACAAGAAGAGAATAGAAGCTTTTGAAATGTGGTGCTACAGAAGAATGCTGAAGATTGGATGGGTAGATCACATAACTAATGAGGAGGTATTGAACAGAATTGGGGAGAAGAGGAGTTTGTGGCACAACTTGACTAGAAGAAGGGATCGGTTGGTAGGACATGTTCTGAGGCATCAAGGGATCACCAATTTGGTACTGGAGGGCAGCGTGGAGGGTAAAAATCGTAGAGGGAGACCAAGAGATGAATACACTAAGCAGATTGAGAAGGATGTAGGCTGCAGTAGGTACTGGGAGATGAAGAAACTTGCACAGGATAGAGTAGCATGGAGAGCTGCATCAAACCAGTCTCAGGACTGAAGACCACAACAACAACAACAACAGTGTCAATAGCCAACTTTTTCACCATTCAGGTATGTTTTCTAAATCGTTCTGCAATTTGTTTTGATCTTATGATTTCTTTACTACTCCATGGACGACAGCGTCATCTGCAAACAACCTAAGACGGCTACTCAGATCATCTCCAAAATGGTTTATATTGATAAAGAATAACAAGGGGCTTATAACACCAACTTGGGGAAAGCCAGAAATCACTTAAGTTTTACTGTGACTTCCGTCAGTTACTACGAAATATGACCTCTCTGACAGAAAATCACGAATTCACTCACTTAACTGAGGCGATATTCCGTAAGCACGCAATTTCAATACAAGCTCCTTGTGTAGTACAGTGTCAAAATTTACTGATTGGCGACTCCATGGAGTGTCCTGTGCACCACTACCAGATAATGGATATACTTAGAAGGAGAGACAGCATTGGTCGTATTTTTTTGTTTTATTAACCGCAAAATCGATTTTCGGTCACTTAGTGACCATCCTCAGTGCTGTAATATACAATTTAAATTGGTAGGCACTGGTGTCAACAAGCTTAGAGTTTGTCACTAAGTGACCGAAAATCGATTTTGCGGTTAATAAAACAAAAAAATACGACCAATGCTGTCTCTCCTTCTAAGTATACAGTGTCAAAAGCTTTATCGAAATGTAGAAATATGGGATCAATTTGAAATCCCTTGTCAATAGCACTCAACAGTTCGTGTGAGTAAAGAAGTAGTTGTGTTCCACAAGAACGACGTTCAAATTCGTGTTGACGGTGTGTCAATAGAACGTTTTCTTAGAGGTAATTCATAATGTTCGAACAGAATATATGTTCCAAAATCCTGCTACGTATCGATATTAATGATAAGAGTGTATAATTCAGTGGATTACTCCTACTACCTTTCTTGAATATTGGTGTGACATGTGCAACTTTCCAGTCTTTGGACATGGATCTTTAATCGAGCCATCAGTTGTGTATGATTGTTCAGTATGGAGCTATTGTATCAGCTTAGTCTGAATGGACCGGAAGACCTTCATTTGTTAAGAGATTTAAGTTGCTCCACTACTCCGATATCTACTTCTACGTTACTCATGTTAGCAGCTGTTTTTGATTCGAATTCTGGAATCTTTACTTAGTCTCCCTCGTGAAGGAATTTCGGAAGCCTGCGTTTAGTAACTCTCCATTCTCAGGACTGTCGTCGATACTATTTCCGTTGCTATTGCGCAGAGAAGCCATTGCGTCTTGCCGCCAGTATACTTTACATACGACCAGAATCTCTTTGGATTTTATGCCACCGCGCGGGATTAGCCGAGCGGTCTAGGGCGCTGCAGTCACGGACTGTGCGACTGGTCCCGGCTGAGGTTCGAGTCCTCCCTCGGGCAGGGGTGTGTGTGTTTGTGCTTAGGATAATTTAGGTCAGGTAGTGTGTAAGTTTAGGGACTGATGACCTTAGCAGTTGAGTCCCATAAGATATCACACACATCTGAACATTTTTTTTTTTTTAAATTTTCTGCCAGGTACCGAGACAGTTTCGTTACGGAAACTATTGAAGCTTATACCTATGGTAGAACACCTGATTTCTAATTACGTTGAGGTGAAAGGGAAGCACGCAAATGACGGCTCACTTCATGTGCACAGCACCGAATGAGGACAGAGAGAATTGGAAGAGAGTTTACTTGTCAGAGCGCGGGTACCAATGAAAGCAAACGTCACTGAACCTTACGGTTACGTACCACCGGCCATCGCACCACCAGGGGTACAGATGACTTTCTGAGGTTGCGTGCCGTCGTAAACATATATCAACGGCCCAATGTTCGTGTATTTAAAATGACTGCCTATGTCCTATCATCACACAAAAACTCTGTAGCTGTATCTGAGAAACCCAGTATAAGACAGTCATGCAGGTGTAGAATACATATGCTTTGCTCATTTGTTTTGTTTCCCTTCTAGACAAAAGCTACTTGGGGTGTCAAGATAAATCGGGAACTTGGTGTACCAGGTGTCGGCAATCGTTTACGAGTGTTTTTGACTCTTTGTTAGTCTGAAGTGACGATGAAATACATGGAAAACTTTGGCGACTAATCCCCCGGGGCTGGCAGACTGTGCGCTCGGCGTGAAACCGGCAGCGGGATGGCAACTGCAGAAACTCGAGCAGAGAGCTGCGGTGGAACACGGCGTGTCGCAGTTGCGGCGACGGCGGGCCTTGTCGCGGCAGCTGTTGCCGACGGCGAGCGCTGCCAGCGGCGGGCTGTGACGTCACCAGCAGCAGGCGGACGCTCGGCACCGCGGCGCAGGTGGAGCCGGACTCTGCCGCCCTTTGTCACCGGCCGTGACCCGCGGGGGTGCTTTGCTGTCCACTCTGCTGGGCGCGCTGTCACTTCGCATCGCAATGACAACCACCTGCCGCTATCAGCATTCACGTTTCCACGCGTAACGCGATCTCTGGCAGCAACTCTACAATTACCCGACTGGATGCCATGTACACTTTCATCCTCCAGTTTACACTCGATGTAGCAGATTATGAAAACTCTTCAGAAGTGAATGGGTGAAAGTACACGTTGTCAGCAGTAGGTATGTAATGGGAGAACGAGCGCAAAATAGGTCATCGTCCTTCCCCGCCCAAACCACGTCCACTACTACCCTTCCACAAGCCTCACCACCACCCCCTCCCCGACCCCAGGCTGACACAGGCCAATTGCCTTACATACAAAATGGCGGGAATTCAAGAAAGTGTATGGAAAAATCTGGATAAGACTGGAGAATACAAAACGTCGGCACTTACCGTAACTACCAATGAAAAGTCGTCATATACTGAAATACTAGCAGAAAATGAAACCAAGCACATGTTCTATGGTAAATGATACGTAAAATAGTTTTTTATTAACTTCCATTCCATTTGGATCCTCTTACATGGGGCAGATATATTGTATGTGAATAAGGTGGAATGAACATTGTGCATCTAGCAGCAGAAAAGCCATTTGCAGAGTCCAAAATCGACAGACTAAGTACAGTTACCAAGAGTGTATTGGCAAAAGGTGTGAACTTAAACGTTTATACGGAAATTTCAGAAGACTGTGGACTAGAAGAGCTGAGAAAGTATACACAACACGATTTGAGATAATGTAGCAATAGTTAAATACTGAAAATTAAAGGCAAATTTATAATCACCAAGTGTTCTTGGCTAGAAGAACTGCAAGATGGATTATAGCTAATTAAGGCCACAAAAGAGAAAGTTACAGAAAGAATCTTTGATACCATTAGAATTCGAGAGATATCTTCTTTGTATATGCCAAATTACTCGCTGGAAAAAGAATTAGTTGACTCTAATGTAGAATTAAGCTAAAAGCTTACTGAAACAAAGCCCAGCAAAAGTAGAGCTGTTTTCTGTGTGTAATGCAAATGATCATTTGATGGGACTTTGTCCCACTTGCAACGCAGGGTCTGTCTTGTTACTAAGAATATGACGATGTTAGTGTCAGAAGGTGGCCAGATGCTTTTCCTGTCGCCACCCTGTACCCCCAGGGACAGAAATAGAGGATCCCAACTGTTTGCATCTAGTGTAAGCCGTGAAATAGTGTGAAGGTATTTCAAATGTCTGAATCGTGTGAGACGGGACAGGGGCCCTGCCTGGTATTCACGTAGGGCACGTGGAATACCAGCTAAAAACCACATCCAGGTTGCCTGGCACATTGGCCCTCGTCGTTAATCCGCTGGGTGGATTCGATCCGGGACTGGTGCGCCCACCTGAGTCCAGGATGCCGCGCATTAGCGCTCTCAACTGGTGGGTGTCTAATGCAAATGCCAAATTTAATAAAATTTTAAACAAGAGTATTTGTTTTCTTTTTCGCTATATGGCAAAAAGTCCTAAAGAATTTCTGTTTAAAATGATATACATGCGTTCCTGACGGTGACGTTGGTAAATAGCCAAAGGTGAGTGGTTGGGTAACTACGAAAAATATCGAAAACATCCAAACCCCCATTTCATATCTGTATGAAGATGCTTATGTATATTTTTAATGAGGAAATTCTTTTTATAATCGTATCCTTTTGAATAATGCACAAAAAATTCAGATTCTTCTGAATATCACAGGATACTTCGTTTCAATTAAAATTACTGTCATTGGCTGTTTCGTGTTAGTGAAGCAAAAAGTTTCTTTTATTTTCTCATCACTATCATCATATTTTTTAAGCTCTCTGATAGGCTGTTTCATTTTTAATGGAATCCAAAAAATTCCCATCAGTGCCATCTTGCCAATTTTAAATTTCCAAACAGTCTTGGTTCTCTAAATTTACCACTAACCGACACCTTCACGAAGACATTATCTCTGGGATGTAGGCAACCCGCTTTCACTTGCTATTGTCAATGCCAAGTTGCCGCCATTTTGTATAACAGCATTGTGAGGTGTGAACTGAACCGTTTTGCAGGGAAGGGAAGTTCCCCATACGATCACGCAAATTTAAAACAAGAAATAATGTGATGCAGTGGACAATTTCTTGTTAAAAGAATTATTAAGGACAGTCAAATTAAGCATCGAGGTACGGGTACAACACCTGACACAGATGCTATAATGCAGGGATCTGTCAAACTATAAAAGCAAAGTAGTGGTCGCTGTAACCATTTGGTTTATTCTTAGAAAACAACTGATACGAGTAACCATCATATGAAACTATATCTCGAATACTGCCAATGACTATGAAAATGGTAATTTGAAGAAAGAAGCAAAAATCAACAATAATACTTCCGACAAGGCTATTGAAGAGTCCAGTTAGCTGGCGGTGAATTGTGAATCTGTACAACGAAACCCCGAGGAAAATTAACTAGCTTCGCATCCCTCTCGCCTCGTTGGCTGCATCGATGGCAGATTACTTTTAAACGGTGCGAGTAACGGATGCAGTAGCGACTGAAAATTCGGAGTCCAGCTCAGCCTCCCGGTACTTTGCTCTGAGCCAGAGACCTTCAGCTCTGCAGTTCTCTGCCAGGACCCGGAGCAAATCTGTTTTCATGGCCTTAGAGCAAGTGTGTTCACACTTTTCTCTATGAAGCATAGCTGGTTCTACCAGTCTACAAGTGTTTTCACTTGGCCGAAATTTAGTTTTAAAACTCTCTTCGTTTCTCAAAAGGCCACCAGTCATCTCTAACCTTTTTACTTCTGCTTTCTATTCTGTCACTGTTTTCAACTATATTATGTAATGGACTTAATATTACTAGTTAAGTAGACCTGAAATCACAATAAGGGTAAAATAGTAATAAACCAGTGAAAATAAAATAGTAGAATTTAACAACTAAGTTCTACCGTTAAATATTAAAGTTTATATTCACTAGCGGCGAACATGCAATTTCATCGGTACAACGAAGATAGTCCAAGTATGTTTCACAAATATGCGTTCCTCTTTTTCCCCACATTAATGACGTGAAAGTTAGCACTGTTGAGAACAGAATGATATGAATCTCCTTGCCTCATTGCTTTGTCAATTCTCAGTTTCTTGATATTCTTATAAAATCGATAAATATACCTCTGCAGAAATTGTTTTCCTCAATGTAACCAGATTAGAATTTAGTGTTCTACTTCTTCTGGTGTAAGCATACGTACTGTTCGGTTTGACCATTACCCGAAAAGTCTAGATAATTTTACATCTGAGGAATGGTTGACAAAATGGCGCGTATGCGCTTGGAGGGAGAAGCGCATTTGGAAACCGATTGAGTCAATTATTTAGATTGTGACAAAGACGTTGTATTCACAGATTGTTCAAAGTGGTGTATGACATTGGTTCAGAGACTAGCGCATTTAGACTCTTAGCAACAGTGTGTTGTATACGCGCGCTCATGTCGCGAACTGTGGCTCAACTTTGAGACCTCTACGATGCAACGGTGCTTTCCTGAAACAGCGGAGGCCGTCGGAAAGTGCCTCTTCCGTGACATAGCAGATTGTGAAAACCAATGTTCCAGATTAAAATATTTAATAAGACTGGTAGTTACAGTGTTGCAACCAGAGTAGAATTTTCGCTATGTTGTACACTGAGGTAACGGAAGTCAAGGGATAGCGATGTACATAGATACAGATGGCGGTAGTATCGCCTAAGAAGGAGCTGTCATTTGTACGACGGGAATTAACAGACTTTGAACGCAGAATGGTAGTTGGAGCTAGACGTCTGGGACATTTCATTTCGGAAATCGTTAGGGACTTTAGTATTCTGAGTTCCAAAGTGTCAAGAATGTGCCGAGATTACCAGAT
Organism: Schistocerca americana; assembly: GCF_021461395.2. Classification (NCBI taxonomy): domain Eukaryota; kingdom Metazoa; phylum Arthropoda; class Insecta; order Orthoptera; family Acrididae; genus Schistocerca; species Schistocerca americana. The sequence goes on along the minus strand of NC_060119.1, from coordinate 394,576,729 downwards.
TTCAGGCATTACCTCCCACCATGGTCAACACAGAGGCTGATGGCCTTCACTTAACGACATAGTGCAGCAGCGTTTGTGTAGGGTTGTCAGTGCTAACAGACAAGCAACACTGCGTGAAATACCCGCAGAAATCAATGTTGGACGTATGCCGAACGTACCCATTAGGACGTTAATGGAGCTTTAATGGACTATGGCAGCCCAGTATCTTTGCTAGCAGCACGACATCGCCTGCAGCGACTCTCCTGGGCTCGTGACTGTATTCGTAGGACCCTAGACGCCTAGAAAGCCTTGGTCTGGTTGGATGAGTCCCGATTTTAGTTGCTAAGAGGTAACTGCAGAGATCGAATTTGGTGCACACCAACATCAAACCATGGAGCCAAGTTGTCAACAAGGCGTTCTGCAAGCTGCTGATGGCTTCATAATTGTGTGGCCTGTGTTTACGTGCAATGAACTGGGTCCGCTGGTCCAATGAACCGATCATTGTGTGGAAATCGTTATGTTTGCCTAGCTGGAGACCACTTTCAGCCATTCTGGACCTGATGGGATACCAGTTCAATTTTACACAGAGTACGCGAAGGAACTTGCCCCCCTTCTTGCAGCGGTGTACCGTAGGTCTCTAGAAGAGCGTAGCGTTCCAAAGGATTGGAAAAGGGCATAGGTCATCCCCGTTTTCAAGAAGGGACGTCGAGCAGATGTGCAGAACTATAGACCTATATCTCTAACGTCGATCAGTTGTAGAATTTTGGAACACGTATTGTGTTCGAGTATAATGACTTTTCTGGAGACTAGAAATCTACTCTGTAGGAATCAGCATGGGTTTCGAAAAAGACGGTCATGTGAAACCCAGCTCGCGCTATTCGTCCACGAGACTCAGAGGGCCATAGACACGGGTTCACAGGTAGATGCCGTGTTTCTTGACTTCCGCAAGGCGTTCGATACAGTTCCCCACAGTCGTTTAATGAACAAAGTAAGAGCATATGGACTATGAGACCAATTGTGTGATTGGATTGAGGAGTTCCTAGATAACAGGACGCAGCATGTCATTCTCAATTCCGAAGTAAGAGTGATTTCAGGTGTGCCGCAGGGAGTGTCATAGGACCGTTGCTATTCACAATATACATAAATGACCTTGAGGATGACATCGGAAGTTCACTGAGGCTTTTTGCAGATGATGCTGTGGTGTATCGAGAGGTTGTAACAATGGAAAATTGTACTGAAATGCAGGAGGCTCTGCAGCGAATTGACGCATGGTGCAGGGAATGGCAATTGAATCTCAATGTAGACAAGTGTAATGTGCTGCGAATACACAGAAAGATAGATCCTTTATCATTTAGCTACAAAATAGCAGGTCAGCAACTGGAAGCAGTTAATACCATAAATTATCTGGGAGACGCATTAGGAGTGATTTAAAATGGAATGATCATATAATGTTGATCGTCGGTAAAGCAGATGCCAGACTGACATTCATGGGAAGAATCCTAAGGAAATGCAATCCGAAAACGAAGGAAGTAGGTTACAGTACACTAGTTCGCCCACTGCTTGAATACTGCTCAGCAGTGTGGGATCCGTAGCAGATAGGGTTGATAGAAGATGTAGAGAAGATCCAACGGAGAGCAGCGCCGCTTCGTTACAAGATCATTTAGTAATCGCGAAAGCGTTACGGAGATGATAGATAAACTCCAGTGGAAGACTCTGCAGCAGAGACGCTCAGTAGCTCGGTACGGGCTTTTGTCAAAGTTTCGAGAACATACCTTCACCGAAGAGTCAAGCAGTATATTGCTCCCTCCTACGTATATCTCGCGAAGAGACCATGAGGATAAAATCAGAGAGATTAGAGCCCACACAGAGGCATACCGACAATCCTTCTTTCCACGAACAATACGAGAGTGGAATAGAAGGGAGAACCGATAGAGGTACTCAAGGTACCCTCCGCCACACACCGTCAGGTGGCTTGCGGAGTATGGATGTAGATGTAGATGTAGATTCATGGACTTAGTGTTTCAAAACACTTCACCTGTCCGCAGTTGGTCGCTATTGGTTTGAAGAACATTCTGGAAAATTCGAGCGAATATTTTGGCTATCCAGGTCGCCAGTTTTGAGTGCCATCGAACATTTACGGAATATAATCGAAACGTTAGTTGGTGCACAGAATCCCGCACCTGCAACACTATCGCAGTTATGGACGGCTGTAAAGGCAGCATGACTCAGTACTTCTGCGGGGTTTTCCATCGACTTGAGTCCTTGCCACGTCGAGTTGTTGCATTACAGATGCCGAAAGGAGGTCGGAGATGATATTAGGATGTATCTCATGAATTTTGTCACCTCTTTTTATACCAGCCAGCTTTCAGATTTTTTGAACGATAATGCAATATAACGTATTTAAGGGGCTCCGGAAAGGCTCAAAATCATGAGAAATTCAATTTTTACTTTTTTGCGTTTTCTGAATCTGCAGACTATTACCTTTTAATAGATATATAATTTATTCAATTCCGAAGACTACAACTATTTTTGAATTTTTTTTGAAACGTGTTCTACATGAGCGTGACCCACTGTGGCGCTGTTAAACTGCTGTCAAATGGTGTTATTATTAACGTCCGTGTTCGTCAGGTACATTTTAGTGATGTGAGATAAAGTATGTGTTGTGGCTAACCTGTGATGGTTCAATATATATCGCTGGTGTGATTGTCGATTGTTTCATGTTTATTTACTCTGTCGTTATCTCGAAAATATTCGTAATTAATTCTGTTTCTTGAGTCTCTGTTTTGTTGAAGTATAATAATGAGTAAAAGTAAAGTTATTAGAAATCCTCTGAAGGCTTATAAGAAAAGGAGAAATGTAGGAAAGCCAAAGGTATGTGTTATTACTGTAAACAATAAAGACGATTACCAAGTGAGTGAGCCTAACCTCTCAAGTACACTTGCCCATAGCAGTCAAAGTGGGAAAGAAAATACTTCACAGAAGAAGCTTGGTTCAATGAGTGAAAACTATGAATGTTTTATGGGCGAATCGGATGTGAATGAAATATTTGATATGTCGATTCTCAAAGGAATTTTTTCAAACTGTGTAAGATGTATTCATTGTAGTGAAGTTGGTCTGGAACTCTCCATAATAAAGCACGTAGGGCTTGCTAGTGAAATACAACTGAAATGTGATAAGTGTTCATACATGACCACCTTTTGGAACAGTGTTGCAGTAACTGCAACTAAAGAAAATGGTAGGAAAATCTACGAACACAACAACGAGCGATGCTTGCTTTAGACAAGGAACGCCTTCGGGCTGCAGACAGGGCTGTAAAGAGTCTAGAAATACAAGCAAGAGTAAACAGGAGGAGGAACAAGAGGAAGCTGGAGGAGGAGTTTGCAGAGGATGAAGATAATCCATCCTATGGACCTGGAATGCACTAAAAAGTTAATCCAATCATTGTCGCTCGATTCCCAAAACTTTTATTTTCTCATACTAATTACATGTTTTCTAAGGATCGTCCAAACATATTTGTTTCAAACTTTCAGTAAATGTTACACAGTACCTTCTGCATAATTTAACACAGCCTTTTTCCAAAAAACCGTATATTTTTGAATATATAAATAAAAAATTGCAAAAAAATGTTGTGAATTTACATTACAATTGAAAAAAAAATCATCTTTAATAACTGAACTAAAATTTTGTAAAATCCCTGTGTTAAGTTGTAGCCCATATTCCAATAAATAATCTGTAAGAAGTTCAACTTCCTACCTCAAATACTTTGTGAGGAAAGATGTAATTTATAAGCGTTATTTTAACATTGCAAGTATAGGGCGTTCCGGAGCCCCTTAACAGCACTTCAGACATCCTGCGAACATAAATATTCGCTTCCTATAAACAAAGTGGCCATGAGTTCTTGATTTAGATGGGAATCTGTTCCTGTCACTTGTCTAAGAACTTAGAATGGTTAGGCTGACGAATTTCCTGAACGGTTTGACATTACTCTTTGACATTGGACAGCCTATTCACACACGAGCAACAAACGGCATGAAAGGAGAAATCGACCTATAATTTTCCTAACAATCTCAGCACAACCTCCCCTGCAACGCGCTTACAAGCTTTTCAGACTGTTCTTGACCACCCTGTGTTAGGAGGTTCTTCAGGAAGTATTTGTGAGGAGGGTAGATTTGGACATAACGGAAACGTGGAGCACAAGCAGAGAATTGAGTGTTTAGAAACGCTGTACTACAGTAGCTTGCTGGAAATTCAAGCAGTTGGTGAGGTTAGTAGAGTCCTGAATCGTATGGTAGAGAAAAGAACTTGATGGCACAAGTTTAATAAAAGATGGGGTCGGTGACAGAACACAACTCAAGGCATCAACAAATAGTCAGTTGGGTGGTGGAGGGAGATGAGAGACGCACAAAACGTAGAGGGAGAGCAATGTTTGGTTTCACAAGTAGTCAAGTGGATGTAAGTTGCAACAGTTACGAAGAGACAATGAGGCTTGCACAAGATATACTAGAATGGAAAGAAGCGTCAATCCAGTATTGGAACTACTAACCACCACCACCACTACCACCACCACGACAACAACAACAACAATAACAGCAATGACAAACAATGACAACGTTAAAAATTTTCAAGAAACTAGATTAACAGTATATATCAGCTCTTCTTCGGCCTCGGTTTGCAAGATACTGGACACGAAAGTACACAAAGAACTTCACCTTTGCTCCAGAAGTGGCGCCGCAGCCGAACTCACAGTACTGAAATAAATCTAATATATAAAAAATGAGCATTTGTTCTTCTGTTTGTTCCTACTCATCCGATTACGATGACACTTCGTTTAGCTGTTGTGTGCGCTCCCCCAGAATTTATGTGAGATATGAACCACTGAACATCCTCACAGCTGGGAGTGGAAAGGGGTGGCACAGAATCTTAACTCAGGAATGGGCAGTTTCTATCAATCAGGTGAAACTATATGGTTCCAGATACTTTTCAGGTTTCTAACAACTGTGATGTGTATGTGCAGACTGAAGAGACAAACAAAAACTGGAACCAATACCGGGATTCTAACGTATGTCTCCTGCTCATAAGGCCGATGTACTAATCACTAGCCATGGCACAGAGGCACTGTAAAACCGCACGAAGTATGGTAGCACGCCTGTTTTCAGTCCACATTCTCATTCACACCTTAGCCGCGAACAGCATTGCAGAGGTTTCAACATCATAGACGTTTGAGACTTGAAAATGTCTCGCGAACCATATAGTTTTCATTGATTATAATACTAATGACTGGGTTTAAGGCAGGAGTCTTCGTTGCGTTCGATGTTGAGGTCCTGTTTCGATACAGTGGGAGATTCTCTGCAGTATGGGTTGGAGTTTAAGGCGAATACCAACTGTGCTGAGGAGTGAATGTGAATTTGGACTGAAGAGGGCGGTCATCTAGAGTAGTACGTGCAGTTATGCAAAGTCACTGTACCGGGCTTGGTGTAGGGGTTAGCGCATTTGCCTAGTTAATGTAATACTTGGATTCGAAACCTGGCCTCTGCACAAATTTTCACTCGTCGTTTGTCTGCATATAAAATTTTAATAAAATTTCCGATATACATGACTCACAAGATACCTGTTAGTATTTCTTTCCTGTAAGTATTGGGCTTGGAATACTTTGAAAGCATGAAGGGCAATCTATTTGTCTTTTTTTGCGTCAGCCACATCGTGAAAATGAGCTCACCAGCGAACCAACAATTTTGCCATCGCCCTTGGCGGCCTAATGTAATGCCACACGGCTGAATGCCACAGATATATTTAACGTCCTCTCTAGAGGAGTTTGTGGCACTTTTACGGAGTGACACATGTAAGGGGAGGCAATGTGCTGACATTTGCACGGACACAGAGACTGCAGGCAGTGGACAGGGTGCTTCAGAAGTCCGACGACACTTGCGACGTATTCTGGAGAATGTCAAAGCCCATTTCCTGCACAAAGTTCCTTGTCCTCCCATCAGTTCATAGTACCTGTGGCTTTCTCCCAAAGCTCAGTAGTGCAGTTGACCTCTGACTGGAAAGTAGTGCTTCGTGATTTAGTGCTGAGATGACTGAGTTCACACAGACCACCAAAGGAAAGCCTTTACTGATTTACAGCGGTCGTCAGTATGCAGTGGACAATACAAACAAAAAGTGATTTAATGGCGTTGCGTAAACTTTAAAAATATATGCAAAGGAAGACTATACAAAAAAAGGAACACAATTTTAGGGGAAGGGAGCCACGTTCGTATTGCAAATGAAGCAGTAAATGAAGTGCAAAACATTTTTTCAGCGCAAAGAGGAGGGCAAAAGAAACAGGCGCTACAGATTAATAGGTTTACTTACGAGGAGTAGGGCAACTTTTGAACTGAGCCCTACCATCACACGGAAGTGTGAAACAATCGTTATACTGCATCACGCGAAAATATGTGGAAATTACAAAAGGCGCCCACCGATTCGGGAGGAGTATTCATCCAAGAAAATAATTTACTGGATGATGGTAGCAATTTTTCCTCGCAGATAACAGGAGAATGAATGAAAGAATACTGTCGTTTTAGCGAAAAGGGAGAAGCGTGTTTACCGAACGGCGAATTATTCTTTCTGGACGGAACATTCAAGAGTTCGAGTAAGCAGTTTGGACATTTGTTTATACTCCACGCCGATCCTAATAGTCCTTGGGAGGGAATAAACACAATTCCAGTTGTTTACGCTTTGTTGCGAAAAAGTGCGAAAACCCTATTAAAACTAATGTACATGGAAAGAACCTTGTATTTTGATAATGAACTTCTAAATGCCCGTCGTCCAAGCAGTTAACAGTTTGTTTCCTGAAACAAAGATCACTGGCTGCAATTATCACTTTAATCAGCTTGTTGAAACTCGTTCCAGCCTATATTTGTAAATTTTGAAAAGCAGTTTAATGCAACTCTTGGCTATCTTGTAAATATTGTAAATAAGTTTAATGGGGACTGAAAGAGTCTACTTCTTCGCGCTGTTCATGGGAACAACACAAAGTCGGCTAAATGTCTCTCGAAATTTGTAAAATATTCAGCATTCGCCTTGAGAGGTTATTACAATTAAAATCTGCATGGGCGGACACAAAATACAAATTTTGCAGTAGAAAGGCAAGCAAATGACATGTAATTAAATCCATACTTTTTCGCTCCTTTAGAAGAAGAGCAAACTAGCACGATACTGGTGAAGACAAAATAAATTATAATAAAAAAGTGACCGGTTACAGTTTTGCAACCTTTCAGTAAGTGCTAAGACCAATTCCCACAAGGGAACCTCCCCATCGCACCCCCCTCAGATTTAGTTATAAGTTGGCACAGTGGATAGGCCTTGAAAAACTGAACACAGATCAATCGAGAAAACAGGAATAAATTGTGTGGAACTATGAAAAAAATTAGTAAAAGATACAAACTGAGTAGTCTATGAGCAAGATAAGCAACATCAAGGAACCGTGTACACATGAGCGCCGTGGTCTCGTGGTAAGCGTGAGTAGCTGCGGAACGGGAGGGCCTGGGTTCAAGTCTTCGCTCGGCTGAAAATTTTACTTCCTTTATTTTCGCAAAGTTATGATACGTCCGTTCGTTCATTGACGTCTCTGTTCGCTGTAATAAGTTTCGTGTCTGTGTTTTGCGACCGCACTGCAAAACCGTGCGATTAGTAGACGAAAGGGCGTGCCTCTCCAATGGCAACCGAAAACATTTAATCGCAAGGTCATAGGTCAGCCGATTCCTCCACAGGAAAACACGTCTGATATGTTCTATACGACACTGGTGACGGCATGTGCGTCACATGACAGGAATATGTTGTCGACCCACCTAACTTGTACATGCGTAAAAAGTTTCTTCTACCTTGCCCGATTTAGGTTTTCTTGTGGATGTGATAATCACTCGCAAAAAAGTGATGAAAACATAAGAGTTTGTCACATAAACTGAAAATAAAAAATTAAACTTTTCACTCGAGGGAACACTTGAACCTAGGACTTCCCGTTCCGTAGCTGCTCTCGCTAACCACAAGACCACGGCGCTCCTAGACTCCCATTGTCCTTGATGTTGCCTGTCTTCGCATGGACTACTCAGTTTGTGTATTTTACTAATTTTTTTCATAGTTCCACACAACTTCTTCCTGTTTCCTCGATTGATCTGTGTTCAGTTTTTCGAGGCCTATCCACTGTGCCAACTTATAATCCCTTGCCAGTAACACATGTCGGAGACTACAGCAGGCCTGTTGACGATGTGGCTAGGAGGATAAGAGCGGACCCCTCGCTCGCCGCCTGGGTTGTGAGCGCTCATGGGACAATGGGACGGTCAGGCGTTGTGACGTTGCTCAGCACGGCAGGCTGTGATAGTGCAGAGGTGCAAACAACGTGTTGCCTTCAGAGGAACGACCATAAATAGGTGCGGCGTAGCCTCATACCTGATCATACAGTATACACGGCGTGGTGGTTAAGGGGAGACACCACCCAAAAATATTTTTCTTGTACTTTGCCGATTGCAACCCAATTTAATATCGTTTCTACAGCCTCTGACAAAGTTTGGTGAATAGTCACAATGGTCGATCAGGCAACACTAGCGCCTTACAACGCTGCACCTGTGTAACGTCCGGTGTTGACAACCTGCCCCCATCGTAGTTCAGTTGAGCATCGTGTGAGTTCCGTGTTACACCTATTGGACGAAGTGCTTGTTTAGTACGATGGTTCTGAAGTGAGAACAAGACCATGAACGAGCAAGGGATCAATTTAAAGCTTTTTAAGCTTGAGAAAACACCGAAAGATATGCATACAGTGCTGGTACGTGTTTATGGGGATCAAGCACTGTCCATGAAATGTGTGTACGAGTGGTGCGCCCGTTTTCGAGAAGGCCGGGAAAGTGTTTCTGACAATCCCCGTAGTGAACGACAGGCGACTGCCATAACTGACGAAAACAGAGAAAGTGAGGACATCATTCACGAATGACCGTCGATTATCTGTGCGTATGGTATCCGATGAACTGCAGATGAACCATGAATAGGTGCGACAAATCCTTACCGGGAGTTAGTCATGTCGTCTTGTGCCACATTATTTATCTGACGATCAGGAGCAGGTACGCTTAGAGGCCTCACAGGATTCTGCCAAAACTGTGGATGCGACACCCAGTTTCTTGAACCGTATTGTCACTGATGATGAAACCTGCTGCCCCCGGTACGATTCTGAAATGAAACAGCAAAGCACGCAATCGAGTTCTCCGACTTCACCTCGTCGGAGGAAGATGCTCACCACCCTTTTTGATAGTCAAGGGACTATCTACAAGGAATTTCCACCTGAGGGAACGACATTGAACACTGCATGGTATGTTGAAATTTTGAGCCGTTTCATGCAACGTCTACGCAGGGTACGACCCCATTACGTACAACAAAGTTCCTGGCTTTTTGTTCATGACAACGCTTTCCCAAACACAGCCAATATCATCAAACAGTTACTAGAAAAAAAGGGGTTGGTGTAACTTGATTCCCTTGACTCAAACTCGCTTTGAAAGGAAAAAGATTTGACGATATTTCTGACATCCAACGAAATGTAATGCTTATTTCGAACACCATCCAAAACTTTCCAGGACATGTATCGCAGAGCTCAGCAGTGCACAGTTACAAGAGGTGACTGTTTCGAAGGACCGTAACTAGTTCATAGTTCATGTACGTTAATGTTACCGGACTATTCACTGAATATTATGGTCAAAGGTATTACGTAAAGATGTAGCAGTACACAAGTTTTGAAGTCAATAACTTCATTGGTTTTAGAGTTTCGTATTCTTCATATGATTTTCATGCTACTCTTGAAAACCAACTTTTGGTACACACACCATAATATTCACGTGAGTCACGTTAGACATAGTTCAACGGTTTATTTAAAATTTCGGCCTAAAATTTTCTGCAATTACCGGTACATAATTGCGATGATAAAACAAACAAATTACATTTTCGATAATATTACTGCACAGAAGTGTGCAAACAAATCCGAATTAATTGCTGCTCAAATTTCATTCAGACTTGTATATATTTATGATAAAAGTATTGGCACTGAGATTAGAAAAACTTATGGCAAAATGTATTTTAACATTTTATAGAAAATGAACGTTACTGCAAGACAAATACCCATTAAAATTCACCGTCAATATGACGTTTTACCATCCTGCTTATATGAGGCTGCTTCTTGTAATTTCAATATCAGGGCAGTCTTTTCCTGGAATTTTCTAAATAAAACTCTGCTCTGTCTCCTTAAGGAGGGGCTGTGATACGGGTATCTGTTTCTAAGCCAATGCCTGTTTCCTTGGAACTCGTTGATTGTACTGAACAATATCTCACTGTATTCCACAAATTTATATTTACAGTCAACAGGCAAAGCAATTGATTTCCAGCGACTGGTTGCCAATTGTTTTGCTATAGTTTTACTGGAAATCTTGCAGTTCTTTTTTCCCAGTTTGAGTTTATGCCAAGTTGGCCGTAAAGATGGTTCTGTCTGATTGCGACAGAAATCAAAAATTATGTCTATCATCTTTCGGTGTTCCACAGCCTTTTACGCAGTCCGTATTGCATTCATTTCGTAGACGTACTTTTGATTCGAATGCAGCCAAATCGATTTGGAATCTAAGCGAAGACACTCCAAAGATCTGAAATAGCCATGAATTTTAAAAACAAATTAAGTTTTAGGGTGGAGTCTACCCTTAAAATGTAAAGCAGCTGTAGGATGTTGATCATATTAGGAACTTGAGGGATCAGACACATCAACATCAAGTATCGGTGGAGGATTACTAGTGTGTACGGTTACCCTATGCAGTGGTACTTAGTGTTTTATTAACGTGCTTCAGAACTTTGAACATAAAGAAAAAATTCAGTTCACAACAACATCACAATAGATTCCGCGCAAAAAGTTATGGTCACCTGGAAGATGAGCAGTGATACGTCGATGCAGAGAAAAAAGGAAAAAACCACCTTTAAAAATTATGACTGAAGAAAGTATGCCACCATAAAAGATCAGAGAAATAAAAGTCTCAATAATTTACTTAAAATTTCACTATGAAAATCCATTTATGTTTTCAGTGACTGAATCTGCAGTTAGCTCAAATTGCCACACTGATTTTCAGCTTGTAAAGGGTTGAGCACTTTCATTAATTCCAATGTTAGGTTGATAGTATGGAAACTTGGCTATAGTTAGAACTTATTCACCGATTGCATTAAGTTTGCGTGATTAGTTTCATAGCAAAATTAGTCTCGAAGACTTCTGTTCCATCAGTGTAAATTTTCACGGCTTTACAAGTCTGCAGATACCATTATGTCGACGTTTTGACTTACATGTACTTGCTGCTTGCTATCTTTTTTCGCAAAGAAGAGAACCAAATTCACTCACACAAGCTCACTGGCAAACTTCAACTTAAGAGTTTGTCTTCGAGTTAGCACAATTGAAAAGTGGTACAAGCTATTGATCCATTGCTGGAAAGCGTAAGTTATATTCATTGACATTATTTGTTTTTGTATTTAACGTTCAATTAAAATGGTAATGAAAGATAAATTTGTCAATTTAATTTTCATCCTAAGACGGCAGTCATTTTGAGGCAGCAACAGTCGTAAGAAATATCACGTCTCTTACTTAGCTGCACCCTCTTCCTTGCAACTTCGAAATATTAAGAGATAATGAATTTCTTTGTCAGTCCTCACTACATTGAATTTAGCTGTGTAGAGCTGCTCGACCTTTTAGTGTGGCTATATCTGTGAAAAGCCGGTTAGCCCGGCAACAGTCCCAGGCTACGTGTAAATGTCACTCCGTGCAAATGTTGCAACACCTTTTAGAGTCGTCTGGTGCAAAACAGCGAAGAACCTGACAGCTGCTTGCAACAGTCTATTTTATCGAATAGACGATCAGTTACATATAGAACTACAAACATCCCCATAATTCAAATTTCCTCATAATTCACGTTAAATTGCAGGGCTGACTCCGCTGAAGATACGGATGAAATGTGTACAGATTTGTGTACGTTAAATACATGTATGTGAACTATACGTAATATATGCGTAAGCGAGCGAAGTCGTGGTCAGAAAGGTAGCTTAGTTAACGACTTCCACTATAGAAAGGTATTTTATTTAGCTATCCTATGCTGTGCACATGTACACCTACTTAGAAGAACAGACATTGCAACGCATGCCGGGCACAGGTAGTAAACAGATTGCCGGAAAAAATTGTAGAACATTTCACTCAAGATTTATAGTTACAGTAGTGCGTATGAAGCACATGAGATTATTACAATTACAGATCAATAGTACAAGCGGTTCTGAGTTACCAGGTATCGACCCTTGCTGAAACATCCATATAGGTACGTGATGTAGCCTCAAAGGGCGACCAATGCAGGCGATGACCGGCATCTAGTCGATCGTACAGATGACGAAAACTGTCGTGGGATACGTTACGTCACGCCTGCTCGAACTCTTCACGTAGTTCTGTAAGGGTTGTTGGCTGACGAGTGGCACGAGTCCCATCTCGTCCCTTCATATACCACACATGCTCGATTGAAGACAACTCCGGAGATCGTGTGTAACGCCTCCAAATGGGCTTAGAAATTTCTCTACAGAATCGTGGTTTACGTATACTGCATTGCACAGCGGTAATTATTAGTTTTATCATTTTTCCCAAACATGAACTGTATTACTATGAAAATCAAACTCAGGATGTGATTTATCTAGTATCGGTGAACTCTATGACATCTTTGATAGACGATAATAAGCGACTATCGACTATCGCTCTCGTCCCTTCGCTATCTTGAGCCAAGCATGTTCTCATCTTCTTTAATCCACTGGTCTAGTTTCTTTAGTTGAACAATAATTAATTCATATAATAACTGCATGGGGGCTTGATTATTATAAAATGCAAATATTTTTAGTAGCTGTATGTCCGATTACGCTGTGTCTCGTAAACGGTGGGCCCTGACTAGTATTATTACGCAATCTGACTGCATAGAATAACAACAAACAACGAAAGAAAATTTTCATTAACACAGTTAATTAATTAAGTCCCCAGCAACTATAAAACCTACTAAACCAAAGCACAAGTGTAATTTTTCTGTGTGTGGGAGTGTGACTCAACGTACACATCTGGCACGGTTCTTCTTCAACAAGACAAGAAATTTTAAATACCATTTATACTGAAGTAACTAAAAAATAGAAATACTATAATTGCGTAAGGAAAGCAGAATTACACTCTAATACAAGAACACAAGCCAGATGCTTTGTTGACTGAACCTATAATGACGCATTATTCAGGACATTGAAATCATGAGAAAAAAAAGAAAAGTAGTTTGTTACCTTAATTTATATTGATGAAAAGCACTCTAAACATTACAATCTCTCCACACCGACTCGCTACTACCACATCTCAACCAGAACTCTCCAATATCACATCTCAGCAAGCACTGCCTACTAGCACATCTCAACAAACACTCTACTACGAGCTCTCCCCAAGAACTGACTACCACGAGTCCTCGACAGGCACTGACTACTACGAGCTCTCGACAAGCACTGAGGAGGCGGCTGAATAATACTCTTTGGCGCAATCTCTGGCGCCGTGGCTCAGTGTAGCCACCTTTCATATGCCCCTCCTCCACGGGCCAGAATTTGATGGTATTTTTGCCAGCATTGGTGGTGAAAATACCACCAAATTCGTCCACAAAAATATAGACAAAAATAAAAGATAATATTAATACCTAAATATCACATAATTAGATAACATTTTTGGCTTTGCACTGACCTCTCAATAACCTACTATATAAAACACAGTAAGCAATACAAATTCTTTTCATACATGTGACTTTACATACTAGTTCACACAATACACAAAAAATCAGTTTATACAAATGTTCACATAAAATGCTTTCAATGATTAGTTTATACAAAAAAGACACCAACAGGTGACATCTTTTCAGTAGAAGCAGTCCATCAGTGCCACCCAGTAAAGTTGAGCAGGTACACACAGCAACAAGTCACATTATGTGTGTGTGTGTGTGTGTGTGTGTGTGTGTGTGTGTTTGAGGTTTACGGGCGCTAAACAGCGGGGTCATCAGCGCCCAAAGTCACATTATTACAGTAAAAAAACAGTCCATCAGTGGCACCCAGTAAAGTTGAGCAGGTACACACACCAACAAGTGACATTATTTCAGTATAAGCAGTTCCAACAGTGGCACCCAGTAATGTTGACAGGTGCAGACACCAACAAGTGACGTTATTCCGGTAGAATCAATTCCATTAGTGGCACCCAGCAATGTTGAACAGGTACACACAGCAACAAGTGACATTAGTTCAGTAGAAGCAATCCATCAGTGGCACCCAGCAATGTTGAGCAGGTACACACAGCAACAAGTCACATTATTTCAGTAGAAGCAGTCCATCAGTGGCACCCAGCAATGTTGAGCAGGTGCAGACAGCAACAAGTGACATTATTTCAGTAGAAGCAGTCCCATCTGTGGCACCCAGTAATGTTGAACAGGCGCAGACACCAACAAGTGACATCATTTCAGTAGAAGCAGTCCATCAGTGGCACCCAGCAATGTTGGGCAGGTGCGAACACCAACAAGTGACATCATTTCAGTAGAAGCAGTTCATCAGTGGCACCCAGCAATGTTGAACAGGTGCAGACACGACATCATTTCAGTAGAAGCAGTCCATCAGTGGCACCCAGCAATGTTGAACAGGTGCAGACACCAACAGGTGACATCATTTCAGTAGAAGCAGTCCATCAGTGGCATCCAGCAACGTTGAGCAGGTGCAGACAGCAACAATTCAGTAGAAACAGTCCATCAGTGGCATCCATTATGTTGAGCAGGTCCAGACAGCAGTCCATAATATTCACTATCACTGATCACACTGTTCATCAGAGTTTATAAGCAGAAATTAAACCTGTCCTAGTGGCACCAACCATGTAGAAAAAGTACAAGTAACAGTCCATAATATTCACTATCACTGATCACACTGCTCATCAGAGTTTATAAGCAGAAATTAAACATGTCCTAGTGGCACCAATCATGTAGAAAAAGTACACGTAACAGTCCATAATATTTACTATCACTAATCACACAGTTCATCAGCAGAAATTAAACATTTCTAAGTGGCACCCATTATGTTAAAAAAGTGCAGGTAACAGTTCATAATATTCACCATCACTAATCAGACAGTTCAGGCATGATCAATAGTTTGAATGCACATACAAATGCTTTTACACTAAACATACAAATCATAACAAACACACAAATGATGTCAGATAATTGTCATATTAACTATTACAAATACACAAACATCAGTAAACCTATAATATTTGTGGGTGTCACTGCAAGCCACAACATACAAATAAAATAATATTTAGGAGATAGGTGGGTAGGATTAGGAAAGGAAAACACACAAAACACACCTACTCATCTTTCATCCACATTAAGTACTACTGTGTAATTGAATAGTGTTAACTGTGTAAATGCAATTCTGTCAAAATTTGATGTTCATCATGTGTATCAAATAGTAGTGGCAGCAATGTATAACAGTCAATAATAGTTAAGTCAACGTCATAGTCATCATGTCAAGACCAATGTTTGCCAAGCCATATCAAATGTACTGTTGCTGAACAACTGTCAGTGAGCCAAGATATGCAAATACTTCCTCTCTTCAAAAAAAAGTATATACTGCTTAGTGATTTAACAAAGTGTGTGTATAGACTATCTTCCTTCTACTTTAGTGTTCTAGTCTGCTATCTTCATCCTCCTTGTTCCATAAGACCAACAAAAAGAAATATGCACCTCACTTACTTTACCTCTTATACACCAAAACTCCAATAATCATCAGCATCACATAATCTCAATACTTCAATAATACCTCTTACGTCGATACATATAAATCTTATCATCAATATCATTTACCTTACCTCTCGTCCACAAAAACTCCAATAATCATCAACTTCACACAATCTCAATAATACCTCAATAATACCTCTTCAATACGTCGATACATATAAACCTTATTGCCAATATCATTTCACTTCCATAACAACTCTTTCCTCTAGTCAGTCTCCTCGAACAAGTACAGATAAAATCCTAATGCAAACCTCATCATCCCATACAATCCGAAGACACACTGTCAACACACAACCTCTGTGTAATCCATCTGACCCAAATCTTCTACTCATTATGAATTATAAACAAAAGAAATGCATACATGACCTCTAACAGACTTAGTTCGAATAACTCTCGATAATTAAGTACGATTACGGAGTGTGAATGATCATAATATTTCACAGTGTGTACACCACTTAGAGAATATGGCAAACAGAAGCAAACATGTGGAGTATTTCTTGTGTCAAGTGTCACTTCCTATTTCAATTGCTCACGAAAAATGCAGTGTAATAACTGTCAATGGTCTAAACCTAGTTTTGGTATGTCATGTCGTTAGCTTCCTTCCTATTAGCATACATTTATACAGCTTCCATAAAACCTCCAGCTCATGTGACTTCTATGAAGTTTCTTGTACTAATGTTGTTCGTCGAATTATAGCAGTTCATTTTCTTATCTTAAAAAATATAAGGCACTGAGCGTAAGCAAAACATGCAATAGCGAGTAAATATACCAGTAGAGAACAGAATGTCAGCAAGTGGATGCAGCACAATTCTTACAACGAGGCTCTGCCAAGCGAACAATCTGTAACCTATACCATAGTGTAACCTAAACTCTGTGTTCGTACACTGTACATCAGCATTGCTATATACCAAATTAAAGAGTAGTTGTGACGACAAACAGAAATGTATAAATATGCAATCCATACGCATAGCAGTAAACATATTTCTTACGTAATAAACAGGTCATTAGCATCATATCAGCATAAGCAAATAAATGTTCATATGTCATCTTAATAAGTAAACATGAAGGCGCAAGCAGATAAATCACAAAGTATAGCTTACATACATAATCACAGTGAGCACAATTAATCAGGTTACAATTATAATTTAAATAAATAAGCACAGCAGGCACATAATTTAAAAAAAAAATGACATCAGTGAAAAAGCATAGCAGCCAAGCGATGCATAATATATACAAATAACAACCCAGTTCATTAATAATCATTGTCAAAATCAGTTAACGTACGCAAGCACGTCGCTTCACAAGTAATTTCATAGAACATGAAATTTAGCACAAAGTATGAATCACGTAATCGCGAGCAGCAAATTACGTCTAAAGTACGTACCTAAGTGGAAATATGTTACCTGAAAAATGAACTCAATTAATAGTTACCTTTTTTAGTTTATTAGTTTCTTCTTGGAAATTACATTCTTCCTGAAAATTTCTCGATAGCAAGTCGTCTTAACGTCGGACACGCACAGAATTTACCTGAAGTTCTTAAATATTTTATACAACCGTATCCTGAAAAATACTGAATGTTAATAACAGAATTCATCGAGTCACTATAGCTTTATACTGAATTTAATCGGAGAAATTAAACTGTGTATTTGTTTACGGCTGTCAGTGCATTCGCACTGAGCACTCGATCAGCTGTAGGCGCGTGACGTAGGAAGCAATCGTTTGCGGTCAACGACTGCCTTGTGCGGTGCGCAGACTTGACTGTTGCTTTGAGTATGTGCCGCCGCCAAAACACAGCGCGGTATCCTTGTATTCTCTGCATGTTTACATCTAGCTGTTAGTTTCTCTAAAGTATGTCACTCCACAAAAATTTTAACGTTTGATATATGATGTATTCCCTTGGAGCGTCGTGATTTAAGAGTTTCTACTTCGACAGCGTTATCATGAATAATTTTGCGAATTCTATATGGACCGTTATAAAGCAAAAAAAATTTGCGACACAAGCCTTTTCCTTTGTGAGACAAACGATGAGACTTAATTAACACTTTTTGACCAACTGAAAAAGTTTTTAAACGACCAGGACGCTTAGCTGATTTCTCTCTTCTAGCAGCCGCAGATGCAATATTTTGTAGGGGCAGGTTGACAACTTCAGAATGCCGCAGTTTCCGTGAAGGCGGAAAAGGAACGATTTCAGATATGCGATTTGTCGGTGTTTTGTTTTTTAATATCAGTATAGGCGGTAAAGAAGGTGAATCATTAGGGAGTTCATTCAGAATGTTTTGAAAAATATGAAGATACTGATCCCACGTTCTGTGATTCTGATGACAATAAAGACGACACAATTTATTGATTTCCTTCATCCATCTCTCTGAAGCGTTAGATTGAGGGTGAAAAAGTGAAATGAAAATTGGTTTAATTTTACGACGCCGTAGAGTACGAAGCCAAATTTTAGAACGAAACTGTGATCCATTATGTGATATAACCTTATAAACATGACCAACTTCTTTAAGAAAATGTTTGATGAAAGCATTAGATACTGAACGAGCTGTTGCTTTGCGTAAAGGTGTAAGACACACATATTTTGACGTCAGCTCCACTGCTACGAAAATGTACGCAAAACCATTAGTAGAACGAACCATTGGACCGAACAAATCGACTGCAGCCATGTCTTTAATTTCGCTGGAATGATAGGAAACAACGGTGTTCTGTGAGAAACTGTTGGCGGCTTAGCCTTTTGACATAATTTGCATTTGGCCAGAACAGATCGAATACGTTTTTTCATATTACTGAAGTAGCAATTTACTCGTAATTTATGAAAGCATTTTCTGGGACCAAAGTGTGCATAACTGAAATGCGTATACCAAATCAGCTTATTAACCCACTCATCAGGAATACAAACCAACCAAACAGAGTTGTCGACCGATTTTCGTTTAAAAAGAATGTCATTGCGAACTAAATAATGCTGTCTAATCGCCACGCTTTCCTTTCTCCTCCACTTCTCCTTAATGTCCTTCCAGATTGGATCCTTATTTTGCTCCTTAGCAATGTCCTGATGTCCTGGAGCGAAGACGAAATAAAGTTCTCAAACGCAACACCTTGGATATACATCAAACAATAATTGTTTTCCTTGCAGTCCTCTTCAGCACTTTGTTTCAAACCCATAGGTGCACGTGATAAAGCATCAGCAACAATATTTGAAGAACCCTGTATGTAAACGATACTAAAATCAAATTCCTGTAGGTACAACGCCCATCGTGACAATCTGCCATGAGTTAATTTTGTTGACATAAGAAATTCCAGAGCTCGATGATCGGTGTAAACCTTAGTATGTCTGCCAAACAAAAATGAGCGAAATTTTGTGAAAGCCCAAACAACAGCCAAAGCTTCAAGTTCCGTTATAGAATAATTCTTTTCTGATTTAGAGAGAACACGACTTCCAAATGCAATAGTTTTCTGTACTACAACGCCGTCTTCTTCTATCTCTTGAAACAAATGTGCACCTAGGCCCTTGTATGATGAGTCCGTCGCCAAACAAAAATCTTTAGATAAATCCGGATGTGAAAGAAGTGGAGTAGCAACTAAAGCATCACGAAGTTGTTCAAATTCTGACTGAGCTTCCTCATCCCAACACCAATTAGATTTCTTTCCAGATAGTTCACATAAACGAGGTGTGGCCAAATCGTCCAATCTAATAAAGCGTCTAAGAAAATTACAGACACCAAGAAAACTACGAACATCTCGTTTAGTAGTAGGAACAGCATAATTACGAATAGCGTCTAATTTTTCTGGATCAGGAAGAATACCTTCTGTAGAAATAATGTGACCGAGGAATTTCACCTGAGAACGACCAAATTCAGATTTTTCTAAGTTCACTGTAATGCCAACTCTTGCAAAGATACGTAATAATGAATCCAAAATTTTGTTGTGCGCACTCCAAGAATGTTTAGCAATAAGAATGTCGTCAACATATGAAGTAATATTGTCACGAAGATAAACAGGTAAAATTTCATTTAAGCCACGAATGAATGCTGCTGAAGATACAGTAAGTCCAAACGGTAATTTCCGAAACTGGTAACAGTTACCAAAGGCTAAAAAGGCCGTGTATTTTCTACAATCAGGGTGGAGTTCTATTTGCCAAAAACTTGCGCGCATATCAATCGTGGATAAAACTTTAATTCCATGAAAATGTTGAAGAAGTTCATCTAAATTTTGTTGACGATCAGTTTCAGGAATGATGATATTATTTATCTGTCTGGAATCCAGAACCAAACGAATTGACCCATCCTTTTTAAGAACAACGTGTAATGGGCTAGTATAAGGACTGACTGCAGGCTCAATAATGCCCTGATCTAACATGTACTGAAGTTCATTCTTAACCTTGTCTCTGTAAGCCAAAGGAATAGCGTACGTTTTCCCGCGAAATGGTGTGTGTTCTTTTACTTTAAATAAATATTGTAAGCCTTGTATAGTTCCTGTGTGATGACTAAATACTGTAGCATGTGAAGTCAAAATGTGGTGCAGCTCTTCTCTTGCAACGTCATCTGGCACTTCAGCTTTCTTAACCTTTTCATTAATTAATTCTTCGCTATTAATTATATCATCCAACGCGTCTCTGCATCAATTGTCATTGTCATGAATAAACACACTGTCGTCATAATGCTCAACGAAAACATCAGAAGTAAGAAACCTTAAACATTTTGTATCTGATTCAGATCTTGCTAAACACGCGAAAAATTTCAAACATATCGGCATTCCGGCAACAGTCAAATTCACACTTCCTTCTTTAAAGTTCAAAATTGCCTTATGTGTGTTAAGAAATTCCATACCTAATATGATTTGTGTACTGAGTAATGGAACAATAATAAAATTAGGAGAAAATTCGTATCCTTGACAAATGAAATTTAAATTGGTCTGTTGTTTGACTTCCACACTTTTTCCAGAAATCGCTCCTCGAATTGTAGTTTTAGAAATAGGTAACACAGGACAAGCAATAGTTCTTACACATATACGAAAAACTGATTCACTAATGACATTCAGTGGGCTCCCAGAATCTAAAACTGCAGTGAACTTATTCTTACCCACACATACTTCAATAACAGGATGTAAAAACGCGTCTACATTATTTTCCTTTTCGTCTAACAAAATGTCTCTCATGTCTTCCAGACGTACGTAGTGTAAAGTCGTAGTGTCATTACTTTCTGAACCGTCTATATTGCTGCCAGAAGCCGAAGCTGCAAGTCATTGTCGATTGTTTGCGTCACGTCTTTGATTAGTCGCGTCATTTCGCGGATCAATTTCTACTATTTGCACTTGTCTCTCTGAAGTTCTGTCACGTGGAGGATGCCAATTAGGTCCCTCCTGTCTGTTAGATGCAAATTCTGGGTTGTGTCTGTTATTAAAATTTCTATTTTCCTGTCTGTCTGCATAACTACTTCCTGTATAATTTCGACTGTCACTTCTGAAATTATTGTTGTATCTACTACCCTGATTATTTCTGTAGTAAGAATTTCTATTACTGTTTGAATAATTTCTGTCTTGATGATACCGATTACTGTTTCCGTATGATTGATCATTCCGGTACGAATTACCGTTATTATAATTGTCTGTGTAATTTCTGTTAGAACGTCTGTTATTGTCATAAGGCTGGTATCTATTGTCCTGTCTGTTACGTCTGTCATTCTCGAAGTTACCCATATAACGCCCGTTCCGATCACTATCTCTTTTCTCTGAAAATCTATTGTAAATACTGTTACTGAAAAAGTTACAAGAAGTCCCGTCGTCGTTGTCATACTCAAGTTCTTGCAACAAAGTCTTAAAGGTCTCGATGTCGTCTTTACATCTTCCGGCTAAAGCAATTTGTCTTATGGATTGTGGCAGCTTAGTTAAACAAATTGCGAATTAATTCAGTCGGGCTATAAGGGTTGGAAAGGAACTGATTCTTTCGAATCATGTCTTCAAAATATTCTGCTGGCGTGCGGAACTCAGACTGTTTAAAATTACGCTGCATAATCAGACTATGCTTGACTCTGTCTTGCGTGTTTTCGGACCAATATGCCGATAGAAATGCATGATAAAAATCATTCAGATTATTACAATCTCTAATGAGTGCGCGCATCCGCGTCGCCGGTTCGTTTTCTAAATATCCACACATAAATTCCAGTTTGTGACTTAGTGGCCAATTTGGTGGAAGTGCGTAGATAAATTGATCTAACCATGCACATGGATGTATGTCATTCTTAGAGTTGCGGAAGATCTTAAATTTCCGAACAGTCAAAAAGTGTTTATAGTCAAAGTTTTCGCCTCGTGGCGACAAAGACCTACCGCGTCTGTCCCAGCCCCAATGACGATTATTGTCAAGTTCGCGCGCCTGGCGCTCTCTTGTCGCATCCCGTAAATGAAACAAATTATTTTCTTCAAACCCCTCTGCTATCTGTGATTCCAAATTTCTTTTGCTGTCTTTTCCTACAATTTCGCCTTCGATCTGTTGACTTGCTTTCGTAATGCCTCAACTTCCCTTTTAACGCGTTCATTAAATTTTCCCTGATTTTCAACATGTTTATTTATGTTCTGGTACTCTTCGGTTTCTGCGAATGGTAATGGAGCTGTATCGTCCGAATCTCTGTCCCCATGTAAACTAAGATTTGTCAATTTATCTGATATCTCCTCAACTCTTTCCGCTAAATCACCTATTTTTTCTTTCTGTTTATTTACGTCTTCCGTAAGTGTCGCGACTCGGGTTTCAGTATTGACACATTTGGTAGTTAACTGTTCATATTGTTGTGTTAGATTATTTATTCTGTCATTTGGTACGGATTCCTCGATTCTCTCAAATATTTCTTTCTTACCGTGTGCACGTTGTAAATTTAACTCTGAAAATTTTTGTACTATCACGCGATCTCTTTCTTCCTGTTCTCTATCCTGTCCCCTTTGTCTAATCTCTACTGCAATTAATCTATTATTGTGAGAATTCAAAATCGGTTGTACTTCTTCTCTGATTTCTTTCTTTAACTCATCTTTCATATTTTTGAAACATGTCCCTATTCGTGAGTCTAACCGTGTTTCCAGTGTTCCCATCTCAGTTCTGATTGTTACTATTTGTGAGTCCAACCGTGTTTCCATTGTTCCCATATCAGTTTTTAATTCAGATCCCAAAGTTCCCATCTCGGTTTTAATTGTTCCTATCTCGGTTTTTAATTCAGATCCAAACCGTGTTTCCATTGTTCCCATTTGTGATCCCAGTGAGTCTAACCGTTTTTCCATTGTTCCCATTTGTGATCCCAAATTTAATATTGCACTCATCAACTGCTCCATGTTAACTGTTTCAAAATTCTTTTCGCCCCTAACATTTCCCGCAAAACCAGCTTCCTTCGTCATAGCTGTAAAGCTATCTGTGTTCGATACTATTTCAGAATCTTCTATCGTTAATCTCGTATTCTGTGAATTTTCTGATTGAGAAAAATTTTGAAATGGTTCCGGACTGTCTTCCCGACTTATTAAATTGTTTTCAACTCCATTATTCATCATACTGTTGTCCTGTGTTGGCGAGTTCGCCATGTCAACAATTTCGTCATTCTCACTATTCATCATTTTCGCCTTTTTCATCGACCGCGTAATCATTTACAAAACATAAAAAAATTCGTCACTGTACGAAAATTACACACAATGACTCTTTATCTCCATCAATACCATTCACATGAAATGTTTCCCTCAAACACGATTAATCGAACAATTGAAATAATTGCACTAAATTGTCAAACGCGTATACAAGACAACAAATCAAATTCTGAGAAAAAATACCATTAGAAGAATGACAATTACCAAATCTACACATGCAAAATAGACTACAATTACTAAACTCCAGATTACTACAACAATACTACTGTCTACTATTTTTACAATCAGAAGAATTCCAAGGGACGATCCTGGCAGGGTCACCACGTGCATGGGGGCTTAATTGTTATAAAATGCAAATATTTTTAGTAGCTGTATGTCCGATTACGCTGTGTCTCGTAAACGGTGAGCCCTGACTAGTATTATTACGCAATCTGACTGCATAGAATAACAACAAACAATGAAAGAAAATTTTCGTTAACACAGTTAATTAATTAAGTCCCCAGCAACTATAAAACCTACTAAACCAAAGCACAAGTGTAATTGTTCTGGGTGTGGGAGTGTGACTCAACGTACACATCTGGCACGGTTCTTCTTCAACAAGACAAGAAATTTTAAATACCATTTATACTGAAGTAACTAAAAAATAGAAATACTATAATTGCGTAAGGAAAGCAGAATTACACTCTAATACAAGAACACAAGCCAGATGCTTTGTTGACTGAACCTGTAATGACGCATTATTCAGGACATTGAAATCATGAGAAAAAAAAGAAAAGTAGTTTGTTACCTTAATTTATATTGATGAAAAGCACTCTAAACATTACAATCTCTCCACACCGACTCGCTACTACCACATCTCAACCAGAACTCTCCAATATCACATCTCAGCAAGCACTGCCTACTAGCACATCTCAACAAACACTCTACTACGAGCTCTCCCCAAGAACTGACTACCACGAGTCCTCGACAGGCACTGACTACTACGAGCTCTCGACAAGCACTGAGGAGGCGGCTGAATAATACTCTTTGGCGCAATCTCTGGCGCCGTGGCTCCGCGTAGCCACCTTTCATAACTTACATTATTCAAGGAACGACATTGTGTACTGTTGGTAAATTTAACAAAAATCCCTTTGTAGATAATCAGTATTTGTTAGCACTAAGTTGACTAGAACATTCGGCCAGACGGCAACAGCTCTATGTCGAATCTTCTAAAAGTATAAATCTTGTTCAAAAAGACACTACTGGCCATTACAATTGCTACACCACGAATATGACGTGCTACAGACGAGAAATTTAACCGACGCAAATGATTAGCTTTTCAGAGCATTCCTCCAAAGTTGGCGCCGGTGGCGACACCTACAACGAGCTGACATGAAGAAAGTTTCCAACCGATTTCTCATACACAAACAGCAGTTGACCGGCGTTGCCTGGTGAAACGTTGTTGTTATGCCTCGTGTAAGGAGGAGAAATGCGTACCATTTCGTTTCCGACTTTGATAAAGGTCGGATTGTAGCCTATCGCGTTCAAAAAAAAAAAATGGCTCTGAGCACTCTGGGACTTAACATCTATGGTCATCAGTCCCCTAGAACGTAGAACTACTTAAACCTTACTAACCTAAATACAGCACACAACACCCAGTCATCACTAGAAGAGGGCGTGGGAAGCGAGAACGCTACCGCACGACCACGAGCTGCGGAGTAGCCTACCGCGATTGTGGTTTATCATATTACGACATTGCTGTTCGCGTTGGTCGAGATCCAGTGACTGTTAGCAGAATATGGAATCGGTGGGTTCAGGAGGGTAATACGGAACGCCGTGCTGGATCCCAATGGCCTCGTAGCATTACCAGTCGAGATGACAGGCATCTTATCTGCATGGCTGTAACGGATCGTGCAGCCACGTCTCGATCCCTGAGTCAACAAATGGGGACGTTTGCAAGACAACAACCATCTGCATGAACAGTTCGACGACGTTTGCAGCAGCGTGGACTATCAGCTCGGAGACCATGGCTGCGGTTACCCTTGACGCAGTATCACAGACAGGAGCCCCTGTGATGGTGTACTCAACGACGAACCTGGGTGCACAAATGGCAAAACGTCATTTTTTTGGATGAATGCAGGTTCTGTTTACAGCGTCATGATGGTCGCATCCGTGTTTGGCGACATCGCGGTGAACGCACATTGGAAGCGTGTATTCGTCATCGCCATACTGGCGTACCACCCGACGTGATGGTATAAGGTGCCATTGGTTATACGTCTCGGTCACCTCTTGTTCGCATTGACGGCACTTTGAACAGTGGATGTTACATTTCAGATGTGTTACGTCCCGTGGCTCTACCCCTCATTAGATCCCTGCGAAACCCTACATTTCAGCAGGATAATGCACGACGGCATGTTTATGGTCCTGTACAGGCCTTTCTGGATACAGAAAATGTTCGACTGTTGCCCTGGCCAGCACATTCTCCAGATCTCTCACCAATTGAAAACGTCTGGGCAATTTGTGGCCGAGCAACTGGCTCGTCACAATACACCAGTCACTACTGTTGATGAACTGTGGTCTCGTGTTGAAACTGCATGGCAGCTGTACCTGTACACGCCATCCAAGCTCTGTTTGACTCAATGCCCAGTCGTATCAAGGGCGTTATTACGGCCAGAGGTGGTTGTTGTGGGTACTGATTTCTCAGGATCTATGCAACCTAATTGCGTGAAAATGTAATCACATGTCAGTTCTAGTATAATATATTTGCCCAGTGAATACCAGTTTATAATCTGCATTTCTTCTTGGTGTAGCAATTTTAATGGCTGCCGACCTTTGTGGATGAGCGGTTCTAGGCGCTACAGTCTGGAACCGCACGATCGCTACGGTCGCAGGTTCGAATCCTGCCTCGGGCATGGATGTGTGTGATGTCCGTAGGTTAGTTAGGTTCAAGTAGTTCTAAGTTCTAGGGGACTGATGACCTCAGAAGGTAAGTGCGATAGTGCCCAGAGCCATTTGAACCATATTTTGAATTCTAATGGCCAATAGTGTAACGTTACTTTTATGCAGATCTAAGTCAGTGTTCATACAGCGCGCCAGTTTAAATTTCCTGCTCTTAGTCAATTATTGCCATACTGCTAATGTTGTATTTCACACCCGGGCACGCGCAGCTGGATAAAAAGTAAAACTTTAATTCTAAATTTCAATGAAAATAATCAGTTGAGGAGTCATTTAAAAATTTTAGCAGTTCTGTGTGTAACTGTTGCCAAATTAGGTACTTTGAACTTACGTAACGGGACTGCTAATTATAACGTTTCCACTGTCCTATGTGTTAAATACAAATTCAAACATTAGTTAAAGAAAAGGTTTTCCCCGTTCTCCTACTTAACGGAAACGTTATACGTGCTGATCAACGAAGTTACCGCATGTCTTGCAGAGCACGTTCACTTTTACGAGCAGTGTGTGGGCCAGCATTATCCTGTGGAAACAACTTATCAGCTTCACATTGCAAAACGGTAAAAGAACTGGTTTAAAAATATTCTGTACATACAGAGCGCTGGGTAGCATTCCTACCAGAAACACCGTAGGCGAACGGACAGTTGTAGCTTATCGCACCTCAGAACATAAGACCTGGGGTGAAGCCGGTGTCTCCCGTTGGAATCCACTCTACGAGACAGTGGTCGCTAGGTTCACATCGAACGCGCAAACGACTATCACTTGCGTGCGGGCAGAATCTACTTTCATCGCTGAAGAACAGGGCGCGCCTATCCATTTTGCAAGTGATCCTCAGATGGAACCAGTCGAGCCGTGTACGTCGATGCTCTGGCGTGAGTGGAAGACGGGCTAGAGGTGTGCGTGTCCGCTGTCCCACTGCTAATAAACGTTTGCCGCGCGGGATTAGCAGAGCGGTCTGAGGGGCTGCAGTCATGGACAGTGCGGCTGGTCCCGGCGGACGTTCGAGTCCTCCGTCGGGTATGAGTGTGTGTGTTTGTCCTTAGGATGATTTAGGTTAAGTAGTGTGTAAGCTTGGGGAGTGATGACCTTAGCAGTTAAGTCCCATAAGATTTCACACACATTTGAACCTTTGATTTGAATAAACATTTTGCAATAGTTCGTGTCCCTGTGGTAGCTGTACGATCTGTCACTTCTCTCCTTACAATACGACGATCCGGTGGGCTGTGGACTTCCAGAACCTCGTCTATAAGTCTGAGAATCTTCACGGAAACATTGACACCAGCATCGTTGCACAGCTGACACTGAATGTCCAACTTACGTGGCAGTTGTCCGAACGGACCACCCCGCCACTCGGAACGCCACACTTAGTACCCGCTCCAAACTCGGGGAGTTGGCTGTAGGAAGCACGAATGCTTCTTCGTGATTGTCTCCTTGCTTCACACGTCTGCACCACACTGATCATTCCATACTGAAGAGTAAACACAGAAGGAGCCCTGGTAGCTATGTCACTACGCTATCTCTTGACATACGAAACTGAAACCACTGACAGTACATCTACTAACCCCCAGGTAGCAAATCCCATCGGATGAAAATCGACTTCGTTTTTCCAGCAGTGTAGTAAAAAAAACTTAGTCAAATGCCACCAATGACTTCATTCAAGAACAATATGAGTGTGTGCTCCAAGCAAGGAAAAGTCATCAAGAATTCACTGCGTTTCACTTGTATGAACGCCCAATCTGAAGAGTAGGTCACGCCAAACGAAGTTTACAGTTCTGCACGATCAGCTGATGGGACGTGCTAGGGTGGTATGAGAGGTTACGGAAGCAACAAAAGAACAAGAACGCCTCGCTGGCTGCGGCTACTGGCGCTGTTAATTTCCGCCGGAGGCGCGACTGTTCCGCAACAGCTGCGGCCGACCGGGCTGCCTTCAGCTGCAGGCAGAGCTGCTGTCCCTGTCCCTGCGTGGGCGGCCGGCGCGTCGCCAGCTGCGAGCCTGCATTATTCAGCAGCCGCCGCCGGCTACCGGCAGGTACACTAGCTTTATCACCCGCAGCCGCCACTGCCGCCGTCTGCGTGACAAAGCGCGCCGCCGCTGGCTGGACGTTTCCAGCGGCCTCTTGCGGGCAAGGCCCGTGCAGTGTTCCCGCTGACTATCGACGTGACACTTGAGTGAGGGCGGTGTGTGCCGTCGAGCACCGGCAGCAGCACGGAGATCCAATATCCCGTGGCATTATATTACGTGACAGACGAAGTACACTATCGATTTACACTGCTGCGACAGCCTCTCACGTGCGATATTTACAGTGTGTAGCTCACGACGTGTGGACTGTTGAAGTCGGTATACGAGACGCCTGACGGGCTAGTAGTACACAGCAACGCAGCAGACAGTTTTGTCAACCTCTTGCACCTCAGTGGACCCCGTTTCAGCTTCTCTCCTTTCATCACAACTTACAGTCTTCCATCATGCACGTGTGGAAGCTCTGCATATTTATACTACTGTAACCTTGAAAATCAAAGAAAAATCAGCGCTAAACAAATAAAAATTGTCACCCGCATATCATAATAAGTGAAGACATTCTGCTACTCTGGAGTATTGCTGTGCGATGTAGGATCCACGTCAAATGGGACTGACGGGCGACATCGAAAAAGTACAAAGAAGGGCAGTTCGTTTTGTATTATAGCGAATTAGGGGACATAGTGCCACAGCCATGATAGGTGAATTGGAATGGCAGTCATTAAAACAAAGGCGTTTCTAGTTGCGACTGGATCTTCTCAGCCGGTCTCGGTGGCCGAGCGGTTCTAGACGCTTCATTCTGGTACCGCGCGACTGCTACGGTCACAGGTTCGAATCCTGCCTCGGGCATGAATGTGTATGATGTCCTTAGGTTAGTTAGGGTTAAGTAGTTCTAAGTCTAGGGGACTGATGACCTCAGATGTTAAGTCCCATAGTGATCAGAGCCATTTGAACCATTTTGGATCTTCTCATGAAATTTCAGTCGCCAGTTTTCTCCTCCGACTGCGGAAACATTCTTTTGGCACCCACCTACATAGTGAGAAATGATCATCACGATAAAATAAGAGAAATGAAGGCTCGCATAGAAAAATATGTGCTAGTTTTTACCGGTCTCAGTTAGAGAGTGGAACGGTAGAGAGACAGCTTGAAGGCGGTTCATTGAACCCTCTTCCAGGCACTTTATTGTGAATAGCAGAGTAATCACGTAGACGTAAATGTAGATGTACCGTACCTTGGAAGCAAAGTAATGCATGATTGCTGAACAAGGGATGACGTAAAAATGGACTATCAAAGACAAAGAAGTTACACTAACATAAGTCATCGACCTTAATTTAAGGAAGAAATTTCCGAAATGCGTGTTTGGAACATAGCGTTGTTTGGAAGTGAATAGTGGGCTATGGGACAATCGGAAGGGAAGAAAGTTGAAGCGTTAGACACATGATGCTATAGGATGTTGAAAATTAGGTGAGCTGAAAATTTAAGACATGAAGTTCTTCGCAGAATCGACGAGGAGAGAAACACGAGAAAAATACTGAAAGAAGTGACAGGATTATAGCACATGTGTGAAGGAATAGCTTTCTGGGCGCTAGAGGGAAGAAGAGGATGAAAATTGTAGAGGAAAGCAGAGATTGGACTTTATCCCACAAACAGCTGAGGACGCCGTAAGCGCTAGTCCGAGGTGAATAAGTTGGCTCAGGAAAGGAATTAATGCCTTGTCGTATCAAAACAGTCAAGATTGATGACAGAAAGAAGAAACAAATTGTAAAACCAAAACATCCAAATCCATTATGCAGAAAATCAATCTCTTTAGAGCTCAAAAACATTACGGCGCATTTTACGCGTTATCAGCAGGTAGTTTCAGTCCAGTATGTGAAAAACACACACAGCTCAAGCAATAATCACTGAAACGAAAATTAAGGCCAATGTATTTTGTTTTTATTATCAACTTTATCTAAAGGATCTTGTTCAAAAACGGTCAAATGTGTGTGAGATCTTATGGGACTTAACAACTAAGGTCATCAGTCTCTAAGCTTACACAGTACTTAACCTAAATTATCCTAAGGACAAACACACACACCCATGCCCGCGGGAGGACTCGAACCTCCGCCGGGACCAGCCGTAAAGGATCTTGTGTTATGTATGCTTTGGTTTTTACGTTATTATACAGGGTGTTCGGAAATGCCCATTACAAACTTCTAGGATTCGTAGAGGGGGGTGGGTACAGAATATTTTGAAGAGGAACCCTGCTCGAAAACTGCATCCAACGACGATACAGAGCGTCTAAGTACAGATGCCGGCGTCTTCAATTGTATGTATTTACAGGGTGATTCCGTGATGACGTTACAAGTTTTCAAGGATGATGGAGATGAAAGAAAAGTATCACTCTGAGTAAGGTTCCCTCTTTTTGAATGTAACGACACGGAAGTTATAAGCGAAGATCTCTCTGAAACCTAGCAGAAATCCTTGGCGAACACAAGAGATATTAAATTTAATTAATGAAAGGAGATAATTTAAAATTGCAGCAAATGAAGCAGATGAACGCGGATACAAACGTTTAAAAAAAGATTGTCAGGAAGTGAAAAATTGCTAAGCGAGAGTGGCTAGAGGACAAATGCAAAGATTTAGAAGCATATTTCACTAGGGAAAGATAGATACCGCCTATAGAAAAATAAAAGAGGCATTTGGGGAAAAGAGAAGCATCTGTATGAATAGCAAGAGCTCAGATGGGGAACCAGTTCAAAGCAAAGAAGGGAATGCTGGAAGGTGGAAGTAGTATATAGAGAGTCTATACGAGAGAGATGACTTTGAAAGCAATATTATAGAAAGCGGAATCTACATAACTGAAGATGGGGTGGGAGATACGATTCTGCGAGAAGAATTTAACAGAGCTATGTAATAGCTAAGTCGAAACGCCCCAGGGTTAGACGAAACTCCGTCAGGACTACTGACAGCGTAGAAAGAACCAGCCATGACAAAATTCTTCCATCTGGTGTGCAAGATGTATGAGACAGGCGAAATACCCTTAGACTTCAAGAAGAACGGAGTAATCCCAATTAAGAAAGCAGTTGCAAATTGGTGTGGAAATTACAAAATTGTCAGTTTAACAACTCATGTTACCAAAATACTAACGACGAGTTCTTTACAGAAGAACGGAAACTGTAAGAAGCAGACCTCGGGGAAGATCAGTTTGAATTTCCAGAGAAATGTAGGAAAATGCGAGGCAATACTAAACCTACGACTTATCTAAGAACATAAGTTAATGAAAGGCAAACCTACATATATTGCATTTGTAGACTTAGTTTTCGGCAGTGTTGGCTGGAATATTCCCATTGAAATTCTGAAGGTAGCAGGGGTAAAATACAGGAAATGAAAGACTATTTACAACGCGTACAGAAACCAGGCGGCAGTAATAATAGCCGAGCGGCACGAAAGGGAAGCAGTGGTTGACAAGGGAGCCTATCCCCGATGTTATTCAATATGTACATTGAACAGTCAGTAAAGGAAACCAAAGAAAGAAATTGGAGTAGGAATTAATTTTCAGGAAGAAAAAATAAAAACATTGAGGTTTTCTGATGTCATTTTAGCTCCCTCAGAGACAGCAAAGGAACTGGAAGCGCAGTGGAACGGAATGGACAGTGTCTTGAATGGAGGAAATACGATGAACAGCAGCAAAAGCAAAACAAGAATAATGGAATGCAGTTGAATTAAACCTGGTGATGCTAAGGGTATATGGTCAGGAAAAGAGATTCTTAAAGTAGTAGATGAGTAGATGAGTAGTAGATGAGTAGTAGATGATGCTGTCTGAAGTGGAGAGGATATAAAATGTTGACTGGGAATGGCATGAAAAGCATTTCTGAAGAAGAGACATTTAACGTCGAATATAGATTTAAATGTTAGGAAGTTTTTTCTGAAGGTATTTGCCTGGAGCGTAGCCGTGTGTGGAAGTGAAACATGGACGATAAATACTTGCGACAAAAAGAGAATAGAAATTTTCGAAATGTGCTGCTACAGAAGAATGTTGAAGTTTAGAGAAGTCGATCACGTAACTAATGAGGAAGTACTAAATACAATTGGGTAGAGAAGAAATTTGTAGCAGGACTTGACCAAAAAAAGGGATCAGTTGACAGGACACATTCTGAGACATTGCGATAACAGCAGTTTGATACTGGAGGGGTAAAAGCCGTAGGGGGAGACCAGGAGATGAATACAGTAAGCAGGTTAAGAAAGATGTAGCTTGCAGTAGGTTTTCGGAGGTGAGGAGGCTCGCACAGGATACAGCACGATGGACAGCTGCATCAAACCAGTCCTCGGACTGAACCACACCAAAAACGTCTGATTGCGGAATATATGTACCGGTACTGTTGTTGCTAAGAATGTAGGGTATGCAACTTTCGGATTTGGTGGTATGTGTATCTAAGGAGCTAGTGTGAAACACACGTCTATTGAACCAGTGCTCATAGTTCTTGACGTATGATTGTAGGGCCAATCTTTACTAGGTATTTTTCCTTGTTATGGTCGATACTACCACCTCTGAAAATTGCCTGATGACCTCAGATGTTAAGTCCCATAGTGCTCAGAGCCATTTTTTTTTTTTACGTTGGGAGTATAGCCTGTGTCAAACGAACGTTATTTATGTCCGCTATTTTGCTTTCCCATTTGGTGCAATATGTACAGGTTTGTTTCCTAAATATAGCACACTATCGCAATTACGTATCTGCTGTGTTTCAAGTCGTCCATTATAGACTGTGATTCCTCCTGTCCAACGATGTCTCTTTTCCTTAGCATTTGCCAAGCAGTGTATTACGTGAAAAATAATCACGATCGGTTACGGACAATCTAGCAGCAGATCTTACAACAGAAGCAGTAAAGTAGCTGTATTTACAATGAAATCGTTTTTAGAATTATCAGGTAACTACCTAACTAACTTTTGTATGGTTTATCTGGCAATCAATTAGAACTGTCCCACCACATCTAATGCATTACACATTGTACTTCCTGTTGACTACGAGTTGGATATTCCCTTTTTGGGGGTGTACGATATGATCTGTAATAGCCGGCCGCGGTGTCCGAGCGGTTCTAGGCGCTGCAGTCCGGAACCGCGCTACTGCTACGGTCGCAGGTTCGAATCCTGCCTCAGGCATGGATATGTGTGATGTCCTTAGGTTGGTTAGGTTTAAGTAGTTCTAAGTTCTAGGGGACTGATGACCTCAAATGTTAAGTTCCATAGTGCTCAGAGCCATTTGAACCACTACATTTATATCCTAATTTAATTACGATAATATGAACTGGGTGGGCTGTAAATGATAAGAGAAACTGTTTCCTAACATCCTAGTTGGTAGTATTGTTTTCTTGATAACGCACCGTACCATACTGATCAGAAAAACAGTCCCCAATCCTCCAACTCGCAAAACGGCCATAATTAAGTGGCTGGTTCAGAACAAAATCAGTTTTGAACTAAGCTTAACAAAAATGTTTTACCGGATAAAGCTTGTTTTTAAAGCAGACGCACCTTTAAAGCATAAGGGATATACTGTTCTTAGGATACCACCACGCTATTGAGCTTTGAGCCCTATAGAGCTAACCAGGAATACAGTGAAAAGGAAAATAGCAAATTTAAATAAATAAAAGTTCTTTCCACTGATCTGACTGCCTAAAATAAATAACCAAAGAGTGTCCATGCAAGACTATCCAGCATGATTGGTTCAAATCTTCCGAACATGTACGTAAAAGGAATTGAAAGTGAATGCTGGCACAGAGATGGGTTATGGTAGAATCCGTAGAGAACTTAGCGATTGATGTTGGTCTGGACAGTGAAGATGACTGTACAACACATGATGATGTCAGTGATGTGGAAACTGACACAGCGGATTCCAGCGAACGGATTCCTGTCAAATAGATACAGCAGATAAAGAACTTAACCACGATTCTTTGTATGATGGAAGATCCACATCATGGCTCTAGCCACAAAGGCTAGCGCAGTTTCCTGGCGTCTTCCCTTCCCTCCGTTTCCTCTTTTACGACCGAGCGAGGTGGCGCAGTGGTTAGCACACTGGATTCGCATTCGGGAGGACGACGGTTCAATCCCACGTATGGCCATCCTCATTGAGGTTTTCCTTGATTTCCCTGAATCGCTCCAGGGAAATACCGGGATGGTTCCTTTCAGAGGGCATGGCCGACTTCCTTCCCTTTCCCGATGAGGCCGATGACCTCGCTGTCTGGCCTCCTTCCCCAAAACAACCCAATCTCCTTTTTTTGTGTAGCTGGTGGTTCTGATGTGCGACAAAAACATAAGTTACAACAGTGGCGTGAAGATAAAACACTGTATCAAAAAGTCACGCTCTTGAATAGGAGAGTCCTTAAGCCATTAACGCGTTAACGCACATTGTTTTCTCCATCTCGTACACTGTGCAATGCCCAAGTTACAACAGGGGCAATCATAGATTTTTCCATTCACGAATTTTAAAAATTGCAACAGTTCTAATTATACTGCAGTGTTGCCCATTGCAAACAACAAAAAGAATGAAGTGAGTCTGGTTTCTGCGCGATTCTATACAAGCCCATAGCAGTATGCGACTCTGCATGCTTGATGATGCGGACACTACCGAACTTTGGAAATGGATACTAAAACGCCCTCTACCATTAACTACAAGTTAACCATCAATGATTATTTACTTGCGTAAAGCAGACTGCTATCAAGACTGAAACAACCCTTCACTCAAATGCTATGGCAGCAACACAGCCACCGACTTTTTGTCAGCCACTGTTGAGTCTTACGCAGCACAGTCAGACATTACACACATATACGCACTGCTTAGTTCACACTTCGATCATGGCTGTAATGGCTAAAGATAAGCAATATATCAAATCAGATTTTGGGGAAAGGGACATGTTTCTTCGGAAACTGTGAATTTTGTGATCAGTTCACGTGACTGTAGTAAAGTGCATCGTGAGTACATTGACGTAATTATTGTTGTGTGGGTGTAAGTGATACACCGCCACCTCAATGGAAATTTCGTCGGACTACGCCCCATTCCATGGACACGCCTACCAGAAGGAGCTGCCGCCGCCTTGCAGTCGCAAGCACCGCCCTCCAGCCACAGCCGTTCCACGTCACAATTTGATGCCCAAGGAAAATTAAAGGAAAGATTAACAACAGCTGGATGCCGGCCTTGCTACCGTGCACACCTCATCTTTACGTATATTCTATGTGCTATCTATGTTCTCACACAGGAAGCCGTTCTTCGTCTCACTATGTAGGAGAGACGTCATTTAGCTCCGCCGGAGTAACCTCGTTTCTCTCACTGCGTACCTGCATCTGCTAGGTAGTACTACTTGATACTTGTTTGCAGTTTCCCAATTTATTAATCGCAAGCGGCGTGGTTCGGGGCGTGGTGTCACGGACTGCGCGGCCCCGCCCGCCGGAGGTTCGAGTCCTCCCTCGGGCATGGGTTTGTGTGTCGTACTTAGCATAAGTTAAAGTTAGTTTAAATTGTGTGTAAGACTAGGGATTGATGACTTCAGCAATTTAGTCCCTTAGGAATTCACACACATTTGAACATTATTAATCGCATGCTTGCTGACATATCTTTCCGGGTCATACTAGGCAACAGGATAAGCTCTTCAAAGATGCTAAACAATGGGCTACCTCAAAGATCTGTCTTCGCCAAACTCCTGTTGAATCTGTGTATCTCAAATTTGCCTGAAACTAGATGTCGTAAGTTTGGATATACCGATGACAAGGCACCAACAGTGGGACAACAGAATGTGCACGAAACAGAAGCCACCTTAACATCTGATATGGCGATAATGAAAACGTGCTTCCGGGGACGGAGACTGAAACCGAACCTCACAAAAACACTGACAGTTGTCTTTGATTTGTGCAATAGTGCGGCGGATATGAGGTCCAGGTACATTTTGATAACAAGCTACTTCACCATAATCAACATCAAAATATCTGGCGGTTACGTTGGACCCGACATAGTCCTGCAACAAGCATCACTAAAACACAGCAGCGAATATACGAACTAGGAACAACATCCTACATAAGTTGTACGGATCATCCTGTGGTTCCGCAGCCGAAACTTTGTGCACTTCCTTACTTGCATTATTCTACTCTCATGCGGAATGTAGTGATCCTATATGGCTCAATTGCGCACACACCTAAGTGCTCGGCGCAAATCTGATAACACAATGAGAATTATCAGTTCTACACCAAGATCAGATCAATAAGCCACATTCCGCCCCCTGATCTTCGACAAGAGCAGGTCTTCTCCTTGAATTTAAACATTTTCTCGACCAAGAAGAACATCCATGTGAACGCACATGGAACTACATACGTCTCAGTGCAACTTAAGTCTCATGGGAACGAAACCGGACAAAGGCTTGAGCCCCTCACTGACAAAACTTGTCCTCAAAAGAAAACCTGCCTTCGTCCTATCGCGCATAATACGGACAATGATTAACAGAAGATCCAACAATCATGGCAGAAGTGCAGACTTTCTTTCTAGTGGAATAAGGGTCCAGCTCTGAAATGCGACTGTGGATCAATCAGGCAAACCGTTCGCCCGTTGTTACAGAAAGTCCCAGAAGGATATTTCGTGGAACTGTCAACGAATCCCTTATGGCAAAGAACGACGCAATCAATTGAGACTCGAACTCGGGACCTTTGCCTTTCGCGGGCAAGTGCTCTACCACTGAGCTACCCAAGTACGACTCACGCCACGTTCTCACAGCTTTACTTCTGCCAGTACCTCGTCTCCTACCTTCCAAATTTTACAGAAGCTCTCCTGAGAACCCTGCAGAACTAGCACTCCTGAAAGAAACGATATTGCGGATACATGGCTTAGTCACATCCTAGGGGATGTCTCCATAATGAGATTTTCACTCTGCAGCGGAGTATGCGCTGATATGAAACTTCCTGGCAAAGCACTTGCCCGCGAAAGGCAAAGGTCCCGAGTTCGAGTCTCGGTCCGGCACACAGTTTTAATCTGCCAGGAAGTTTCATGTCAGCGCACACTCCGCTGCAGAGTGAAAATCTCATTATGGAGACATCCCCCAGGCTGTGGCTAAGCCATGTATCCGCAATATCCTTTCTTTCAGGAGTGCTAGTTCTGCAGGGTTTGCAGGAGAGCTTCTGTAAAATTTGGAAGGTAAGAGACGAGGTACTGGCAGAAGTAAAGCTGTGAGAACGGGGCGTGAGTCGTACTTGGGTAGCTCAGTTGGTAGAGCACTTGCCCGCGAAAGGCAAAGGCCCCGAGTTCGAGTCTCGGTCCGGCACACAGTTTTAATCTGCCAGGAAGTTTCACTTTTCATATTTATTTATTTTAATTCCACAAACGTGTTTCACAATCAAAAAACCCACTGATGACGGCGATATTGTTCGCTGAAACTAGTTTGGGTAATAAATAAATAACAAAAGTGTATTGAATCAAGGCGGACAAACAATCCCATATCGTTGCATTCCAGACTATTACACGGATTGCACGTGGGGAAAATGAGTAATTAATCTTGCGACCCATGATTTTTTTTATTTTATAACATGAGTATTTCTCTCTATGAGATGGGAGTCATCAAAGCTGTTTGGCATTACGATAACTTAGTGAAAAGATCATGTCGCAACGAAAAACGCTCTTATTTTAATTATTCCCACCTCCATTTCACGTCTGAGGCACCCTAACCATATTTCTTGATAATGCAAAACTAGCTTCCTCTCTTTGAGCTTTGTTTACAATAGCAAGTACTCATATAAGTAATGATAATTCAACACTAATGATTTCAAGACAGGAAAACTGATTTTGGTGCCCAAAAAAAAAGTGGTAACTTATCTAATCCGTAAAGTCAAATGAAAGTAATTAGAGGCATACATACTTTCCTAAATTCCGCGCAACGAGAAGAAATAGGCTGTGCATATCTCGTACTTGTATACTGCATTGTGAATAGTGGTTCCTAAAGACAGTGAACTAAACAAGAGACGAGTTAGCCTCCTGATTATAGCGACAAGCTATGCAGTAAGGGTACTTAACCGGTTTTGAGACCACCAATTTGATGTACAAAACTGATTAAATCTGCTGAGTGAACATCTGTTCCTCATTCCTGCGTAGCACCCTGACAGCGTAAGAGATTATGTCGGAGAATGTTTGACAAACAGCAATGATGATTCAAATGGCTCTGAGCACTATGGGACTCAACGTCTGAGGTCATTAGTCCCCTAGAACTTAGAACTAGTTAAACCTAACTAACCTAAGGACATCACACACATCCATGCCCGAGGCAGGATTCGAACCTGCGACCGTAGCGGTCTCGCGGTTCCAGACTGCTGCGCCTAGAACCGCACGGCCACTTCGGCCGGCCCAGCAATCATGAATACTAGTCTAAATGACCTACCTTTTTTAGCGCCTGAAACCTAACGACATGCAAAGGAGAAATGATTATTACTAGCATAACTTAGTGGCAGCTCAGCAGGTGATTGACTATACATATGAATGTGTATAATTCGTGAAGTAAACTCACATCAGTAACATGGTGGCTACCATGTGACGTAGCACAATGTGCAGCATTAAATAGCACAGAATTAAAAGGTGTGTTTGAAACAAATCTGAAACAATTAGAGCAATACGAACTTGTATTTTCGTAGCACACAAATAAGCAATCTTAGAAACCAGCACGGATATTCCATCCTACAAGTGTAATATTCGCATTCACGACCAACAAACCGGTCATCAAGTTCACATCACATGAATCTTCAACAGCAAAAGTCTGTTCCATACCTCATGACACGGTAACAACCTTGAACATACTATAAGACGAAGAAAAAACATAATTTATGACGCTATAACCAGCTTCCATTCAAGTAAATATGAGCAGGCTATGACAACATATTTTACGATGCGCAAGTACACTTCCTCATCTCTAAGCGGAGTTAGCGCTGCCAGTCTAACCTAGCCACTCTCATTAATCTCATCATGGTAGATAAAATGCAATACAAACTACTGTATTTTTATATACAGTGTATCCAGTGCTTCTGAAGCTCATGATGAATGAAAACACCGCTGACGATTGACCACACTGCTGGTTTCACGGCTTACAATCGCATTTTCAAGTGCCACAAAATTATTTCATTAATGTATAACAGATGAACCCAATGACATATTAATGTAATAATTTTGTTGTACTTGAAGTGTGGGCAAATAAAACCAAGTGTTACTAGTTATGAGTAGTTGTTTCTTTCATCATAAGTTGAAATAGTCCTACCCAATTCTTCAGTCACTGTAGAAACTGCAGGACAGCAGACAGATGTCCACCAGACAAAGGCAGTCTCCCTCTCAACGTCAGAACACAGCACAGACTCGGCTAGCCATCCGAAACCAGAGACTAGAATGACAAATTACCTTCCAGACGAGCAGAACCTTGTGGTCTGCGAACGAATCCTATCGGTCGAAAGCAAAACTGACAATACAGAAATGATACAATAACTATGCACATAGCGGATTATAAGAGAGTCGCACAGACCATAGGATACATAAATCAGTTTTCCTCCATAAACAAAATAAGAGGAAACGAAAGAGTAAGTTTAACAGGCATTTTCATCAGGAAAGTTCCTGTGTAATTTATTCGCGATTTTAATGCCTAAGTATTTGACGTTTGTGTGATATATCATGTAGCCATAATCTATCGGATTTTTTTTTAGTATTCGTGTAGAGGAGTCCGCACATTTTATTTTTAAGGGTCAATTGTCACTTTTCGCACCAGGCAGGTAACTTGTCTAAATAGCCAAGTAATTCATCTTCGGATGACTTTACTAGACGGTAAACGACAGCACCATCAGTAAACAGTCTAAGAAGCTAGAATGAAATTTTCACTCTACAGCGAAGTGTGCGCTGATATGAAACTTCCTGGCAGATTCAAACAGTGCGCCGGACCGAGACTCGAAATCGGGACTTTTGCCTTTCGCGAGCAAGTGCTCTACCGACTGAGCTACTCAAGCACGACTCACGCTGCGTCCTCACAGCTTTAGCTTAGAGTACTTGCCCGCGGCCGGCCGGAGTGGCTGTGCGGTTATGGGCGCTACAGTCTGGAACCGAGCAGCCGCTACGGTAGCAGGTTCGAATCCTGCCTCGGGCATGGATGTGTGTGATGTCATTAGGTTAGTTAGGTTTAATTAGTTCTAAGTTCTAGGCGACTGATGACCTCAGAAGTTAAGTCGCATAGTGCTCAGAGCCATTTGAACCATTTTGAACTTGCCCGCGAAAGGCAAAGATCCCGAGTTTGAGTTTCGGTGCGGCACACAGTTTTAATCTGCTAGGAAGATTCAGTCTAAGAGGCTGCTAAGATCGTCCCCAAAATAGTTTATGAAGGATGGTGCAAATTTTGTGGCGGTTTTCTTTTGCATGTTGGTATTCCGGTTGGTATTAGTTTATTTATCGATTATCATTGTTATTTGCAGTTCATTGTTGTTATTTGAGTTTACATATTGCCATTTCGTCATGTGGAAATAGTGGGTCTATCTGTGAACGTTGAAAATGGACTGCGGGATGGAGAAATCGGAACACTTCTGACATTCTCCTGTTTGAGTTCGGTAAAGGGATAATAGCAGTGAAAGCAGCTAGAAACATTTGAGTCGTGTATGGATATAATGGAAATGGAAATGAGCGTTTGG
The DNA here is from genome assembly GCF_021461395.2 of Schistocerca americana. Taxonomy (NCBI): domain Eukaryota; kingdom Metazoa; phylum Arthropoda; class Insecta; order Orthoptera; family Acrididae; genus Schistocerca; species Schistocerca americana. The sequence goes on along the minus strand of NC_060119.1, from coordinate 394,535,676 downwards.
TGTCATTGGCCGGGAGGCCCCTTGCGGGGCAGGTCCGGCCGCCATAGCGCAGGTCTTATTACATTCGACGCCACATTGGGCGACTTGAAATGATGATGAAGATATCAAAACACCCAGTCCCTGAGCGGAGGAAGTCCCCGACCCAGCCGGGAATCGAAAACGGGCCCATAAGACGGTAATCCGTCACGCTGAGCACTTAATTTTATTGTGTTAGGTGTTGTTCATTGCGTTTGGTCTGGGCGGACGTCACATGACATCCGTTCAAGTTGATCGTTGATTCCTTTACTCAATTTTTGTATTACAGAGGGCCACCGCCTCTCTGACCGAACACGCCGAGCAACCGTGCCGGCACGCTCAACTCTCGGGGCGGACATGGATAATGCCACTGGTCATAGCACGGAGAGAAAATGGTTTCCTCGTTCTAAGGAGGATCATTTTGACACTAGTGACTCTCCACGTTCAAGAAGACATTCTGGGTTTGAAGAAGGTCGTTTAAACACATTGGCCCACAATGAGCCACGTCAGTGTACGCTAGAACTGACAAATGTGATGATCTGTGATCATTCCACCATCAAGCGACAATTGCATTCAATGAGGAAGGTTCAAAAACCGGGTGTATGGGTACCGCACGCTCAAAACCAAAATCACAAAAATCTGCGGGCGACATGTGCCCCTCTGCTTGCTCGTCATCGCCGGCCGGAGTGGCCGAGCGGTTTTAGGCGTTACAGTCTGGAACCGCGCTACCGCTACGGTCACAGGTTCGAATCCTGCCTCGGTCATGGACGTGTCTGATGTCCTTAAGTTAGTTAGGTTAAAGTAGTTCTAAGTTTTAGGTGACTGATGACCTCAGCAGTTAAGTCCCATAGTGCTCAGGGCCATTTGAACCATTTTGCTCGTCATCAATTGGCTCGTGAACAACACTGACCTTTCCTATCCTGATCTTGTGCATCAGATTTTCATCTTTACCACTCTCTGTCAAACAGTCTTCATGGTACCTGCTTTCCGGATGAAAATGCGCTCTGAACATGGCTCGAAGAGATCTTCGCCAAAAAATCTCGTGATTTCTACAGTAGCAGATTCTAAAAGATACCTCAGCGCTGTCGGACTGTTCTAAATATTGAAGAAGAATATATTACTGATAACTAAAGTCTCCGTTATGCGTATATGTTGTGTTTATTAAAATTACGGCAAACCGTTACGAACCTATGCACCAACAGAACAACAGAGCGTGTACATTTCCTTGAAGACGCCACGTACAGGGTGACTTTCTCCACCGTTACAAACTCTAGGGATTGATCGATAAGAGGATACGGAAGGTCTAATGAACTTTCGTGCGGAAATGCACCGTTTCCGTACTAGAGACCATTTATTCAATCATACTTTGTTACAGACACTGCAGTCTGATACACGCTGTACCATGCAGACTCAGCTAGAATATGCATGGTTTCCTCCTAGAGGATGGTACTGTTCCCATGTCATGCCCTAGCACCCTTTTCAAATTGGTCAAATGGCTCTGAGCACTATGGAACTTAACAGCTGAGGTCATCAATCCCCTAGAACTTAGAATTACTTAAACCTAACCAACCTAAGGACATCACACACATCCATGCTCGAGGCAGGATTCGAACCTGCGACCGTAGCGGTCGCGCGGTTCCAGAGTGAGGCGCCTAGAACCGCTCGGCCACTCCGGCCGGCATAGTGCCCTTTTCTTCCATAATAATTGGTAATGCTGTGTCCGATTCATATCTCTTCATGACTCACCTTGTAGTGAATGATACAGCGTTGGACGGAATGATTCCATATTCGAATCGAGAGCTTGCTGACATGGTGTTTACTCTTGGAAAGTCAAACGGCAGTAGGCGGCGGACAATGAGGAGACCTATACCAGCCGACAAAATCCACAGCATTCAACGTTTGCAACAGAGTTACGCCGCTTGTCTGAGACCGGGCTGTTTCAGGAAGCAGGAAATCATGAGGGACGTACGCGAAATGTTCGGAGACCAGACTTGGAGGAAAATGTGATCAACACTGTGGAAGGCGATCACCGTGTCAGTACCAGGCAGTCAGCCCGCCAGTACGGGCTAAGCCAGACGACCGTGTGGAACATTCTCCATGGTAATTGTTACTATCCTTACCACTTAAAACGTGTGCAAGGCTTATTAGCTCCACATCGGGAGCAGTTTTGTCAGTGGTTTCTTCACCAGGCAACCACGATCCTGGGATTATCATCATCCATCCTATACACAAATGAGGTCACGTTTACCCGGTGTACTCAACTTTCATAAGTCATCTGTGGGATAGTACGTAGAACCCCCACGGGATGGTGACAGCGAATCATCAGTATCGGTGCAGCCGGAATGTTTTGGCCGGGATAATAGGCGATCACATTTTCGGACCAGTCTTCTTTCCCCGTTGCCTAACAGGCCGGAATTATCGGCGTTTATTGCGGGTGACATTGCCTCCCGCGCTGGAAGAAGCGCCAATGATGAGTCGAAGTGTTATGTGGCTGCTACATGATGGTGCTCCAGCTCACTTCGCCGTTATCGTCCAGACGCCTCTCAATCGTGTCTTCCCTTGTCGATGGATCGGACGAGAGATTCCAGTTGCATGGCCTGCTCTTCCAAGGCATCTCAATCAGTGCGATTTCTGGTTGTAGTGCCATTTCAAAAGTATTGTATATGGAGAACCCATTTCAGCCGTGGAGAGACTGGAGCAGCGTATTCACGACGGCTTTGACACTGTTCGATGCGTGTGAGACAGAACATGCTACGCCGCGCATGCGTTGAGGCACATGGAAACCATTTTCATCACATACTATAAATGTGGCAGCATGGTAAAGCGCATATTAGACTGTAGTATTTGTAACAAAATATGAATGAATAAATGGTGTATAGTATGGAAACTATGCATTTCCGGCTATAAGCTCATTAGACCTTTTTTGTTCCGTATCCTCGTATCAATCAATCCCTAGAGCTTGTACACGGTGGAAAAAATTGCCCTGTATAGCTTCTGATTCACTACACGACTTTCCATCAGCTACGGAGTACGGCCTTTCGGAAAGGAAGTCATACATCCTGTCACACAGCTGAGCCGATTCTCCAGAGTCATGCTTTCTGATTAGAAGCTACTAGTCATGAATGCCGCCAAAAGACTAATGGGAACCTGGAACCATGGAACCAATTAAAAATCCCCTGTCATCTGAACAAAGGCCACTGGTGTTACAAAGCCTACCTATGTTTTTATTAAGTTGTAACTTAATTCACTCGATTGTCTTACTTCTACATTTAGGATTACTGCTTTACCCTGTTAAAGACATACACGTTCTGATCAACAATATACGGACACCTCCTAGTGGGCGTTAACATGAGGTATGTCCACCCACTGCCTTTTGATGGCTTTCACTCTGCTGGGGACACCTTCTATAAGTTACCTGAATGTCTTTGAAGGATAGAGCTGAAACGAGAGAAAGTATTGATGTTCGACGCTGGGTAAGCAGTGAAGTCGACATTCTACTCCAAGTCATCCCAAAGATATTCCGTTTGTAATGTTCTCATATGTTTTCATCTATTGTAAATAATTCACGTTTGCTGTACTGGGACAAAGATGAATGGGCGCACTGTAGGAGTAGTGAATAAAATCCTTGACTCTGTGTTTAGTTCTATCTGCGGTTGACTTGTTAGTCAGTCTGTTATGCAGAGCTGGGACATTTTCCTTCGTCGCATGGTGGCGTGCAGTTGCGATTTTCAAAGAAATAGGCCGATTGTGTGTGAATCTTGGAGAATAATCTGGAATATATTATTACGAGATGAACACATCTATAAAGCTGTGGAAGAGTTCTAAAGGTATGTTTTTAATTTTTGTAATGAGAGAATTTTGTAAGTGTTAGAGTCTCCTTATATTGTGCAGTCTTTTGCCTATAAACAGAGTTTTATTTTTCAAACACGATATTCTTTAACGTAAAACCCACCTGAATGATTCACAGCAAAGTTTTCAATTTTTATCGTGTGTGCATTGCAGCTTACGCCACATGGAGTAAAAGATTATCTCTGACAAAAAGAATTTAGAGTAGATTATTTATCTTTAGGTGCTGCATCTGGTGATGTGTATTTGTTTTAGAGAATAGCAGTGCTCCGGATACAAAAACAGCATCCTGAACCAGAGGTAAGCCACTTTTATTTCTTGGAAGATCTCATCGTGCATTCTTGGGCAGTCAGTGTCTAACTATAAGCTTTAACAATCATTCGGACATTTTCCATATTTCTTTTCTTCATCTCTGCAAACACATTAAAGTCTATGCAGCTCATCATGCATTACAGTTTTTAATGCTTCAAAACTGAACCATGACAGATTAAAACGCTGGGCATTATATCTTTAAGAATTCCGTTTCAATGTAATTCATATTCCTAGCTCAAAAAAGGTTTTTGCTGGCGCTTTATCTCGTGAACCTACTGGCTTAGAAAAAAGTAGTTTAGAAACGAATCTTAAGAAAAACTTCAGTATACCGTATATTCAGGAACTTGCCTTAGGAATTTTATTGCGTTTTCTTTAAAAGACATGCACAGGAACAGGATAAGGAGATCGTCTCGAAAGACCTGAAAAGTAAGTGGCATGACAAAACTAACACAAAGATAAGGCAATATTACCATGTGCGCAAGAACGTTCTTTTCAAGCGCTGTACTGTAACGACTCACTTGATACACACGTGCCAGTTACGATCATTTAGAACCATGTGTTTCAACAAACTTAACACAATCTGTTACTTCAGTAACATGGAAAAGAGACACAGAAAAGTTTTATCTATATGCAAATGGTGTCAAAAAGCTGTTACACATCGTGTTCCGCTATTTCCTATCATTCCTACTAAGTTAAAGGAATTAGCTGCGGTAGATATTCTAGGCCCTCTCATAAGACCTCACAATGAATTTTCTTATGATTTTGTTGGTGTAGAACTAACTTCTGAATTTCTCTCTCATCCCTTTATGGAAAGCCACTAGCAGAACTGTATCTCATGAACTTGGAAAGTATTTTAAAAGTAGGACATGTTGACATGCAGACAGGGTAATGTCGGACAATGGCCCCCAGATTACATGACTATTGGGCTAGAGCTTCAAGTAATCACAAAAATAAACCTACGATTATCTCACTCTAAAGGCCACAAACTAATGCTTGTAAAGGCCTTACGTGAGAAATGAATAAACCTTGTAGACTTTACTGTCAGCGACATCGGAATCTGGATAAGCACATACACAAGTACAGGAGTATTTTAAACGAATTGTCACATCATTCTACGTCATTGCCTCCCTGACTTGAACTGAAAAAAGAACAGCCACCAGACTCCTATCAGAGAGCTTGTACCATTTCCTAAGTCACGCAAATTACGTCACAAAGAGATAATAGACCCAGCAATAAGTAAAATCAAGAAAGCTGCAGAGCGTAGAAGTATGTCGCAACTTAATAAGGCAAATGTCAAAAATCTGTTAATTGTCCAGAAAGTATTTGTGAAATCCTGCCCTTTGTCTCACAAAAATAAGCATCTATGTCATAAATTTTTCCTGGAGCGCAACGTACCTTACCTAATTCGTCGAATAGCACATGACAACGCAGTACATGTGGAAATTAAATGTACTAAAAGGTGCAAGGGCTTCCGACACATAACACATATAAAAAAATTTATAGAATAGTGATTTTTTGCATTTTACCCCGATCTCAACGTGTTGAAAACTACCTTGAATTGTTACTGGTGTAGCACTCATTCCTGACATATTTATGTTCTATATTTTGTGATCATTTTCCTTTTAATTTTGTTGCATGACGTATGAGAGCACGTGACATATGAGAGCATTTCTTGCTGAAGTATGTACCCTTTTCTTTTGTAACTATCTACATACCTTTTTGTGTTTGGATCAGATTATGACAGACATGATGATATGCATATATATTCCAACTAATTTTGCACCTATGAATATATTACACATTTATGAGCAAAATTTCACGTAGGGTGCACTGTTGTATGACATGTTTTGATGACGACACTAAGAAGAGACAAAAAATTAAATGAAAAGACCATTAATCAAAATATAGATGTATTTTATGGGTAAAATGAGTGTTTTAATGAACTAATACATGTTTTCTTTCTTTTGCATTTTAGCACTTATCAATAGATCTTTTTCCCTGACTTAGGTTAGTGTTGTGAAACGTTCATAATATTGTTGCATAATATGACTGGTTTTTAACATACTATTGCCTCTTGTGATTTCATTCATTACACAATTATTGGTGCACCAACAGACTTCTGACACAGCTATGTTATTAGAATTTTATGACACTTATATCTCTGTCTTTCGTGATGACTTACTTGGCTTTAGTTGCTGCATCACTTTTATGATGAAACTTCCGGGCGTGATTTGTCTTAGCAATGAATTTGTTCATTTTCTTTACTTACTACAAAACGTTTTCTGCTGCATTTTCGTAGGATATGATACTCTGCTGCACTGACTTCTGATGAAATTATTGTCAATTTTATGTATGCATGATAATGAAATTGTCTGCATTGCCTTTCTGATGAACTATGTTTGTGTATATATGTATGTTGCTGCGCCTGTAGTTTTAGGAGAGGTCACTTAGGATAAGCATTTACTGTTAGAAGCTGCAAATAACGTAAATGTTACGATACAACAGAATTATGAAAAATGGGTATAGGAAGAGATTATGTAGAAAATATAACAGATGCCTCTAGAAATGAGAAAGAATTGTGACTGTAATGTGGAAGCATGAGTATAGGCACGTTGAATAATAATTATATTATGTGGCTACGGTGATGATATGATAATGAAATGCAGGCAACGACCTGATATTTTGGCAGGTTTATTGAGTTAAGGATATTATGAAAAAAGTGTGAGGTTTCAGACAACGTACAGTATGCATATGGTACATACAGTAGTTAGAACACTGATAAGAATATTACAGTGTATCACTAGGATAAGACATCACACAAACTGACTGAGATTAAATATGACCTAATTCCCTTTCCTTTTCCTTTACATGAACCATGATACATTCGTTCGTTTGTCCTTTATTTCTGTTGTAAATCTTCTTCTCTTCTATTGTGTGAATGTTTTTATGTATGCATTTTTATGGTCGCTGTTCCTGTTTTTTACATGTTAGCTGTTAATTCTGTAATATAAGATCCTCTACACACTACATATTCGCGTACATTTTCATGGTCATTTGTCACCATTGGAATTTAATAACATTTTTCATTTGTTCCTCCTTTTAACTTTACTTTGTATTGGCACAGAATACTGCATAATCCTTTCCATATGTAGATGTTTTCTGATCACACTGATTATTGTAATCTACAGATATGTGTTCTGCATAACTTCATCTTACATTTTCATCCCATGCTTTTGTACTATTTCATAAATTTGTTAGGAATGAGGTCATTTCTTAGAGAAACAGATCTGCATGTGCAGTTCACATAGCCTATTCGTAATGAAAATCACAAATTCAATGAAGGTGTGAGAGATTTAATTAAGTTTTGCACACACTTAAAGGAAAGAGGAGAACTGAGTTTATCCCCAAGATATCAACTGGACACATGAACTGTCAGTGGAAAACTGCTTCCCTGAAACTGCTCATATTTGATTCTACATTTACTGCCAATCTTCAGAGTGTAGTCAGCGATGGACATTCAATTGGTTTACTGGCTGCAGTGTTCGACAGTCAGTTGTCTTACTGGCTGCACCTAAGCCTGCCATTTTTTCATATTCGTCAGCATGGCTCATCTGTGGGATCAGTACAATATGGACAGCAACCTCGTCGGCGGCTGTACTTCATAAAATGTCACTATTGCGCTACCTGCATTCCTTTTCTTAGCCACAAGAATAATCAGACGAGACATTATTAGTATTTTTGTTGATGCTAAGTGATGCAACATTTTGCCTTGACTTTTATTCATATAGTAGCCTCAAGTTTAATGACATGAAACATCAAAGAAAATCTTCGATGGTTTTTGTGATACAACATTTATCTTATCTACTATCTACAGAACTCAACAAACGGCGTGTCTGCTTCCTTCTCCACGGGTAAGACATCAATCAGAACATTCATTTTGTACATTTTGATATTTTGTAATCTAAATCTTAACACTTGAAATGTTATTTATAATTGTAACTTATTGTACAGACATCTTTGTAGCTATTTTTGGTTTCATTCTCCTTGCCTTACCGCAATTAAGACAATCTGCATGAAATACTTATGGAAGGCAGGGGATATTGTAAGGTTCTCATATGTTTTCTGCTACTGTAGATGGTTCACATTTACTGGTACAAAGATGAATGAGCACGCTGTAGTAGTAGTGAATAAGATCCTTGGATCTGTGTTTAGTCTTATCTGTGGTTGACTTGTTAGTCAGCGTGTTGTGCAGTATGGGACATACTTATTTGAGGCATGGTGGCGTGCAGTTGAGTTTTTCAAAGAAATAGGTCTGTTGTTTGTGAACCTGGGAGGAATGATCTGGAGTACTTTATTATCCAGATGAAAACACATTTCGAGATTACGGAGGAATTTTAAAAGTATGTTTCTAATTTTTGTAATGAGAAAGTCTTGTAATTGTTAGTCTGCTTATATTGTGCAGTTTCGTGCCAATAATCGAAGATTTACTTCTCAAAAACTATTTTCTTCAAAGTAAAACCCAATCCAATGATTCCTTGTAACGTTTTGTATTTTTATCGTGTGAGCATTGGAGCTTACACTACACGATGCAACAGGTTGTTTCTGACAAAAATAACTTAGAGTAGATTATTTATCTTTAGCTGCTGCATCTCCTGATTTCTATTTGCTTTCGAGGTCAGTATTCCAGACACAAAAACAGTGCGTTGAGCAAGAGGTACGTCATTTCTATTTCAGGGAAGATCTCACCTTGCAGTCTGGTGTAAACAGTGTGTTGTCAACATTGTTAGGTGTCGTCCTAGCAAGTATATTAATTTTCAGTGAACAGTGCTGGTAATTTCAAATAATTATTTTCTTACCAGCAGAGCAGTAATTTATTTTTGTGGATTTTTTTGTGTAACATTGCACTTTATATTACGCATCGCTCCTAATGCGCTTCAGTACTGAGTTTTAGTTGTATGATTTTCAGTGAGCACCCGATTAGTTTCTTTCAGCATTTAATTGGATTCATTTTCTTTATTTCAAATTTTGCATTTAATTAGGTTAAAAGTTTTATTTCATGACACTGTTCACATGGGCAAAGCAGGGCCAACCAACAGTCAGCTTTGCTTAGCAATAGAATACGGTGCCTGAAGTACATGAGGAGAATGTTTCGGAATCAGTATATTCAGGTGCCTCGTGAACATACATTTTTTTTTTACATATTTTATTCAGTTTAGGACTCTGAGGAGGCCAGTCCAATTTAGGAATGTAATTGTCCACAAATTATTGCCTTCCAGATGCTGCTCTATCACAGAGCCCACTGTCATTCTGATACGAGCAATCGCCGTCTCCGAACCTTACTTCTACTGTATGCAATACACAGTGCTGTGACATATCCTTCCGCATTTACTGTTTTCTTACACTGCAATAAGAGTACCGCACCCTCGCTGCAAGAAACACCTACATACTGTAACACCACCTCCTCCTCATTTCACCACACTTGTGGACAGGTAACATTCTCCAGGCATTCGCCAAACCCACAGCCTTCCATCGGACTGCCACTGTCTGCAGAATGATTCATCGCTCCACATCACTCGTTTGCAGTCATTCACTGTCCAGTGTCGTCGCTCTCCAATAAGTATCCAATAGTGATTCGGATTCCACGCACAGCCTGTGTATCGATATGGAGGAGAGGTCAGAGCTACTCGGACTTCATACGACGGCCGCAGCTCGCACCTGCAGTGGAAGTCGCCGCATGTGCAGTCATGTCACGTTATCCCGTCCACTGATGCATGAGTGATGGTAAATACTGCGGCCCCACACTTCTCCCTCAGTTCTCAGTATTTTCGGAAGCGTTCGTTTAGGCTGTTGATAGTGGAGTAACTAATCGTCCCTGCATTACATTTTCGATACGGATTACTCGCTGGACATTTTGTGTATATTTATGACCACTTTAACTACACTCCGGACTTATTTTTGTTTGGCTGCTCTTTTCGTGAACTTCGCTGTAAGTGACTAGATGAACTGCCTGTTTGATCTACCGCTCTCTACATCATCGTCAGTGCGAGTGGTCATAATCTGTGTTTTAATACGCAAAGTACGAGAGAGAATTTTATAAAACCTCTAGTAACTACGGACGGACAGCAAAATGTGTGACGTATGAGGAGCCACTTGACCATTTTGCCGCATTCTGCTTAACTCCATATGCACATTCTCTGAACAGGACTGCTGGTAGCACTTTGTAACTCAGATTACTTCTGCTGGTTTTCTAAAGCTTTTTACAACCACCCTCAGCAATGCTCGACATACCCTGCCTGTCAGTATAAGAGCTCTGCCTGATCTTGTTTTATCTGTAATTCGTAAAAACTTTCTGAAAACAAGATCGCATAAATATTTCCTTATTTGTGAACAAACGGTTTCGATGGACTTTACCGTCATCTTCAGGTCTTGGCAAATTTTTGTTATAAAATGTGTTAATTTTGAGTTGGACCTCACACATTTCGTAACAAAAATCTTTGAAGTCCTTAAGACAACAGCAAAGTCTGTCGAAAACATCTGCTTGTAAAATAAAGAAACATTTATGCAATCATAACTTTAGAAACTTTTTACCAAGTAAAACAGATCGGTCCTTCTAATTACTCAACATGAGAAAATTCAGTTACCTGTAGTTGTTTCTCCGCATTCCCAGTTCAGTCACATCACCAACAGTCGATCTGGGAACCCTCAGAACGGTTAAAATGTCCTTTATGGATGTGTTGGTCAGGTGACATCCAGGGAGTTGCCCACGTTCTAAGTCACTGACCTTTCCTGGCCGAACCATTATGCTGTTACTGTTTCTCTACTCACATTACCCACCGCCTCCCCTTCTAGCTGGTCCGCCTCTCGTGGTATCTAGTGGTCAGTTCCGCATCACACCTGATGTCCGGATACTTTCGATAAGTGTATTGGCCGTACGCTCCCTTGCGATTTGCTATTTAACGCTGCTGCAAATTCAAATCCATAACATAATTTAATATTTTAGAGCTGACTGGACGCTTCGCGTTGCCACCACAGTAGGCTAAAAGACACAGTTCTTCCCATGTATAATTAAAAACGTTTTGTATTAAAGGTATGTCACCTCGCGGTATGCTGGCAACTGGAACAAGCGCTTTTCCCGTTGCTTCCGCATGTCACTTTGTGCCATCATCACGATCACGCTCTCTCAGCGTCACTACTGTAGGCAGTTACAGCTTTTGTTTCTTTCCATTGGGCACCTTGCGTCATTTATACAAATACTGTCACATCTCAGAACGACCGTGTATAAGTGCACTGCAAGATGCCGAGTTCCACAAATCGTTAGCATTCTAGGTGAATGTCAAATAGTCGAATACAACAATGCGTGACGACCAGCTTCAATATCTCAAGTGGACAAAGCATCATCCAACTAAACTACGAACAACCATTCCTTCTTCTTCAGCTATCTAACTGGTTTGATGTGGTCCACGACAAATTCCTCTTCTGCCCCCACTTCTTTGTCTGAGAGTAGCACTTGCACGCTACATCCTCAATTTTTTGCTGTATGTACACCAATATCTGTCTTCTCCAACAGTTTTTACCATCTGTAGTTCCCTATAGCACCAGGTAGATTATATCCTGATGGCCTACTACATATCCTATCATCTTGCCCCTTCTTATCACTGTATTTCATACTTTCTTGTTTTCGCCAAGTCAGAGGACACACCCTCATTCCTTACCTAATTAGTCCATCCTATTTTCGTCATTCACATGTACCACCACATTTCAAACACTTTGATGCTGTTCTGTTCCGGCATTTCCACAATCCATGATTCACTACTGTACAATGCTGTGCTTTGAATACATTTTTTCAGAGAATTCTTAACATTTACGCTTATGTTTGATGTTAGTAGATTTTTTTTGTGGGGAATATTTTCTTTGCCTGAGTTAGCCTGCTTTTCATGTTCTCCTTCTTTCGTCCGTCAAGGGTTAATTTGGATCCAAGGTAGTAGAATTCCTGAGCTTCGTAAAGTTCGTAATCACCAGTTTTGATGTTAAGTTTCTCGCTATTCTCATTTCTGCTACAGTTCTTTACTTTTACTTTCACTTTCTTTGGTTAAAAATGTTGAAATAACTCATTGCGGTTGTCTGTCTTCAGATCAGATGTATGGTGTCTGCACTTATGAATATGTCCTTGTAAAGACGGAAATGACGTGTCTGCTCGATAGTATAGCAACTCTATTGTTGTTGATTGGATTTAACATACTATTTAGAGTTATGTTTAACAATAAGATACATGGATGTCAAATGTTCGACGAGAGAAACTAAGGAAACCTATTTTCTTTAACCACTCCAAGACGGTGAAAGTAGAGCAGGGACCATTAACTTATGAAGGAAGCACTCTTGATCTGTTTGACTATGACTACCTTTCGAGATCCCTTCATTCGTACATGATTATGAACTAGGTAACGCATCTCTCCCCACACACCAGTTCGTGATAGGAGAGCTGCATCTCTCCCCACACACCAGTTCGTGATAGGAGGACTTTCAAAACATTATAGTTGCTGCATGGTCCTACTTTCCATGTACCATGCTGAATACCTAACAACCGACATTGATAATCGTATCACACTGTATGAAACCTTAAATAGCAGTATAGCTATTAGGGTTGCAGACACGATGACACCAGACGCATGCGAAAACTTTGATCCTATCTTCAATGTGTTTAGGAAATAGCAGGTGACGTAGACATTAGCAGGCGGTATTGTCAAGCGAGTTAATAACGCATCTTCCGCAGTAACGTTTGCTATCCCCCTTCTTTTACAGACGGGCAGTAGTTTAGTTTTTATTTTTGATCTGAAAACTCCGTCAACACCAATGCCTTTCGAGTAATAAAATTCATTGAACTGGGTTGGGCGGATGACTAACCTCCTTCTCAAAACCGCGTGTACCAGCAGCTGTAGTAAAGAGCTGTGACACCACGAATGAAACAACGGCATAATGCGAGATGGCACCATGGTTGACCGAATCACGTGTACTGGCGTGGTACTGTCGCTTGACTTAGAGGAAGTCGGCTCGAGTGTTGGTAGCAGTTTTTACCACGAGTTTTTGTTTGAGAGGGACATCTGTAGTAACGACTAAGATCTTCGTCACCAATATGTGCGCTAGTGATTTGGCTGAAAGACTATTCTGCTTGGCAGTGTCTAATCCAGCGATGGCATGTGTTATTATTGTTCTCGATTTAACCACTCATCTGAGCATGTACAGAACAACAAATCAACTGTAACATTTTGTGTGTACCGCAAATACCATAAACAACATTCACGAGACCGGTCGAAATCGCGACATTGGCGTTCATGTCTGAAGAAAGTATCTATCAGACGAAATTTTTGCTACAGCTTACCTCTACAAGCACTGCAGACACGTACTCTAAAATACATTAGTACCTATATGCTTTCTCGATGCCGAGGTGACATAGAACTTCATTAGTAAGCAAATACGTTCTAAATTAGTGAGCTTCAGAAATTCCTAAATGACAGTTCTTAATTTGTTCTATCACCAATCATTTTTTTAGTAAAACTGATTTTTGTCTCCTGAGTTTCATGAGACGAAAATCTAGTTTAAATGCAGCATGGAACTGGCTAGGTTCTAATAGCATTAAGTTAGGACTTCCACTGGCGTAAGGCAGAACTAAAATAAACATGAACACATTTATGTTACAAGTGCATCCGTCAAAAGTTTCTCAGCAAAACGAGTGCAAAAACCGTAACTATTCGAACAAAGCGATACAGCTTTCCGTACTGAATGCAAACATATCGTTAAAGTCTCATCAGTTTGCTTCCAGGAAAACATACTTGATTGTCCTTTTTCGTCTACGCTACGCGACTACGATGCATGCGAGTAGGCTCTAATGTGTATGCGTTGTCCAAAATAGAAGCAGAAGATATCGATTAAGGAAGGACGGATGTAGGTGTTTCTTTTTCTTAAAATGGTAAATGGCCGTGTTACCCAAGACTATGGACATACAGAATCCAGATTTAGGTTTCCTGTGACTCCCCTAACTCGCTCAGATTCCTTTGAACGTCGCACGGCCGATTTACTTCCCAACCCTGACGTAATCTGCGCATGTGCGCCACCTCTAATGGCCTTGACATCAACGAGACATTAAACCCAATCTTTCTTCTTCCTTCCTTCCTTCCGTACTGCATCCACATGACGCCGTTGGCTGATGGATGACATGCTGGTCGGTCGGACCACATTCGTACGTCTCTGGCCAGAAAGACGGCGCGTATTGTATATTATTATAATTATATATAATTCCCATTACGAACATAGATTCCTTATCAATTTTTTACTGGGATCGTTAATTTTTCAATGTAGCGAGAAAAAAACATTTTGTGCTTTATAAGGTGATGACTTGTCAGGGTTACTCATGGTACACGTTTCACAGACACTATACGATCAAAAGTATCCGGACACCTTGCTGAAAACGATTTACAAGTTCGTGGCACCCTCCACCGGTAATGCTGGAATTCAATATGATGTTGGCCCACCCTTACCCTTGATGACAGCTTCCACTCCCGCAGGCATACGTTCAATCAGGTGCTGGAAGGCAGCCCACTCTTCATGGAGTGATGCATGAGGAGAGGTATCGATGTTGGTCGGTGAGGCCTGGTACGAAGTCGTTCCAAAATAACCTAAAGGTATTGTATAGGATCAGGTCAGGACTCTGTGCAGGCCAATCCTTTACAGGGATGTTATTGTTGTGCAACCACTCCGGCGCAGACCGTATATTACGAACAGGTGCTCGATCGTTTTGAAAGATGCAATCGCCATCCCCAAATTTCTCTTCAACAGTGGGAAGCAAGAAGGTGCTCAAAACATCAATGTAGGCCTGTGCTGTGATAGTGCCACGCAAAATAACAAGGGGTGCAAGCCCCCTCTATGAAAAACACGACCACAACATAACACCACCACCTCCGAATTTTACTGTTGGAGCTACACACGCTGGCAGATGACGTTCACCGGACATTCGCCATACCCTCACAACTGCCATCGGATGGGCACATTCTGTACAGTAATTCGTCACTCCGCACAACGTTTTCGACTGCAACGTTTTTGCACTGCTCAATTGTCCAGTGTCTACCCTCTTTACACCAAGCGAGGCGTCGTTTCGCACTTACCGGCGTGCTGTGTGGCTTATGAGCAGCCGCTCGACCATGAAATCCAAGTTTTCTCACCTCCCGCCTAACTGTTATAGTACCTGCAGTGGATCCTGATGCAGTTTAGAATTAGTGTGTGATGGTCTGGACAGATGACTGCCTATTATACATTACGACCCACTTCAACTGTCGGCGGTCTCCGTCAGTCAACAGACGAGGTCTGCCTGTACGGTTTTGTGCTGTACGTGTCCCTTCATGTTTCCACTTCACTACCACATGGGAAACAGTGGACCTAGGGACTTTTAGCAGTGTAGATATCTAACGTAAAGACGTATGACACAAGTGACACCCAATCACCTGACCACGTTCGAAGTCAGTGAGTTTCGCGGAGCGCCCCACTCTGCTCTCTCACCATGTATAATGACTACTGAGGTCGCTGATATGGAGAACCTGGCAGTAGGTGGCAGCGCGATGCACCTAATATGAAAAACGTATGTTTTCAGGGGGGTGTCCGGATGCTTTTGATCACATAGTGTACATACTTCTAAAGTCCAGACTAACCTAAAAACTCCGAGTGATATCTGACTCTCTGTTTCCTTTTCGGAGGCTACTGACAGAATTAAGTCACGAGCTGTAGAGGAGACATTTCCAGACCATCACCAGTGTAATATTCTTTGCGTCATTGTGATTTTGAAACCTCAGCCAAAGGAACCATTACAGATCTGCCAGAGAACGGTAACGCAATGTTAGCCTTGCGGCTGTGTAACCAGCGGGGGTATTGCGTGCCGTGGAAGCGTCGTCCGGTACTGCAGCGACGTGAAGGGATGAGGCGACGGCGGCGGGCGAGTCCGCTGTCCGCGGGGCGACACGTGACGGCGACACGGCTGTCTGGGGACGAGACAGCCGCGGCCTCGGCGTCAGCCGCCGTGTGACGCGCGGCGTCCTGGTCACCTGTCTGCTTAAAATGTACTGGCTCCGGGCCTCGTGCCTCAGAGGTCTCTCCTGTGCATGGAGCTTAGGAATATCGATGCTGGAGCCACAGAGCGACACAACCACTGACGGAGGAGTTTTCAACGCTAATCAAGTCCCAGAGCCTCATTCGGTGACCGCTGTTGCGTACCCTGTGTTAAGAAAGTGTGCGAAAATATCAACTAGGTACTGCACGTACATGTTACGTCAGAAGACTACTCTGATAACCCAGTAATTAGCAACAGAAATTTATAACATGTTTTCCAACATTTGAGAGGTTCAAAAAATGGCTCTGAGCACTATGGTGCTTAACATCTGAGGTCATCAGTCCCCTAGAACTTAGAACTACTTAAACCTAACAAACCTTAGGACATCACACACATCCATGCCCGAGGCAGGATTCGAACCTGCGACTGTAGCAGTCGCGCGGTTCCAGACTGAAGCGCCTAGAACTGCTCGACCACACAGGCATACTCATTTGAGAGGTTCATGCCCTCTTTTACATGTCGCCCCTCATTTTCATCAATTTTATTAATGTTGTATGTCACTGCAAGGTAGTAACAGACCGAATAAGGTTACTGTAATGAGAGTATTTGTACTGAGAGCTCAAAAAATATTTTTCACTTGATTCCTAAACATGTTGTTTTACTTCCGTGGGTGGTCTGGGTGAGGCGAGCATCGTAGGAAGCGGCACACTGCGTTTCCGGTTGAGGGCTGCACTTCGCTGAATTATGAGGGGTTCGTACAAGAGGCTTAAGCGCCTGGCGGAACGACTGACGTCGGTCGAGTTTCGCCTATTGTATGCAGTGCGAAACGACCTGCGAGACATCTGAGTGTCGCCGCAGTTTATCTGTTTACCGTTCCGGCACGTCCGGAACGAGGATTCCTGGCATCGACTGACTGCATTGTCCTCATGATTCTGAGAATACTCATGGACTGTGCCCTGCTGGGTGCGACTGTCTGGCACCGGATGGCCGGTGGTCTAGGCAGGTTGTTTTCGTAGCCGGTCAAACGGCAAGTTCAGAGTCCTTATCTGAATGGCAGAGGCATGATTGGTCAACTTAAACTGAGGCTAGTTGACGTCATAAAGCCCTGCTCGAAATTGGAGGGAACGGTCGCTATTGGCGCGAATGATGTTCTGAGACAGTGTGGGGGAATTTTGGAATCAGAACTAAATGCTCATTCGCGGTTTTTTCGAGGAGAGTAGGGAGTAGAGAAATGCTGGCTTCTCTGCTTGCATCTCATTACATAGGGGGATTGGGGATTTGATCTTCCTCGCGTCGGACGGTCTTGCGACTTGGTCGCTCGTTTTCGGAAGAACTTAGGATTCTCGGACAGCCTTCGAGGCCAGGGGTTAACACAGAGTTGCTGCACGGCAGAAGTCGGCGCCTACATCATCAGGACGCTGCCTACCGACGACGTGTTGCAGATTTCGGGTCTGGTACAGTATTTTGCGGCTCCAGCATTGTAGGACCTTATCAATTTTATACTGAATCCCTCAGCAGCACGCGCCCTCGCTTTGCTACAAGTCCACCTTGCTTGTTTCTCCATGTGATCCCGTTTGAGCTCTCACTACTAACTGCGACACCGCTATATAGTCAGGAGATTAATATTTGATTTATTAGGACCTCCAGTCATTATCGTCAATCTATTGCATCACAGAGAGTAGGAGCCCCTTGTCCTCGAGCCAACTCTTGTTCTCATAATATTTCAGTATACCCTGTCCTTTAAACCACTGTTTGTGTCTATTGAAACGTCCCCTTTGAACAATTATACATGACTGTGCTTAAACTGACACACAATATTTTCAGCGCAACGCAATCTGACTTTCAAAAATCCCTACAAAAAAAAAAATGGCCCTGACTAACATTAACCTATGCGTTTCACAAATCGCTTACCTCACAAAAATCTTGGTTACTCGAACTACTGCAATACAGCGAGCGCCACTACTGCCAGCTAAATAAAAGATTCAAACTACGAAGGCACTAACTACTGATAGGCATAGTTAGCAAAATGAAAGATGTTGATAGAGAACAAATGATGTATTTACCTTAATAGTCATAATATATATAGCAGTTCATGACATCCAGTCTTACAGATTTCAAAACTCCGCCATCTCTCTCCCCACATCCACCACTGCTGGCGGCTCACCTCCAACTGCGCTACGCTACGCGCTGTTAACAGCCAACTGCCCAACGCTACAATGGCGAGTATTACAACAATGCCAACCTGCCACAGACTGCACACAGCGCAGCCAGTGATTTTCATACAAAGCGCTAAGAAAACCTAAACAGCCTACTTACACTATAAATATGTACATTTATGTTCTGATGTATAATAAATCTCATTATAATATTTAATCCGCATATTATTTCGTAGATATATGCAGAATCCCATTTACTGCTGTTTATTATTATAAAGTGCTCTTTTTTGTCTAAATTACGATTTTTATCAAATTATTGTGAGTGTGCACTCCTTATTTCACCAACTAGCAGGGTCCACCATCATTTTCTTCCGTTACCGCTGCGCACATAATCAATTAGGTGGTATGTAAGGAGGGGGTCGAGTGCATGTCCAGTTCTCATGTAAAATTCGTCTGAATTAAAGAGGTACAAACTCTTCTCCACCCCGACACCTCACACAGTGTCCAAGTATTGTCTGTGGTGCAGTAGTACAGTCATGTCTCCACCCGCGTGATTTCGAGAAGGGATGGACGCGACAGCGAGAGCGTCGTGGAAGTTGACACCCACATCCCACAGAAAGGGTGTCTAAGTGAGCCTCTTCGTGAGATGATATTTAAAGAAATCCCTGGCACATTTTACGAAGAACTTAGTAAATTCACTTCGGTACAAAAAGGGTGAGCAGCTGAGTGCATTCATATATGACAGTTTACATGCGTTTCGTATTTTCCGCTAATCTTGCATGCTAACTGACCGATTCAGATGCACTTGTGGAAGGTATATTAAGTTTTGCTTCCTCTCTGAGCCTCATACTCATGTTTAGAACGTCTCAATGTCATTTTTCGCTAAACCTGTCCTTTCATTTTCCTTCTCGATAGTAAAACGAATGAATTTGTGTGTGTGAGCACTTGTGAATTCTATGTGCGTAACTGTAGCAGAGTAGTCAGCTACTGTGACTCTTAGCAACTTTAATAGACACTCGGTGAATAGCAAAGCGGTTTCTCATTGCTTTGGCCAAAACTTTTGTGTGGGTTGGCGTAATACAGTACGCCTGTTATGTGGTCACTTCCGTTGGAGGGATCAACGCACGTTTTGTGAGAGGATTGTGACGATCTGTGGAATGGAATGGGGCTGCAAATGCTTCTGCTCACTGAATCTCCTCGTCTAACACGGGCATGATCTCCTATCCTTTCTACCGCCAGACACATGCGCTTAACACCTGTTATAGTGCACAAATAAAATACTGTCGATACTGCTGCTGACAGACAAGTACAAGTGTTAAATATGGTGGTACAGTGTAGGAAGCTGATGCCAAATGAATCGAACGCCTCTATTAAGTTCACTAAAAATCACAAGTTTTTATTCGTGACCAAATGCATTTCGCTGAGGTGTCTTCCAAAGAGGTACTGTTGTGTTGGCAGAAGAGCCAACACCGTGTTACGAGTGGAGGCCGAAATGCACTCGTTTTAGCTCACGCAGGCTGGTATGATGAGGGAAGGACTATACTGACGTGAGGTCTGGAACATGAAAAGGAATTAGAAGTCAGAAAGCGGACGTAATTAGTTTGATACTTAACTTCAATCCATTAATGATGAACGTCGCTTATCTCTTCAGAATACATTCATAGTAACTGAATATGGCGCCTTGCTAGGTCGTAGCAAATGACGGAGCTGAAGGCTATGCTAAACTGTCGTCTCTGCAAATGAGGGCGTATGTAGACAGTGAACCATCGCTAGCAAAGTCGGCTGCCCAACTAGGGTGAGTGCTAGGGCGTCTCTCTAGACTAGACCTGCCGTGTGGCGGCGCTCGGTCTGCAATCACTGATGGTGGCGACACGCGGGTCCGACGTATACTAACGGACCGCGGCCGATTTAAAGGCTACCACCTAGCAAGCGTGGTGTCTAGCGGTGACACCACAGTTACGAGTCGGTATAATTACTACTTTAGGCCCAAATGGCGAGATTGAAAATGCTGTAAATTTTAAAGTTGTTGAATGCTGACGAACATCGACTGACATTTAGTAAATCGATCAGTTCGCTAAATCGCGACCTAATGCCGATGCTCTAAAGTTCACTCCACATTAGCACAACTTCGTATTGTCGGATGCCACAATACATTCAAATTCCCGACTGGTTTAAACACAGTTAAAGTCCAGTGGCATTGTTTCAGAATCAATCAACTACGTGTGGCAAAAATAATTTTGGTCAAACCTGACTGTATCAGAAAGTAAGAACCATTGGTATCCAAAATCAGAGTTCGGAATGCTAAAAAATAGTGGCACACCAGCGCCTCAGTGGCTAAGCATGGCAGCACTCCAATGGAAATAGTCCCACATCCTCAATTTTACAGCCAAGCCCCGTTTGCTTGCAAAAACAATCGCCAAAAGACACAAGTCCTGCTGTGTTCCACATCGATAATACCTTCAGTTCGGATTCGTCGTGAAAAATTCTGTCTTCCGTTTGCGCGCACATGCGAAATTTGGCTGAGTTCAACACTTCTGGAACCGCAAATACTATCACCAATATGTCGCGTCGAGCAAAACAGGTCGCGTGTCATCCAAGGCGTGCAGAACTCAGTTCTGGAGCTTTGTATCATCTCCGCTTAAATACTCTCAATCCGAAATTCCCAAAGTTACGGAACGTAACTGCATTCATCACTTCAGTGCATTACCTTTTACATAGACTTGCAATTTTAGTTCTGTTTGTGCCATTATATGCACACTCAAATTCTCATCGAAACCATACATTACACACATGCTAAAAATATTAATAAACAAAGACAAAATATCACAATAATTACAAATATCAGAAACAAATGTCGTTGAAATGTGTGCAACACCCTCATTGATACACCGCCTTGCTGTTGGTGTATCTGCCTGGCATTCCTTGTTTTAATTAATTATTAGCAACAAATTAATAAAATTGGTGTTTTATCAGTGAAATAGACAACATTCCATTAGAACTACTGACGGCCTTGGGAGAGCCAGTCCTGACGAAACTCTATCATCTGGTGAGCAAGGTGTATGAGACAGGCGAAATACCCTCAGACTTCAAGAAGAATATAATAATTCCAATCCCAAAGAAAGCAGGTGTTGACAGATGTGAAAATTACCAAACTATCAGTTTAATAAGCCACAGCTGCAAAAGGCTAATGCCATTTCTTTACAGACGAATGGAAAAACTAGTAGAAGCCGACCTCGGGGAAGATCAATTTGGATTCCCTGGAAATGTTGGAACACGTGAGGCAATACTGACCCTACGACTCATCTTAGAAGCTAGATTAAGGAAAGGCAAACCTACGTTTCTAGCATTTGTAGACTTAGAGAAAGCGTTTGACAATGCTGACTGGAATACTCTCTTTCAAATTCTGAAGGTGACAGGGGTAAAATACAGGGAGCGAAAGGCTATTTACTATTTGTACAGAAACCAAACGCCAATTATAAGAGTCGAGGGACATGAAAGAGAAGCAGTGCTTGGGAAGGGAATGAGACAGGGTTGTAACCTCTCCCCGATGTTATTCGATCTGTATATTGAGCAAACAGTAACGGAAACAAAAGAAAAAATCGGAGTAGAAATTAAAATCCATGGAGAAGAAATAAAAACTTTAAGGTTCGCCGATGACACTGTAATTCTGTCAGAGACAGCAAAGGACTTGGAAGAGCAGTTGAACGGAATGGACAGTGTCTTGAGAGGAAGATATAAGATGAACATCAACAAAAGCAAAACGAGGATAATGCAATGTAGTCGAATTAAATCGAGTGATGCTGCGGGAATTAGATTAGGAAATGAGACGCTTAAAGAAGTAAAGGAGTTTTGCTATTTGGGGAGCAAAATAATTGATGATGGTCAAAGTAAAGAGGATTTAAAATGTAGACTGGCAATGGCAAGGAAAGCGTTTCTGAAGAAGAGAAATTTGTTAACATCGAGTATGGATTTAAGTGTCAGGAAGCCGTTTCTGAAAGTATTTGTATGGAGTGTAGCCATGTATGGAAGTGAAACATGGACGATAAATAGTTTGGACAAGAAGAGAATAGAAGCTTTCGAAATGTGGTGCTACAGAAGAATGCTGAGATTAGATGGGTGGATCACATAATTAATGAGGAGGTATTGAATAGGATTGGGGAGAAGAAGAGCTTGTGGCACAACTTGACTATAAGAAGGGATCGGTTGGTAGGACATGTTCTTAGGCATCAGGGATCACAAAATTAGCATTGGGGGGGGGGGGGGGGGATGCGGGGGGGGGGGGGGCAACGTGGAGGGTAAAACTCGTAGAGGGAGACCAAGAGATGAATACACTAAGCAGATTCAGAAGGATGTAGGTTGCAGTAGGTACTGGGAGATGAAGAAGCTTGCACAGGATAGAGTAGCATGGAGAGCTGAATCAGACCAGTCTCAGGACTGAAGGCGACAACAACAACAACATTAGTGAAGTATTAATGCTACAAATTAAACAAGTATCTCAGTCGTTGCATTTCGACAAGAACTTTAAATTGAACACTCACTCTACTCTGTACCCGCTTTAGTTCAAAAGCAATAAATTATTCAGTAAATTGCACAGTTTGCAAATATGTTACTGTAATATGTTTTGACATAAAATTCGTATAAATCGTACCAACATCTCGGCTGCTTTGCATTTGTGTGCAATCAATGCAAACGTGGTTAAAGCATTGTCTTAAAGACGTGCGCTTGAACGGGGTAAATCTGCGTGACTTCAAGTAATCGCCAGCCGTTCGGAACTTCACGTGGAGCGATCTTTCGCTGAACACTCGCTGGCCGCCTTCTTCCAGCCAGCTCTCGCCCGCTGCCCGGATGAGCGGGCCTAACCTGTCGCCGTGTGTGGGTCCCTAAGTGCAACCCGCGGTCAGACTTCTCTCCAAATACAGCAAATGACTGTCGTTTCACAAGGGCTTATCACTGTTTGCTGGGAGATTGGTGAGATTGGTTACATGTAATAGCTTCAGAGGTCATCAGTCCCCTAGAACTTACAACTACTTAAACCTAACTAACCTAAGGACATCACACACATTCATGCCCGAGGCAGGATTCAAACCTGCGACCGTAGCGGTCGCGCGGTTGCAGACTGAAGCGCCTAGGACCGCTCGGCCACAGCGGCCGGCCCACTGATTCTTAAATCCGTCTTATTCTGTGCTTCCATTTTTTGATACTAGCTTTGTTCAGTACCACCAAGAGTTATAGCTCATGTTTAAGAGCAGTCAGCTTTCACATCTTGTCACCTTTGCGATAAATTCAGTGCAGTTCTAGTCCCTTTATTCTGAAATTCCTAGTTGCTCGGTATTTACCTTTTTCGTTACCATTACATGGTCGGGTTCTGGTTTAAGAACGTTTTATTTTGCAGCGTCCATAATGTTGCTCTTACACTTGACCAGCAATCGTCACATTTCATTCTGATCAAAAGAGTTTTTAGTTAAGTTATCGGAGTCAAGAAATGTTCATTCTTACCGGTAATTATATTCATTGTTTCCTTAACGGAAATTCATCCTAAGCCTCATCCACTTGTCATCCAAGGCGCATCCTACACCAGTTCATTGCTCAATAAATTAACACAGGTCACTGTTGTTCATGAATTTTGGAATTATTCAAATTATCCAGACGTTAGATATACCGGAATTTACATTCTCAAATGCACGGCGTTAACTACCAAACCAGAGCCTATACTATTAAGACTGCAACCACAATATTTAAGCGAACAAATTCCCGTGAAGTACGAGAGCTAACGCTAGTATAAGCTATCACTCCGTTTCACCATTTCATATTACAACCCTTTACAACTAACGTAGCAGCATTATTCGTTAAAAATAGTCTTGGTTGCAATTTTAGTTTTTTTATTTTTCAACTACAGGTTTCGCCTTATTTAGGCATCTTCAGGTTGATCTTAATTTGGTATTTCTTAGAACGAAGGCGATGTTAGCCTGATGTATTCGACGATGCCGTTGGGCTACACTATCTCAAAGATCGTTCTAAGAAATACCAAACTAAGATCAATCTGAAGATGCCTCAATAAGACGAAACGCGTAGTTGAAAAATAAAAACTAAAATTGCAATCAAGACTGTTTTTAACCAATACTGTTAAGCACTGGTTTGCTGTATGCAACAGATGGATTGTAAGAATAACGTAGCAACCTTCTACCCTCCATAGTACAATATTTTATAACCTCTTATATTTTTACATACAAAGGTTATTTTTTTAAACTTCCAATCGCTCACAAAATGAGACTACAGTGAAAATCAAAAATGATTTATTCCCAGATGTTAGCTACAATTTCCAGCTACTTCTCTGCGTAGCAGCTGCTCCAACTTAGCATTTGTCGTACCATGCTACCGATTTTCCTACATTCTTGCCACAGAAGGCAGCCACCTGTGGTTTCCGTCAATTCCCTGCACTGGTCTACAGCTCGTTGTCTGTGCTAAAATGCTATACTCAGAGCCTTCCGTCCATGTGAGCGACGAGATGAAAATTAGAGGGAGCCCAGTCTGGGTTATATGGTGGAACATCAAACACCTCCCATCAAAAATGCTGCAGGAGCGCTTTCGGTGTAACGTATCCTTTATATCTGGCAGCTAATAAAGTGACAAAAATAAATCGAGCTAAAAGTATGTAATACATGCGTAAAAGTTTTCTTCGGAAAACATACCTAAAGAAATGCGACAGTACGATGTTGTCACTATTATACCACACATTTAAAAGTAATCACCTCTCATGCTATATTGTATCACCTTACTGTGTTTTGTAGGTCATCGCGTACTTTCTTTCTTGTGATTTGTCAGTCCCTGATGGCTATTGTAAGCCATCGTTGTTAGAAAACATATTGGCAGTGAAAATGTCATGACTTCCACGTAAAAAGTGAAAGTAAGTGTTAGTTCGGACTACTTAGACAAGAATGTGCAGATCTGACTTTTTAAGAATGTAGTATTTAAACGACATCATGCGATAATCTATCGGCCGTTCTGCCTTAAGACAAAGTGTGCACAATTAGTGACACATTCATCTGCGTCATAAAACTCATTAAATAAAATTGGTATCTCATTACCAAAGCGTTTCTACAATGAATGCAGACACATTTACTGCCAATATGATAATTATTTTTCAATAACTGAGATAAACTACAGACTCCAATCGCATATACATCCTATAGGTTAGTGGGCAACATCTGATGTGAGTTATAAGAAGAGGAAGGCCTCACTTCTCAATCTTTGGTTTCATACAATATTTACTCAATAATTATTCATCCGAGTGGTGTTACCAAGCAGTAGACGCATGATCTACTTCAAAATGTTCCCGTGACACTCTGAAGAGAGTTCAGTTTGTCTCCCGTCATCGTGTAAGTTATGGCGCAGAAAAACTGTTTTCGTTATTTACGAAATTTTTGTATGTCAGTTTCTAAAAATAGCAGTAGTTATTGAAAATGTACACTAACGATTAAACTTGTGTAATACATCAAGTAAAAGAATATTAGATCGTCATTTCCTGCTCTTTTGTGGCTACGCATTTAATGGACTGTTTTGTGTTTTGAAGTCCAAGATGGTATGTCAGGCATTGTGGCCTATTTGGTATAGCATGCAATTCACCTTGACTGTGTAGGTGCTAACAACGAAGGTTTGATTTGTGATTCATGCTAATAGACGAATGTAGAACGAAGCACCTATACTGCATAAACAAATAATGACTTCAGAACCGATTGGGCATGGCAACTCCCTGTGCCAATAAAGCAATGCAGTCAATGCAAAATACATTCAGACCCATAGGCACTGAATCATCTGGATCTGGTCAAAACTGATAACTTTGTTCACTGTGCACATAACAAATAAATGAAATGTCTTACCTTTAAAGCAGCAACGGTGGAACGCGATATATTCTGGTCTCTCATAAAAAATATAAACAGGCTCACCGGTGTGCAATACTGGCCGTAATACTTTGAAATGCACATGAAACTCTTTTGGCTCTTAAATGAAAACCTTTAAGAAAAATCCAACGTCCTTAAAAAACATGTGACCAGGACAGGGAGGCTGTACTGATTCTGGTGAATTACTAACACTGATTTTTTAGTGAATTATATTCCAAGTTAAGTCTGACTTTTCAAAGTCATTTGAAAATTGAAATTAGATTACTCACAAAAATTACATCCTTTTTACTAACTGGTTGACTAAGAATGAGGATTATACAGCAAGTATTATCTAACTTCACTGAAAAAGCATAAATACAAATCATAAAATTACATAACCTAGGTTAACAAATCTTAGAAACATTACAAATGGGAAATACCTAACTAGCCTTATCATCAAATCAGTTTGCGTACATTCTAGAATTACTCAACAGTTACAAAGTATCAGCCATCTCATCCACACTAACAGGCTCGGCAAAACGAGAGTAAAAAATATTTAACATCTTTACCTTGCTTGCAAGAAGACTTCGGCTTACATGTTCCCGTAATTCCTACATTAATCTAATATTTGGTGGCTTCACAGAGCACACAACAAAAACTGCCTACTCCATCCTCTTTAGCTCACAGACAGCTACCTGCAACTCTACACCAAGCCGGCCGCTGTGGCCGAGCAGTTCTAGGCACTTCAGTCCGGAACCGAGCTAGTGCTACGATCGCAGGTTCGAATCCTTCCTCGGGCATGGATGTGTGTGATGTCCTTAGGTTAGTTAGGTTTAAGTAGTTCTAACTTCTAGAGAACCGATGACCTCAGATATTAACTCCCATAGTGCTCAGAGATTCGAACCATTTTGCTACCGACTGTATCAGGTACAGACATTCAGTAGGCTTTTAAGGAGAATTTAGTTAACTGACATAATTTTCTGCTGGTGCATGTTCGCAGTAAAAATGCTGTTGGCAGTAGCTTTAGTACTTGCAGCGTAATGGCAGGTAGGAAATAAAAGACAGATACACGGTTATACACATATTTATTCAGGAATCATACACAGGATGCACTACATCAACAGATTCTTTCTCTATCTTAACACCAGTACTGCATATAGAAAATAAAGCTTCTTGTATGCACAGAATTCACCATGTATTTCTCTCAAACTTATTGACAGAACATTATTTTTCGCTGACACCATATTGACCCATTGTTCGAAGTCGTCTACATGCACACTGTTGGCATTTAGATTCTCTGCAATTACTCTATACACAGCTCTAACACAAGGAAACCATCTGTTCAGTCTTTCCTAGCACACTAGATAGAATCATCTGTAGACTGGACTAGTTGTTAACGATGGAGTCCTGTAGGTAAATCGATGTGTCACCTGATTTCACATGGAGTGCAGAGTCATTGTACACTGTTGTAATTGATAGAGTTAAAGCAGCGCAATAAATGTCTGGAGGACAGCTCGGATGATACTCGGCGGTCAACTGCGCTTGATGCAGGCTTCTTCACAACACAATTCATCCCATTTCACCTCTGTAAACCGCAGTTTAATACTTTTAGGTGCATTCTCAATCTCTGTCATCTCACACCAGTTTATACCTGCTGATGCTTCCATACCAATATGTAAACGATTCGAACTACTAGTGGTTAAAATACACTGAAGTGAAGTGTAGTGGTGCACAGGGCCTAACTGGTATCTTCTCATCCACTTCATCTTCACTGAGTCCTTACAGTACTACTGGAATATTGTGGGATGGCATGTGTTATGGGGCCCAGTACTGACCTGCGTCATGCTGATTACGACTCCCAGTGCACTTCAGCGAGGGAGGGGCTGGCTGGGTGTCTTCAACTGATAATAACAGGTGATTGCCCTGCTCCATCAAACTGACCAAGTTCGGAGATAAATGTGCAGGCTGAGGAAAACACATGTCATCTGTGAGTAGATGGGGGTTGGTGGTGTGGGGGTTGGTGTGAGGGTAATTAATTGATCAATTTAATTAGTTTGCTTATCAATTTGATATCATAATTGGGCTTGTGCCCCATCTCCCTGCTACTCACGGGATGTGGGACCGTCTTGTTGTCCGTGCGTCTGGCTGGGTAGGATTATCCATTAACATGGGCCACTCGAGGAGATAGAAGTAGACGAAAACTGAAGAAGAGTAGTGGGCCTAAGTGCAGAAGGAGAAAGGTGCCAAGGCAAGCGCCAAGAAAAATAGTCTCTGAGGCAGTCTGGACGCGTAGTAAGAGCAACAGTGGATTTTCTTGGTACCTGCGACAGATCATGGAGGCGTAAGGTTAGTTAGTGATTGGGTATCGTGCAATGCTCGGCACAAGCGTCACAGTTTAGGATCATCATAAGAGTATCAATCAGAATCGACGTAGGTACTGCCACATTGGGCACCGACGATGACTCCTGGACCGGCTGTAGCGTCTGCGTACCTGAAAACCGTAGTCGTCATATTGGTGGTCGATTGATCACAGAATCGATAGCACATTGTAGAAGGGTGTTTAATGTGCAAGATTTGGCTTCCCTGCTGTGGCTGTTTGAGCGGCTAAGTGACTTATATGGCGGTGCCAGTCAGCTTTGCTGTGATACAGAGGTTCGCCGTTATTTTCTGCATTGTTTGTGTTCCTTTTCTTGCCCCAGGTGATTGTGTGTCCCTACTAAGGAATGTCTTTGGACGATTGTGCTGCCATCTACGGCTGTGGCGGTAATTTTCCATATTCAGGATGAAGGGATTGTTAGAGTTTTTCGAGTATTTTTAATACCTCAGAGAGAGTCTCGCGGCAGTATTCACTGTAAAGAACCACGGTGCGTGTGTGTCGTGGAGCACTGCTTATGATACGCAGCACCTTGTTCTGTATGACATGCAGGCAGCGCGGGTGTGTTGAAGCTGCGTATCTCCAAACTGGGACTGCATACGTCATCAATGGTCTAATCATTGACATGTATATAGACCTGGATATTCTCCTGTTGAGTGTACGTTACCTGTTTAGCATTGGGTAAAGTTGCTTGAGCCTCACGTGTGCTCTGTTGACGACGTATTGTACGTAGTTCGCGCATGTTATTTTCCGGTCCAGCCAGACACCTAGGTACCTGACTTTCTCGCGGAAACGTATTGGCCTTGTGTGTAGTGTTGTTTGTCTGCAATGTTGGTGTTTGTACAGTTGCTTCGGTGTACGAGTGAGCAGCAGTACCTCGCACGGGACTTCGTTTGCTTTAATAAGCCATCGTTCAAGCTAAGCGAAGTAGACGGTTAAGGAAGTCTACTATCTTCGAAACACGACAGGTGAAGAAAGACGGACATAAAAAGCAGAGTACAACAGACTGGCCGAAAAAAGCCCGACAGCATGAAACATATGCCTTAAGATGTGGAATAAATTTCTGAGAATGTACGTCCGGAGCATAGTACAGTATGGTAGTGAATCATGAATAGATGTGAAACTGGAAGAAAGCAGAATCGAAGCGTATGAGGTGTGGTATTACAGAGGGGCACTGAGAACAAGATGGACTGTTAATTTAAGGAGCCACATAGAAACACAACGAAAAAGAAAAAAAGTACTGTATAGCTTTACCAATTAAAAGACAAAACAGTGAAAACGAAAGAAAATGGTAACACTTAAAGGCCATATCAAAAACAGGCCCATGTTTGTTAACCGAGGTAACCTGCTATGAAGAGAACGTTTTATAAACTGATCTTACTATATCTTGTAATTTCATTCATAAAGAAAATTAATTCCTTCAGCCATGTACCATGACATCCTCTGGTAGTTTTTCGTGATCTCCCTCAATTATAAAAGGACGTGTTCTTCCAGTCCCGTGGGTCTTGACGGGCTAGAAGAGGCTGTCAGAAGCCGCAGAGCACCTACCGCCTATTACCGCCGCCAGCCGCCTGTGTGCCTGTGGTATGACAGCCACTAAGGACGCAAAGCAAACACTTCGCTAGACCACCCACAGAGACAGTAGCAGAGCTACACAACGGCTCTCATCGTAACTGCTCAGCAAACGGAAGAACACCAATGACAGACAGTCTGGAACCCCGAATAACACATCTGTTGCTCTCTGCGTCAATGTACATTTCTCTTTTTCTGTCTGCCATTCTCTCCTTACAAATTAAAACACACGTCGGTTAAAATTCTAAGTAACTAAGCTATTTACGGTGTAAGAAAGTTCCATATTTCACATATTGGCTCATTGAATTCCTTATTTGACATAGCGTACCAAGAAATTCGCAGTGTCACTTGTAGCGTAAAACTGTACTGTGCAAATGTGATTGTGCACTGCATATTGTATTCTATCGTCTGTATTCTGTTGTTGTAGCTCAGTCCCAACAAGGAAAATATTATCGAGATGTTTAGTTAAATTTTAAATGTTTGGGTGAATTTTTAAATTCATATCGAAGGGAAACCGGTGTTAGTTCGGCAAGTAGATGTACCTACAACTTCTTATATTCAAAGCTCTAGCTGATCACAATAGATTATAAATCATCCCGCACCCCTCCCTCTAGGAAACACCACGTTAATATCGTATAAGGTCACCTACAATCTTGGTAAGTACCTGAATTCGATGAGGAAGGGAGTTCCCAAGCGTCTGCAGCTAGTCATTGAATAGTGATACAAAATTAAGGGATGCTGATTTCTGCCTTTCGCCTGCTGTTCCAAACAGTTCCTGACAATTCATGTGGGAGTAAGATAAAATGATTTATCCGACCGGTCGAGGTGCAACAGAGTGCTTCAGTGTTAGTCAAACGTAAACTGTATGCTTGCAACTGTGTGGTCATGGCTGTTGTCGGTTTGGAATACAGGTGTGCCCACCAAGTGAGGTGACAGAGTGGTCAGCCCACTCGACTCGCGTTCAGGAGGACGACGTTTCAAACCCACGTCCGATCATCCTGATTTAGATTTTCCGTGATTTCCCTAAATAACTCCAGGCCAACGCCAGGATGTTTCCATTGAAAGGGCACGGCCGACACCCTTCCCCATCCTTCTCTAATCCGTTGGGACTGATTTTGTTGTTTGTTCCCCTCCCCCAAATCAGTCAACCAATCAACCAATAGTAGTGTCCACTACACATTCGTCAAGAAAGTATAGGAAAGAAAAGACAACGCTCGGCCACCGAGAGCGGTAACCCAAAACAGTCAGGTGTCATAATAAGGAAAATATCACTAAAACATCAAATAGCCTGCTGCTGTTTCAACCACACCGTTACAAGTTACGGATCAATCGCCTCATCGGGTCGTCAGTGTACCTGACTCTCTCTATCATACATTTTAAACTTTGACTATGTTTCGCTACATTTTCGTCATAAGCATCACCATTGGATATCCATTGCCTTCTCGGTCCATCCACCAGGAGCTTGTCTCGTCAAGAGGTTCCATCTGTTTCCCTCTGATTCTCATTAGTCATTATTACATACTTCCACCTAAATCTGTTCTCTTTCTCATTTTGTTTTTCCTCTATTTCTCAGTGTTTACTATTACGCATCTCTCCTAAATCCGAACAACCTTTCCAATAACAATGAACAACCCCCCAGCCCCCCCCCCCCCCCCCCCCGCAAAAAATGTTCATTGCGCGTATATCTCTTTGCAGTATTCAGATGGGCTGCTTTCAGTAAGAGCACGATAGCACGATTCAGTTTCTCGTTTGAAACCGGTTTATATTGAACAGGTATGACACTCGTCTCCGGTTCCTATGGGTTAGGATCTTTCTTCGGTCACAGTTCTTACGCTGTGTCGCATGAATGTGAATCGTACGTCATTCTTTGTACACAACTTGAACAGTACGGGTTGAAACACCAGCAAATCGGGCAACTTCATTTCCGGTGAGCTCGTGGGTATGTGAAAACACGATATCTCCTTTCCGCCATTCTGTCAAGTCTGCACGACGGCCCACATCACAGTGCTGATTGCATACAACCGACTGGCACATACACAAACTTCACTGCCATAACACGTCAGCTGTGAAGTGCCATAAGGCGGGCTGGTGTCTAGGGCGCTCCAAAGCGAACAGTGCGATATTTTAAAGGGTGGACTAACATTTTCTTCGTTGACCACTCTTTGGTGGTCGCTGATTGAAATATTGAGGCCTAGTCACCATTAACGTCTTTATTTGTGCTGACATTAACTAGACTACGGACTGATACAGCTGCAATTTGATTAATTGATTAAGTGTTGTGTATAAATGTATGGTAATAAATTTCATGACAATCTGAATGGTCAGATACTTCTCACACTACTTCACGATGAGTTAAGCCCTTTAATATAATACTCTTTCTCAAAAGTATCATATTATCACTCAGGGCAATATTCATGTTTGTAAGGAACACTTACGTATTAATATGGTTGATGGAAATACGATACAGTAGATTGAATATAGAAAAAATTCTTCCGATTAGACTTCTATGGGAATTTTCTTCAATTACAAGTGAGCTCGAATCGGCAGAAATGGATGTAATGTCATAAATCGGTTGACTGATAATTCACCGACGAAATATGACTATCCATTTTCAATAAAAATGTCGTTTATGTCGTTTCACATGCTGATAATGTTGGCATGGTTAATATATTTTCCTTTAAGAACAATGATATTACTTACTGTGTGAGAGGGACGATAATAATAACAATAAAAATAATAATAAATTAATTAATCTGTAGTTTCGTAGTAAAATTGTCTAGTCTGTTTTAATGCTGAATGCTTTCTGTAGCGTTATCCGGGATAAACCTCGTAAACGTCGATGCCAATGTTGTTGAAATTTCCGTGTTTGGATCTAATTGTCGGTTTTTGGTCTTAGTACGTGACGTTATTCATTACTTCTCAAACTTCCAGAACCAATTGTAAGTGCTGTGTTTATACCTTCCTTCTTCACCGGTTAGTGTGCATATTCTGAAGTCATAATCTTAACTACAAGCTGAAGTAGTTAATGTGCCTTTTGATGTTTTTATTTTGGATGTTTTTACTGCAGCAAAAGCACATGTATCAGCTACTACACTGAGGCGGTAGTTACGTCTGACACCCCGTCGTGTTCATTATCACTCGGTTGCTAATCTCGCAACTTCGGGGTTGGAGGTAGGAAGCACTTGATGGTAGCACGCGACAAAGACGTGGGCTCTTCATCGTATGTTACTTCAGCTGTCAGAAGTTTTCTTAAAGCATTCCATGCGTCATAAGGTGAGATTTTCATGCACATAACCTGGTGCGATCCTGATTTCAATAAAGTTACGGCAGTGCCACATACGACTTTGTTCTCATGTAAGGGTACAGACCTCGTAGTATATAATGAAACAGACAAGCACTGTATATGGTCGTGTTGTTGCGTGTTGTCTAAAGCTACGTACATGGACAGTGGTCGCTCGGTGCTGACGAGAGTCGTTTGTTCTGCTTTTTTATCAGCGGTATTTATCTGTATTAGTTTCACATGTTATCGATTTCGAAGCTAGAAAACTTTATATTCGGGAGCGCTGATAGGGCGCTCGAGTAAATCGGCAGCTTCAGACTTGCGCTGGCTTGTAAACCAGTAGGGACCACGTCCACCTTCCGATACAGATTTAGCACATTTCTCACACACTCGTGCGAAAGGTTCCGACGCTAACACTAATAATGTGACATAACGCTCAAAACATTGCGAATGCTGTTGAAAAATCAATACCATCCTATTGAAAAACAAAGGCCATGTTTCCTTTCTGTTGATGCAAGAATTTGTAGCATGAACTAAATGATATAATTACTTTCCCCTCTAGCTGAAACATTTGCCGGTAACTTCGCTTAGACATTTTTAGCCGTTTGTGAAATAATACATAAGTTACGTCACATGTGAAGCAAGGACCTTGTCGTGTTGTTGTGGCTTGCCTGCCTCTACAATATACGAAGGCGTATCATAGATGCAACCACATTGCAGTGATATCCGTGGAGACGCCAGACTTACCTGTGAGCTGTGAAGAGCAGCAGCAACCTATTCAGTAGTTCCAGAAGCAACAGTTTGAATGGTTGAGTGATATGACCTTGTAACATTAGTCAGCATGTTTGTACTGTGAACGGCTGAAAATAATATTTCTGAAGGCCATGAGGATCTACTGTTTAGCTTACTGCTGGTGGCATCCTTTAGGACAAAATATTCCGCCGGAAAAAATTACCCATTCAGATCTGCAGGGGATGAATTAGTCAGAAGAATGTTATGGTCAGCAGAAACAAACGGGCGTTCCAAGCGATAGAGCGCTGAAAGTAAATTCAATTAATCGAGTAGGTAGGTCAGAATATTTTAAAAGTGAGATGGATATGTTGAATTTAGGTATATCATGACAAATAATGAAGTGCGATGACAGTTAAGTTACAGTTGAGAAGGGCTGAAACGGGGTTGTCACCTACTCTCGATTTTATTCAATTGGTACAATGAGCAAGCAGTAAGTGAAACCAAGCATAAATTTGAAAAGGAAGTAAGAGTTCAAGCAGAAGAAATTAAATATTTTAGTTTTGCTGATGGCAGTGAAATTCTGTAAGAGTCTGTAAAGGACTTGAAGAACAGTTGAATGGCATGGACAGAAATATAGTTCAATTAAATCAGGCGATGTAAAGGGAATTGGAATTAGGTAATTAAATATTAAAATAGTAAACCGCTATTTGGAAAAATAAGTGACGACGGTCGAAGTTGAGAATCTAAGACTCTGATTGAGAATATCAGGGAAAAGGGAGAAATTTGTTAACATTGAAAGTAAATTTAAGCTTTAGTAAGCTATTTGTGAAAGTATTTATCTTTAAGATAAACATTTCAGACAATAAGAGAATAGAAGGTTTTGAAATGTGGTGTTACAGAGAAATGATGTCAGGTATATCGACACAACTTGAACGGTAGGGACCTAAAGATAACTATGGAAAGAAACCATGCATTGACGGTAGTAAGAAGGTTCATGTGGATATAGACTGTAGTAGGAAATGATAGGGCTTGCGCAGGATAGACTAGCGAGCATAGCTGCTTCGGACTGCAGACAACAACAAAAGTAAGCAAGAATTACGAGGGGCGAACAATTAGTAACACAACAACAATTTTTCTCAGTTAATTTGCGGTATTTGTTGTGGGAGATCGTGGAATATTCCCGCTTCAGTCTATACCGTTTCATGAAGCACCGATAGATGGCGGCGCTATGGCCTTCAAAATGGTGAAATGGCGACTCTAACGGAGGAGCATTCTAGAGTTTCTTTCGGTAGAAAACCAGAGTGTCGCAGATGTTCATAGGCGCTTGCAGAATGTCTACGGAGACCTGACAGTAAACAAAAGCACGGTGAGTCGTTGGGCGACGCGCCTGTCGCCATCGCATCAACACCGCGCAAACTTGCCCAATCTCCCGCGTGTAGGACGGTCGCACACAGCTATGACTCCTGCAATGTTGGAACGTGCGACCCTCTGATTCGAGGTGATCGACGGATCACAATGAAACCACTGGCTGCTCAACTGGAGGCCACCGTTGGTAGTGCTGGCACACTCGTCGATCAGTTGGAGTACTCAGTCTCGAAAGTGTCTGCCTAACGGAAGACCATAAAGAGCAACGAAGGACAATCTGTGTGGGATTGATTGCTCTTTACGAGGCTATGGTGACAGATTTGCCGAATTTCGTCACAGGGGATGAAACATGGGTTCATCGCTTCGAACGGGTAACAAAACGGAAATCCTTGAAGAGGCGATACCTTTCCTCCGAAGAAAATGTTCAAAGCCCAACCCTGAACCGGTAAGGTAATGGTGACGGTGTCCTGGGCTTCCGAAGCGGTTACTCTGTTTGACATCTTCACACATGATGCAACGATCATCTCTCAACTGTATTGTGCTACACTCGGGAACAACCGGAACGTGTTCGTCGCCACACAAATGCAAACGAAATTCTCCACAACAACACAAGGCGTCCCACAAGCCTGCGCACCAGAGAGCAGCCCGCAAAATTTCATTGTACAGTTCTTCCTCATCCATCTTACATCCTGGATCTCGCACCTTCCGATTTCCTTTTCAAGGATTCCGTAGCCAAAAGAATGAGGGATAATATGTTGTACAGGAATACGGAATAAAAGGAACCTGCTTTTAAAAAAAAGTGTTGCCTTACTTGTTAAACGCTACAAGTACGTACAACATGGACATTAGAATTCGCAGAGAAATATTTCACGGTTTACAGAAAAGTCTTCCCACTGAAGATCACAACAGCATCCACATCTTACACAACTCAACAAGTACCGGGTGATCAAAATGTCAGTATTAATTTGAAAACTTAATAAACCACGGAATAATGTAGATAGAAAGGGAAAAATTGACACACATGCTTGGAATGACATGGGGTTTTGTTAGAACCAAAAAAAGTTCACAAAATGTCCGACAGATGGCGCTGGACAGCAAAACGTCAGTGACTGCGCATGACAATCGTGTATAAAAGGAGCTGTAATGAGAGAGAGAATCAGAAGCGCCAGGGGTGGCAGCATGGTGACATTACCTGAAAAGGCGCCTTCAGTGAAGCTGTATTATCAGAATAGGGAATGTGCTAGTTCGGCGTTACGATCCTATCGCCATAGGAATGGGATTCGAACGGGTAAAGGTCCGTTGACAAATGCAGCTGTGGCGAAAATGATTTCGAAGTTCGAAGCCACCGGTTCTCTAGACGATAGACCCCGTAGTGGCCGACCGAGCACAAGGCGTAATGCTGCTGAGACAGTACCGGGTTCGTCTATGCACGGGGAAGTCAGCACTCGTGCAGTCGCACGTCGCACCGGTATTCCATACACTAGTGTTTGGTTGGCATTTAGGCGTACCCTCCGATGCTATCCGTACAAAATCCATCGGCATCATGAACTGTTACCCGTCGATTTAGTGAAGCGGAGGGCATTTGTGGTGTGGGCGTTTCAAAAGATGGCGGAAGATGACGATTCGTTGAGTAACGTGTTGTGGACCGACGAGGGTCTGTCAACGCCCACAACTGCAGAATTTGGGCTACCTAAAATCCTAGAACTGTCGTGGAAACTCCATTGCACGACGAGAAAGTCACGGTATGGGTTGGATTTACCATATCTACCATTATCGGGCCTTTTTTCTTCGAGGAAATGCTTGATTCTGGTTTTGTAACTGCTACCGTGACGGGTGAGAGGTGTGCCGATATGTTACAGAATTGCATCATCCCCACCCTGGCTGATAAACACCTGCTGGAACGTACGATGTTTATGCAGGATGGCGCCCACCCCACATTGCTAGATGCGTGAAAGATCTCTTGCGCGCTTCGTTTGGTGATGATCGTGTGCTCAGCCGCCACTTTCGTCATGCTTGGCCTCCCAGGTCCCCAAACCTCAGTCCGTGCGATTATTGGCTTGGGGGTTACCTGAAGTCGCAAGTGTATCGTGATCGACCGACATCTCTAGGCATGCTGAAAGACAACATCCGACGCCAATGCCTCACCATAACTCCGGACATGCTTTACAGTACTGTTCACAACATTATTCCTCGACTACAGCTATTGTTGAGGAATGATGGTGGAGATATTGAGCATTTCCTAAAAAGAACATCATCTTTGCTTTGTCTTACTTTGTTACGCTAATTATTGCTATTCTGATCGGATGAAGAAGTGCCATCTGTCGGACATTTTTTGACTTTTGTATTTTTTGGTTGTAATAAAACCCCTTGTCATTCCAAGCACGTGTGTCAATTTGTACCTCTCTATCTACATTATTCCGTGATTTACACAGTTTTCAAATTTATACTGACCTTTTGTTCACCCGGTATATTCAAATTGGAGATAGGTTCTTGTTATTACAAGACAGTTTATTTCAAAACCGGTTTTCTTGCATTACTGACCTGACATTCTCGTTATCGTCTTCTCCAGGAATTCTACCTGTACAACAACCAAGAGTTGAGCGAGGTGTGTTCGCCAGCGCTGCAACTCTGCGCATTGCTGGTTCTCCACGGTTGTACTGCTGGCTACGTAACTGTTCTGCCTCTACGCCGTCCCGAGACGAGTTCGGAAATTACGACGACACAGAGGCCGCCGCGCGTTTTTCCGCCCGCCGGCTGGAAGCCTGCCTCCGTCCCACCAATGAGCCGGCGGCCGCACTACACGCCGGACACGGGCAGCTAACGACTTTTTCTTGTCGCGCCGTGCGACGCCGGGAAGGCGTGTGTTCTGTTGGGGCTGGGAGGAGCTGTGGCTCGTCCGCCGGTCGACAGCCCGATGTCTCTCTCTCTCTCCCTCTCCCTCTCTCTCTCTCTCTCTCCATCTCCCTCTCTCTCTCTCTCTTTCCCTCTTCCCTGCCTTCCATTCTATCTTGCAGCCAGCTGGCGCAGCACGGCGCTTCGTATGAGCGACGAGTGCTGCAGCCGGAATCGCATTTGGAGAACTCCAGCTCCGCCATGGAACTGGTCCCCCCGCACGCTTCCTCGGCACATCTTGGCACGCAGGCCGGCGGACGAAAAAGGGATCTGAGGCTCTCGCCTGCGGCTTCCAAGGAAGGCCGCCGCGCAGGAGGGAAAAAGAAAGTCGTGTTCCGTGTACTTATTCACTAAGGGCGCGGCCGGCTGATTTCAGTGCTGCGCGAGTCGCCTCGGACGTTGGCACACGTGCCGCGGTCATCGTACGACGGCGAGTCAAACGAAAACCGGGTCTTGCAAAACAAACACAAAATGTCGCCAGTGGCCTTAACTTTAGGATTTGTTGCTACAGTATGCAATAGGTTAGGTTAGGTTAGTGTTTTTTAACGTCCCGTCGACAACGAGGTCATTAGAGACGGAGCGCAAGCTCGGGTTAGGGAAGGATGGGGAAGGAAATCGGCCATGCCCTTTCAAAGGAACCATCCCGGCATTTGCCTGTAACGATTTAGGGCAATCACGGAAAACCTAAATCAGGATGGCCGGAGACGGGATTGAACCGTCGTCCTCCCGAATGCGAGTCCAGTGTGCTAACCACTGCGCCACCTCGCTCGGTCGCAGTATGCAATACGCCAGCCTTATGAATGCTACTTAAATCAAGCTAGTGAGTAGGAGAGCCAGGTTCGAGTCCCGACGTCGGTCCAAACTTTCATTCGTCACTTCTACATCTACATCTACATTTATACTCCGCAAGCCACCCAACGGTGTGTGGCGGAGGGCACATTACGTGCCACTGTCATTACCTCCCTTTTCTGTTACAGTCGCGTATGGTTCGCGGGAAGAACGACTGTCTGAAAGCCTCCGTGCGCGCTCGAATCTCTCTAATTTTACATTCGTGGTCTCCTCGGGAGGTATAAGTAGAGGGACGCAAGATATTCGATACCTCATCCAGAAACGCACGCTCTCGAAACCTGGCGAGCAAGCTACACCGCGATGCAGAGCGCCTCTCTTGCAGAGTCTGCCACTTGAGTTTATTAAACATCTCCGTAACGCTATCACGGTTACCAAATAACCCTGTGACGAAACGCGCCGCTCTTCTTTGGATCTTCTCTATCTCCTCCGTCAACCCGATCTGGTACGGATCCCACACTGACGAGCAATACTCAAGTATAGGTCGAACGAGTGTTTTGTAAGCCACCTCCTTTGTTGATGGACTACATTTTCTAAGACTCTCCCAATGAATCTCAACCTGGTACCCGCCTTAACAACAATTAATTTTATATGATCATTCCACTTCAGGCTGTATACGGCCATCACAGATTCGGAGACTTCAAAAAGTCTCTGGAAACACATAGTTTCATTCGATTAAAGCACCTATGCCTGGGTTGCAAAACGGAATGCCCCGTTTCGTTCTATGCTGATAACGATGATGTGTGGTTTGTGGGGCGTTCAACCGCACGGTTATCAGCGCCTGTACAAATTCCCAACCTGTGCTCAGTCAAAACTCGCCTCTTTCATAAATCAGGATGAAAGGATGAGGACAACACAAACACCCAGTCATCCCGGGTCAGTTGAAAATCCCTGACCCCGCCGGAAGTCGAACCCGGGACCTCGCGCTCAGGAAGCGAGAACGTAACCGCGAGACCAGGAGCTGCGGACTGCTATGCTGAGGTGATATTCAAATGGTGTTGGAGAGTCTCTGCAATGCTGTTCGAATTTAGAGGGATTACTGAACGGGCCGAATCTTGAATGGGAATTTGGAATGAGGATGAAGGCGTGCTAGCGTAGTCCGCGCAGCTGTGCAAAGCCAGTGCGCCAGTGTGACGTAGTGGTTGGTGCACGTGTCTAAAGAGCAGGAGATCCGCGTTTGAATCCCGGCCATGGTACAGATATTCATTCGTTGCTTCAGTCTGCATATATACCGTAGATTTCTGAGACTTGAAAAGGTGTCTAGAATTGTATACGAGGGTTGTAACTTGAATAGTGGCAACTATTTATTCACAACCGAAACAAAAGAGTTACTTGTTTGCTCCTCTTACCGTCCTTCAAAGTAGTCACCACCGTTGTGTAGAACCCATTGCCAGCAATGTGGAAGGCGTAGTATACCGTTAGCAGAGCCTGTTCTCTTGGTGGTGAGAATGGAGCGGTCTACTGCCTGTCGAATCTCTGCAACAGTTTAGAAGTGAATGCCAATAAGTGGTTCCTTTATCTTCGGGATCAAATCAAAGTAACAAGGACTTAAGTCCGGGTAGTATGGTGAATGGTACAGTACTTCCCAGTCACATCGACCGAACAGAGCAGCCACAGCCTGCGATGTATGTGCCCGCGCATTGTCATGCAAAACGATGAGTGGGTTGCGCAGAAAGCGTCTCCGCTTCTTTCGCAAAGCTCGTCGCAGGTGATGCTCCAAAACCGAACGGTAATACTGTGCACTAACGGTCTGCCGTTGAGTAACGTAATGCGTTAGGATAACACCATCACAGTCGTACACAAGAATCACCATAACTTCAGACCGCTCCATTCGCACCATCAACAGAACAGGCTCTGCTAACGGTATACTACGCCTTCAACATCGCTGGCAACGGGCTCTACACAACGCTGGTGACTGCTTTGAAGGATAGTAACAGGTCCAAACATATAACTCTTTTGTATCGGTTGTGAATAAATAGTTGCGACTACTTAATTCCCAACCCTCACAGATTCATTTGATTTACTCAAGTTAATGCCTCTCGGTATCCTTTAATATCACTTCTCACAACACCAATACTTCGAATTATTTGGATCGGCAGCCTCACTATAAAAGGTTCAGTGTGTGAGACAAGGGGACTGTACTAGACAGAAGTCACTGGTCCATCTGGCAAGAAGACCGAGCGTTCGTTCATGAGGATCATCAAAAAGTAGGGAAATGCAGAAAATTATGTATAAGCTTAGGCTTTCATCACACAGAGATTACAATGGACACTAGAAATGACGGCATACGGGGATCTAAAACACTTACAAGTGAAGAGACTGTTAAAGGGACGTGCCGATACAATTTAAAAGCGCAAATGGTTTTATAAACATTTACATCCTTGTACACATTGACGAATAGTGGTTTGTCCTATCTTTATATTCTCTAATAGATACTGCTTCTTTACACTATGACAATTAATGTTCAGTTTAGCCTTTGTAACAACCTTAGACATGTCCAGTCCTTACTGACAGCAGGTAAAACCAACAAACGTCTTTATGTGTTCGATCGACGCATAAATGGAACTACAGAAAGATTAGGACGGCGCTTTACCCTTGACAATGAGAGCTGCGCATCTCAGTTCTCCACCTGTCCTCGGCGAACTGCCTCCCTTTTCCTTAGGGCTGCTTCCAACCCCTTTCGCCACAGTCCCCACTTCACACTTACACTAACGGCCCCAACTCCATACCAACACCCGCTGCCCTCACTGCGCATTCTGCACCTGTACTTCGATACACAAATCTTCCCCTCTGTCCCCTGTTGACTTGCTGTCTCATCAACAACCACAGTGACGAGCTCTCACCGTGCACTCACTTCCCTGCTGCTGTATTGCCTCTCCTCCACTTCCCAGATGAACTTATCGATATAACTGTAACCTGTATACCACATGTTGTGTGTGAATTCGTACACAGCGGTAAGGAAAGGTGGGCTACAGAATGGCGTGGCAACTATCGTCGTAGGAAAGCTGGACATGAGTATACTTGTAAATGATAAGTGTACAAGTAACACAGCAAACAGAAGAGTTACTTAACTTGCATTTCACCAAACGTACAAAGACTCATT
The DNA here is from genome assembly GCF_021461395.2 of Schistocerca americana. NCBI lineage: Eukaryota > Metazoa > Arthropoda > Insecta > Orthoptera > Acrididae > Schistocerca > Schistocerca americana. The sequence continues at coordinate 394,493,215 of NC_060119.1, read as the reverse complement.
ACAAATGATGCAACAAAAAACAGAGTCCAACTATTACAACAGCAGCAACGGAGGTGACGGAGCCGCGACTAGGCGGCGTCTGTGTGGGCTTCAGGTATCGGCGTGGCTCTGAGCGAAAGTGGGCTGTCGCTGCCGCCGGCCGTCTTACACTACTGGCCATTAAAACTGCTACACCAAGAAGAAATACAGATGATAAACGGGTATTCATTGGACAAATATATTACACTAGAACTCACAAAATTTGGGTGCACAGATCCTGAGAAATCAGTACCCAGAGCAACAACCGAAATAACGACTTGTCTTTATGTGTTCGATCGACGCATAAATGGAACTATAGAAAGATTAGGACGGCGCTTTACCCTTGACAATGAGTGCTGCGCCTGGGCATTGAGTCAAACAGAGCTTGGATGGCGCGTACGGGTACAGCTGCCCATGCAGCTTCAACACGATACCACAGTTCATCAAAAGTAGTGACTGGCGTATTGTGACGAGCCAGTTGCTCGGCCACCATTGACCAGAGGTTTTCAGTTGGTGAGATATCTGGAGAATCCGCTGGCCAGGGCAGCAGTCGAACATTTTCTGTATCCAGAAAGGCCCGTACAGGACCTGCAACATGCGGTCGTGCATTATCCTGCTGGAATGTAGGGTTTCGCAGGAATCGAATGAAGGGAAGAGCCACGGGTCGGGTCGTAACACATCTGAAGTGTAACGTCCACTGTTCAAAGTGCCGTTACTGCGAACAAGAGGTGACCGGAAAGTGTAACCAATGGCACCCCATACCATCACGCCGGGTGATACGCTACTATGGAGATGTTGAATACACGCTTCCAATGTGGGTTCACCATGATGTCGCCAAACACGGATGCCACCATCATGATGCAGTAAACAGAACCTGGATTCATCTGAAAAAATGACGTTTTTGCATTCGTGCACCCAGGTTCGTCGTTGAGTACACCATCGCAGGCGCTCCTGTCTGTGATGCAGCGTCAAGGGCAACCGCAGCCACGGTCTCCGAGCTGATAGTCCATGCTGCTGCAAACGTCGTCGAACTGTTCGTGCAGATGGTTGTTGTCTTGCAAACGTCCCCATCTGTTGACTCAGGGATCGAGACGTGGCTGCACGATCCGTTACACCATGCGTACAAGATGCCTGTCATCTCGACTGCTCGTGATACAAGGCCGTTGGGATCCAGCACGGCGTTCCGTATTACCCTCCTGAACCCAGTGATTCAATATTCTGCAAACAGTAATTGGATATCGACCAATGCCAGCAGCAGCGTCGCGGTACGATAAACCGCAATCGCGATAGGCTACAATCCGACCTTTATCAAAGTCGGAAAAGTGATGTTACGCATTTCTTCTCCTTACACGCCCGTCAACTGCTGTTTGTGTATGGGAAGTGGGTTGGAAACTTTCCGCATGTCAGCACGTTGTAGGTGTCGCCACCGGCGCCAACCTTGTGTGAATGCTCTGAAAAGCTAATCATTTGCATATCACAGCATCTTCTTCGTGTCGTTTAAATTTCGCGTCTGTAGCACGTCATCTTCGTGGTGTAGCAGTTTTAATCGCCAGTAGTGTATATTGCGGCTTCAGAGAGCGCTCGAAGGACAGAACTGCTGGAGACGTGGCTCAGCAGACGCGCAACACTGCGCTCACCAGATTCCATGCAACTATCGGCGTCAGATAGAGACTTGCAGTTACGTTGCTATTACACACGTGGGGTGGTACCCACGTCTGATACCGCATCTATTACATTCATTGGGAAAGCAACACTTTCCAGCTGCTGTCACAGCTCCATTCTGGGTTTGCAAAATAGTCTTGGAGTCGCTATTGTTGCATAACGACTCCAGGTGCGTAAGCGTCCTGACGAACGTTTTTGAGAAATGGTTGCGTTTTCTGTGTCTAGGATTCCCAGTGCTCTCTTCGGCAAGCGCGTTGCCAGCCACATTCTCTGTCGCCGGAAACCCGTTTCTCTCGTGACTGAATCATCAAGGTTCTCACCTTCTCCTGTTAAATAGAATTTATCTGCCTCTCCAGACTGAGGTCTTACTAAGTCACATGTGATTCTGTCAGAGGTGGCAAAGAACTTGCATGATCTGCTGAATGCAGTGGACAGTCTCTTCAAAAGCTTTACAACTTGGTTATCGACAAGGTTAAAATGAGGGAATGTGAAGAGGTAAAGTCCGCGCCACAAGCCTGCCAATGGGCTATTGGTCTGGCAGTAGAAGAGTGCAGCCTTAATTGGCTGGGGCACTAGGAGGGTGATGGCGGCGGGCCTACTGCTCTGGTCCCTTTTACCCCCGGGAAAGATCGGCGGTACTCATTCCAATAACAGTGTGATTGAACCTGGAGCCATCCTGGAGGGACTGGAACGAGGAAGAAATCGCCACCCTTATCCAGTATTGACCCTTGAACCTGGAGCCATCCTGGAGGGACTGGAACGAGGAAGAAATCGCCACCCTTATCCAGTATTGACCCTTGAACCTGGAGCCATCCTGGAGGGACTGGAACGAGGAAGAAATCGCCACCTTTATCCAGTATTGACCCTTGAACCTGGAGCCATCCTGGAGGGACTGGAACGAGGAAGAAATCGCCACCCTTATCCAGTATTGACCCTTGAACCTGGAGCCATCCTGGAGGGACTGGAACGAGGAAGAAATCGCCACCCTTATCCAGTATTGACCCTTGAACCTGGAGCCATCCTGGAGGGACTGGAACGAGGAAGAAATCGCCACCCTTATCCAGTATTGACCCTTGAACCTGGAGCCATCCTGGAGGGACTGGAACGAGGAAGAAATCGCCACCCTTATCCAGTATTGACCCTTGAACCTGGAGCCATCGTGGAGGGACTGGAACGAGGAAGAAATCGCCACCCTTATCCAGTATTGACCCTTGAACCTGGAGCCATCCTGGAGGGACTGGAACGAGGAAGAAATCGCCACCCTTATCCAGTATTGACCCTTGAACCTGGAGCCATCCTGGAGGGACTGGAACGAGGAAGAAATCGCCACCCTTATCCAGTATTGACCCTTGAACCTGGAGCCATCCTGGAGGGACTGGAACGAGGAAGAAATCGCCACCCTTATCCAGTATTGACCCTTGAACCTGGAGCCATCCTGGAGGGACTGGAACGAGGAAGAAATCGCCACCCTTATCCAGTATTGACCCTTGAACCTGGAGCCATCCTGGAGGGGCTGGAACGAGGAAGAAATCGCCACCCTTATCCAGTATTGACCCTTGAACCTGGAGCCATCCTGGAGGGACTGGAACGAGGAAGAAATCGCCACCCTTATCCAGTATTGACCCAGGGCCTTACCGGGACGGAGCCTACCGCTAGGCCACGATAGCCATAACAAGTTATGCTAAGTGAATAAAATTAGTAAATGGGACACTAGAACTTCCAATACATTTCACTGTTTGGGATGCAAAAACAACTGACGATGGCCAAAGCAAAGAGGATACTAAACGCACATTGGCACTGGAAAGGAAAAAGCCATCTGAAAAAGACAAACTCGTTGACATCGGACATAAGTGTGTTAGGATGCCTCTTTCGAAGGTATTAGTCTGAAGTGTACCCTTGTTCTGAAGGAAAACATCGGAGATAACCAGTTCAGACAAGAAGAGAACAGAAGATTTTAAAATGCGGTGATACAAGAAGAATGCTGGCGATTAGATGAGAATCACGAGTAACGAATAAGTGGTACTGGATCGAAATGAGACGGAGATATTTATGGCACGACTCAACTGGAAAAAGAGAAATGCCGAACCATCAACAGATCGTCAATTTGTAATTTAAGGATGAGTAAAAGTTGTAGACGCAGGCTATGGCTTGAATACAATAAGCAGCTTCAAATGAATGTAGGTTGCCGTAGTTAATAAAGGTGCGTAGGACAAACTAGCCTGGAGAGCTACACCAAACCAGTCTTCGGTCTGAAGACCACAACAACAACTATTGCAACAAGTGTCTATGCGGATGGAGAAAAATGTGGACACTTCAAAAACACAACACTTTACGATACCTATCACGGTGCAGAAAAACCGTTGGTATTCAAAACAGCTTGCAATCGTCTCGGAAGAAACACACAGGTCCTGTGTGATTTTCAGCGGAAACTGATGCAGTTCTTCCAGCCAAATATTGGAAAGTTTGGACAACAGAGTTGCATAGCGATCACGCACCCTTATCTCCAAACTAGACAACAAGACTCAATAAGTAGTGACATCCGGTGACTGTAGCGGCCAAGGGAGAGACGACAATTCATCCTCGTGCTCGTAAAACCATCCCCGTAGGATGTGAGTTATGTGACGTGAACAGGGGGCCTGCCGTCTCGAAACATAGCAACACTGTGCCACCCCCTTAGCTAGTGGTCAGCGTGTCTGGCTGCCATGAAAGGGCCCGGATTCGATCTTCGGTGGATCGAATTTTCTCCTCTCGGGGACTGGGTGTCGTGTTAACCTCACTATCATCTCATCATCATCGACACGCAAATCACCCCATATGGCGTCAACTGCAGACACTTACAACTCAGGCACCGAACTTCCCCCGGTGAGGAATCACTGCCATCATTGCCACACCATCAATGTCATAAGGTCATACAACACTATTGGGCAGTAAACATTGTACCATGGGATGTACATGATCAGCCAAAATAGCCACATAATCCTTGGCAGCAATGCGCCCTTGTAGTCTAACCACTCGTCCAATGGAATACCACGGTATGGGTGCCCAAAGCCATCACAGAACCCCCCGACAAATTTCACTGTTGGGACGTTAACTCAGCCAGAAGTTGGAATTCCAACTCACCCGGCAAATCTGTGTTTCTGGAGCACGCTTCGTTTTGTTTTGCTGCTGAGAGGGTTCGCGAGTGCAACAGTCAATTCTGCAGTGATTATGGCGCTGTCCTCTTATGTTTTTTCACAGTCATTTTCAGTGGCCGTCTCTCACTCCGCTCAATACACAGTTTTGTCCATGTTGTGACTTAGCAGGTGATATTTTTCCGCTTCCTCTGTATATGATATAAGTTGTTGAGAGCAGCACCAATCACTTGCTCGCGTTCGAATTTACTTAGCTCCGACATTATGCATTCATAATTATACAGAACACTGGTATGAGCACGACTGACAGCGTATTGAGGACATTGCGCAGCTGCGTTCGTCATCAAATGACAACAGTGCCGTCTACAGGTTTGACTAACATCTACATTTATGAAACTTCCTGGCAGATTAAAACTGTGTGCTGGACCGAGACTTCAACTAGGGACCTTTGCCTTTCGCGGGCAAGTGCTCTTCTGTGAAGTTTGGAAGGTAGGAAACAAGGTACTGGCAGAGCTGAAGCTGTGAGGACGGGTCGTGAGTCGTGCTTGGCTAGCTCAGATGGTAGACCACTTGCCCGCGAAAGGCAAAGGTCCCGAGTTCGAGTCTCGGTCCGGCACACACTTTAAATCTGGGAGGAAGTTTCATATGAGTGCACACTCCGCTGCAGAGCGAAAATCTGAATCTGATCAACATTTATGTTTAAACAAGCACTCTCGAAGTGTTTCTATACGTTTGCCCCTGTATGATACCGTCTAATTTTCGGCAGAATTTTTCTGAAATATTGTGTATGTGTGAAGTTAAAATTCTTAGTGTTATGCCTAAATGATGCAAACTAATTGTTATGTGATTGCAGGTTTCCTCACTCTATTCCAATTATAACATTTTTTTCGGCTGATCAATCGAATGGTGATGTCTTGTTGCAACGTTTCAATGAGTTTCACCTTCAGTGGAAGTTACCTTCGCCTGAAGCCGATGGGTACGATAATCATACAAACGTTGCTACAAGACGACTCTACGACTAGTCTGATCCCCGAAGAAGATTTTCATCAAGTCGTACAAACATTTCATATATTTTGTTGTCATTAATGTTAAAACCATAGGCTTCTTTGGCATGTTAAAAGCATGAGTGACCGTAATATTTGAGGAGGAGGAAGGGGGGAGAACAACCCCTTCCTCCACCCTCCCCCCCCACACACACACACACGCTCACACACTGGCCGACACCGACCCCTAGATTCGTGCCTGTTGGTAGATGTCTGTGTTCACGGAAATACACTACTGGCCATTAAAATTGCTACACCACGAAGATGACGTGCTACAGACGCGAAATTTAACAGACAGGAAGAAGATGCTTTGATATGTAAATGATTAGCTTTTCAGAGCGTTCACACAAAGTTAGCGCCGGTGGCGACACCTACAACGACATGAGGAAAGTTTCCAACCGATTTCTCATACACAAAAAGCAGTTGACCGGCGTTGCCTGGTGAAACGTTGTTGTGATGCCTCGTGTAAGGAGGAGAAGTGCGTACCATCACGTTTCCGACTTTGATAAAGGTCGGACTGTAGCGTATCGCGACTGGGGTTTATCGTATCGCGACATTGCTGCTCGCGTTGGTCGAGATCCAATGACTGTTAGCAGAATATAGAATCGGTGGGTTCAGGAGGGTAATACGGAACGCCGTGCTGGATCGCAACTGCCTCGTATCACTAGCAGTCTAGATGACAGGCATCTTATCCGCATGGCTGTAACAGATCGTGCAGCCACGTCTCGAACCCTCAGTCAACAGATGGGGACGTTTCCTAGACAACAACCATCTGCACCAACAGTTCGACGACGTTTGCAGCAGCATGGACTATCAGCTCGGAGACCATGGCTGTGGTTACCCTTGACGCTGCATCACAGACAGGAGAGCCTGCGATGGTGTACTCAACAACGAACCTGTGTGCACGAATGCAAAAACATTTTTTCGGATGAATCCAGGTTCTGTTTACAGCATCGTGATGGTCGCATCCGTGTTTGGCGACATAGCGGTGAATACACATTGGAATCGTGTATTCGTCATCGCCATACTGGCATATCACCCAGCGTGATGGTATGGGGTGCCATTGGTTACACGTCTCGGTCACCTCTTGTTCTCATTGACAGCACTTTGAACAGTGGACGTTACATTTCAGATGTATTACGACCCATGGCACTACCCTTCATTGGATCCCTGCAAAACCCTAGATTTCAGCAGGATAATGCACGACCGCGTGTTGCAGGTCCTGTACGGACCTTTCTGGATACAGAAAATGTTCGACTACTGCCCTGGCCAGCACAATCTCCAGATCTCTCACCAATTGGAAACGTCTGGTCAATGGTGGCCGAGCAACTGGCTCGTCACAATACGCCAGTCACTACTTTTGATGGACTGTGGTATCGTGTTGAAGTTGCATGGGCAGCTGTACCTGTACACGCCATCCAAGCTCTGTTTGACTCAATTCCCACGCGTATCAAGGCCGTTATTATGGTGGTTGTTCTGGGTACTAATTTCTCAGGATGGATGCTCCCAAATTGCGGGAAAATGTAATCACATGTCAGTTCTAGTATAATATATTTGTCCAATGAATACCCGTTTATCATCTGTATGTCTTCTTGGTGTAGCAATTTTAATGGCCAGTAGTATAGAATCAAGTCTGTTGATCCTTTCTTCAGCTGAAGCTGATACGAATCCTTCAGTTTCCATTGGGAAGAAAAGTGGAAGCTGTGGTTCAAGATGGCGTGGCACAGGCGTAAAGGTGTGGGAGCGGCCGGCACTCTGTCACTGCCGTCGGGAGATATTTAAAACCGCGCCGCGCTGAGCCGCGCCTTGCCTTCACGATGTGCCAGTGACAGCCGCTCGCCATAAGAGCTGAGAGATCAGGTTGCGCCGCGATATGAACCGGCAGATAACATTAAGAAATTAATTGCTTCCGGCATATGGGTTTTCCGAGCCGGGGGAGAAATGTTATTTCAGAGGGGCCCGGCGCTGGCGCTGACATGTCCGGGCCGAGGGGCGGTGCGATCCCTCCCAAACAGCAGCGGGGCGCTGCGTCCCTCACGTTTGTTATTTCACTACGTCGCCGGCTGCTGAAGAGGCGTCAGCGGAAACGGTCCGAAACTTTCAGTTTCATGAAACACTCGCCAAGTTGTAGTATCCTACATTTACCATATCAGTGAATTACTAACATTTGAATCGCACAGCGCATACAAATTGTGGGGATTAGAAATAGACTGATAACACGGTCGTCCGTAAATTAGTTTCGTTAGTACTATATTTTGAAAATACAATCAGTCTTTGAACGAGATTTATTACAAATCACTCTTGCGGCCCAACCAATAATATTGCTTAAGTGCGTGGGATCCATACGAAATACATACTAACGTATACACAAAAGCGCAACTTGTTCGCAGGTTTATTTGACCAACGGGAGACAGTCCGCGCTAGTAGATGCTATAAGGTACACAGTATCTATCCCACGAAAAATATTTCTTTTTTTTCCCTTGGGTTTATTAGTCTTCTAATTTCTTCTTGTATTCCTCCCTCCTCATTTGACGATATCCCTTCCACCCAACGTCCTCCATTATTTTACTGGACATATTCCAATCTTGTCTTCCCCTATAATTTTTGCACTCTGAAATTCCACCCTGATATCAAAACATGTCTCCTATCATCATGTCCAGCCTTTTTGTCGCAGTTTTCCACGTCTTCCATTGCTCACAGATTCTGCGTATACACTCCTCATTCCTTAGCTTATTAGTCTACCTAATTTTCAATAGTCTTCTGTAACACCACATCTCCAATGATTCTATTCCCCCTCTCTTCCGGTTTTTCCACAGTACAGCTGATCTATATGCACTGTCTAAGGAGGATCTCAATTAATGGACCGTGTCACACTAACGTAAATAGATGTGTTGATGTACATTTTAATGTCTATCGTTATTTTTGAGATTTAACAATCATCTATACACATACGGACATGGCTATATGAACAAGGTGCTCTTTGGTTGTAAGTGTTTTATTTCTGACAAACCTTTCCATAATGTAATATGTTTTATCCTTTGATACAAAAACTTAGCATAATGTTCCAACTCACCATGAGAAAGATTCTTACCTAAGTCCAGGAGATGACAGCATTGTGTGTCGAAAATTAAGAAGTATTTATGCGATCTTGGCTATAGAAAGCATTGTACTCCTCCTTATTTTCATCTGCCTTCGGTTTACTCTAGTCCATATTGTGTACTCATTATACTATTGATTGCATCCCATAGAGCCTGTTAATTCTTCTTCATTTTCACTGGGGATAGCAACATCATTAGTGGACCTGATCACTGATGTCCTTTCACCTTGAACTTTAATCCCACTCTTGATTCTTTCATTTATTTCCGTCGTTGCTTCTTCGGCGTACTGAGTTAACAGCAGGGGCGAAACACTGCACCACTCTCTTACACCCTTTTCAATCAGAGGATTTCATTCTTTGTCTTTAAATTTTATTGTTCCCTCTTTCTTGTGCATACTGTATACCACCTGCCTTTCCCAATAACTTACTGTTATTTTTCTCAGAATTTCGAACATTTCACACCATTTGACACTGCCGAAAGCTTCTCTCGGTCGACGAATGCTGCGAGGGTGCCTTGATTTTTCTTCAGTCTTGCTTCAGTTGTCAAGAGCAACGTCAGGACTGCTTCTGTGGCGCCTTTAACTTCGCTAAAGCCAAACTGAACGTCGTCAAACAGATCCTCATCTTTCTTTTAAATTCTATATTATTCTTGTCAGCAACTTGGATACATGAATTGTTCATGTCCTTCTGCGATAATTCTCGCACTTAGCAACTCTTGCTATCTTCAGAATAGTGTGTTTTTGCGAAGGCCCGGTGCCTTGCCGTCAGACTCATGGATACTGCTCACCAGTTTAAATAGCCGTTTGGTTGTCACTTTCCCCGATGATGTAGGAAATCCTGATGAAATTCTATCCGTCGCTTTTGCCTCATTAAGTCTTCCAAAGCTCTGTTCAGTGTTACTCTAATACTGGATCCCATACGCCTAACATAATGACTCCTGTTTCTTATTTTATCACGTCAACAGACAATTCCTCCCTCACATAGAGAACGTCAGAGTATTCTTTTCACCTATTCGCTCTCTCCTCTGCGTTTAACAGTAGGATTCCCATTGCGCTCTTAATATTGCCGCCCTTGATTTTAATTTCACCAAAGGCTGTTTTGACTTTTCTACACGGTGAGTCAGGCCTTTCGACGAGGGTTCCTTTTTCGATTTATTCGCAGTTTTACTGCACGCATTTCGCGGTGACTTCCCTAAATTCGTACGTAAGTTTTTCACATTGCTGTATTTCTGTCATACTCTGAAAATTTTTGTACGTCCCTCTTTCGTCGATCAGTTGAAGTACTTCTACTGTTACCTAAAGTTTTTCGCATGTACCTTCCAACTATCTAGGTCCGTCCTTCCAAACTCTGTCGTTACCCTTTTTAGAGATATCCATTCTTCATCAACTGTGCTGCCTACTACTTATCCACATCTTTAGCGAACTTCATTCACGTTTCATCCCCTCTCTCAGTACCTCAGTATCCCACTTATTTCCATGCTGATACTTTCGGACAATTCTCTTAAGCTTCAGTATGCTCTTCTTCATTACTGAATTGTGATCTGAGTCTTTATCTGCTCCTGCGTGCGCCATTCAGTCCAAAATTTGATTTATGAATCTCTGTCTGACTAAGGTGTAATCCAACAGCAATCTTTCCGTGTCTTCTGCCTACTCTTCACCAGCACTAAATTGTGGTTTGAGTCGATATCTCCTTCTAGCTACGTCTGACAATTCATTATCTTATTTCGGGATCTCTGCCTGACATGGTGTAATCTAACTGGAATATACACCTATCTCCCGGCCTTTTCCACGTTTACCTCCTGCCTTTGTGATTCTTGAACTGAGTATTCGCTGTTACCATCGAAATTTATTTAGAATTCAACAAGTCTTTCTCTTCTCGTTCCTACTACCAACGCCATATTCTCCAGTAATCCTTTCTCGTACTCCTACCCTACAACAAAATTCCAGTCCCCTATGACTGTTAGACTTCCACCTCCCTTTAAGTACTGAATTACCCGTTCAATATGGTCATATAATTTATCTGTTTCTTCATCTTCTGTTTGTCACGTCGGCATGTATACCCAAACAATTGTTGGGATTAGTTCGCTGTAGAATCTGATAAAAGTAACCCTATCACTGAAATGTTCACAGTAGCTCACTCTCTGCCGTATCTTCCCTTTTATAATCCTACACCCGTTATAACATTTTCCACTGCTGTCGATATTACCCTATAGACGTCTGGCCAGAAATCCTCGTTTCCCTTCCATTGCACTTCACAGACATCCATTGCATCTATCTTGAGCCTTATCGTGTTCAGATTTCTTACATTCCACGCCCCGACTCGTTGAACGTTATCATTCCGTTTTTTATTCCCTATATTGCTCATGGTCATCTCCCCTTACCAGCCTTCTTCCGAAGATCCGAATGGATTACTAATCCGTTCCCTTTTTCCCACGCAGATATCATCGTGACACTTTTTCATTTACACAACACATGTTCTATGTGAATTCAGTGGTTTCCATTGCCTTCTGCGCCCCCTTCTGCACCCAAATAGCACTGATCATTGCTTGTTTGCACCCTAAGGGCAAGCGAGTGCCCTGAAACTCTGTCCGATCCACTGCCCGCTTTTACAAGGCCATTGACAGAACGACAGTGGTTTCTTATGCTGAAAGCCTTCGTTTGCCATTAATGATAATTTTTACTCAGATTTTGAGCAGTGCCTAGGCTAGAAACCGGCATCCAGGAGTACTGATAACTACCTGCCTTAAATTGTATAGGGCGAAGGCAGATAGGTTCCTACGCAAACGTTGTCCAGTCCGATAGTGTTCTCGGTCTGCAATATTCTCTTAGTTGCCAGTACTTTGCTCATAAGGTGCAGTGACTCAAAGTCCTGCGGGTAATATGTGAAATAACTTTCATCGACGGACAGTAGAATAATTACTGCATTAACGCAAAAGCAAAATATGAGTATAAAGGAAAAAATATCCGTAACGTCTTAGATTTACGTGTCTGTTTCTGTAAGCACAAAACAACTTACCTATTAAAGTCAACTAACTCCATTGTGGAACAGCATTTGCATGTTAAATACTCGCAAGTTAAATACTACCCGGTACTGCAACCACAAAGACAAATAAAATCTGCAATGTTTGCGTATTAAGGCTGCTGAATAAATATTGATATATCGATATTTGTTCCAAAAATATCGATATTTATACTTTTTTATAGTTTTATTTTCGCTATGTGAAGAAGCCTTACTACTTTTTGAGCTTTCATCACGTCCAGTCTCTCTCTTTTACTGTGTGAAGCAAGTACAGGCGGCACAAAGAAGAAGTTCGATTGCACTGGAGGGGTGGCGGTGTGAAATTCCATTTACGATATGATGAAATAGCACACCACTTGCGTTAAAAAAACCTTTTAAACGCAACTCGTGTGCTGTCTCTTCACATTAGCATTCTTGAAAAACAGTTGCATAAAATAACGAGTAAAAACAATGACAAGATTGGTATTTGCGGTTGACGGACAGCTGTGAGGGGAAATGTTGACGTAATGGGCGCTAGGCACTACCTGAAGAAACTGTAACGTTTACCTTCACCACGCAATTTTAACACTAAAGCTGCTAGGTTGCTCGCGTTTGCAGAAATGAAAAAAAAGAAAAAACAGGAAAATCGACATGAAGTGTTCTGGACAAATCCGATACGTGGCAAAACCGAACGACGGACCCATCGTACATCTTTTATTGTCCCACTTATACATGCAGTTACCATTGTTAGCAAAGTGGTTGTCGCCACGCGTTGAATTGCATCGTTTCCCTTTCATTTCTTACGCTATGGGAGTAAGCAGGCTGCTAGTTTGTTGATGTACAGTATACCTAATAACAAATCAGTACTTACATATACAGCTCTAAAATCAGCAGTATGTTTACAATATGTAGATGTTATTTTTATAAGCCGGTATGTCGGTATTTCTTCGTCGATATGTCGATACATCTTCCCGATATAGCGACGACCGATACAGCTCCTTTTTTTTAAGTATATATATCGGATTATCGATATTTTTAAAAATATCAATAGTTCCAGTAAGCGTGTTGTGTAGCTACAAAAAATGGAAAAACTAAGATTAGAATTTATCTCCCTTTCGACACGGTGGTCATTAGAGATGGGTCACAAGCTCGGATTACGAAAGGAAGGAGAAAGAAATCTGCCGTAACCTTATCAGAGGAACCATCCCGGCATTTGTCTCGAAGGGGCGTCCCCTTGAATGCGAATACCGTGAGCTAACCGCTGCACCAGGTCAGCCGGTGCTTAGCTACAAATGAGTTCAAATGTTCAAATGGCTCTGAGCACTATGGGACTCAACATCTGAGGTCATCAGTCCCCTAGACTTAGAACTACTTAAACCTAACTAACCTATGGACATCACACACTCCCATGCCCGAGGCAGGATTCGAACCTGCGACCGTAGCAGCAGCGCGGTTCCGGACTGAAGGGCCTAGAACCGCTCGGCCGCACCGACCGGCTACAAATGAGTGTTAGTGCAAAGAGATGAAGCGTAAAAAAATACTGTATGTAAATTCACAGAAACTCTACTGTTTGGTGTCCTGTGAGATTTTTATGTCACCTTTACCTCTGTTGTGTTTACAGAAATTCGTGTCAATGTGTCTGTTTTGAGTAAATTTTCTAAGCTAAATATTAAAATGTTTGGTCTTATGATTAACAGTTTCTGAAGAAGATGATTATATAAAGCGATATCTGGACAAACAAACCAATGACTAATGAAATGTATCTTTTTAAATGCCAGATTTACACAGTATCAGTTTAAGAAGAAAAATTTCTCGAGTAAACATCTCTGAAACAGACGTGCTGCCTCACTTCAGTAAGAAGTATTAAATACAATATATCCCAAATCACTACTTATTTCAACAGGTTACATAATTTTTAAAATGCTCTAAACAATAGTTAAATGAGAAAGTTTCTTTAAATTTATTGAAATGCTTTTTGAATTTTCTACTTTTCCTACGTACTGAATAACACTTGGGCGCACAAATGAATTTAGATACGAATTTCGAATAATCATCATAATAATACAAGGGAACTCAGAGCTCGCTGGGAAAGACGTAGGTGTTCGTTTTTTCCCTTCCCTGTTCGAGAGTAGAATAATGGAGAATTATTGTGGAGGTGGTTCGACGAACCCTCGGCCAGGCAATTAAGTGTGATTTGCGCAGTATCGATGTGGATTGTGTTTCATGTCAATCATTAGAACAAACGAACAATTATGACTCTCAGTCTTGTCTTCGATTTCAAGGTCCTTCAAACTGTCCTGGAACTTGTTCTTGTTAGGTGATCCTTTGAAAATATGAATAACCAGTTGCATTCCCTACTGGTCCTCTTCGGCTTTTTCCTTGCACACAGCTGCCCACTAAAACATACACATTATTCTGCCAAGGCAACGAGCATTGCATCCGCTTGTCTTATTCCATTACGAGTTAATTTCTCTGGTACCGAGTGTCAGTGCAATGAGCGCCCTGCGTCGATAGATCGTACTCTGTTGTGTGAAAACTACGACGACTGCACTCAGCTACACTTGCACCACCGCATCTGCGCAAAAGGCGTATAACAGTTCAAAATTTTTGCTGGTATTACATCCGATATCTTCTTCGTTCTCTAAAGCCTTAAACCTGGTAGTTGATTTCGATTACTGTGATTTCTCTTTAGTACTTAATTTTATCTATTAATATATATGGATATATGCTTGATGAGTTTATTTCATTCTAATTTAATGCCTACTTCTATTTTAACCCATATCACTGAAAATGGATAGTTTTCACTTATTAGTCGACTGTAATGTGGTATCGTTATTCACCAACGTTTCTGTTTCAGATTCTTTACAGCGGAAAAGGCATGGCACGTTTGTAGTGTGGCCGCATGTTGAGAATGAATTACATGAGTTTTTAAACTGTCTAAACTCCACTCCTGAAAATATTCAGTTTCCGACGGAAATGGAAAACGAGGGCTGCGTTTTATGCTTTGATGTTTCGTTTCTTTGCAAATATGATGGCACGTTGGCAATGGCGGTTTATCGGCAGCCGACTCGTACGGACTCGTATTTACATGCAAATAGCTGCCACCAGTCTCCCCATTCGATGGGCGTTCTCGGAAGTTTGGTTCACAGAGCACAAGCACCGCTGACGAGAACATTTTCCATGATGAGCTTTTGCACTTAAAAGAAATTTTTGAGTCGAAGGGGTAATCTCCATAACATATACGCAAGGCGCTATGGACAATTTGGTTGGAGTCATTATTTTCTTACTGGTTGGGTAAGCTGTATACAACTTCCTCTCGACGTCATCCTCTCGACGCTTGCAGTTCTGAAAGCAAAAAATTATGACTGTAAGCAAGGTTCTCCGCTGCTTTTAAAAACAGTGACAGAGATGGTGGTGTGCTAAAGGCGATGGAACAATGTCAGCGTTCTACGACTTCACCGGGTTTCAAAGAGGTTTGCAAGTCATTGCTGGAGATTAGAATGAGAAGCCTGAAGAGGCCAAATATGTTCTAGAAGAGATGTAAGAACATTTTATATATCGTTACGACACATTAAGAGCTGTGATTGTAGACAAAATTAATGTGCGCATAAATCCTTAAAGAAACAAATAGTGATAGAATGCCCTGGAACTTCCGAAATGGCTACACGTCCTTCTTTAACATCGCAAAGATAAATGTTCGATCACTGTGAGAAAATCGAAATGAAAAGCTGATGGAAGAAGGCCGGTGTGCGTCTGAGAAAAAACGTAGCAATCACGGTTTATAAAATATATTTTGCTTTTTGAAAGGTGAAAGTGCAATCTTTAAACCTGCTTACGGATTTTTCATGATCCGTGTACTGACACAGAAATTGAAGAGGCTGTTAAAAGATTGCTCGAACGTATTAGGAAAAAACCTAAGTGCAATTTTTATATGAAATATTATGTTTTAAACATTTCGTTTCTTAGCTTACAAGAAGCTCGAAGTTATCGAACAACTCCAGCAACGAAGTTACAGAAACAAATTTTTGAAAAAAATGGCAGCACCATATGACAACTTTAAAAATTTATACCTTTTTCTTCTTCCTCCTCCTTTATTTCTTCCTAGGCTAATGCCTGTTTCCTTTAGTACCTCATAGTACATCCTGAGGTTATCACTCCATCTTTTCCTTGGACGGCAGATATTTCTTCTACTAGCAGGTGATTCACTTCTTACAGTTTTTAGTCTTCCTTTCACTGGTTTTTACTACCGCGAGTCAGGAAAGGATGATAGTAGGCCTCTCATAACAGGTTATGTGGTGTACTGTCGACCTTACCGAATTCATGGCACGCGTGAGGAATCGCTGTCCCGTGCTTTCTCCCAGCTGACGAATCGTTAATTGCATCATTTATTCATAGACAAGGAACCTCAGGTTCTATTCATGTTCAATGTCATTATTTAACATATCTCACCTGATGACGTGGCCTCTGAGCAACGAATCTGGTCGTTAAATAAATTGTTTACTAGAGTAGCCAAGCATTTATTGTTCAAGGTGGATGAGATAATGTTTTGCTAGGCCAAGGACAGCATGTTGCAGTGTGAACACTCTTTCCTTAGTGATTTGCATTATCCACGTTCTCATACCATCATACGGTGTGTAGCAGAGTTTACTTCAGGCACCGCTACCATTTCCTCACTTCCCTGTTCATTTGCAGGGAAGAAGCCTCCTCATGACTTCAATTTGATGAGCATTTCAGTGGAGCTCTTGGTTGTAACCGAAAGCTCGTGACGGAACGCACCACATTTTTTTGAATTAAACAATAAAAAGTAACAACTGTCATTCCACATTTGCTGAACACCTTATGGGCAATAAACATAGCCCAACAGACGTCAACACTGATTTGAAATTCTCAAATGCAGCAACAGCCCCCCACAAAAACTAATAATTGAAGAAAATTACCAAATAAAAAAAGCCATAGTTAAAGGAAAGCAAGTAATAGATGAATACACAGCCCTCTGCAATGGAACTCTGTCCTCTGCCCTCACAGAGTTATTAGATAATACCAAGCTACAGAACTCCACCAGCCCCCCCCCCCCCCCCATACACGTACACACAGACACATCCATATATACATATACACATACACACACACACACACACACACACACACAGACACACACACACAAAACTAATCATAAATAAATATAATAATAATGATAAATCCTCAAATCTCTCTCTCCCTCCCTCCCTCCCTCCCATCTGTCTCTCTCTCTCTCTCTCTCTCTGTCTCTCTCTCTCTCTCTGTCTCTCTCTCTCTCTCTGTCTCTCTCTCTCTCTCTCTCTCTTTTTCTCTTTTTCTCCCTCTTTCTTTTCACACACACACACACCTCTGAGAAATTCAGAACAACCTCCAGTGACATCTACAACTGTTCCAATGTCTGCCATCTTGCTTTCACACTTTCTACTGTTCCATTGCCTGCCATCTTGTTATTATAGCAGGTAAACAGTGACAGTGACAACTCAATACATAGAACTTGACAATGAAGAAGATGACGATAAAAGAAACCATAAGTGAAATATAATGTAAATAGACACACACACACACCCACAAACTTTCACATGAATTATTAATCTGAAGCATAGGCATAACAGTTTAGAAATCGTAATTTTTGTGTAAATATTTAGCCTATATTAAGTTGTATATAGTTGCAGGTGACAAACTGTAAGGAAAAACAATCACTGTAAGAACGTAATACAGCAGGACAACCACACCATGTGATAAGAAGGTATGAATACACAATTTTATGGGCTCTGTAATTACGATTTAGAAACTAATATTCATATGTACTTAAACATTAAAGAACATTCCTTATGGTTAAAAGCCATAATAATAAAAAAACACTGTTGATGCTGCAAGCCGGCCGCTGTGGCCGAGCGGTTCTAAGTGCTTCAGTCTGGAACCATTAGACCGCTACGGTCGCAGGTTCGAATCCTTCCTCGGGAATGGATGTGTGTGATGTCCTTAGGTTAGTTAGGTTTAAGTAGTTCTAAGTTCTAGGGGACTGATGACCTCAGATGTTAAGTCCCATAGTGCTCAGAGCCACTTGAACCACTTGTTGATGCTGCAACTGCAGTGAAACATGTGGGACAAAAAACAAAACTGCGTTTTGCTAAAGGCGGACCCCACTCAAAAACTTATGTAGCTTAATTAATTAAAAGTTTTGTCAAGCTTGTGTCTAAGCTATCTTCATGTAGAAATAATAAACAGCCAGTCAGTTGCAAACTGAAGTTTTATTAAAACCCCTGCAGGACGGTTCTTGCGTTTATAAAAAAGTTTTCTTCAGAAGAAAAATATGTACAGCTGGATTAAATATTGTAGCAGAGGTACATTAAAATAGTGCCAAAAGGCGTCGTCAAATATAAAAATTCACCTCCATATTATAATATATATATTAAAACGTGGTTGTTTTATGTAATTATAAAAAATACCATTTTAAAATATGGTTGTTGCCATATGGCATTTACTCACCAATTAACAGCTAGTGCACATCGGTGAGGAAGTACCATATGATGGCAACCATATTCTGCATGTTTTAATTAAACGAGGAGGTGAACTTTTATATTTGACGGGGCCTTTCGCCTAATTTTAACTTACATCTGCCACAATATGTAGTCAAGTTTTCCGTAGTTTCCTTCTAAAGAAGGTGTTTTTATAAATGTTGAAACCATGGTAAGGCGATTTTAAAAACCCAATTTGCAACTGAGTGGCTGTTTACTATTTCTACAAGAATATTTCAGTCTACGGTTGTTGCTTCAGGCAATAACAAAATTTTGAGATGTCTGACTTACTATACAATATAGTTATCAAATGCAGTGTGTTCCAGAGCTACTCAGTTGATTTCACAAGGCCATAGATTCTACACGAATGAAGACGAAAGCGGGTACATTTTAACTTAAACAGACGACTACAAATTTTTATTTTGAAAAGTTTTATCAGATTTTCCCAGTGTTTAATGTTGTAAGCATCCACATACGGCCTTGAGGAACTTTTTACAATTACGTTTAGGATCCGAATTATCGTTTCATTTTCGAATATGATTAATGTTCTCTCGTCTGAACGGACGACACACATCAAGGTGTTGGTTAAACTAGTCAGATAGTTTTGCGAGCACGTATGGCGTTAACTGCATTCGCCGCTGTTGCTTTGCTGCGTTACGGGACGAGAGGCATATGTGATCTTCCACAGCCCCATAAAAAAATTAAAAGAATTACGTGACATCAAACGACCTAGAAGACGAGTGATATAAAGGGAGACCCGTACGGAGACCCGTACGCTCCTTTAAGCCAAAGGCGCAGCGTCGTTCTCTCGACGAAAATCACGGTGCTCGGTCGTGACTGAATTATGTCAGCTGAAACAGAGAAGCGAAATTCCTTTATTTGCTCAGTTATCGCTGTCTCAACTCGACGGGAACGTCCGAGCGAGCGAATAGCAGCCTCGAGGATATCCCTAGCGGCAACCAGGTGAACCAACGACTTCAAACTGGCGCCAACGTAGTAAGCCTCTTGCTTCAATGCGTGCCTTTTGTTTCAATGCTTAACATAACACCTATTGAGCGTTTCTATCTGCATTTATGTAGAACATCCTATATCCTCCACCATATTGTTATTATCATTACTTCATACTATCGAGAACTTCTTTAAAAATTATTTATTTTACTTATTTGTTGCGTCCCACATTTTACGCTTTGTTGGGGTTATTGCACTCACTCGTTCAAGTCTGTCACAATCTACTGCATAGTCTTATCTATTCAATAAATCTTGAAATGTTCGGATAAGCGCTGTACCTGTTTAACTTCACGTTACTTCCACTAAGCTGCATAAGTGTGCTAATTGTTCACCCTGCTATGTATTCTCAATATTCGCCTCAAATGTCGTTTGGTGTTTTCAGTGTCAAATATCACTCAGTGCTACGATTGCTGCCTTTTAAATTCAAGCTATTTCATTGAAATGTAGCGGCACGTAGGTAGTTTCCAACACAAGGACACCCAACATAGTGTGCAATGAAACTTTTGTAGCCAAGCAGCATCCTACGCCCCAGACAACAATGCCACAAAAAGAAAAATGGAAATAGCTGCGCGAACGTTATATGCCATAATACGTGAAATAGTACCTTATGAAAATGCTCTAAAATACTCTAAAGATACTTGTTCTCTTGCGTAATCAAATTGGACAGATTAGTCCTTACTTATTTCTTCCCCAAATCGATCTAATACCTTCTCATCTACTGTTTTTTTGCCCACATAATAGCTGACAAATGTTTGTAGGACCACGTATGACACGAATGATGTATAATACTTACCTCTCACTCTATTTATTTTTTAAAACAGCACTCATCAACAATATTTTCCTAGGTTACATACGTAATTGCTTCTCTACGTCGTATCTTCGACAACTTAGATTTCTACTTGTAGACACAGCTTTTTGTACGTAACTGGAAGTCATGACTAGTTTTTTTGTGTGTTTGTAAATAACTTAATATACTCCCTTTTTTCTCTTTAGCATTGTTAATCACGTATACGGTATGGTTGTCTGTGTCAAACACTTCTGCAGTGTGATGTATTGTTCTTGTCGCTGAGAAACGGAAAGGAATAGCAAGTGCAAGTATGACAGCATATAGGCAATTTCTTTCTAACAGCACCTTCACTGTTTCATGCCCTCGTTGTATGATACACTAGAGAGAGGATAAGACCTTAATCCAAGATAGTAACTCACGACCTAGTGATCAAGAACCACTCGGCAGCTAAAGACTTTCGTCCACCGGCATTCGAGTCGGCCGTCGTCGCCTCCCGTTATGTTATTCACATATGGTCCATAGACACTGTAAATTACCTGTCCGTTTTCATAATTTTCTTTATATTTATCTGCATTCCAGAACTTTTCTTTCCTCATTTTAGTGTATAGAGATTCCAAAGGGTCCACAAATAACGTATTGGTAATCTACACGAAGTGGAGACCACCGTAACAGTTTACGTCACCCGTTATGACGAAAAATGAAGCACTAGGTCCTTTATTGAGGCCATATCGAGCGGACTAGCCCTTATTATCCAAGCAGAAATGCGAGTAGCGGGGTGCAAATTAAAATACACTGAGCACCGAGGAGTGGTCCGAGTTCAACCATTCAAAAATGTTCAAATGTGTGTGAAATCTTATAGGACTTAACTGCTAAGGTCATCAGTCTCTAAGCTTACACACTACTTAACCTAAATTATCCTAAGGACAAACACACACACCCATGCCCGAGGGAGGACTCGAACCTCCGCCGGGACCAGCCGTACAGTCCATGACTGTAGCGCCCAAGACCGCTCGGCTAATCTCGCGCGGCAGTTCAACCATTGAAGCGCGACATAGCAACAGAGACATTTTGAAATAATATCAAAAATTAATATGCTGATTAAAACCGTCATACGCTTAGATAATTATATGGCTGTTAGTGGAAAACGCCTTTGGCATGTGCTAAGAAATCAGTCAATATAAGGTAAGTTAAATAATGTGAAAAAGTAGCAATCAAATAAGTAATACGAAACACTATTCACTAGACATGTAAATGTATTTAAAAAAATATTTTAGACTCTCTAATGTAGATACCGCTGATGAAGGGCTTACTCTCGATACTGTTAACACCACCAAGGTCATTTTTCTGCTGGAAATACGGAAAATCAACAAACTTGGGGCACAGAATACCAACATTGTTACGTGATCAAAATAAATTTCCTTGTTTTCTCTGTGTTAAATTAACTTTAGTTACAAACACTAGATTAAAATTGTAAGTTCAGCTTTATTTTTCATGAGTTTTTAGATGTATCTCCACATAAAAAACTTTCTTCCCCTTTTTAGTTAATGTAAGTAATTCTGCCTGACTCTCTAATGTCAATTTTGTATCTTTCGTTTAAATAACATCTGTGTAAGTCGCACGTGATTGTATGTGGATTTGCGACATTGAGTTGTCAGCTGAAGAAGGCCTAACAAGCCGAAAGCCGGTTCGTTACCAAATAAGTATGATTTCGCATAACATTAGGAAGTGTTTCCTATTTAATATTATTGTCATGTTATGCAAAGCACCGACGAAAAATTCAGTTAACGATTCTATAAAAGTTAAAGGTGCAAATGTACTACAGCCACAAATGTTCCAGAGACTACAAGTAGTATGAAAGCAGCATGAACTACCCATTTCATCACCTAATCATCCCTGCTAACGATTACCAGTATTTATTTAAAAGGCCATTAATAGGTTGTGTCAGATCACTATGGAAGTGCTAATATTTAAAACATGAAACATTTGTTTGAAAGAACGTAATCTAGAGAGCAGAAGGCCATATATATTTTGTGATTTTAACGTACCTAATTGATTTAGAACCAGATACAAGCATGTTTAGCATTTTTGCTGCTAGCTTATGTGATATTGTGCTGTTTTTGTAATGAGTGGTCGAGAAATGATTGTATTGTTTATGCCAGTAATAAGTATTTATGTGCAGATATCTTTAGTTTCTAATGGTAGTCATTGCTTCAGTATTCACCATGGATTCAGTGGTATGTGATGTCACGGAGAGCAGTCAAGAACAATGAGCAGCGCACGCGTAATCTGAGGTCTTTTGTCCGTATTCTGTCGTTATTGGGGGTTTTCATCTTTTGCCAGTGGTACTCTGTCAGCGGATGTGCTTGGCGGTAGTCAAGATGGTATGGGTGGTGAAGTGGACATGTTAGTTAAATACTTCAACTTTTCGAAAAATGTCGTATTACCACCTTGAGCTGCTAGAAAAACTCTTTATTTATACAACCAGTTTCAGTCGTCTGGCCGTCATCAGGTTCATAGTAGTATTCACAGCGTCATGTTAGGCGAAACATAGAACTCTTATAGTCACGTAACACTGTGCTAGGGAGTGTGCTCATTAATGTTAAACCTGTAATCGGCGCCACCTGAAAATAACGATTTCATATTTCGCCTAACATGATACTGTGAATCCTTTTATGAACCTGATGATGGTCAGAAGACTGAAACCAGTTGCATAAATAAATTATTTTACAAGCAGTTTAAGGCGCCAATATGACTTCTTCCAACATATAACACATGTGGGGCACTACCTCTTTTAACTTTTAGTTAGTTTTCGTAAGTGGAGGCTCTAACTTTTCAGTGGACTTACAATATATAAGGGTGGTTTTTCGGTGGTCGAGTCTGAGTTCCCATACGAACTTTATTTGTGGGAGTTGAGGCAGCTGGGAACCTTAACTATTTTGGTGTAGTTAACATTCGCTTCTGATGATCTTGTGCCTGTTTCCCTATTGATTATTTAGTAAAATGAATATTTATTTTTATGTCGCGATTAATGGAGAGAAACGATACTGCGGAATTTCGAGTGTGTGCATACGAATATCGTGATTAATAGGCTGTTAGCCGAACTTTGCATATACGGGCTCCGCTTACTCTCCTCTGCTGCTCTGGATTAATTATTATTTGTCTTCGTTTTCGTTTGAATCTGCAATTGTGAAAGGCCACTATTTGCAAAAGCGTGAATTATTTCCAACAAACGATTATTGAATTTAAATGATAACCACTATGTTGCTACTAAATTCTTAATCCCACGTGTTATAACCACACAGTTTATGCATTTATAAATTATTTGGTTAACCTGCCTACTACATTACAATTAACTAAGGATCAATTCTGTAGTAAAAGCGTGAACTTTAAAGCACTAGTGTACGATCGACCCCTCCGACAATGATGCGAGGCAAGCTAATAGTCTGAGGTGCGCATTGCCCTCACCAAGAGCGGATTACAAAACCACTAGTGCAGTCTTTTTCCGTTAACTTTCCGCAACCAAGGTTTTCTAAGAACGACTGGCTGAAACGGTTGATAATCATCCTCCACGCCCTATAGTTTTGCCAGCACTCCAGACTGGAACAACTTGCCGTCTGTTTGGAAGTGCTGCTCATATGAACATAACAATTCATGTACCCAGCATGCTGCAGCCACATCGCATGTCAGACCTGAAGTGCGAAAACAGCTCGCTTTGTAAAGCTCCTAAGTATTACAGTTATTAATTTTGCGGCCGTCGGACTGGAGTATGGGAACTTTACAGAGGGAACACATTTCGTTACTAAATAATCCCTACCATGTGCCTAATACCAACACGTGTCTCTTTTACTTCGAATACTCTCAGTTCAAAAAGGAAAGAATACCACTTTTCGCTGGCTCTTTACTATGTTTTATTATTACTCGCGTAACAACTAATATATGAGATAAAATATGTTGCTACGCAAAGAGCCCCGAAATACCTTTTAGTGATACCGTGCTGTGACTTTCTTTGGATCATTAATTTTCAATAAAACAAAATAGATTATGTTCTTATTGATCTGGATCTGGCTTTCTATTAAAGGAACATTTTTTTTCGTTACTGTAACTTGCCGTTAAGTTCAACACATCTTCCTTACTTTATAGTTATTGAAAAGGTTAATGAAAATTATTCGTTATCAATACTGATATTACAGCACGCAATGATTGTTCAACATCAAAATTTTGCAGTGGATTTTTGTTAACAGTAAAACACCAATAAGTACCACGACTAACACGAGAACATGAGACTATTTTCAGAGAACAAGATGTTTTTACTATTCTTCTCTGCAATTCCGAAAACTGAAAGAAATAATTTTAGTTCACTATTACCTGCCCGCTTCTTTGCGGCATGATTGATTTCATTTAATGCAGTTTGAATGCGCTGCGGCAGCGGCTCGTTCGTTCGTAGCGCAGCTCTGCACCACGAATAATATTTAATTAACTAAAAATGTCTTAAAGGGATGGGATAAAATACCAGGCAAGCTTATTACAAATCATAATGCAAGGTTTCACTAAGTAACTCTATTCAAAACACTTAAACAAATCAAGTTATTACACACCTTTCCTAAGCTATGTCTAATGGCGTCCCTCTCACAATCTTGACAAAAGAATGCTACGCAAGCGTACAATATAACGTCACAGGCTCTTCCTACTCACGTAACTACAAGAAGACGACAGAGAAATTAATGTTCGTTCTGTACTATTTATAGTAGTCACATATTCTCATCTTTGTTTGATATTTAATAAGTATCGTCTGTGGCGGTTTCAGTACTCGCCGACACAGATATTATCTAAATAAAAAAAACAGTACATAATTCTATACAAGAACAAAACATGACACATAATGCTTTCTCTTTATTACATAATATGTCTTTTGCTTAGAGACGTTACAATGCCCCTGGCAGCAATTGACTAACGTTAAGAATGTTCGGCAATATACTGCCACTAACGTCCGTTTTGTCATTGCTTGTCACCTTATTTGGAATATTCACTATTCATTTGTTTGCTCATTTGCACTATAATTTTAATTACACTCTTTATGGTTTTCTCACACTTTGCGAGGTGACCGTAAACCTAGTCCCAGGGTCATTACAGTTTTCTGACTCCCCCATTCGGGCTATGTGCGGTCAGAAAACCTGGGAAAACTGCGCCGGAGCCATGGTCATCTCGCCTGGTTTGTAGTAATACGCAGTCTGGTTGTTCATCAAGAAAGGTTGGCATTTATCAAATGTACACAGATAACGAAGGTTATTTATGATAAAATGTTAAACTTTTAGTCCCCTTGTTGAAAATGTACCTTCTACACTCTTTCACATTCGTGGTAATATTTGTGTTCTGTGTCACACTGAAAGTCAATCATTAAATAGTTTTACAGTAGTGTAATGGATTGTCTCTCCACTTACTCATGACAAATGTTCTACCATGGTATGGCATTCGTGTCAGTTTGCGTCACTAATATGACGAAAACATATAACATATATCATCGAACAAATGAATATTTTGAGTTTTTACACAGTAAACTAAAGAAAAAAATGTTTTCACTTAATTTCGTGTCCAATAAATCATTTTCATGTTAGTACATTAACAGCGTAGTTGATAATGTTCGGTTGAATGTCACCAATGTCGTACGGAGCGGGCGCTGCGAAGCAATTGTTGCGTAGCGTCGTGTGGAACGCGGCGAGCCAACGACCGCCGGGGTCGACGCCCTGTTCGCCGTAACAGCGACGGAGTGTTGGGGTGGCGCCCGTGCAGTCGCGAACCGCGCCGAACCATTCACCGATGTCGGCGTGTTGCAGTTGTTTCCCGCGACCGGCTGGCTGGCAGCACGGCACCCGTCTCTACTTCTCCGCATGGCTCCCCGTCACAACGCATGAAACAAATATTCCACAACGGTGTACTGCCTTTAAGGATACAGACTATTAGCTGTGGAAGAAAATGCAACTTAGTTAAAAGCGTTTATTGTTCAGTAACCCGTCGTTTCGCTGGTATGCACAGGATGTTTTGGCGTGATAACGGGTTTCTTGTGGCTTCACAAGTGAATCGCATGGTGACACTGGTATTTAGGGTTCGTCACACGCACGTTGTACTACACACTTTCATTTGTTCTCACGGTCGATACGCTGCCAGAGCGTCTCTCAACACGCGAATATGTCTCGGTTCACACACACTAAATGTTTCCGACGAGCGATGTCTGTTTGAATCGACTCCGAACGGATCACTAAATACCCTTTATACACAGAGTAACTTTATTGTTCGTTGAGCACTGCACTATGACAGCTAGTCACTCGACACTTAACTTATTCCGACGTATATATCGGTGCAGATACAACAGTCATTTTCTGCCCCTGCTACCCACAATTTTCCGTCCTTTCCTAGATTGTTTATGCACACAGTTTATTTTTAATGCATATCAACTGTTCTTAGCATAATCACTCTCATCTACACTCCTGGAAATGGAAAAAAGAACACATTGACACCGGTGTGTCAGACCCACCATACTTGCTCCGGACACTGCGAGAGGGCTGTACAAGCAATGATCACACGCACGGCACAGCGGACACACCAGGAACCGCGGTGTTGGCCGTCGAATGGCGCTAGCTGCGCAGCATTTGTGCACCGCCGCCGTCAGTGTCAGCCAGTTTGCCGTGGCATACGGAGCTCCATCGCAGTCTTTAACACTGGTAGCATGCCACGACAGCGTGGACGTGAACCGTATGTGCAGTTGACGGACTTTGAGCGAGGGCGTATAGTGGGCATGCGGGAGGCCGGGTGGACGTACCGCCGAATTGCTCAACACGTGGGGCGTGAGGTCTCCACAGTACATCGATGTTGTCGCCAGTGGTCGGCGGAAGGTGTACGTGCCCGTCGACCTGGGACCGGACCGCAGCGACGCACGGATGCACGCCGAGACCGTAGGATCCTACGCAGTGCCGTAGGGGACCGCACCGCCACTTCCCAGCAAATTAGGGACACTGTTGCTCCTGGGGTATCGGCGAGGACCATTCGCAACCGTCTCCATGAAGCTGGGCTACGGTCCCGCACAGCGTTAGGCCGTCTTCCGCTCACGCCCCAACATCGTGCAGCCCGCCTCCAGTGGTGTCGCAACAGGCGTGAATGGAGGGACGAATGGAGACGTGTCGTCTTCAGCGATGAGAGTTGCTTCTGCCTTGGTGCCAATGATGGTCGTATGCGTGTTTGGCGCCGTGCAGGTGAGCGCCACAATCAGGACTGCATACGACCGAGGCACACAGGGCCAACACCCGGCATCATGGTGTGGGGAGCGATCTCCTACACTGGCCGTACACCACTGGTGATCGTCGAGGGGACACTGAGTAGTGCACGGTACATCCAAACCGTCATCGAACCCATCGTTCTACCATTCCTAGACCGGCAAGGGAACTTGCTGTTCCAACAGGACAATGCACGTCCGCATGTATTCCGTGCCACCCAACGTGCTCTAGAAGGTGTAAGTCAACTACCCTGGCCAGCAAGATCTCCGGATCTGTCCCCCATTGAGCATGTTTGGGACTGGATGAAGCGTCGTCTCACGCGGTCTGCACGTCCAGCACGAACGCTGGTCCAACTGAGGCGCCAGGTGGAAATGGCATGGCAAGCCGTTCCACAGGACTACATCCAGCATCTCTACGATCGTCTCCGTGGGAGAATAGCAGCCTGCATTGCTGCGAAAGGTGGATATACACTGTACTAGTGCCGACATTGTGCATGCTCTGTTGCCTGTGTCTATGTGCCTGTGGTTCTGTCAGTGTGATCATGTGATGTATCTGACCCCAGGAATGTGTCAATAAAGTTTCCCCTTCCTGGGACAATGAATTCACGGTGTTCTTATTTCAATTTCCAGGAGTGTACATTGAGTCCATTGTGTTTACCATGTCATTACACACTTTTAGTATTGTTACTAGGCATATATGGCTTTTTTTGTAATTATTTAAAGGTGTGTGATTTTTGGTACATAGTTTTCTTTTCCTTTTTCAGTGTAGCTTGCCAGGTTATCACCCATCTTGCAAACAGATTTTACCATGTGCATGACAGCTGGACTTGGGCATATTGCTCAATAAATACTTCATATAGTACTAGTATTTTTTTTTTAATGACCTGTCCTACAGGACTACAGTGTAGTTTCCGCGTTGATTGGCTTGATTCGCGTACCGCGTAATTAATACTCAAGGACGTGTACCAAGTACACAGGCTTCAATTGAAGCCTCGATACATACAAAGCGTAGGTTACACGGAACGGGTTTGTCTTTGATTGAATTCTGCTCCAGTGTCGTTCTCAGATCACTATTGGCAGTAACGTTACATCACATAATTGTTTTATACTACAAAGTCATTTTTTGTCCAGTAGAGACTCTCTCTCAGGGCTTCTTAATTCTAATACAATTACACCTGTTACATTACTATATGAAATCTCATCATTAATTGTACTTACTTACTACAAATGAAAAATGATTCAAGAAATTATTCATTACGTTGTCAACAAAAAGATTGTTCATTGCTTGATGAGGATATAGTATTTTAATGACACTAATTGTCTGCAAACAAAGTCTTCAATTTGCATGCTATTGCCCAGTTTGTTCATTTTACTTTCCTGCTATGCTTACTTATTTATGTCTTGCTTTCTCAAACTTTTTTATACACACAATTCTTTCTTAAAGCTAACATACTTATACTCTAAGACACCATTGAAATCTTCTTACTGCTACTATTTACATCTGACAGGTCATTGAATAAATAATTTTACCATCCCACTCTAACATCTTCCGAATCTCTTTAGCCACTACTTCCCTCCTCGACCAAGGGATGGAGTAAAATGCGCGACAGTACGTTTTGTGGGGCATCACCTCTATGTGATAGTGGTACCCCATGATTATTCCTGGTCGCTCGGTAAATACCATGGTATATTTCGATAGCAGCTGCATTAACTGTTGCTTTTGTATGTTGCTTAAACTTTCAGATTCCTGTACTTTGGTTTGAAATGCATCAACATTTGTTTCAAAATTTCTATCTTCCATACAGGAATAATAGAGATCTGTCACATGTGAATAATCATCTAGGTGTAGTACTCGGGGGTTCCTACATTTGATATTAATTCGGTTGCAACATGGCACAAGTACCTCCTTCGATTTCATCATAGGCAACTCAATTATCCTACCTTTATTAACTATGCTTAGTTTTCCCGAAGAGAGGTCGATCACTGCGTCCCTTTCACGGAGAAAATCTACTCCCAGAATGCAGGCCACCTTTAACCCTTAAACAATGGGGAACGAGCTCACTATGGCTTCGCCCTCCTTACAAATCTCCACCTGCACCTGGTACTTAACTAATTGGCTCTGTGCACTTATAGCTCCAGACACGTTGCAATTATTAACCGGGAAAGTCGGTATGCTACGTCCCTTCCCCAGCGCTTTAAACAATTCTGTACTCATTACACTCACTGAGGCACCTGTGTCGATGATTATATTCACTGCAACATCATTGATTTTCGCTTCTGTTATGGCTTGCACATATTCGTTGCTATCTTTATTACATTCATGCGGTTCGGTCAGTAGATCTTATCCATACTGATACCGTCGTTGTATCGCAGCATATGTATTCCAGGCATATTATTGTCATTCGTGTTGCTCTCACTCCACCCCTCGGCCAGCGACGGAGAGCATATCGTGGCCGATTCTAGTTTGTTGGATGGCTTGCTTGCGAGGTACTTGGACGGCTATTCTCCGTGACCTCTACTATGTGTACGTTTTGATTTGTAGGCCGCCACGACTGCGCAATAGGCGCATTTTGCAGTGGTGGTCTGTTGTTGTCGTACCGGTCATTACCTTGCCGTTCTGGGCTTGGTCGCTGATTCTGATTCCAATTGCGATTACTGTCGCTGTAATTTCTATGCCACTGACCTCGCGCATTTTTCCAGCGGTTGGTCCCTGGCAGTCCGGAATCGTACCGGTCGTCAATTCGACACTTTTTGTTATGGGTCGGCTGCCCATACCCGTTCTGACTTCTACCATTATTACCATTTTGCGAGTGCTCTTGCCGCTTGTTACCGCCTCCACCATTTCCATGGTTGTGGTTTTGTGCACTATTATTTCTGTCATGTTGACACCCTGATCCATTGTTCCGTGAGTGATCACACGCTGCTTTTGCATCTTCTTGGATTAAGTCTATTGAATCTAGAACAGACAGGAAATGTTCCATGTCGTTCTCTGGTACGTGTATTAGTTTCTCTTTAATATTAATGGGTAAATGTGATTTTAGGAGTCTTATTATGTCTCTTGGTGAGATAGGCTCATCCCAGTAGCGCGTCTTGTTTATATACTTCTCGAAATGCCGTCTCAGATTCCCAAGACGGGTTGAGTACGGTTCGGGATTGTATACTTCTTTTCTTAGCCGCTCTTGTATACAAGGCGACCAGTATTTCGACAAAAACGCCCTTTCGAACTGTTCATACGTCATGCAGCTGTCTGCTACTTCCGTAGCCCACAACGCTGCATCACCCTGAATGTATGACATTACGTATTGAATTTTCTGTGCTTCGTTCCACACACTAGGCAAGATATTTTTAAAGCTTTTTATGAATACTACTGGGTGTACTGACTTCCGTTCAGTAGTAAACGTTTGCCTATTTTTGATCAAACTTTCTTCAACCAATATTTTTGGACTATACTGGTTTGCTCCTGGGACATAGACTGTGTGCTCCGAACCGAAGCTACAGCTCTTCGCATTATCGCCTAAAGATTCACCATTGTTGCGTAGCGTATAAGTTTGTGCGTTGCCAAAAACATTGGCTGTTGGGGACATAGTTTCATGTTGAAGATGTTGGTTGCTCTGTGCTAAACGCTTTTCCAATTCGGATATCCGTTTGGTAATATTCACTTGCCACTGCGGAATATCCTCACTGAGTATTTGTTTGATGGTTTGCACGTCGTTCTGTACTTGACTATTTACTGCGGTACTGAACGATTCGGAATCTCTATCTAAAAAATGGCTCTGAGCACTATGGGACTAAACATCGGTGGTCATCAGTCCCCTAGAACTTAGAACTAATTAAACCTAACTAACCTAAGGACATCACACACATCCATGCCCGAGGCAGGATTCGAACCTGCGACCGTAGCAGTCGCGCGGTGCCGGACTGAGCGCCTAGAACCGCTAGACCACCGCGGCCGGCTGGAATCTCTATCTGCCATGGCTGCTTGTACCATAGAATCAATATTTTTGTCGATCTCGCTCTCCTTCGCTTCTAGCCATGAGTTGAATTCGGTTTCAATTTTAGTCGCTTGTTCGTTCCACTTCTGCTCTACAAGCTGTGTGGAATCTATTTCTAGCTTTTCTAATCGGTTGGCCAAGGCACCTATCTCGTCTACAGTGTTAGTGTTTGCTATTTGCGGGTTGTTGACCTGTACAGTCAACTCCTGCACGGCCTTAGGTATCGACTCATAATTCTGTTTCATACAGGCAATCTCTCTTTTCATAATTTCTAACGATTGCACAAGTTGCTGATCCCGCTCAGCTTGCTGGCGATCCCGCTCGGCCTGCTGGACAAGAAACTTATCCTCTAGCTGGCGATCTCGCTCAGCTTGCTGGGCAAGGAAATTTTCTGTTAACTGGCGATCTCGCTCAGCTTGCTGTGCGAGAAAGATCTCAATTTTTTCGTCCTTTTCAGCTTGTTGTTGCGCAAATTTTGACTGGTAATCCAGCACGCGCTCTAATATCGCCTGAAGTGAATACCCACCAGGCAAATTACCACTCTCTGGTTCCTGCTTTTCTGAGAGTGGTGCAATTTCTTTATCTACATCTCCTTGTGCACTGGTGGGCGGTGGCACCACTTCCTGTGCCCCTGCCCCCACATTTTCGCATGGTATATCCTCAAAGAGAGTACTTGTACTGCTTAATGCACCCGTTTCTACATTTCCTGCACTAACTAATGGCTGTCCCTCAGTATCCATATTGCTCGGACGTTGACTACGCAATTTAACCATATTCATAAATTACCTACTCGAACACAGAATCTCACAGTTTTACCACATGCACATAAAATATGGTAATTTATCTACAATACGCTGCACACTAAAAATCACTATCTACACTCAATTTTGCCCTGTCATAAATACTAACATCAAACTACGCACACCACTAGCGATATGAGATCACTTCACTGGAGTTAAGCTTCTACAAACAGGACAACTACACTGTAGTCTTACCTTTAGTTTATCTGATTTCGCGGTTCGGCCGCCCCCGGATTGTGTAGTCGTTACAGTTTCTCAGTACTATCAGGATCGTTTCCTCTGACTCGCTTGCAGTGGTGCGTTTTTTCATGCAAGAATTTTTGTACGTTCATTAATACATGGCATTAATCATGAGACACATACATACATTTATCACTAAATACATATATGTAGTTATATAAATGAAAGAAAACACATAAAACAGTTATTATTTTCGTGGACACTGCAAATTCGGGCCCCATGCTTTAGGGCGACAGTTTCGCTGGCTCTTTACTATTTGCTTTGTTTTATTATTACTCGCGTAAGAACTAATGTAAGAGATAAAATATGTTGCTACGAAAAGAACCCCGAAATACCTTTTGGTGATGGTGTGCTGTGACTTTCTTTGGATCATTAATTTTCAATAAAACAAAATAGGTTATGTTCTTATTGTTCTGGATCTGGCTTTCTATTAAAGGAACATTTTTTTTTTCGTTACTGTAACTCGCCGTTAAGTTCAACACATCTTCCTTACTTTATAGTTATTGAAAAGGTTAATGAAAATTATTCGTTATCAATACTGATGTTACAGCACGCAATGATTGTTCAACATCAAAATTTTGCAGTAAATTTTTGTTAATAGTAAAACACCAATAAGTACCACGACTAACATGAGAACATGAGACTATTATCAGAGAACAAGATGTTTTTACTATAAGGTTTGCCAGACCAGAATTACGCACAGCAAGATTTCTTTTATGTTATGAAGGTAAATTATCTTTTTGCACTGTTAATAATATATTATCAGCAGCCCGCGTCAACCTGTAAAACACATCACAAAATCTGCTGCTCTGCTCTGCAATTCCGAAAACTGAAAGAAATAATTTTAGTTCACTATTACCTGCCCGCTTCTTTGCGGCATGATTGATTTCATTTAATGCAGTTTGAATGCGCCGCGGCAGCGGCTCGTTCGTTCGTAGCGCAGCTCTGCACCACGAATAATATTTAAATAACTAAAAATGTCTTAAAGGGATGGGATAAAATACCAGGCAAGCTTATTACAAATCATAATGCAAGGTTTCACTAAGTAACTCTATTCAAAACACTTAAACAAATCAAGTTATTACACACCTTTCCTAAGCTATGTCTAATGGCGTCCCTCCCACAATCTTGACAAAAGAATGCTACGCACGCGTACAATATAACGTCACAGGCTCTTCCTACTCACGTAACTACAAGAAGACGACAGAGAAATTAATGTTCGTTCTGTACTATTTATAGTAGTCACATATTCTCATCTTTGTTTGATATTTAATAAGTATCGTCTGTGGCGGTTTCAGTACTCGCCGACACAGATAATTATCTAAATAAAAAAAACAGTACATAATTCTATACAAGAACAAAACATGACACATAATGCTTTCTCTTTATTACATAATATGTCTTTTGCTAAGAGACGTTACACACTTTGAAATAGTATTAGTACAGACGAGTATCATTTTATTGTCCATTTGTCACGCAACATACTCTCTCAACAATATCTAAGCTCATCGACTCTTGTATTAACATACAAGCTCATGCCACGTTCATGCTAAAGTAACGATTGACGCGTTGGGTTTCAAAATTAATTTAACGGGTTATCACCTTCTCGAGAGTCATTTCTTTTCTTTTCGGGTATCAGTATATTCCGCTAATGGAGATTACTGGCCGACAGCAACGACACTGTTTCTGTCACAAATTTCATAAATAATTCTGCACGCGTTTCTGTGAGTAAAAAAATGTTCAAATGTGTGTGAAATCTTATGAGACTTAACTGCTAAGGGCATCAGTCTCTAAGCTTACATACTACCTAACCTAAATTATCCTATGGGAAAACACACACACACCCATACCCGTGGGAGGACTCGAACCTCCGCCGGAATCAGCCGCACAGTCCATGACTGCAGCGCCCTAGATCGCTCGGCTAATCCCGAGCGGCTTTTGTGAGTAAACCGTACGACTAATCACTTTTACAGTACAAACCTACGTAACACTTTCGAACTCGTACTCAACTCTTTAGCAAATTCTTCAGACAATTTATTCGAAATGTGGCTGAAAGAGATCCTTTCTTATGTAATCTCAACCGCTAAACTCAGCCCACAAGCCCGCGCGTGAGCATTGGCGCTTGGGCACCGTTGACATTAAAACAGTGAGACAGTGCTCCGGCCAGGAAAAAGGCGCACCCGCCTCGAAAATTCTGCAAGCCAGCGATGCGCGAGGAGTATGATTTACTACGACGTAACACCAAAAGCAGCAGTGCTCTTTGCAACTCTTGATCTAGAGGAACCTTGTACATATCGAGTAAGACCTGTTACGCGGGTAACTCTCGATTTTGTCTGTAGTTCAAGGTTGGTTTGTACAATAATTGAACTGCCACAAACTTGAAGTTACTGCACGAACTGCTCATTTTGTTTTTTATAAAAAAACAAAAGAAACAGATACATGCAAACGTCTAGAGTGGCACGTTTATTACTGTGTAGCTTAGGTAAGCTCGCCTCAGGATGAGCTGCCCAAACGTGAATTTGTTGATTTATAAAGGTACAGACGTCCGGTTCAAATGGTTCAAATGACTCTGAGCGCTATGGGACTTAACTTCTGTGGTCATCAGTCCCCTAGAACTTAGAACTACTTAAATCTAACTAACCTAAGGACATCACACACATCCATGCCCGAAGCAGGATTCGAACCTGCGACCGTAGCGGTCACGCGGTTCCAGACTGAAGCGCCTTTAACCGCACGGCCACACCGGCCGGCAGACGTCCGGTATTTGGTGTTTTTTGCAGTGCTGGATGGCATGTTCCTGTCCCTGATGTTCAGTCTTCTAGTGCTGTAGTCATCTTCAGAGGCTAAAAAGACTAGTTGATTTTCGAAACAGCTAAGCAATTCGAACTGTTCATGGGCAACCGCTTAACTGTCGAATCCGCGACATCATTCTACCGCTGCCATAAACCGTAGACTAGTGTCGACGTGTACTGCTGAAGAGCAGGCGTTACTCTCTTTATTTAGCATTTACACCCACAATTCGTACGGGGTGCACGCCTGCTTGGCCATTTTCACTATTTTTAACCGCTACGGAGCCCATTTTGAACCGCTACAGAGTCTGTAATGCAGACTTTGTTTGAAGTTCAGCGAAAAGGCATCTAGCCTTGAACTCTTGAGCGAACAGTTGCGCACATGTTTCATCAAACTGTGTTCAGCATAACACACGAAAATGAACACGCGCTGTTGTACCGCGAGCACCATTTTATGTTGCACTCAAATGGCCACTAAACATACCTACTCCACTTACTCACTCAAATGTAATGACACATTGAATTACTCCAGACAACATAAGGGGGAGAATGTAAAACTTGTTGTTGTGCAGGAAGTAGTTGTGTGATAATATAAGCAGTTTTACATTCAGGAAGATAGGCTGGCAATGGATAGTAGTCTTGCTAGCAGACATATAACCTTGAAAACAACTTTTTTAGATCTCAAATCCAACTAAAAGATAAGCTGCTTTATTAAAATCGCTATGTTGAAGACACTCTCATTCTGTTCAATGGAACAACAGAAGAAATAGACAAACTAGCCAAATAATTTAATAAAATACACAAGAAAATTCAATTCACAGTAGAACATGAAACACCAGAAGGCATGGATTATCTTGATCTAACAATCTCAAATAAAATTCAGAATCATAAATTTCAAATTTCAGAAAGCCAACAACCACCAATGTTACTATAAACAAATCCTCTTGCCATCCAGACCAACATAAAAAAGCATTCTTCAGAACAATGGTTAATCGCATGCTTAAAATCCCAATGGACACAAGTGAAAGACAAAAAGAAACAGAAATTATTAAATAAATTGCCTCCAGCAGTGGCTACAACCCGGCAGTAATAGATAAACTAATCCATACAGCAAAAATAAATCAACCAACTGCTGAACAACCACCCACTAACAAGAAGACCACATTTATAAGCCTGCTTTTTCTAGGGAAGATTTCTCATCAAATTGCCAACCTCTTCAAGACACAACAAAATACAAAATAAAATCATAACAGCACCAAAACCACTATACAACAATATCAAAAGTCAGGTGTGTACAAGCTCATTTGCAACTCATGTCCAAGCTTCTACATTGGACAAACTGGTATAAGCTTCACAACAAGAATTAAAGGACACATAGATGCATTCCGTCTTAACATCCTGAATAAGTCTATCTTTGCCTCACATCTTGCACAATACAATCATTCTGCAAACAACATAGAACAGAATCTCCAAATACTCCATTTGCCAACAAAGGCACAGTACTTGAACTTCTTGAAGAAACAGAAATATTTATCTACACAAATACAGCACCTGACTACCTACTCAATGATCAAACTTATCTGAGAAAACATGTTTCCTTTAGAACTTTGAAGATCTACTAGTTCAAAAGAAGTAAGCACTCAACGAACCCTACGCCGCATCCTCACCCTACCCCGAACGACCTCTCCCCCCCTCCCTCTCCTTACAACCTAACTACACTGGTGTCAATGTACTACCTTACCACAGAATAAAACCTATACTATATTTCCAAATGTTAAAGCCCTCTACTGTTAACATAAATCAGTACTTTTATACATATTACTTCTAGCTGGAACAAACAGAAACTGCCTTTACCAATATTCCAGATCACTTTAATGTAAGAATACCAATAAGTCAACAGTTAAAGAACGTTTGTTCATGGTTTTTTTAAATATAAAATGTACATCCATACAAACAGCTTTAGGCCATTACAATCACTATAACTTTTATACATATTCCTTTTGCTAAAATAAACAGAATCTACTCTTGCTAATACCCCACATCATGTTAACATAACAACAGAATTAAGTCAACAGTTCATCTGAAGGTTTGTTATTAATTTAAATTTAAATATAAATGTCCTTGTCGTACAGACAGCTGCATCTCACTGCCGATACAACTCTGTATCATTGATTCCTGGGTATTCATTTTAATGCCAATCATGATAAAAAAATATGCTATAAACTGCCTGTGTTATACGTAATATACAAATAGAAATAAGATATCAGATGACCTGAAGTTTGTTCTTGTAGTAATTTATTTATTTATTTTATTTTGTACTCTCAGGTTATCGCCAGTCTGATTAAAATATTTGCCCTTATATCGACTTTAATACATGTAAAGTAGAAAAAATTACATATCTGTGCAAAGTAGGCCTATGCCATATCTTTCTGTCAAGATCTTTGTTGCAAGCAACAGTTGTAAAAGGCATGCTGGATGCTGGAAAAGTCTCGCTGTCAGAGTGTAAATTAATATAGTTTGTATGGAAGTGTGTGTAGTGATATAAAACAACTGGACATCAAAATGGAGGTAGACAGATCGACACTGACCAACAACAAAAAACCGCCTATACTGTCGCAGTAAGTAAAACATTAAATGTACCTCCACATCGACAGATAAGCTGTGGTCGTGGCGATACATTAAAGTGTGTTCCGTCTTTTTGTCTTAGAGCCGGCACCCAGCATTATGCTAGCAATAATGATGTAACTTCGTGAAACCATCTGAAGATGAACCTGAAAAGATTCGAAAACCGGTTCGTGGTATAAAACATAATTATTCAAAAAAGTGGCTGGTTGCAGTTTTGTATAACTTATTTACATTCAATATACAGTCACGGTTCCGTAATGGATAAGCATAAGACTTCTCACAAGTTTCAGCATGAGAAAATAGCAGCTTTACAAAAAGATCAGCTTTCGCATTTCAAGGCGTAAACAAGCCTCCAGTTCTGAGTATGTACTTCGGGAGTGCCGGTGTAGCTTACAGGTTAGAAGTATAGTGTAATAGGGCTAACGAAATGTTGGCAGTTCTGCATTTGTACGCTTGGGGCGCTGGTGCTGCCTTGTAAGCGGTAGGTGCAAGGTGCTTCGGTGTAATTCTGGCTTTAGCGTTCAACAGCAACATTCGGAGTGGAGATTCTTCTACATGGTTGTAGGAAATTGTGACGTGCGTTTTACACATAATGTCCATATTGAGGAAATAATTCACAGTGAAAGTAAGAATATCTAAAGGTATAACGTAAATTTGTGTTTCTACTGTTGTTTTTTGTGTGGTTTCGAAATGAAACCACTGACGCAGTATGTAGTTTTGATACAAAATTTATTAAATTTTAGCCTCATTATTGGAAACCCAGTTCTAAGCAAAGAAGGGAAAGCAGAAAGGTTGGAAGGAGTATACAGAGGGCCTATACAAGGGCGATGTACTTGAGGGCAATATTACGGAAATGAAAGAGGATGTAGATAAAGATGAAATGGGAGATATGATACTGCGTGAAGAGTTTGACAGAGCACTGAAAGACCTAAGGCGATACAAGGCCCCGGGAGTAGACAACACTCCATTGGAACTACCGACAGCCTTGGGAGAGCCAGTCCTGACAATACTCTACCATCTGGTGAGCAAGATGTATGAGACAGGCGAAACACCCTCATACTTCAAGAAGAATATAATAATTCCAATTCCAAAGGAAGCAGGTGCTGACAGATGTCAAAATTACAGAACTATCAGTTTAATAAGCCACAGCTGCAAAATACTAACGCGAATTCTTTACAGACGACTGGAAAAACTGGTAGAAGCCGACCTCGGGGAAATGTTGAAACACGTGAGGCAATACTGACCCTACGGCTTATCTTAGAAACTAGATTAAGAAAAGGCAAACCCACGTTTCTAGCATTTGTAGACTTAGAAAAAGCTTTTGACAATGCTGACTGGAATACTCTCTTTCAAATTCTGAAGGTGGCAGGGCTAAAATACAGGGAGCGAAAGGCTATTTACAATTTGTACAGAAACCAGATGGCAATTATAAGAGTCGAGGGACATGAAAGAGAAGCAGTGGTTGGGAAGGGAGTGAGAAAGGGTTGTAGCCTCTCTCCGATGTTATTCAATCTGTATATTGAGCAAGCAGTAAAGGAAACAAAAGAAAAATTCGGAGTAGGTTTTAAAATCCATGGAGAAAAAATAAAAACTTTAAGGCTCGCTGATGACATTGTAAATCTGTCAGAGACAGCAAAGGACTTGGAAGAGCAGTTGAACGGAATGGACAGTGTCTTGAAAGGAGTATATAAGATGAACATCAACAAAAGCAAAACGAGGATAATGCAATGTAGTCGAATTAAGTCGAGTGATGCTGCGGGAATTAGGTTAGGAAATGAGACGCTTAAAGTAGTATAGGAGTTTTGCTATTTGGGGAGCAATAACTGATGATGGTCGAAGTAAAGAGGATATAAAATGTAGACTGGCAATGGCAAGGAAAGCGTTTCTGAAGAAGAGAAGTTTGTTAACATCGAGTATGGATTCAAGTGTCAGGAAGTCGTTTCTGAAAGTATTAGTATGGAGTGTAGTATGGAGTGTAGACTGGAAGTGAAACATGGACGATAAATAGTTTGGACTAGAAGAGAAGAGAAGCTTTCTAAATGTGGTGCTACAGAAGAATGCTGAAGATTAGATGGGTAGACCACATAACAAATGAGGAGGTATTGAATAGAATTGGGGAGAAGAGGAGTTTGTGGGACAACTTGACTAGAAGAAGGGATCGGTATGTAGGGCATGTTCTGAGGCATCAAGGGATCACCAATTTAGTATTTGGAGGGCAGTGTTCGGGGTAAAAATCGTAGAGGGAGATCAAGAGATGAATCCACTAAGAGGATTCAGAAGGATGTAGGCTGCAGTAGCTACTGGGAGATGAAGCAGCTTGCGCAGGGTAGAGTAGCATGGAGAGCTGCATCAAACCAGTCTCAGGACTGAAGACCACAACAACAACAATTTATTTTAGACTTTAGCAGTACACGGAAGTTCCGAAATGTAGGATATGTGCTGGTGTCCAGGGAAAATGCGAATTTGCGTTCAAATATACTACAATAAATGATGGGTGCCTGAAAACTGTATGTCCCAATGGTCCCAAAGCCTACCTGTTTAAAACAATTGACAGTTTAACTTTTCGCTTTTTTTTCTTGTATTGTTTGATTACTATAATTACTATGATAACGGCTAATTTTGTGAAAAATTGTTAAAAATATAATTTTTCTCACGTTGCTGGCACTAAAAAGGTTAATAATAAACATGTGGGCGTACTTTCATCAATTTGCTACTTCAATTAAAAACTCTCTCCTATAAAGTAACACCGTGGTTTAACCTATGACAGGGAGCGAAAATGCAGAAAGAAAACAAAGTGCTACATGAAGTCGACTGGGATATTTTAGACTGGCCGTATCAGTGTCGCTACAGACACGAAAAGCGTACGCGAGTTTAAAATGTTTTCAGCTCGCCGTAGCGTCGGCGTGGCGCGGAGCGGCGTCACAGAGTGACACCGGTGCAAGGCTGCGGGCGAAAACAAAAGAGCACGCCGGGC
The DNA here is from genome assembly GCF_021461395.2 of Schistocerca americana. NCBI lineage: Eukaryota > Metazoa > Arthropoda > Insecta > Orthoptera > Acrididae > Schistocerca > Schistocerca americana. Next base: position 394,452,252 of record NC_060119.1, on the reverse strand, counting down.
CGCGGGAGGCGACGAGACGAGAGCGAGACCGGAGGGAGGAGGAGGAGTGGCGCGTGGGCGTAGTGTCCCGTAGAGAGCGAGAGCGTGCCGGTGGGGAGGGCGGTGGAGGCAGAAAGCGGGGCAGACGGAGAGGGAGAGCGGCGGCGAGCGAGACGGCGGTCGGGATCTGGGCCAACAGCTGAGCCTGATATATCGGGCGTCGCCCTCCCCACGGGCCGGCTTAAAGGGGATGCGCCGGCGCCAAGGCTAGTCTGCCGTGGCGCTGCGTGGCGAGCTGTGAGTCAATAGCCAGCCAGCTCGCGAGTTAGCTGTGTCGTCAGCTGCGCTCGTCTGCCGCTGCACCGGTCCCCTTACATTTTAACTGATCATTCTTAGAATACGACGGTGTAGTCTTGCTAGCAGACATATAACCTTGAAAACAACTTTTTTAGATCTCAAATCCAACTAAAAGATAAGCTGCTTTATTAAAAACGCTATGTTGAAGACACTCTCATTCTGTTCAATGGAACAACAGAAGAAATAGACAAATTAGCCAAATAATTTAATAAAATACACAAGAAAATTCAATTCACAGTAGAACATGAAACACCAGAAGGCGTGGATTATCTTGATCTAACAATCTCAAATAAAATTCAGAATCATAAATTTCAAATTTCAGAAAGCCAACAACCACCAATGTTACTATAAACAAATCCTCTTGCCATCCAGACCAACATAAAAAAGCATTCTTCAGAACAATGGTTAATCGCATGCTTAAAATCCCAATGGACACAAGTGAAAGACAAAAAGAAACAGAAATTATTAAATAAATTGCCTCCAGCAGTGGCTACAACCCAGCAGTAATAGATAAACTAATCCATACAGCAAAAGTAAATCAACCAACTGCTGAACAACCACCCACTAACAAGAAGACCACATTTATAAGCCTGCTTTTCCTAGGGAAGATTCTCATCAAATTGCCAACCTCTTCAAGAAACAACATAAAAATAGGTTTCTTCACCAACAACAAAACACAAAATAAAATCATATACAGCACCAAAACCACTATACAACAGTATCAAAAGTCAGGTGTGTACAAACTCATTTGCAACTCATGTCCAAGCTTCTACATTGGACAAACTGGTAGAAGCTTCACAACAAGAATTAAAGGGCACATAGATGCACTCCGTCTTAACATCCTGAATAAGTCTATCTTTGCCTCACATCTTGCCCAACACAATCACTCTGCAAACAACATAGAACAGAATCTCCAAATACAATATTTAAAATTAATTTAATCTTGTTACTACTATTGTTGATGGGGTGCTCAGCCTGAAGACTGGTTTGGTGCAATTCTCCGGTGTTGACTATCCTGTGCGAGTTTCCTCTTCTCTGAATAACTATTGCAACCTACCTTCATCTGGATCTACATACTAATACGCGCCAAGGTCACTTTTTTGGGCCAGTTGTTTTATAAATTCCCGTTTTCCTCAATTCGATTAATCGTAACAGTTAATGTGCAGCTACTCACGGGAGTCCACTGTGGACTGTAAGTTTCGTATGGCAGTAGCTCTAGGCGCTTCAGTCTGGAACCGCGCTGCTGCCTCGGGCATGGATGTGTGTGATGTCCTTAGGTTAGTTAGGTTTAAGTAGTTCTAGGTTCTAGGGGACTGATGACCTCAGATGTTAGGTCCCATAGTGCTCAGAGCCATTTGAACCATTTGGTGTTTGTGCTAATGCTTTAATACGGAACCGATTTACGCTGGAAGAAATCACTTCCAGTTTCAGCCAGCAGGAACAAATCTCAAAAATGAAATGGTTCAAATGGCTCTGAGCGCTATGGGACTTAACATCTGAGGTGATCAGTCCCCTAGAACTTAGAACTACTTAAACGTAACTAACCTAAAGACATCACACACATCCATGCCCGAGGCAGTATTCAAACCTGCGACCATAGCAGCAGCGCGGTTCCAGACTGAAGCGCCTAGAGCCGCTCGGCCACACCGGCCGGCCACAAACAAATCTGATGCCGTACGCTGTTTGCTTGGCGATAAGACATCCATGCTGTCATTTGAAAGCTGTAATTTGACTGAACGGTACGGATATCGAGAAGAGAGACCGTGCGCTGTTAGAAACTGTTTTATGTGAACGGCAGCGATGACAGCGCTGTATTGAGAGAGAATCGCCTACTGAAAGGTCTGAGGAGACCCCCGATATCGTTACATGGTTTACAGAAGACGATAATGAAATCCGAAAACACTGATGAGCTTGGTAGAAGAGAGAGGCTCCCACCCTGGTGAAAGCTATTGACGAGATTGCTGTTGCTGTAACTTGCACTAAATTCTAGAATCTACATATGTAAATGATGCTCTAAACACCCCCCCCCCCCCCCTATTCTAACTCCGACTTTTGCTGTTGCACAAGGATTAAAAAATATACGCGAACTGACTGTAATCAACCCTGCAAGTGGAGTAGAAAAGAGTTTGGCACCTGCAATAATTTAATTTGATAAATAAGTTAAATAAACGAAGGTTTCATTAACATAGTGAGGAATGATAGGTTTGCTCTACCGATTAACAGAATGAAAGTTCTGTCCAAAATAACAATATGATTTATTAAGACTAAACACAAAATACTAAACCAAAACACATGAAACATTTACAATACATCAAATTGGCTCAAATTGGATACTCATACAAACACTGTAAAGGTGAAGTTGTCCCTAAACTAGATTGTGAGGTTTAAGACGAAGTGGTATGTGGAGCCAATTCCTTGCTACTCAAATCATAAGAGAGACACACAACTAACCCAACATTAATTGCTGGTACTCAAGACAGAACAAAGTTAGAAAAAGACGAACAGGCGCGCTCTGCTGAGCTCTGATTATCACCTAGGAAAATCCCTGTCTGCCGGTGCTGCGGACATACATTACCAAACTGTCTTCTTAACTGCCAGAACACGATCTGGCGTACCGTAGGCGATGGCTGGTTGCTTCGACGTCCTCGACCGAAAGGCGAGAGCCGACTACCCACAAGAGCACCCGTACAGGCCGAACACAGAACATTTCCGCCCCCATGACAGTGGCCGTGGTTAAACGTTCCAATCAGCAACTCGAAAACCGGCGGAAAATTCCACCCCATTGCCGGAGCAATACCATTCCACCAATGGAGATTCTTGGCGCCAATTTCTGCGCTGATTTTGCTACGTCACGGAGCTATGCCCTGAGCAAGCCAATCACAGTTACTATTTTGCAGAAAGCGCGGGAATTTTCCCGCCACAACTGCCTGGGTACACAAGTCATTCCCACGCCTCGCTGGTAGCCCGCCAGAAAGTGTTTTCGCTAAGTTTCTGCGAAGTAACGGAACCTCTAGCCCAGCCGCTACTTCAGGCCCCGGCGAGCGTGTCTCTTGACAATGTCGGCGTCTGGAAAGCATTCACTCGACTGCCTCACACACGTCGGCTTAACCCTCTCGAGATCAGTAGATCCCGCTTGCACCGGACCACCTGGGTGACGAGAGACGCTGCGTGGAAAGTCCGCGTGTGAAGGAATAGCAACTTTCCGCCGCATGCAATTAGAGAGGAGAATCGTAAGATAGAAATATGAGAGGGGGCTCATGCCACCTCTCATTGCCCCTATCCATTTTAGATTGTAATTGGTGAGCGGTTGGCTCACTTAGGAGCAAGGTAGTGAGTCAATCACCCAAGAACAATCTTACAAACTGACTCCACATGCCGCACTCTATAAAAGAATTATTGCAACCGAAAAATGCAGCTCATAGAGGGAGGATTATTTATGATGTAGCCAACTTCACCTTCTTAATATGGAACACTAACACTCACATCACACATCCACACCCAGGGAGCCCCTTCCAAACACCGATTCACACAGACATTCACGCTCTAAATATGGCCCGGGCATGTGAGCCAAATATGGAGCAGTTTATTCTCTACAATCAGAGTAGGAGTGCTCCGCAATTAAACGCCCAAGATTTTACAACAATTTGAATCATGAAACTAACCTGAACTCGGTCACACATGATACTATTTTAGTTAAGAATCTCTTTGTGAGCTTTCAGAATCTAGTTACAACCTCCGATTCATTCTGTCTCCCTGCAGCAAGAATAACCTTTACAAAATGCTCCCTGAACTGATGGTCCATTCACAATGACAGTGGTGGTATCTGCCTCAGTTTATGGGGACTTCAGGCACACTGTTTGCATACACACAACGATAAATACAAAATACAAAAAAAACATGGTGTGGAGAACAATACAGTAATTTGTAATAAGAATTACAGTGCAAAACAGAAACACATACAAGGTATAACATACATTAGAAAGACAACACTAGAGAAAGAAATTTAAGAAAGAAAACAAGGTTCATGGGGCATCAAGTTGTGCGTGCACATTGCACCAAGTTCACGACTGTGCTGAGAATGAGGCACTAAATCACATTGTTAGAAATATTCGAAGCACTTCACAAATTCCACAGTACTGACATCACATAGGGCTAAACGTCGGGTGTTGTTGTTACGTTGTTGCAACGGCAATAGGTTGTTCTGGAGCATCTGCAGTACTCTGTTGAGATTGCACCAAGACCTACGCATATGATCACGGCAGTAAGGTAGGAAGACACAGTGATAGGCTCTCCTCACGTCGATTAATTGTCTCTGAGGTCTATTTGTTGGGATACATCACTAGTCTAGGTCTCTTCTCTCGCTGGACAGTACTTTACGTTTCCCAATATTGCAGTTCGACGAGGGATGATGGCACGTGGAGTGACTCCACAAGTGTGTGAGGTCATCCATGCAGGATCGAACTAGGAGCGACGATTGCTAAAACTGCTCTCTAATAGAGAGGAGAAGTTAGAAATGAGACTATACATTTGTTAGTGTGGCACGATACTGCTTTGTGTATGCAGATCAGCCAATGCTAGAGAGTTGTAAAAACCCAAACAGGTGAGTATAGAGCGTCCCTTTCTGTCCTGAGGCACATGAGGCGCAGGTTCTGACACAATATGTGATCTTCTTCGTGTACTCACGACAACGTGGTCTGCCGCAGGGAATCCCTCCAAACGGCTGCCGCGTCCGGAGAGCTAGCAGGCTGTCGTGTGTGGGTCGCATGTCAGGGTCAACGGCCAGCCTCACTTTCGCTTGTGGCCCGGCGAGGATCCCACCTAATCCCTCAGGTATACGGCCCGGTGACTGTCAGCTTGCAGGACCGGACGCTCGCCCTCCTGCAGGTAGCCGAAGACCTCTTGTTTTAGCGCTGGCTGGCCTCTGCATTGCCACGATACCCGTCATCTGCACAGTTCTGACAAAAATCTTATGCCTAACTTCTTCCCATGACCTTCTATGTTATAATAAATTTACATAATGACACATTGATGGTCTGTCATTTCAGACACTCTTATTTTACTTTTATAGTTATTTATCTGTAGCTATCATTATAACATCTAATCTAGACATGGAAATAATTTATTTTGATATATGTGTAGAGACCGATCTCAGTATTGTACATGGTGTGTGATAACTGATGCTATGTAATGGATGAACAACTAAATGTGAGGGCCCGCACCAATATTACTATTACTTATATCGATCGACAGTAGACATGCTCAAGAATTAACTACCATATACCAACGATCTACATTCTATGTCTTCGGAATAAATTATGTTATTATGCAGGCTGAAGTTTTACTGAGCTATAAAGAACATGCAACTATTCTACGTTCGCTCGCCGGTCGTCCCTCCATCTCAGGTCTGTGATTTGATGACCTGAAAAATAACATCCCAACAGGCGCGCGCCAAACACTTGTGGTAGAAAACCCCCACAATATTAATCTAGTTATTGTTAAATCCTACAGTTTAACTTATCCTAGTATATCGTACCCTTTATTTATTTATTTATTTATTTATTTATTTATTCATTATTTATTTTTTTGTTTACCTTATACAATACTCTTACATAATTCCTGTTGCGTTGAGATGTCTCGCTGCTCGCCGCTATTGACGACAGTGATGTGCGCGCCGTACGACATGGCCTCCGAGTTCTCACTACGCCTCACTGAAACTCCAGAGACTGGGTTAGCCATGGCTATACAAGACAATAAATTTATAGTTGCAACTTCTTTTTCTATGTTATGCAGTGTTCGCAATCAAAGCACACCTTTCCAGAGGCAATGTAATATGACCAAGCCAGGACTGGTTCCTGTTGAGGATTCAGTCGCCCAACACACGCCAGCTACACAGTATGTCACGAATATCCAAGTATAAGTCCCTGGTTATTCATCTGTGACAGTCACGAGCAGCACGCTAAATCCCCAACCAGCACATTGGCATGGTAGGCTTTATGCCCGCATTTCTCTCGTCTAGGGCACCATTGGAGTCAAACGCTCACAGGTTCACCCCGACTTGCAAGACAACGATGCTGGCGCAGCTCTGCAAAAAACTATACTGCCCATATTCATCCTCGAAATCACGCAATATACCACAACCTTGCAGTGCACTGACGCGTGCCTGCAAACATTGGTATGAACGTCTCACGAACTGGTTGTGGCCGTTATGGAGCGTATCACGACTTCTCAGAACGCTTCTAAGAGCACGTTCTTGTATGCGCCCGTTTGTGCGACATCTCGTCACTCATCTTTATCCCTTAACATGGACACCAGATAGGGAAGGACAAAAACATTGTTCATGGAAAGGTAGTGCCTCTTATCGCAACGACAGAGGAGATCCCGAACATAGACAAAAAAAGTTAACAGCAGAAAATTCTTATGCGAGAAAACGCAGCGTGTTAATACTTTAACAATCTTAATCTATTAATGCAACGATTGTTGTTCCCCGAAGAAAGGTTCATATATTTGCCTATTCTACTATGTACACCACTTAAACTACTATTATTCCACGAACTTCTTTGTGTGAGAGATGTGGTGGAGTCCTGTGGTCTAGTGTCAATCCCTTCTTAGACTCCCCCTCCCCTGACGTGCATTACGATTTGCAGGTCTAATTTCAATCCCCTGGTTCTCCTGTTGTCCTTGGTTTCGCTCTCTCCAATTACGGTCGCTTTGCCGTTCGTTATTCCTCCTCTCCCAGATTCCTTGTCTAGCATGACCCTGTTCCCTGACGTTCTGGTTTCCGTGTCTCTGGTTTCCATAACCTTGAATAGCGTAACCTTGATTTCCGTAACCCTGGTTTCCTAACTGACGAACGCGATTATGCGATCTGTTGTCGTCTACCCTTGCTGGCCCGTGGTATTTGTTATTTTGCGCCTTCTTCCTGTCCTTTGCGTCTTGTTTATCGAAGACTACTTCGAGTTCGCGCAATAGACTCTTGAATGCTTCTATGTCAGATCCACACTTGCCGACAAGTGTCTGTTGATACCTAACAGGCAATTTGGAAAAACAAAATTTGATGATTTCTCCCTTGCTATATGGACTATCTAAAAATTGATTCTTCTTGAGTAAATCATCAAAAAATTTGGTTGCGCTCCTTTGCCCGGACACTTCCAGTTCAGGACAAAATATTATTTCCTCTTTAATCCTGTCTTGCGTTTCCTTTGACCAGTAGATCCCCAGGAACGCATCAACAAATTCCTGATAAGTCCGACACGTCGCTGCCACACCCCGCATCTTTTCCGCGGCTTGGCCTTCGATGTGTCCACACATGAATTCTAATTTTGCCAGGGTTGGCCATGATGACGGTAATGAATTTGTAAACTGCATCACCCAGCTCTTGGGATGCATCGACCCTCCATTATCTCTGAACTTTTGGAATTTTAGTATCGACAGGAAGTGATTGTAATCAAAATCCTGTCCGATCCTCGCACTGGTGCTGTCACTCGTTTCCGATACTTGCACGTCTGCTGAGTGTCCTGATCTATCTTGCTGATAACTGTGATGTGCTACATGTGTATCACAGTGGAAGTGGCACTTCGAATTCTCTCTCCTAAGTGGGCTACAATTATTGGAGCTATTACTAGGTGTTTCTGCGTGTGCCTTGTTAGTTCTGCACTCTGTCACTGGGCTAGAGCACGGCGGGCTTTTCCTCGGAGACACAATTCTGTGTACTCCATCATTGGTATCCGAACGCACAGTGCTCATGTGCCCGTTTCGCTCTAGTTTTGCTATCCGACTCTCTACTTCTTTCATTCGTTTCGTGATGTTCGTAACCGCAATATTACCTTAGGTTTTTAAGAACGCTAGGGATTTTGCGTGGGCTTGTGTCGCACGTCGCAAGCGACCTGCAAGTTGAGAAGTTACTTTTGCGATTTTCATTGCTCCTGTTGCTGCCGTTTTGGCTAGGCCTGCTACTTTTTGTGCTACCATTGACATTTGTTTTGCTTCTCCACATTCTTTCTTTATTGTTAGTAATTCCCCACGAATTTCCCCTATATGCGAAATTATTTCCTCTGTGTCCTTCTTACGCTGTTTCTCATCTTCTTCCTTCTCCTTCTTACGTTGTTTCTCATCTTCTTCCTTCTCCTTCTTACGCTGTTTCTCATCTTCTTCCTTCTCCTTCTTACGTTGTTTGTCAGCTTCTTCTTTCATTGATCGTAGGAAGCTCAGTATTGGGTTAATGTCATCATTTTGATCCTCGTCGCACATGGGTGATGTAACTCTGGACACCTGGGCGCTAGAGCTCTGACGTGGCCGAGCTAGCCCCTGTCTGCTCTCGTTCGTTTGATTACACACTTCTGCTACCGTCTCGACTTGTGTGTCTGTCTCTGTTTCATCCTCTACCTCACTATCATAATCATGGCCGCGACGTTGCTCTAAGATCGCGTCCAAATCACCGTCCTCATCAATGACCCTGTCGTCCTGTCCTGCTAAAAATGAGCCCATCTCATCTCCTAACCTATCCCCGTCAGTAACGTGCCTCTTCTCCATTGTAGTATCCACTTTTGTTTCAGCTTCGCTCGCTAATAGTGGTGCCTTACTTCTCGTGATCATTCATGAGAAACAAAATTTATCTAAAATACACAATAAAAATAATCTACTCCCTGAATTTTTACACATAGACATAAAATTTCAACAACGCCTCTCCAACGCTGTAATTATACGCACGATTTGTTGTGGTACAGAAACCGCACACAAACCCGACAAAGTGTGATGTGATACGGACACACCATCAAAGGAACACAAAAACAATGAACAAAAGAATATATACACTGAAAACAAAAACTGTAATCATGCGCCGCTACTTAAAACTAAACGCGGAACTACCAGAAAAAACTTGGGTATTAATCAATAAAAAATTAAGCAAAAAAAAATTTTGAGTGTCCCTACTACTAATAATACTTGCTTATCAGCGATTCACAGGAAAGATCCGAGGCTAAGGGTCGCCATTTTATGCGAGGTGCCGGGGCTAGCAGTGTATTTAACACTAAATTCTAGAATCTACATATGTAAATGATGCTCTAAATCCCCCCCCCCCTACTCTAACTCCGACTTTTGCTGTTGCACAAGGATTAAAAAATATACCCGAACTGACTGTAATCAACCCTGCAAGTGGAGTAGAAAAGAGTTTGGCACCTGCAATAATTTAATTTGATAAATAAGTTAAATAAACGAAGGTTTCATTAACATAGTGAGGAATGATAGGTTTGCTCTACCGATTAACAGAATGAAAGTTCTGTCCAAAATAACAATATGATTTATTAAGACTAAACACAAAATACTAAACCAAAACACATGAAACATTTACAATACATCAAATTGGCTCAAATTGGATACTCATACAAACACTGTAAAGGTGAAGTTGTCCCTAAACTAGATTGTGAGGTTTAAGACGAAGTGGTATGTGGAGCCAATTCCTTGCTACTCAAATCATAAGAGAGACACACAACTAACCCAACATTAATTGCTGGTACTCAAGACAGAACAAAGTTAGAAAAAGACGAACAGGCGCGCTCTGCTGAGCTCTGATTATCACCTAGGAAAATCCCTGTCTGCCGGTGCTGCGGACATACATTACCAAACTGTCTTCTTAACTGCCAGAACACGATCTGGCGCACCGTAGGCGATGGCTGGTTGCTTCGACGTCCTCGGCCGAAAGGCGAGAGCCGACTACCCACAAGAGCACCCGTACGGGCCGAACACAGAACATTCCCGCCCCCACGACAGTGGCCGTGGTTAAACGTTCCAATCAGCAACTCGAAAACCGGCGGAAAATTCCACCCCATTGCCGGAGCACTACCATTCCACCAATGGAGATTCTTGGCGCCAATTTCTGCGCTGATTTTGCTACGTCACGGAGCTATGCCCTGAGCAAGCCAATCACAGTTACTATTTTGCAGAAAGCGCGGGAATTTTCCCGCCACAACTGCCTGGGTACACAAGTCATTCCCACGCCTCGCTGGTAGCCCGCCAGAAAGTGTTTTCACTAAGTTTCTGCGAAGTAACGGAACCTCTAGCCCAGCCGCTACTTCAGGCCCCGGCGGGCGTGTCTCTTGACAATGTCGGCGTCTGGAAAGCATTCACTCGACTGCCTCACACACGTCGGCTTAACCCTCTCGAGATCAGTGGTGCCCGCCTGTCACCGGACCACCTGGGTGACGAGAGACGCTGCGTGGGAAGTCCGCGTCTGAAGGAATAGCAACTTTCCACCGCATGCAATTAGAGAGGAGAATCGTAAGATAGAAATATGAGAGGGGGCTCATGCCACCTCTCAAACTGACCATGCAGAACGTGCCCCGGTACTGCCAGCGCTCATGCAGTATCACACAAATTGCCCATACCATCGTCAACAGCACGGTAAGTACTTGTAAATAACAGATTTCAGCTATCAGTCGTACTTTTTAAATTTTATTGGCTGATCCAGATTTCAGCAAGAAACTAGCCATTCTCACTGCTGAAACCCGAGCAACAGGCATTACATGCATTGATCATAAATGATAGTACACTGAGAATGGCTAGTTTCTAGCTGAAATCTGGATCTGCCAATTAAATTTTAAAAAGGACGACTGATAGCTGAAATCTGCTATTTACAAGTCAATGTAACAGTCGCTGAGTGCAAAAGCCATCTGAATGGAAGGTAACCTGAGTACGGTGAGTTTTGCCGTTTATTTTACACTGGTAACCATACAAGATCCAGTCGGTGCAGCAGCTGAAACCTTGTGATCCGCAGCAACATTCTGTACTTGCTCGTTGCTTCTGGTACGTATCGAAGTTGATGACAAGTGGCTGGGAAATAGTCTGTGGAGTAACGAGGCACTTCTTATATTACCGTAATGATGCACATTTTATACTACCGGGTGCAATGAATACACGGAACTACCGAAGTTGGAGCTCAGTTAATCGGCGTGTCGTGCATGAAGAGCCACTGCATTCGCTGTTGTTGACTGTGTGGTGCAGGTTCACAAGCACCTTTATTCTGGGACCGTTCTTCTCTTCAGAAAACGTACCTAGAGATCCTGTCAGGTGTACCATGACGTCTGCGCGTTATCGAGACTTCCTTGTACGACATGTAATTCCTACACTAGAAGAGCGCAACCGTGTGGAAACAATTGTGTTATTGCAAGATGGTTAGTAATAAAAAGCACCATTACACCTTTCTCATTTGTTTGACGTTCCCACGTGCTGCTCCTAAACCGTTACTAATGGAAACATTTCTGTACGTATTTCTCGCATTCACAGCGCCAGATTCGCTCCTGGTGAGCAAAATTGGAACTAATGTCTTTTTTCCTGACAGTAAGCCGGTTCCTCATTGATTCATTACCATAACAACCGTGTTTTGTCGGGATAGAGTAATTACAGCTCACAATGGACCTCCGTGAGGAGCTGTACTTTACTTACGATCACCCAGTACCTCCTCGTTTGTTGTTCGATCTAATCTTCACTAGTCTACTGTTGCTCCACATTTTAAAAGCTTCTGTTCTTATCTTACTGTCTAAGTTTTACTTTTGTATAAGATTACACTCCACAGAAATACCTTCAGAAACAACTTTGCAACTCTTAAATTTATATAGGACTTTAACAAATTCCTCTTATTTTAGAAATTTCTTGGTTGGTGTTGCTAGTTGGTGTGTTATATCTTCCCCATACTTTGGCTATTATCATTTATTTTTCCATTCAAATAGCAAAACTAATGTAATGTACACAGTGTCTCACGTAATTCCCTTAGCATCTACTGATTTAGTTCCATTAGATTCCATTATGCTCCTACTACTTTGTTGATGCTTATCTTACAATCTCTTTTTCCGTTTAAACTACTCTCGCAAGTCATCATTTCCGATAAGATTTATATTGTTTAAAATGAATTTAAACTACTGTTTTGTAATTTTTTATGCAGGATGTTTTAACTAATAGCAAAAATCGATATGGGTAACAGAAGCAAAAAACAGTATTTAATGTTGCTCAGCTAACTTTCAAATGAAAACTTACACCATTTATTCAATTTATGTCCTTCAACGCTTCATTAAACAAAAGTAGTTGATAAATTTGTTGCGTAGAACGTCTGTAAACTTACATAAACGTCTACATAGCCAAGTACAAACAAATAATTTTAAACGAAATTATTAAAAATGTTTTCAAGATACATTTTTGTATTTTAGATATCGAATTGGCGTATATTCGTTACAATGGTACACCAGTACACACTGCTGCTGGTGTAAGACTACATCTAACGCGGCAATATCTTTCAAATGAGTAGGTCGAGGAGGGCCTCTACTTGGCCTCAAAGATCACCTGTTCTCAATAATTATCATTTTACTGCATGGGTCATCTCGGAAGTGAAGTGTACAGCATTCCCGTGATACGGTTGAAGAACTGCAGCAGCGAATAATA